>NC_057837.1:50228333-50856666 GCF_910594005.1 Cervus elaphus | reverse complement strand
AATTTGAATTCTACAGAGTTGAGGGGTTGGGTAGTGGAGGATATGATGAAAAGCTGGGTACACCCCCTGGTTTAACTCTGGGTGAATTTAGGTTGTGTTAGCTCTTCAGAAGCTTAGGGCACTGCCTTTCGTATTAATCTATATCCTTTCCTCCCTCACCTTAGGCTGTGATGATATCCAACATATGGATATGCCTCTACACACCCCTACATGCACATGTCTGCACACCCCTACATGCACACCCACCTACATGCACATACTCCCCGCCCACCCCCCACCACACACACCTACATGCACATGTCAAAGAGGCATTCTTGTTTTGTGAAGGTTGACCTACCGACATCCCTCATGGAGTTTATGTTAGGGATTCATATTCACCTCATGGGTAACTTGAAAAATTGTAAGTATATGTATTAAAGTATTTTTTGAATAGAGGATCTAATAATGTAGTTCATGTTCAAAAGTCATAAAAGGATACACTGAACAACCTCCTCCCACAGCTGTCCCCAGTACCACTGCCGCTCCCAATGGCAGTAATATTATATTATATATATTAGTATGTTGAGTATTCATTTCTAGGTATGTTATTATAAATATATACCCTTCTCTCTTTTTATGTGAAAGTGACAAAGTATCCATCCTGTTCTGCATTTTGCTTGTTTTAGTTAACATAATGTGTCTTGGAGATCTTACCATAATGGTACTTAAATGGACAATGTAAATTTGGATCTTACTTTGGTCAAAGAGTGTCTGTCTCCTTCCTGGCCAGGGTTGTGTTGCAGGAAGCACCTCCTATTAACTTCACCTTTGGAGGCACTGATCCAGTCTTGACCCCTCCCCATGTCCTGGATTTTCCCCACTAACTGTGCTGGGATGGACAGAAGTGGCCCATCACATAAGTATGAAGGATGAAAATAATATGTAGAATTTCCAGATCACAAGTGTAGGAATTTAAAGAACTCTATGAGGGTGAAGTTTATTTGGTGATTGCAAGTTGGGGAGCTTCAGGTGTGGGCAAGTCAGGAGGGTAGTCTGACTTGCCCACACCTAAGGGCTAGACATAAAGTCTCTTAATTTAACATGGATGCCACCTCAGACTAGGGAGGGTGATTCACCCCAGTGAGGGAACAAAACCTCCAGAGGGTTATGTAATGCAAGTAAAGCACCTAAGTTCACTCAGATAGGTGGTGTGAGACTTAATCCAAGGTCTGTGGTGCTACGTGCATGCTAAGTCGTTTCAGTCATGTCTGACTTTTTGCAACCCTATGGACTGTAGCCCGCCAGGCTCCTCTGTCCATGAAATTCTCCAGGCAAGAATACTGGAATGGGTTGCCATTTCCTTCTCTAGAAGATCTTCCCGACTTAGGGATTGAACCCATGTCTCATGTCTTCTGCATTGGCAGGCAGGTTCTTTACCACTAGTGCCACCTGGGAAGCCCAGCTGCTACACTGTTTGGTGCTACAGTGAAGGGTTATTCTAGTTATTGTGTGATAAAGAGAGGCTGGTGCCATGAAAAAAAAAAATCTTCGGCCATTATGGACAGGGTGGAACTGGGTGCAACCACACTAGGAGACTGTGTGGCTGACTCTACTAAAACTGGCCTTGTGCCTGGCAGCATTTCTACTCCTGGCTATACACCCAAGAGAAGTGAGTGGATATGCCCAGCTGAAATATGTACCAGAGACTAGATATATGCAGGATGAGTTCCTTGCTGTGACTAGGTTTCTTAAATAGTTGTGGCATTGATTGATACTCAAATGACTCTATTAGGGGTGTCTAGTATGGCATGCTCAGGCCAACAGCCTGTGCCAAAACTGCAACACAATTCTTGTCACTTGTGGGAGGTCACTTGAGAGGGAAGTTCTTTCCTGGCACTGGATTCTGCATAGAACTGGTTGCATGGTTTCTTGTGCTGTGGGCATCAGTGAATCCACGACCAACGTGTTTGGTTTGTGGCTTTGTGGAAGCCTCTGAAATGGTCCTTCAGGTTCCCTGGGATACTCAGCAAGTACTGTCTCTTTCTACTTTTGCTGCTCTGGAACAGGTGTTCCTTTTCAAGGAAGCCACTTGGAATGTCTATCCTACCTACACACAAAGGTAGGAGTGAAGTGCCTCTGGTTTGAATCACTCTGAGTTTGCTTGGGCCTGTCAAAATGAGCCCATGGGTGATCCCAAGGTGCAAGAGTGAAGTGGGCTGTTGGTTCCGTTCAGAGAACTGCCTGTCTAACTAATGGTCTGCCAAACATAATGGTAGATTCACATGAAGCGTGTTTTCTCATACTGACCAGCTGGTGTCCCTTCTTCCATGCTTGGCCCTTTTAGCCTGTTCTCCACACAGGAGCCTGTATGATCCTTTTACCAATATGAATCCAGTTATGTGCTTCCCTAGTTCCAGTGACTCCCATCATACTGAGCATAAAACGTGATTTCCAGCATCCAGTGAGACCTGTTCTTTGGCCCCACTTCCTTCCATGGCCCCCTTCTGTTGGCCCTGGCTGTCCCGTTTATCTGGAATGCTTGTCCCCAGTAATGCAGGTCTTATTTCCTTGCTGCATTCAGCCCTCTAATCAGCTGTCACTTCTCTAGGAAGACTTCCCTAAGCACCCGATTCACAGCACTCTCAGCACTCCCTATCCTTTCCTTTGCCTGTTTCTTCAGAGTCCTTCTCTTTCTATGATGTCATATTTTTAAATTTATATGTCTATTTATTTGTCTGTCTACTCCCCTTCCTCTTCTCCCAGGTTGTAGCTTTCATTGTCCAAAATAGTGCCTGGTATAGTGGGTTATCAATGAATATTTGCAGAATGAATGAGCAAGTGAAAGAAGAAGCTGAACTGGATAGTGTTATCCTCCAGACGCATCCTTGGTGCTGGCCAGCAGTCCTCATGGGCTTCCCTTGCAGCACCCCTTCAACTCTTGACACCTCCCCTCCCCTACCAACTGTCAACAGGCAGAATGGTCTCCTGCTTCACAGACAAAATAGAAGCCACCTGGAGGCAACTTCCTTGACAAATCTACAGATTGCTAGCCTACACACCCATCCTTTTAGACCTTTCCCAGACACAATGGAAGTGTGTGATCCATCGCTTGTGTATTCCATGCCCCAAACTCAGGGACTTTGTTTGTCATTTCCTATCCCATTCTGTCTACTCCGTCCTTCCCACTTGAATTTCAGTTTCCTCATGTCTTTCCCATCTCCAGCCCTCATCTTACTCCCACTTTTCCTTGCCTTTTTTCCTGGTCAAGCATCACACTAGCATTTTCTACACCTTGCTCTCTGCATCCTCACTATCCTTGCTCTAGCAGTGGTTGGTGGGGTTCCTCAGACCACAGAGGGAAGGACTAGGCTGGCTCTCCTTGCCATGGCCTGGAGAGGTAAGGTGGACTCCTAAGGTTTATGAAAGGACAGCCTCATGGGCTGAACCACATCCTCTGGTGCCATCTGCTGGCCATGTCAGAATGCAGCCCTTTTGCTGCAAGAGAACATCTGTGTCTGGGATTCTGTGAGCTTTTCTGAATTTAAAAAATTTTTCAATAAATCATAGAAAATACCTTAAGTTAATACTGAATAAAGTTAATAAAGTAATATTGCAACTTATTCCAAAGCATCATTTATTTTTCATTCTTAACCTTTTGTAAAAAGAGGCTTGTTGGCCTCCAGAATGAGACCACCTTACCTGCCTCCTGAGAAACCTGTATGCAGGTCAAGAAGCAACAGTTAGAACTGGACATGGAACAATGGACTGGTTCAAAGTTGGGAAAAGAGTCCGTCAAGGCTCTGTATTGTCACCTTGCTTATTTAACTTCTATGCAGAGAATATCATGTGAAATGCCAGGCTGGAGGAATCACAAGCTAGGATCAAGATTGCCAGGAAAAATATCAATAACCTTAGATGTGCAGATTATACCACTCTAATGGCAGAAAGAGAAGAGGAACTAAAGAGCCTCTTGATGAAGGTGAAAGAGGAGAGTTAAGAAGATGGCTTAAAACTCAACATTGAAAAATTAAGATCATGAAAAACAACCCCCAGAATGGGAGAAAATAATAGCAAATGAAATAGGTGGCAAAAGATTAACTTCCAAAATATATAAGCAGCTCATACAAGTCTATATCAGAAAAATAAGCAACCCAATAAAAAAGTGGAAAAAGACCTAAACAGACATTTCTTCAAGGAAGACATACAGATGGCTAACAAACACATGAAAAGATGTTCAACGTCGCTCATTATTAGAGAAATGAAAATCAAAACTACAATGAGATATCACCTCACACCATTCAGAATAGACATCATCAAAAAGTCTATAAACAATAAGTGCTGGAGCAGGTATGGAGAAAAGGGAACCCTCCTGCACTGTTGGTGGGAATGTAAATTGATACAGCCACTATGAAAGACAGTATGGAGATTCCTTAAAAAACTAAGATCAAAACCACCATATGAACCAGAAATTCCACTGCTAGGCACATTTTGGTTTGAGGAAACCAAAATTGAAAAAGACACATGTAACCCAGTGTTCGTGGCAGCACTATTTATGATAGCTAGAACATGGAAGCAACCTACATGTGCACTGACCGATAAACGGATAAAGAAGCTGAGGTACATATATACAATGGAATATTACTCAGCCATAAAAAGGAACACCTTTGCGTCAGTTGTAATAAGGTTGATGAACCTAGAGCCTATTATACAGAGTGAAGTAAGTCAGAGAAAAACAAATATCGTATACTAATGCATACACATGGAATCTAGAAAGATGGTACTGATGAATTATTTCCAGGGCAGCAGTGGAGACACAGACATGGAGAACAGACTTATGGACACAGTGGCGGGGGCAGGCGGGGAGGGGGTGGGAGAGGAGAGGATGGGATGTATGGAGAGAGTAACATGGAAACTTACATTACCACATGTAAAGTAAATAGCCAATGGGAATTTTCTGTATGATTCAGGGAACTCAAACCAGGGCTCTGTAAGAACCTACAGGGGTGGGATGGGGAGGGAGGTTCAAGAGGGAGGGAACATATGTATACCTATGGCTGATTCATGTTGATGTTTGGCAGAAACCAACAAAATTCTGTAAAGCAATTATCCTTCATTAAGAAGAAAAAAAAAAAAAAAGCTAAGATCATGGCATCTGGTCCCATCACTTCATGGCAAATAGATGGGGAAAAAATGGAAACAGTGACAGAATTTTTTTCCTGGGCTCCAAAATCACTGCAGAAGGTGACTGCAGCCATGAAATTAAAAGATCCTTGCTCCCTGGAAGAAAAGCTATGACAAACCTAGTGTATTAAAAAGGAGAGACATCACTTTGCAGACAAAAGTCCATATAGTCAAAGCTATGGTTTTTCCACTAGTCATGTACTGATGTGAGAGTTGGATGATAAAGAAGGCTGAGCACCAAAAAACTGATGCTTTTGAACTGTGGTACTGTAGAAGACTTGAGAGTCTCTTGGACAGCAAGGAGATCAAACCAGTCAATCCTAAAGGAGATCAGTCTTGAATATTCATTGGAAGGACTCATGCTGAAGCTCCAATACTTTGGCCACCTGATGGGAAGAGCCGATTCATTGGAAAAGATCCTAATGCTGGGAAAGATTGAGGGCAGGAGGAGAAGGGGGCAACAGAGGATGAGATGGTTGGATGGCATCACCGACTCAATGGACATGAATTTGAGCAAACTGGGAGTTAGTCAAGGACAGGGAAGCCTGGTATGCTGTAGTCCATGGAGTTGCAAAGAGCTGAACACAACTGAGCAACTGAACAACAAGATATTTTCTTTTTTGTTCCTTCATTCCGTCATTCATTGTTTCGTTCATTCATCAGACTTTTTTATGCCAGCTTCTGTGCTAGGAAGATTTAATTATGTTTCAGTAAGTAAGTTTACTAAATAAATAAATAGGAACTATGAACTTATTTTATTCCCCAAGTGAAGCTGAACTGTATGATTTCAATTCTTTTAAATTTGTTGAGGTTTATAGAGGGATGGGAGGTGGGAGGTGGGAGGAAGGTTCAAGAGGGAGGGAACATGTGTACCTAAGACTGATTGATATTTATGTATTGCAGAAACCAACACATATTGTAAAGCTATTATCCTTCAATTAAAAAGAAATAAATTTAAAAAATTTGTTGAGGTTTGTTTTATGGCTCAGGATATGGTCTATCTCAGCATATGATCTATGGTGCTTGAAAAGGATGTGTTTCTGCTATTGTTGGGTGCAGCATCCTACAGATGTTGATTAGATCCTGTTGGCTGATAGTGTTGTTGATTTCCTCTATATCTTTGCTGATTTTCTGTCTAGTTCTTTTGATTGTTGAGAGAATAGTTTAAGTGTCTAAATATAATTGTGTATCTGTTTATCCGTTCAACTCTATCATTTTTTTGGTATTAATAGCTTTTTAAAGAATAGTTTTAGACTTGTAAAAAAAGTTAGTATTTAGCCTCTACCCCCATTTCCCCATTAACATCTTACATTAATATGGTATATTTGTCATAACCAGCAAACCAGTGTTTTAACCAGTGAACCAAAGTTCATAGGTTAAACTAAGGAAAGATGAATAAACGAATGTCTTTTTCTGTTCCAGAATTCTGTCCAGGATGCCACGTTACATTTAGCCATCATATTTTGTTAGATTCTTCTTGGTTGTGATGTTTTCTCAGACTCTGCTTATCTTCAATGATCTTAACCATTTTGAGTAGTATACTCAGGTATATTGTAGGGTGCCCCCTATTGGAATTTGTCTGATGGTTTTCTCATGACTGGACTGGGATTATAGGTTTTTAGGAGGAAAACCACAGAGTTACAGTGCCTTTTTCATCTCATCTTTTGACCTTGATCACTGCTGAGATAGGCATTGTCAGGTTTCTGCACTGTGAAGTTTCCTCCCCCCCCCGCCCCTGCCATCATACTGTCCTCTTTGGAAGGAAGTCACTTTGCAGCCCTCACACTTAGGGAGAGTGGAGAGTTATGTTCCCCTCCTTTAGAGAAGAGTATCTATATAATTTATTTGGAATTCTTCTGCACAGGAAAATTGTCCCTTCTCTTCCTTTCCCCCTTTCATTTATTAACTTGTTCAGTCATTTATTTATATCAGAATGGACTCGTGCCTATTTATTTTATATTTTTGATTATAATCTAACACTACTTTATTTTGTTGTTAAATTATTCCAACTTTGGTTGTTGGGAGCTCTTTCAGTTGGCTCCTATGTCTCTGACCTGCTGCCATCAATGTGTGGATTTTTTTTTTCTTTCCATTTTGAACACTTCCTGACTTTCTGGCACTATAAGATGTTCTAGGCATGTCTTGTATATTTCCTGTCTCTGCCATTGAAACAGCGATTTCTTCAGAGAACCCTGATTCCTTTTGATAGAGCTTGGTCTACCTTGGGGCAAAAGCTAGATTGGTGTTGCCACGTGGGGTTGATAATGGCAAAAGTGACCTCAGTTTTTATTTCTGCTTGCTTTGCTATGTGAACTCACATCTCCTCTCACTAAAGAGGTTGTTATTGGCTGAATTGTGTCCCCTCAAATTCACGTGTTGAAGTCCTGACCTAACTCCCTGTGATGGATTAAAGATTATCAGCAAATACTGATATTGATATTCATTGAAACTGATATTCAGCAAATATCAATCACTTTTCTTCCTCTGGGAATAGAGTATATTTTCCTCCCTTTTGACTTTGGGCTTAGCCATCTGACTTGTTTTGGCTATCAGACAAATGTGAACAGACACATTGTGGTATGAGCTGAAGCTTCCAACATGTTAGCACAGTTGGGTTTCTGCCTCTCATGTATTTGCAATTTGTCATAAGAACAGGTCCCTGATAGCTGATGTTTCAAGGAGAATATGGAGAAAGGGAGAATAGATCTGAGCTTATAGAAGCCTGGAATCAAACCTACGGCCTGTAGACAGACACATAGACAAGAAAGACAAATGCTTGCTCTTCTAACCTATGAATTTAGGGGGGGCCTGTTTTGCAGCATTATCACAGCAGGAGTTAACATCTCTCTTTGGGAGAGTCATCTAACCCAAGAGGGATATTTGTTGGCATTAGTGGTAGAGTGAACAATGGCCCATGCATTGGGAAGCCACCCAGGGTACAAAGGTGGCACAGTTCTAGCAAAGGGGCCTGGCAGGAATGGGCCAAGGGATTCAGATTCCTGGAGGATTCATTTCATAGCTTGACTCTGGCTCAAGGAGCTAGAAGAGACAGAAGCTCTTTTTAGTTCTGTCCTACTTAACTGAGGAAAGATCTAACCACTGCCTAGTTTTCAGCTCATTATTCTAAAAAATGCTGTGACTCCTTTTCTAGCAAATGGAGAACTTGAGAAATTACAATGTTTCCCTCCACTCTCAATGTCCTTTCTGACCCAGACCCACAAGTCTGGACAGTATTGAAGTCTTTGCTAAAGGTAGAAAGTTCCTGCAGGGAGTCAGGATTATGGGTGATCATAGACTGTATTCTTGGCTTTTCAGAAAGCAATTCTTGGCAGTAGGACAGTGGTTGAGATTAGATGATTGGGCAGGCTCTTCTTGGAGTTAGGAGTAGGCTGTGAGGGGCTCTGGTTGAAGAGGGTAGAGCCTTTTCCTTACTCACCCTCAGCCAGTGGTGCTTTTGATACAAGGGATAGAACTTTGGCTAGCCTTTTAATTCTGTTTCCTTACCTTTAGAGTTCCCACTGTTTGCCAAATGGTTAGCTGATAGCCTTATGTTTCAGACATGTATTGAATTTCTATCCTATTTTTTAAGTATTTGTGGGTATTTTAAGGAGAAGTGTTTTATTA
This sequence comes from Cervus elaphus, assembly GCF_910594005.1. Taxonomy (NCBI): domain Eukaryota; kingdom Metazoa; phylum Chordata; class Mammalia; order Artiodactyla; family Cervidae; genus Cervus; species Cervus elaphus. Next base: position 50,847,882 of record NC_057837.1, on the reverse strand, counting down.
AGGACTTGACAGGATGTCACTTTAAGTTGGAAGTGGTTTTGATTTAATCATAGTCTTTCCTGAGATGTTAAGGGCTCCTAATAAGGCAGGCAGGTATAGATGGTAACTTGGGAAAGGAAAGCTGAGCATGGATGTAGCCCATGGAAATGCCATCTCCACAATATTCAGAATCTCCCTCTTCTCATTCACCTGCATTCCTCTGGCCAAGCCATCATCAGCTGAGATTGTTGCTGTCACTACTCTTCAACTGGCCTCCTGCTTTCATTCTGGTCTTTCTTTGTTTCTTTTTTTTTTATTTCCACACAATAGCTAGAATAACCCTGTCCACCCAAAGTCAGACCCTGTCACTTCTCTCCTCAAACTCTTATAAGGCACCACTTCACTCAGAGGGAAAGCCAGAGTCCTGTGTTATTTACACGGCTCTGTGCACTTTGGCACTCATCACCTGCTGCCTCTGGCACCCTCGTTTTCTATTCCTCTACTTTGCCTGATCTGCCTGATCGACCCTGCCCTGCTCGCTAATCTGAACACACCAAGTCTTCTCCTAAGTTAAGACTTTGCACCTGCTGTTCCATTTGTGAGGAATGCTTTTCCCCAACACTCTGCATGGTTTACATCATTACTACCTTCAGGCCTTTTCTCACATATTACCTTTTACCTGAGACTTTCCCTGGGTACTCAATCTGAAAGTACAATGTTCCACAGCTTGAACATTTCCCGTTCCCTTTCCCTGTTATATATTTTTTGCTTATCACCATTTACTATATATTCTGTTTGTGTTATTACCTCTCACTCCTGAGGAACAGAGTAAGACAAAAGGCTGAAATGCGAAAACATGAGATGGGAGGATGGAGAGGGAGTCAGAGGCACAATGCATTGGGGCATGGAACCCTGTCCTGGGAACCAGTCCCCATACCTGGTGTACTAAGTAAGTGACTTTTCCCTTTAACTTCCTGGCTCAGCCTCTGAACTCACTAAGCATCTTTCAGACCACACTTTGGCTTCCCATTAAGTTCATTTATCATCATGAGAACACTGGTTTGTGTGATAGTTAAGTTATAGCTCCCATTAAAAATAAGCACATTGGCTTTGGGCTTATGAACTTCATGTCCTAGTGAGGCAGGTCATCTGTGTAGCTTATATTGGACTGGTAACTGTGGGACACTGACCAGACTCACTTTCTACACCTGTAATACCAAGGACCAGCCCCTTGGCTGAGGGCAAGTTCATTGAGCAAATAATAACTGATTGAGCCTTTTGAGGCATAGCCAGACAGATATTTCATTGTGTCCCCTTTTACTTTTTCAAAATTCCACACCTTTGGTCAGTTTGGGAAACTCTCCTTGAGGTAGAGGGCTTCCTAAAAAACCCCCTTGGTTAGGTTCCTGATGAGAGGGGGAGCTCTTAGCTTATGCTATTGCAGATTAGATAGCTGACAAAGGCTTGCATTGATGTGACTGGCCTATGTGACAGACACTGAGAGTTGCCTGCATGATATCCATTGCTTCCTCCTGCTGCCAGAATTGTGATTTTGTTCAGAATAGCAGTGGTTTCCAATAGGAGGCAATGATCCATGTTGCCCTAAAGCAGGGTCAACAAACTTTTTGACAAAAAAATTTTTTTTTTAATTTAGGCTTTGTGGGCCAAGAGGTGACTTTCATATAATACACCTGTCATGAAATAATCTCTTGACTTTTTTTCCCCTCAGCCATTTAAAAATGTAAAACCCATTCTTAGTTCATAGTCTGTATAAAGTCAGGTGGTAGACTAAATTTGGCCCACTTTGCAGACCTATCACCCCGTCTTGTTTTTTTGTTACCAGTCTCCCTTGCAGGGTGGTCATGGCATCCACTTCTGGAGGTAAGCTGGGGAAGGGTGGTTTAGGGGAAACTTTTATTATCTTGATAAAAGGAGGCAGATGCCATAGCCCAGACCCTTCTCCTTTTTCCTCTGCCTTGAATATGAATGTGATTTATGGTACCATTGATCATGGTGAAGCGACAAGGAGGAGAAAAACCAACACACCAAAGATTATGAAGCAAAGATAGAAAGAGCTTGGGTATGTGACTGACAATGCCAGAAACTACCTAATTCATAAGTTGTGAAGTGAGAAAAACAATAACCAGTGTTTAGGCAGCTTCCTGATTACTTGTAGCTGCATTTTCAACATATCCAGGGCGCTTATGTCCTTCGTTATCTGCTTCACCCCTCCCCCATCTAGGAGAATTACTCTACTCACAGACACTGGTACCCAGGCAGCTGTGTTTTGTACTACGTGCTCCATCTCATGCCTATCTGCCTGCCCAGATGTTCAGACTGACCTCTAATTAGTCAATCCATAGGCTGGCCAGTGAACCATGGCCTTTGTGGCTTGTCTCCGGAATGGAAGCTGAGAGTCCTATGGTTTCTGGCAGGACAAAAGAAGGTGGATGCAAACAGTATGATGGAGTCACATGAATGTCAAACTACTGGAAGGAATATCCACAAATTTCATGGGTGAAGTCCTCTTCCAATGTGTCCTTCCTTCCAGCTCCTGGCTCTAAAAGCTCAGCCTGTTGTGGTCCCAGTTCCTATATTTCTTCTTGGTTCCAAATTCACCCTGCAATTCCTGCTTAATTTTTCTCTAGACAAGAGCAATTTGAGAATGTAGGGCAGGGTCTTGTTCAACAGTTTCTTTGTTTCCCTGCTCCCTCAAAGTGTTGGGTGGGGAAGGGAAGAAGTGACCGCCTAGACCTTCAGGAGAGCCGAGTGCAGGCCCTCTTCCCAAAGTTACCATCCCCAGCACCACCTGGATCTACTGGGCTCCCTAGAGAGCCATTCTGAGCTGAGAGGCTATGGGACGGGTTTAGCCTTTATAAGCATCTGGTTTTGTGCTTCATTGGAACCACAAGAAGAAGAAAAAAAAAAGGAAATTCTTTTCCAAGTGGACAGTGAACATGTAACTCCCTAGGGGTATGACAGGATGGGAATAGAAACGGGGTCAGGAGGGCACAGAGGAGTTGAGCTCTGACAAGTCACTGAGGTCCAAAAACTTTCCCCAGGACCTGTCAGCGCCTGAAACCAGAGGGACTAAGGGACTGGCTTGTAGTGCTGGTGGTGGTGATGGTGAGTGACCTGCAGAGTTGGACTCCAGGAGGGGTCTGGGCAGCAGGGCATGTGGAGCAAGAGACTTCGTTCTTCACAAGTCCAGGGTGTAGCTGGCTCTCTGGCTGGAGAAGGATGCAGGCTGTAGCTCCTTGAGGACTGGTAGAACCAGCTGTGGGGAGGGTCTTACAAAGACAGTGATGTTGGCCAGCCATCAGGTGGGCATGGGAACAGTGTGGCAGGAAAGGGTAATGGGGCAACTCCATCGATCCAGGATTTAATGAACACTCACACCTAATCTTGAGTAGCCCGGGGTCAGACAGCCCACTTCCTCGTAGTGGATGAAGATGTGGATTCTACTGGTGAACTCTAAGCCTGGATGACCTTGGTGTGAACTACCAGAGGGGCTGAGGGCCACTCAGGGCTTAATTCTGAGCCAGGGGTCTGGGAAGGAGGTCTTGGGAAGATAACGGCAAGTAGAGAGGGCAGGCTCAGGGCCCTTGAGAGCCTGAAGCTTCAGCATCAGTGCGTTTGTCATGCCTGCAAGTAGAGGACATGACTTTGGAGGAGGCTGGAGGGCTTGTATTTGAGGTGTCTGAGGTCATCTAGGGGAGGAGCTAGAGACACATTTGGAGCTAGAGACAGACACTTTTGGAGCCATTTATGTACAAGTGGTCATTAAGATGATTTGGAGTGGATGAGATTGGGTGGCAAGTTGAGATAAGAAAAGAACCTTGGGGACACTGAAGAGCATAGAGAGGCACCTGCACAGGAGGCAGAGAGAGAGATGGAGAGAATGTGGTCAGGTGATCAGAAGATCCCAGGGGTGTGGATCAGGCAGGGAGAGGAATATTTCAGGAAACAGAGAGTGGCCACCAGTGTGGACTGTGGCAGAGACAGAGGGGGAGGAGATTGGGGAAATGAAAGGTCCCAGGTGAATTGCAAAAACAGCCCTGGGCAATGCTGGGACAGAGGTCCTGGAGACTGTGGGAAGAAAGCAAGATGGGTCACAAGAGCCCAGCTGGAAAGGGAGGATGGACTGGAGCTGGGACCTTGGGATGGAAGTGGGAATGCAGCTTTCTAAGGAATTGGCAGGGGGTGGGGTGGGTGGTGGAACTGGGCAAATACCAGTGCCCTTGGAGGCTTGCTTCTGTCTCTGTCACTTCTCACAGGAGCATTCTCCTTCTCACTCATGACTCCTTCTGGCTTCACTCCATCCCTTGAGGATTGTGTAAAGGAACACTTAGTCCCATTTTCATGGGCACTGAGAGAGTCTTCTCTACTCCCTCAGTCGTGGATGGGGCTGGGGCACCTGAAGACCCAGAAAGTGGTGCAGTGAATGCACTTCTTCCAGATGTCCCAAAACCACTTGCAAGAGGCTCCTTCCTTTAGAAAGGCTGTTGCTACTCCCTCCATTCCTCTTGGCTATTCCAGGACTCTTTGCCACGTCCTAAGAATAAGGTCAGCAAGTGCTTTATTTGATGTTTAGAACTGGGTCACTGGATGCCCTTGCTCTGGCACAGCCTCTCTAGGGGCTCTGTAGCCCCACCCGCCTCTCCCGAAGGCTTGTTCCCTAGTATGGAGGGCATAAGAAGAGGCCAGCTTTGTGCTGAGGGCCCCATGTGCAGGAGACCGAAGCTGAGGCTTAAAGGTCAGATATGTTTTGCTGATTGGTCATCAAGCCTAGAGCAAGTACTGGGCAAGCTGCTGACCCCCCCTGCCTCTACACCCACTGTCATCCAGAACAGGGAGTCCCCCCAACCCCGCCACCACTTAAATCCTTCTGATGAAAGCTATCTCTCCACACTTATCCCTTGTCCCCACTCCTGTGGGCTCAACTGCCTTGGCATGTGGGAACCCTCTAAGAGACCCTCTCTTGCTGTTGAACTCTCCTGCTCGGAAGCCCAGCGTTCAATACACTGACGCAAGGGTCTGCCTCCTTGCTTTGACAGATGGCCCCACCTCTGTGAGAAGATTCTGGGGGCCGTGCCAGTGTTCCCAGCGTTAGGGCAGCCAATGTGCTGCAAGATGGGGCCCTCTTTGATGTATGCAACATGCTCCCAGTATCCGCTTTTAACTGCTCCTCCTGTGCCTTGGGGATGCCAGGCCTGAAAGTCCAGTACTTGCTATAGATCCACAGGGTGAAATTTCTGCTCCTGAGCCCAGATGATATTGGCTGTCTTTCTACCTTGTAATATTGGGATGAGGAGTCTGAAATTGTGGTGACCTTTTCAACAGACTACCTCCCTACTACAGGAAGCTTCTGGTTGAAAATACTGGTCCATGTTGGCCCCAGCAGTTGGTTCTTCCTGTTTCAGAACACCTCCATCCCAGACACCCCAGGGTATTATCTAGCAGTTCTCCTTCCAAAGGTCCACTGGGCTACCATCATCATTCCTTTGCTGGTTGGGCATGTGTGGTTGGTATTATCCAGTTGCAAACTGAGCTACCTATAGCCTCTTGGGAATATAACAGATTTTGGATGGTTTGTTGAACCATCAACGCTAATAAGCACGGTTCCAGGTAAGTGTTCCCTCACTCACCATGTACACATGTCTACTTGGGCTTGTATATTTGTTCATGTAAAGAATGTTTCACCAATTTCACTGATGGCCACCTTCCAGACTGAGGCCCTGAGAGCATCACAGATGTATCTGGTGAGACTGAAAAAGTTAAACTTTGTTTGCTTTCAAAGACTAATCATGTGAGTTTTAAGAGCCAACAAAATTCCCAAATCTTTTGGTCATGCTGAAAGTCCCAAAGGACAGAAGCCATCAGTTAAAGAAACAGTTAGGCTTAAACTAGAAAGTGAACACAGATCACAGGATAACTCAATTTATCCTGTTGTGGGCCTTAAAAAAAAGAGTTCTTCATGGGTTGTAAGCTAAAGAGGAACAGTTTGCACAGTTTGGAGAAAATAGAAGTACCCTGACCAATAAATATGCCTAAAAATGACAAAGCTCTCCCTATTTGATGGTTCTAGATCCCAGCAAGAAGTAATGGGCACAGGCATAAGGAGCTATATACAGAGTGTAAACAGTAAGGCCCTGTGGAAGACAAAATGAGGGGCAGGGCAGGGCCTCTGTAGGGCAGAGTGGCCTGCAGGTTATACAATATGCTTGTAGGACAGTCATTCATTCTGCCACCAAAGCATGCCGGTGGCAGTGGCAGGCTCACTGGATTTCTCCAGTCTGCAGTAAGGAGAAATTATGTCCATTGAGAATCCTTGGCCCCAGTGACCTTTCCTGGAGGGGAGGCATTGGGGACAGCCAGGCAGGGCTTCTGTGCCCTTTCCTCCCCAAGAGGAGGGACAGGGATGCCTGGCTATACTTGGGGCCACCTACCCAGGGTTCACAGCATGGATGGGGCAGTGTTTCTCATGCAGGGATTGGAAGCAAATGGCCTCAAGGAGCCCGTAGCACCTCTCTTGAAAGGAGGAGCTAGGGGCATGTGTGTTAAAACCCTCACCCCATCTCAGTTCCTCACGGATGCTGGAGAGCAGTTGCCAAAACTGATGCTGATTCGTTTCTGGGTCTCTGATTCTCACCAGCCTCTTGAACAAAGACAGCCTCCTTCTCCATACCCTTCCCGCCACTCCAGCATACTCCTCGGCCTAACTCAAGGTCCTTAAATATCAGTCTCTTGGAGATGGCTATAGTCCTCCAGTTTATAAGCCTGGCAGGTGGTGCCCTCAGCTGCATCATGGGGGACACCTAAGAACACCACTTCTACCTCTGAGTGCAGGGCGCACATGGCCTCTCTGGTGTGGATCTTTTGCGATGGGCTGGAGACTTTGGCATGCAGCTGGGTAGCAGGTCTCTGGAATGGCCGGAGAAGCCTCCAGTCACGGAAGGTGCAGGGCATCTTTCGACAGGTGACAGCTGGAGCCTGTGCTTTGGGTGTGCCCAGGGAGCCAGGGGCTGAGGGCACCGTGAAGGCCTGTGGGGCCCTAGTAGGTATGGCACCTGGGCCAGGCATGCAGTCTGGGTGTGGGCTGCCATTTGAAGCTTGCCCGTTGCGACTGTAGATACTCCAGAGGGGGCGGCGGCGCTGGCGACTATGATGGCACCGGCAGCACAGGAGGCGGAGGAAGGCACGCTTGAACTCCCTGCTGGAGCAGGGGTAGATGAGTGGATTCACACAACTGTTGAAGTAGCCCAGCCAGAAGATAACCTTGAAGACGCCCTCTGAGGGCTTCAGCTGTGGGAACAGGGAGCCTGTGGGGAGCAGAGACCCAGGCTAGTTAGATGCTCAGGAAGAGGGAGCCCCAGGGAGCCCCAGGCTGCCCCTGGTGCAGCCCCTCTCCACAGGCAGCCCGTCTGCACACCACTCCCCCTCCCACGGCACCTTTCCTGGGCTCTGACCATTCATCAACTAGGGGCTATCAGGATATTTCTCCTCAATGAGTCCCTGATATAATTCAAGAGTGTCCATGAACTTTGATGAAGAAAAACCACCATCTTCAGTTTTACTCACATTTACCTGAAATCAAGCATTTCCTGCAAGTGTAAGCAACAAACCTGAGTAGAATTAGACAAAATGATATTGAAATCACTGTTTTGTAGCGCCAAACTGCAGCTACAAAGCAGTGCAATATTGTCAGTTTTCTACCTAATATTAGCAGTTGGTGGAGATGTTTTGAAATATTGTCTATGCTCCTCCCTATTTGGAAATGTTGGTCACTAGAACACACCAGTGGATCCTGTTATTTAAAGCCTTCATGTGGAAGTACATTTAATACTAAATCACAAATTTTAATTAAAAATAAATGAAATTGATTTCATCTGTAATCCTTTGTATTTTATTTTATGCATTTGAAAGAGTAATTCTGATAAAGGCTCCATACACTTTGTCAGATGCCCAAACAGTCCCTATCTTTATAAGAAGGGTAAGAACTCCTGAATTAAATGTTGACCAAGGCTTGCTCCATGCCAGGCAGTGTCCTGGACTCTCTTCAAATACCTGAGGTCCTGCTCACTCAGTAGCAATGTGGATCAAAGATCATGAGAAAGAAGATGGGATGATGGTGGTGCCCAGTATATTGGGGTGGGGGGGCTTCCAAAGTCTGAGGATAGACAGGAGTCAGGCAGGATGAGGAAGGGTAGAGGGTGTATCAGGAGTGGAAGGGAGAGGTAGGCAATAGGATAACAAGTTTGGGGCAGAGGAATGTCCTATAGGATATGCTCAGAAAACTTCATTTGGGACAGATGGTAAAGGACCTTAAATGCTGGAAAGTTAGGCTTTTAATTTTTGGATAGTTAGGAGATATGGATATTTTTGAGCAGGCAAAAGATAGAACCTAGAATTAAGCCTCAATAAACACAATGCCCAAATCACTGTGGACAGTGATTGAAGCCATGAAATTAAAAGACACTCCTTGGAAGGAAAGCTATAACAAACCTAGACAGCATATTGAAAAGCAGAGACATCACTTTTGTTGACAAAGGTCCATCTCATCAAAGCTATGGTTTTTTTCAGTAGTCATGTATGGATGTGAGAGTTGGACCATAAAGAATGCTGAGTGCTAAAGAAGCTTTGAAAGAAGCTTTCCAACTGTGGTGTTGGAGAAGACTCTTAAGAGTCCCTTGGACTGCAAGGAGATCAAAGCAGTCAATCCTGTAGAAAATCAGTCCTGAATATTCATTGGAAGGACTGATGCTGAAGCTGAAGCTCCAATGCTTTGGCCACCTGATGCGAAGAACATCATTGGAGAAGACCTGATGCTGGGAAAGACTGCAGGCAAAAGGAGAAGGAGGTGGCAGAGGATGAGATGATTGGATAGCATCAGCCACTCAAGGGACATGAATTTGAGCAAACATCTGGTGTGCTGCAGTCCATGGGGTTGCAGAGAGTCATAAACGACTTAGCAACTGAACAAATGCAATGCCCATGGGCTGCTGAAATGCAGGATAATGGGGCTGTCCCGGTGGAAGTGGGAAGTGGTCAGGGAAGGCTTCTGGGATGGCTTTAAAAGGGAGCAGAGTGCCTGGCAGGAGGGAGTGGGGGCACTGGAGTCTGAGTTGTGCCAGAAAGACCCTCTTCCCCACAAACCTCTCCCCTGCCTTCCCCACCATGGACTGTAAGGAGTCATATCTCCAAGGGCAACTAACAAAGTGCAAAGACATCATCCAGGAAGCACAGGCTACTTTGTCACCCTCACCATCCTCCGCAGCAACAGCAGCAGGGATCAAGGATAGGTGGCAAGAGTGTCTCATCCCAGGCAAAAGCCTCATGTGTTTGCCAGGGTAAGCAGAGCAGGGATAGTGGTCCTTGACAAGTCATGATACATGCTTTCTTTTCTTGTCCTCAAAGAAATAAGAGCAAGGTCCCGTACTGAGGGAGCAGAGGCACCATGCGTCCCACTTTGACCTGTGGGCTCTTGTATATCACCCACCTCCCACTTGGTGAGATTCCTGGTGCTAAGAGACAGTGTGGAGAAAGAGGAATGTCAGGTAGTATTGCGTGGCACAGGATTTTCAAACTCTGGTCATGCAGCCTTCAGCAAGTTATTTGGCCATCTAAGTCTCACTTTCCTTTTCTGTGAAATATACATAACAATGTTTCTCTGGAAGGGATTTTTTGACGAATCATAAATTTCAGGGTGTAAGACTTAGCAGGTTTGTACTAAATACTGGAGTCTATTCACTTCCCCTTCCCCTATTTCTGTGGCTTTTTGAGAGAGGAGACCTCAGTCCTGAAGGGACTTCGTTCTCAGCTCTGGATAGTGGCCAGAAACAGAAGCTGAGATTTGGTGGGTTTGGGGGAGGCTTGGGCATCAGTCAGAATGTGTTTAGGAGATAATGTCCCTTGGGAGAAGTATTGGGCAGTTGTCCCTGGAATCCAGGGGCCACCAGGGTTGACCTCAGCCTCCAGAAAGACAGCCTTCTGAACAGCATCCTTCAATGGCTGCAAAGTAAGACCGAGTGCTGAAAATAACTTTCTGACTCAGGCTAGAATTCTTTTATATTTAGCCCAGGATGACAAATCAGGGGACTATGCTTTCAGCAGTAAGCCAAAAACCAGCCAAGGGGCTTTGTTATCAATGTGGTTTTGATTTGAATTTTGTGGGGAACATGGCATATCTGTAGTGTGGCCTGGGCCTTGTTTTTAAGAATTAAAATTCTAATTTGTGCTCAACCAACCTATGTGGAAGCTTGCTGCCAGCTCAGAATTCCTTACACACAAAGGAGCTGGGATTCGAACTCAGCCTTTCAGCCCCACATTTTTCCTACCACGTCTTGCTGAGGTTTCTGTCTTACTTTGGTCCTCCCAGAAACAGACCTGAGACAAGGATTCAAATACAACTTGTTTATTTGGAAGGTAAATGAAACACCAGTAGTGAAGTGTGATAAAAAGAGGGAAGAGAAGGAAGCCAATGAAAGGAGAGTTAACAAGTTAGTCACTGCTATGGGCCACTGTGGTGCAATCTCTCTGGGAGCTCTGGGGGACTGTAGTTGTCGCACCAGTGGGGTGAGGGAGGTGAGGTATCTATACTCCCATTCCCATCAGTCAGTGTTTGGGCTGCTCCCTCAGGGTGTTAATTTTCCATAGTCCTGTCTTCTGTGTGGGTGGACAATGAGGATTTTGCTGGTCAGAGAAAGTCGAGGGCAAAGAGATGGAGGCAGCTGCTGGGGTGGAAAGTGACCCATTTACAGGAGGGCAGAGTGGGGCACTGATGGCAGCCTCCACAATTTTGTTTCATTGGCTGTCTGCCCTCTGTGCACAGACATCTTCCATGTAAAATACGGACATCTATGTCTTGGGCTCCAGCTTCCACAGGCAGGAGCTCTCGAGAGATTTCACTCTGTTCCCTTCACATATGACAGTACTGAGCTTCACACCTACCTCTGCATAGAGTGCTGCCGTCCACCCCCTATGCCTTCTTGCACCCTGCCTTACTCTTTGCTGCCTGCCTGCCCCAACCTTCTCTCATCTGCCCACAGCCTCTTTGAAGGTTTTCTGGGTCAGGGGACAGGGGGGCGTGTGGACACTTCCTTCCCTTTTGCCATGGACAAGGTAGGTAACTGAGACTCCCAAGGGTGCTCACTTGCATTATCCTTACAGGGCTGCCCGGGTGTGGGGTCATTAGTTGACCAGCCCCTTCTCAGCCACTCCCAACTTTCTCCTCCTCCAGCCACTCTAAGTTATGACTTCTTAGGCTGACCATTTATTTTGCCTCTCTTGCCTTCTCATTCATCTCCAGCTGCCCAGCACAAGCCTTTGCCAGTCTTGGAAGCCCAGTGACAGGAAAGCCTCAGTGGGTTCTAGAACCACAGGGGTTCTAAGACAAGGCCTCTGTCTCTCAGTACCTGGCAGCCCCCTTCTCTGCCCTGAGCTGATTCCCTCTCCTACTCCCCACACTATCCATGGCCTTTCTTGCAGGCATATAACCCAGCTGTGCTAACTCATCTTGGCAGTTGTCACTGGAAACAGGTGCTTATGGGACTCCCTCCCTCAGCATCCTGCCATCCAGGCACCTAGCACAACTCCCTTGTTCTTTCTCTTGTGATTCCTATTTCTCTTCCACCTTCCTGTGCATCAGCTAAGTAGCCACCCTGAATGCTTGCTGCCCTCTGGCCACAGTGGACTCCCTATTTTTTTTTCCATTTATTTTTATTAGTTGGAGGCTAATTACTTTACAATATTGTAGTGGTTTTTGCCACACATTGACATGGATCAGCCATGGATTTACATGTATTCCCCATCCCAATCCCCTTAACTCTGCACTTTTGCACAATCATCCTGGAATGCACTTCCTCTTTCCTCCACCTGGTAGTGCTGGCTCCAGTGGCATCTCCTCCTGGAAGCCTTCCTCCTACCACCCCCTCCCAACCCAGCAGAGTTAGTTGTATTCCCTCGTCCCCTAGCATATCTATTCACTTCTAAGTGCCAAGAACACTATAGGTAACTACTGGTTTCCCATCTATTTGATTCTTAAATGGTGAGCTCCCAACACCATGCTTGGCACATCACAGGTACTCCACACATTCTGACTCCTCTCTTTCTATCACCCTGTGAATCCCATCCATCACCAATTCCTGTTGGTCCTGAATCCCCCACTGTACACCATCCCCTGTTATCACCCTGGTACTATCATCATATACTTACAATTCCCTCCAAGTGGGCTCCCTGCTCCTGGCCCCGTGTCCCCCATAGTACCTGTTCTTCACACAGCAGCTGGGAAGATACCTTTTAAGACATAAGGCTGAGGATTTCATTTCTTCACTTCAACTTATATTCCACTGCTGACTGCAGCTTTCTATCCTCTCTCTCCCACTTTGTTATCTGTACTTTGACCTGCCAGCCCCTTGGATTTCTCCTAATATCTGTGCTTAACTGAGACTTCTGTTCTCATGCACCCCAGCTGTTCTTTCCTCAGGCCTTCCACGCCCATGTCCTTCTGGATTGGGTTGTATTTATTCAGTCAGATCCTAACTCTGGAGAGATCCACCCACTCTCTGAACATGCTTAGGGTCTTCGACCTCAGCTCTGCGTCCTGGCTTCCAGCAATCTTGCTGCCCATCCTCAACCCAGTCTCCTATGATTCCTCCACCTTTGAGCTTTTACCCCTCTCTACAGGCCAAGCAGTCTTCTGCTGCTTCACCTTCTCCAGAGCAGCTGATCTTACTTCCTGTTTTGCAGAGAAAACAAGACAAAGAAATACATGTGTATGTATGGCTGAGTCCCTTCACTGTTCATCTGAAACTATGACAACATTGTTAATTGTATATCTCCCAATACAAAATAAAAAGTTTAAACTTTGAAAATAACAAGAGAACAAGGCAAAGAAGTTGGACACTCACTCAAACCGTCTTCGCCTCTCTTCCTTATTGTTAAGAAAGGAGTCTCTCCAAGTGCTCCGGCCTGGTGCACTGGGAAGACCCAGAGGAATCGGGTGGAGAGGGAGGTGGGAGGGGGGATCGGGATGGGGAATAAGTGTAAATCTATGGCTGATTCATATCAATGTATGACAAAACCCACTGAAATGTTGTGAAGTAATTAGCCTCCAACTAATAAAAAAATTAAAAAAAAAAAAAAAAAAAAAGAAAGGAGTCTCTCTTCCCACTCAAGGTTCACATCTTTACTTGCATTGTGGAGCTCTTGACCCATCAATCACTTGTGAGCTTGCCTCTATCACAGCTGCACCCTCTTTGCTGATTCTCTGGCTGTTACTTAATTCTCTCCACCCTTTCTATCCACACAGGCCATCTCCTCTCCCCCACCTGCTTTCCACTCCACTGCTTTGCCCTACTGACCCACTCCACCCTGGACCACTACCTGCAGATATTGCTCTCATCCATCCTGGACACTTCTCATCTCACCGAGGGCTTCTAGGGCACTGTTCTCTTGGATTTTCTATTCCATGTCAATTGCCTTTGCCCCGCTTTTTTTTCATGTCCCCACTGCTTTGTGTAGGAGTGCCCTTGCAAGAAGAGTCTCGTAATCTTTTCTTTTTGCATTTTCATTGCAGTTTCAACCAGGCTCACTGACTTTTGGCCAACTCCTACAGTTCTATCTTCAGCTCAGTTTATTTTCCCAAATTCTAGACTCATGGGTCCAATTACCTCCCAGACATCTCTGTTGGATGCCTACTGGCATCTCACACTTATCTGGCCCTCATGAAGCTTACATTTCATAGGGCAAGACCAGCAATACATACGATAAACAAGGAAAATACAAGCATATCAGATAATAAGACATGTTACTAAGAAAAAACAAAGCAGTGAAGATAGCTAGTGTGTGTTTATGTGTGTGTGTGTGCATGTGGCTGGGGGTGGCAGTATAAATTTTGGATAAAGTGGCCAGAGAAGGCCTACTAAGGATGTGACATTTGAGTAAGAGATGAATAAGCCATGTAGACATCTCAGGGAAAGCATTCCAGACAGAGGAGACAGCAAGTGCAAAGGCACTGAGGTGGCCCTGGCATGCGTGCAAAACAGTGACAAGGCTAGTGTGGATAATGGAGTGACTGAGGGCAGAACGGAAGGAGATGAGGTTGAAACTCAACCACTACGTTCCACCCTGTGCCCTCCTACCCTGTCTGAGACACCATCATCTCACTCCTTGAATAATTCAGCAGCCTCCCCATTGTCTCTTGTTTGTACTGTTGCAGCCTGAAATCTATCCTCAACCTGGCAGCTGGAACAATCCTTTATAAACAGATATGCCACTCCTTAGGCTCAAAACCCTCTAAGGGCTTCCATTCTTCCTCACATAAAAATCTATGACTACCTAGCTCAACATGTGGTCCCCCAACCCCCCTGACATCCTTCCCTACTCCCTCTTTCAGCCTCACTGCCCTCCTTTTGCTTCTTGGAAGACACACTCCCACCTTAGGCCTTTGAATTTGCTGTCCCCCAGAATCTTTGCCCCCAGAAATTCACATGGCTCCTGCCTTCATCTTTGCAGCGAGGTCTGTCTAACCTCCCATTTAAAATTGGAGTGTGCCTGGAAACAACCCAAGGGTCCATCAACAGATGACTGGTTTAAGAAAATATGGTATGTATAAAAAATGGAATATTACACAGCCATAAAAAGAATGAAACACTGCCACTTGCAGCAACATGGATGGACCTAGAGATTATCATATTAAGTGAAGTTTCAGGAAGAGAAAGACAAATATCATATGATATGACTTACATGTGGAATCTAAAAAATGATATGAATGAATCTATGTATAAAACAGAAACAGATTCACAGACATAGAAAAGCAAACTTATAGTTACCAAAGGGGAGAAGGAGAGAGGGACAAATTAGGAGTGTGAGATTAACAGACACAAACTACTACACATAAAATAGATAAGCAATTTACTGTATAGCACAGTGGACTATATTCAGTATATCGTAATAATCTAGAAAGGAAAATTATCTGACAAAAATCTCTGCTGTACACCTAAAAATAACATGATATTATAAATCAACTTTAATAAAAAATGGCAGTGTCCCCCACCCCATACTCATTTCCCTCAACTATATCTGTGACCCTTATCACCTTCTCTTGTACTATTTGAGTTATTCTTCATTGTGTCTATCATCTTTCTCCCTGCAGTAGGAGTCTGGGGGGCAGGACTAGTGTCTGTTTTGAATGGCAATGCATTCCCATTGCCCAGAAGACCTCATGAGTATGCTGAACACACCATAGGTGCTCAACACTTTCTGAGTTTACTGAATGATTCTCTCTTTTCTACCTTTTATGTCACCATGTCTGGGTCATTCATTTTTCTCTCTAGTGGGGTCCCTCCCTTTACCTCATTCCTGAAGCCTTTGCTTACTCTGGCATCTCATTGTATTTACTTGGCTGTGACAGTATTTACTTGGCTTGTCTTCTCTACTCTGCACATGGCTACTGGAGACTTATTGTAAAAAAGAAAAGTGTTTCTCTCCTCTCCCTTCTGAAAACCGTTAGCGGCTTCCTATGGCTTTGAGGAATAAACCCAAAATTTCTTGTGTCTCATTCAAGTATTTTTAGACTCCCATGCTGAATTCATCTTACCTCCTTCCCAAATTGGCCGCACAAAGCCACAAGCATGTCTTCCCACAGGGACTGGACTCCTGCATTTCTGCATGACCCAGACTTCTCCCAAGGTGCTTTCTGCTTCCTCCCACCCATCCCTCCAGCCCAGGTCAGTTGTCCTCCCTGAACAAACCTGAGTTAGGTGCCCCTTTATGCATGCCTGCATTTTAACAAATAAAATTAGTTACTGTTCTATCTATTCTCCCAGACTCTAGGTTTCTTGATGGCAGCTGTAGGATTCTTTTCATCCCAGCCTCTAACACAAGTGCCTAATCCAGAGCAGGGGTTGTAAAGTGAGTGAGTAAGTGCCGTGTGGGTAGGTGCAGGTAGCGTCTAAAGTGACAAAGAAGGAAATGGGAGCTCATGCTTGCTTTCTGAGTGTTTAGTACCTACCAGGCTGCATGCTGGGCCCTGTATGCAGCACTTCTCACTTAATTCTCATGGCATTAGGATCCTACTTTGTAGAGATTCTAATTACCTCCAGAGGACAAGTGGAAGGGTCAGGATTTGAACCTGAATCAATCTAGCCCTAAAGTGCTTGGTCTTCTCATGACATCATGTAAAGATAGGAAAAAAACTTCCCCTGGTCCTCCAGGGGTCCTGGAGGTCAGGATCCACAAAGGATCACTTAATACCTTCCAGCAGCTACTCCACAAACAGCAAGCCCATCCCTACCTCTGGTCTTCGTACAACTGGCCTGGCCTGGAGAATGGCCTTCCTCTTTTCTCCACAGTGGGTCCCTCCAGTTCTTCAGACTCAGGCACAGAACTGCCTCTCCAGGAGCATTTCTGTGATTAATTCCACTCCTAGGATCTGCCAAGGTGACCATGGTTTCTGGAGTGTATGTGCCTTGAGCACCTTGATTCTGCCTCCACATAAGTGGCATGTGTTGGCCTTCCCTATGACCTTTGGGGTGGCCTGTGGGGCCTACCACATCAAGTTCAGCTCCTGTGCACCCAGAACCATCCAGAACATTCAGAAAGTCTGGGCTGTTGCCTGCTTGCTGCATCTCAGGAGGGAGTGTCAAACGGACCCCAGCCTCCTGGGAGGAGCCCCAGAAAGCCACTTGGCCATCTGTCCTTCAAGTCTCTGCTCAAGTCACCTTAAAGGTTTGAAGTTGATGTTGTTAGTGCCCCACCCAGGTGCCCCCAGCTGCTGTGACTGTTGGCTGCTAATGGCTTATAATTGCCCCTTCTTTGGAGAATTACTCTTGACCAATGTGAGCTGCTTCAACTGGGAGATGATACTTTCCCACCAAGGTGGTGGTCCACAGCCAGTGACAGACTGAGTGGGAAGGAAAAGGCCAGCCTTCGTGTCTCCAGGTGGTGCAATTCTGTTGTCATTCTCGCTCCAGGGCTCCTGGTGGGGTCAGGCTGAGGCCAGACTCTGAGACCACATCCTGGGGTTAGGTCTTTTCTG
The DNA here is from genome assembly GCF_910594005.1 of Cervus elaphus. NCBI lineage: Eukaryota > Metazoa > Chordata > Mammalia > Artiodactyla > Cervidae > Cervus > Cervus elaphus. Next base: position 50,830,865 of record NC_057837.1, on the reverse strand, counting down.
ACTTATCCTGCTTCCCTCCCTTCCTCCCAGATACCACAGGAGCGCTTCCCTCAGTCCATCACTTGCGTAAGAACCCCTGCCTCAGGCTCTGAGTACAGGGACATGACCCAAGACACTCTTTGCATGGATATGTCTTCAAAGTTCTCTTGATTGGTCCCAAATCTATAATCCAGGGATTAGCTCTTGGTCACTGTTTCAACTCTTCTGCCCACTGCTGGGAAAGGCAGGGCGTAGATGTGCATGTTCATGTTCATTTCTCTCCACTCAACAGGCAGGCTGGAGCATGGGAGTGGACACATTGGCCTATGAGGAGAGGTGGTCAGGATGTAGTAGGAAATGACTGCAACCACAGCCCTTGCTGTTTCTCTCTGCTCCTTGACCTTGTTTTCGCATGTGTCCATCAAGCTTGCTCCCACCTGCCTTCCTCTATTCTCTGCATTGGGGTGCCTCTATCAGGAATCTAACCTAATGTCCAGGATGCTGAACATCCACTGATCAGAAGAGGCAGGGCCTTGTCTATGAGGGCAGGTTACCCCACTCTCTGGCACACTTGGTTGGGCCAGCCTGGCCTGCACATTACTGGGGAAACTAGGACAGCCTGTGAGCTTTGTGGGAAAGTCTGCAGCCTTATCACAGGTCAATCCCCTCTCTTAAGTAAGAGAAACGTCCAGGCCCAGGAGATGCTAGAGCTGGCCAATCTGGCCAAGCCTTGCTGAGGAGTGACAGTGCTGAAGGCAAGAGGGGAATGTGTGATTAACAGCATTCTTCTGGCATCACCAGAAGTGAACTTGTTCTTGGAAGAATGTCAGAATTCTCTGCCACCAGACTTGTTCATAGCTTGCGGTCAGCAACGAACTATCAGGCTACACCCCAGGCTTTCCCCTTTCCCACTCCCTCCCCAGCGAGTGACTTTTCTATCCCAGGCAGCCATTTTCTCTAGCCAGAATGAAATATAAGGGTTAAAATATCACATTCTCTCAGATATTCAGGTCTCTCCTGCTTCCCAGGAGGGACTTGCCAGGTGGTGCAGTGGTAAAGAATCCACCTAACAATGCAGGAGACGCAAGTAGTGTGGGTTCAATCCCTGGCTCAGAAATATCCCCTGGAGTAGGAAATAGCATCCCACTCCAGTATTCTTGCCTGGAAAACTCTGTGGACAGAGGAACCTGGCAGGCTACAGTACATGGGGTCACAAAGAACAAGATACGACTGAGTACACACATGCATGCGTGCGCACACACACACAGACACACACACACTGCCTAGGAGAAAAGGAATTCCCAGTCCTAGACTCCCTTTCATTCTTCCAGTTCTTTCAGCTGCTCACTCAATGCTTCTACTCTTCAGAATTCAATTTCACCTTCCCCAAGAGAGGCTGGAAGCAGTGACCTCTTTGCTATATTTTAAAGGGTCAGCCTCTCTCATAAGGCACACTTGAGCTGAGACCTGAAGACTCTCTGAGGGAGTGAGTCATGCATCTTTCTGAGGAAAGAAAATTCCAGACAGAGGAAAGGGGATGTGCAAAGGCCCCGAGGCAGCAAGGCACCTGACAAGTTGGAGGACAACCAAGAAGTTAGGACTGCTGGAACAGAGAAGGGGAGACAGAGATGGTAAGAGATAAGGCCATTTTGAAGCAGAAACAACCATGGAAGGCTGTCAGAAAGAGGTAACCTTAATAGGGTCCAGATCTCAGATGGATAATGAAGACAGGGAGTTGAGGGTACTGTGGGGCTAGCTGTGTCAAGCTAAATCTCTTGAATTCCCTGTGTTGACAATTTTCCATGCTGACAGGTAACTGGCGGGTATCTGGTTTGAGATAGGAAAAGAATAGATCAGAAGTCCTTCTGTGTCCCGTGTCTTTCTCAGGATCCTTGAACTCTGTGGGGCTGGCCTAACCTTGGATATCCTTCTGCAGCTGTAGGGATTGACAGGGAGGGCCAGTTCTTGGATCCACAGAGGATGCCTGGTAGTGCCCAAGGCAGGGAGATGAGTCATAGACCTATTCAGTGTCCTACACTGGGCCCCATCCATTTCCCTTCAGTTCTTCTCCCTTCCCTTCTCACTTCTCCAACATCTCTCTCTCCCCTCCCATTTCACTCTTGTTACTTTTTAACTTATTTCCTGATCTGTGGCCTTGGAGGAGTCACACTCCAAGCTCCATATGCCCAAGGCCGAAGTCCCTGCCAAATGGCCCTGTGCTAAGCTGAACATGATCCTATTCTGAGCATGAACCTTTCAGTTCTTGGGTCATACTGACGAATGGTTCCTAGGTCGGAGCAGATCAGTGCTTGTGCCAGAGGAGAGAAGGTTTCCAGACAGTGGTCATTTTGTCCAGGAGTCCCAGCACTGAGTAGATGGTGCATTGCCCATTAGGTCCCAATGCTGGCTTTCAGGGGCTCAGGCCAATGTTCTGCTGGGTCATCATCTGCAAAGGAGGGCAGGGAAATCCTCTAGTATTCAAGAAGACCTTTTTGTGGGCATATAGCCCAGGATGGAGCAGGGTTCAAGTGGGGTCAGAAGTAGGCTCAGGAACTCAGAGGTTTTCTCACAATGAGTAGGCTCAAGGGCTCTGGGGGTTTGGGAGGATCAAGACAGACAGGAAGTGGTCATGTCCTGTGGTGATGCTCACGGCCCTCATGGCCAGGATCTGGGGCAGAAGGGAGCCTGGAACTGAACCTGAGGGGGGTAAGTAGGCACTGAAGCATTTGGTGAGAGTCAAAGCTTAAAACATGGCAGATCCCAACTGATCCTTAACCCTAGCTTCAGCCTGGCCTCTGTTCTCTGACCTACGGAGGAAGTAACAAGGACTCTAAGGGCCAGAGTACTTGGGTTCTAAACTCAGCTCTGATATTTAGGATTAAGATTAATATCGGAATTTTTTTTTTTAAAGAAGTAAGTAGCATGGGATATTCAAGAAGGTGAAAATTTCAAGAAGGTGAAAAGGAGAAAACATTACAGTGAGAAAGTGGGAGTGAGTGAGGGTGAAGGGGCCACAAGGTTGAGGGTGAATCATTTTTAAGAAGTTGTGGATACATATACATGCTGTATGAGCAGGCAGAGGAGAGGTGGAAGTTAAGGAGGGATGAGAAATAACTTACAGAGGGAAATCCCTTGGGAAGGAAAGAGGGTTGAGAGAGATTCAGAGCTGACAGGGACCTGCAGGACTTTAAGGACATCCTGAGGACTGCCCTGAGGAGGAGACCTACCAACGGAAAGTGGGATTTTTCTTTTCTTTTTTTTTTTTAACGTGTTCTTTTAACGTGTTCTTCCAGTATTAGACACTGGTTTGTTGTGGTTCATAAGAGCTGATTGATAAATTTTCAGGAACTTTGCAAGCTGGCTGTCTCTTTGGTAGTTTGAAATTGACCATGGTGGGAATATTTCCATCATGGAAATGGACAGATGTTACAAATTAGCCCACACTTCAAAGCCAATCTTAAACACTTGCCAGCACACCTCTGTGTATCACATGGAGGAATGACTTGATTCAGGGTCTGGGGCTCACAGAAGTAGGTGGAGGCAAGGGAGTTAAAGATGGCAAGAGAGGGTGAAGTGATGGATTATGGTGCCAGTTGGAAACGGAGGCCTAACTGACAAGAAGACAAGGGGAAAGGCAGGGAGGTGAAGGCTTGGTCAAGGCTGGAGTCAGTAAGCAGAATGAGCAGGTGGACTCAAGTGGCAGAGATTTACTGAGGATTTAGGGGCTCATAGATCAAGGTGGCACATAGGCCAGGGCATGACCCTGGGAGAAAGAGTGGAGGGAGAGTCACAGGGTGTCAACATGGGTCAGCTTCAGTACAGTGGAGTCACAAAGATAACCAGGGTGGAGATGAGCATGGGGGAGAAAGTACATGACCCCCGTATCCTAGTTTTAAAGAATGAGGTGGAGTGATTAACAGCTCATCAGATGTTTGGGACAAACATATCAACAGGAGTTGGGCAGAGTACAGGACCCTAAGTGGAGGAAGGGTATGTATTCACCCAAGAACAGGAGTCTACCCTCCATCAGTGGTATATTTTTCTTTTCCCAAAAAAAAAAAAAAAAAAAAAAATCTAGCTCTGTCCACTGAGTCAGTGGCCAACTTAATATCAATGAACATCTGAGAGCTCAGACTGTGGTCTTTAAATGATAATTTTTCACTAAAAGAGACCAGGCCTCTTTAGAGAAATGGGACAGGTCAAAAAAAGTATAAGCTGAGCCTGAAACATCTCATCAGACCAGAAAATTCAAGACTCTCTGGGTTATGCCATAGGTCTCATGAGTCAACCTGAAAGGGCACCTATTGGTTAGCCCTCAAACAGTGACATATATAATGTGTGACAGATTAAAAAGTCACTTTATCATGGTACTAAAATATCTGTTGGTCCCTTTTGGAAACATGGCTAGGAAATTGACTTTTTTTGATAATGGAGAGCATTGAGCAGCTCTCCTACTTTTCTTGTATAGACTCTATTTCAAGTGACCAAACATCTAGCGGTGAATTCTTTTTAGAATTTTAGTCTACAAATGCAGAAGGAACGACAGAATTTGGATATCACCACTTTAAACTCCAGTGATACAATGACTCCCGGCCATGGTCAATGGCTGCTAAAACTAGCAGGTAAAAGGTTGATGGGACATTTTATAATAAATGAATCAAGATGACTGCATCTGAACCCCTGGTCAATCTTAACATTATGAAAGAAGAATTTTTGTCCCAGACACTGAGTTTGAATCTGCTTAAGCCAATTTATATGATGTACCGGGAACAGTAGGACACATTAAATGGCACTATAGGGATGCAGGGCTCCCCCAGTGGCTCAGACAGTAAAGAATCTGCCTGCAATGCAAGAGACCTGAGTTTGATTCCTGGGTTGGGAAGATCCCCTGGAGAAGGGAATGGCTACCCACTCCAGTATTCTTGCCTGGAAAATTTCATGGACAAGGGAGCCATTGCAAAGGGTTGGACATGACTGAGCATCTGAGCACACAGGGATGTAAACTCCAAACTGTGGGCAACTCCTTTGGGATGAACTATCTGATTTCTTCACCAAATAAGCTAAAAGGGGAAAGGTGGGGAAAGGGTAATCTTATCAATTAAAGAAATGGTGGAGGTAAATCAACTGCATGTAATAGATGTACTTTTTTTTGAGACCCTAATTCAAACAAACTAAAAATTTATGAGGTAATGAGCTACATATGAACACAAAGACATTTGGTATCCATTAAACAAGTATTTTTATGTATTATAATGGACTGTAGTTTTTTTTTAAAGTTCTTCTAAAAATATTGAAGAATTTACAGATAAACTGATATGGTATCTTGGATTTTCTTCAAAATAATAAGCAATGGTGGAAAGCGGGTGGGGGTTGGAATGAACCAAGATCAGTTGGTTGGGTTGATACTTGTTGAAGCTGGGTCATAGGTACTAGGGCCATCACACTGTCTACTCATATATTTGAAACTATCCATGATTTTTTAAAATGGAAAATAAACCCCCTAGCTCATTACTTGTTCATAAAAATCACACAATAAATGTTAGCTGTTATATTTAAAAATTTGGGGGCCACATTAAATAGGGGGGTCACCCCCAATGCATTGCTAGTAAGAGGGGGGTCTACTTTATATAGAGGCTATGAAATAAGTGAAATAAGCCAGTCACAAAAGGACTGTATGATTCCACTTCTATGAAGTATCTAAAACAGTTAAAATTCAAAGAATCAAAGACAGGAATGGTGGGAGCCGAGGGCTGGAGGGAGGGGGAGAAGGGGAATTGCCAATCCATAGGCATAAAGTTTTAGTTAAGCAAGACGAAAGAATTCTATAGATCTGCTGCACAAACTTGCGCCTAGGGTTAACAATGTTCATGTTTAGAAATGTTGAAAGGGTAGCTCTCATGTTAAGTGTTCTTGCCACAGTAATAATGATAATAATAATAATAAAGATACAGGGCTATGCTTTGTCACCCAGATCCTTGGCATGGAAGGAAGTGAAGAGACCCTGGGTTCTGCCACTTCTTCCTTCTACACTCACTGAGTGAGGACCTGCTATGTGCCAGATGCCATAAGGGCACAGATAGAGATGTAATGTCAGTTTCTTCCTCAGGCTTTTGGGCCAGGGCACAGTAATGTCATTCCTGAACACTTGCCACAGTACACCCCCTGCCTCTCTCTGTGCGTCTGTGGACCTTGTATCACCTCAGGGAGCCTGTGGAGATGGGTCCCTCCGCACTTGGCCAAACTCTTGAGATGCAAACACTGATTCTACCCTCCATGCCTGGCTGCTAAAGTGTGCTTTCCAGCCTGGACACCAATTCCTCAGATAACTCACAGCCTCCTCCTGCCTCTTCCCACCTCTCTTCCTCTCACTTTCTCTCTCATTAAGGCATAAGATACTGACAGTCAAATTTATAAAGTGGGTACATTTTATGAATACAGACTGATGACTTTACATATATATTCACCAACGTAGTCACTGTTCAGATAAAGTCACAGACAGGGCAATGGAGGTGGGGGGAATGGCCCCGAGTCCCTCTCTGAGCCCCTCAGGACTTTAGCCCTGTGTCTCTGTCCCAGTCTTTCCTGCCCGGCCACTTAGGTCCCAGTGGCCCCACAGCTTAGCATACCTTGGCTGTATGTCTCTCTGCTGCAGCTCTAGCTTGACTAAAACATTTTAGGTGATAGATGGCCTCTCTGCCAACTTCCCCATGGAACCCTGGGCCCACTTCCTAAGGCTTTTGATACCCTCTGGGGCTGCTCCCTGGCCATGTCACTATTGTGCCTGAGGCTCCTGCTTCCACTTGGCTTTGTGTGTGGTGATGTGGGTAAAGAACACCCTGGGTCTGCTCGACAACTCCCAGGTTGTCGCCCTACTGGGTGCCTTCATTTCCTGGCCTGTGGCCCTTGCTGGCATACAGTACTCTTTTTCAATCCTCCCATCTTTGCTGCTCCTCACACCTTATAGCCAGTAAGGAGGGAGGTACCACTTCTCTTGGCTGCCCCCTTTTCTGCCTCCTCTGGTTCTTTCAAAGTTGGTGCTCCCTAAGGCTCCTTCCCCAGCCCCTCTCATCTCTTTGTTCCTCCATCCTCTTCCTTGGAGACTGTACCCTCACACCCCCCTTTTGCAAACACATCCATCCTTGGTCCCCTTATCTAAGTTCCCAGCACCTTCTTCCCCAAGCACATACTGCCACTTCATACCAAAATGTGGCAGATCCCTGGATTCCACATTCACCCCAAAAGCTGTTGCTCAGAATGTTCCCTGTTCCTCCAAAAGTGCCTCCCTTCTTCCAGGCCTGCCTCAGAGCTCTTGGAGGGGGAGGCTTGCCCTGTCCTTCCTGCACAGCCCTCAGATGACTCCTGCTTGTACTGCAGGCTCTGTCCTCCTGTTCTTTCTGTTGTCCTGCCCTCCGAGCCACATCATGGCAGATCAGAATATTCTGTATCCTTGCTTGGCCTCAGTCCTGCTTGCTCATTATTGCCAGATTCCACTCAGTTTGGCTCCATCAGTGGCCCTGGGCTGTGTTCCAAAACTTGGTGAGGTGCCCAGTGCAGACTAGCAGGAAGGGAGAGGCAAGGATAGCCCCTGGGTTGCCATTCCAGCTGTGAGGAGCAGCCGAGATGAGGGACTGAGGAAGAGCAGTGCATGCCAACAAGGGAAGAGGCCACGGAGATTTAGGGATGACTTCCTAGAGGAGGCAGACGTGATCTCAACCTCAAAAAATAGTAGCCTTTTGCAGTGTTGATTGTAACAGTGGAAAATTAGAAAAACTGAACACTCAGCAGGAGACTCTGTCAACACACCATGGAATACACTCAAACAGAATATTATATTGTTGCTAAAATAACCAGAATGGATAAATCTCAATGACAAAACATTGGGTAAAAAAGGCAAACTGAAGATGAATGTGCATAGCTGGTACAACTTATATAAGTCCGCAGGACACACAGGACGATACTGTTTATTATTATGGATTCAGGTGTTTGTGGTAAGAGTAAAAACATGTGTGTGGGAGTGATAAACACTAGATTTACCTCTGGGGAGAGAGGAAGGGACAGGAGGAGGGAACTTAGTTGTGGCTGTTCTATTTCTTTGAAAAGAGAGAGGAAGTGATCTGAGGCAAACGTGAAATGTTATCATCTGTTCAATATGGCTGATGACAGATACATGGGCACTTATATTATTTTCTCCTTATCTGTGCATTATTCTGTAACTAAAATTTTTAAAAGAAGTTAAAGGAACATAAAGGGAGGTGGCATTCTATATGCACCCTGATCATTCCTGACAGGGGGCCAGTATGAACGAAGGGGTAGGGAGGAGGCTGAGGGCACCTGGAACAGGTCACAGCTGTGGTTTGGTTGGTAGGAAAGAAACCTGGGCAGTAGGCTTGGGAGGATTCTAAATCCTGGATATGTGGGTTTCTAAGAGGGGGGCCACACCAACTTTCTCTTGCCTATTTGCCACCTCCTGCTCCATCCATCCCTCTCTCTTCCCTGACAGCAGCCTCTGGCAAGATGATTTTCAAGCTGGTGATTTAGTCATTCCTTATCTTGTATTTACTGAGCCTCTACTACAAAAGCAACAGCTCACTCTGTACTCACCATGTGTCTGTTAAATTCACACATAATATCTCACTCAAGTATCACCATAGTAGTACAAGTGGGTATTATTACCATCATTGCCATCCCTAGTTTATAGATGAGAAAACAGAGGCAGAGAGGTTCAGGGATTTGCTAGCAGTTACACAGCCCATAAGAAGAGCTGGGTTTTGAGACCAGGCTCTGGCACCAGAGCCTGTGGATCATTCTATTCTCCTCCATTGTTCCCCATATGCCAGGTACTGTACTGGGCACTGGTGATTACATAACTGACATAGTCTGTCCTCACAGAGCTTCTGGGTCAGTGGTGGCAGGGGGCAATCATACCCCAAGTCAAGTAACACAGAAATGTGATTACAGCTAAGGAGCTAATAAAAGAAAAGAAACTCGTGCCCAAGGGAGAATATACAGAGAAAGACACAGCAAAATTGAGAAAAAAGAAGAAAGGCCTTAATGAAGTAGGAACATTTATTCTGAGACCTAAAAGATGGGGAGATAGCCAGAAGGATTTGGAGAAAGCAAGCCAGACAAAAAAAAAAGAACAAGTGTAAGGTATGAGCTTGGCATGATCAAGGACCCAGAAGAGGGTCAGAAGGGCCTGAGTGCACAGTGAGCAAAGTTCAGGGCAACAAAGCCATGGGGTCAGGGGGGAGGTAACTCATCACTCAGATCCTTCCTTGCAGAAGAGGGACCATATGTCTGGGTTTACCCACCATAGTCCTGGTATGTGCCTGTGATCTCAGTGTAAATATACATTTTATAGCTCATTTTGGTCTGGACAGTAATAAAGTTGAAGGTCACTCTATCATAGGCTATGATGGACAGTTTGGATTTTGTTTCCAGGACAGTAGAAAAGCATTGAGGGATTTTAGTAGAGAATGACACTCTAATTTATAATGCATAACGATCACTCTAGCTGATGTGAGGAGAGGACCTGCAAGGGAGCAGGAGGGGGCTACTGTTCCTTTCCTGACTCAGCTGCAGAGCGCGGAAGGAGCAAGGCCTGAGAAAGGGGAGGTTCTGGCTTGGGCTGGCTGAAGTTCCAACCATGGGAGTAATGAATGTGTCCCCAGAGATGCTGTTCCCCTTCCCCTCCCTGTATTGGAAGCCCCAGGGCTTCCAGAAGGGGCCTCAAGGTATGGGAGGAAGTTCCTGAGAACAGCTGCCCACCTCCCAGGACAACAAGAGAGCCTGTGGAAGAAATAGCAAAGTTCTCTGAAAGTGCTGAAGGACTTGGTAAATTTGAGAAACTACAATGAACAATATTAACTTTCCATACGATAATATGTCCTTTACTTTTCCTTCTCATGCCTATTTCAGAAGTGAGAGCCCAGGGTATTCACAAATACCAGCTGGGGAAGGCCTCTCAGAGGGGGCCAGCTTCCCAACTGAGAGAAAGCAGGTGGCTTTGGGTGTCTGCTGATGTTCATTGTAGACTGGCCAGGGATTGCTGCCCATGAATGAATGCAGGCCAACCCACCCTGGGTGCCACTACTGGGTGTTGGCATTTAAAGCTGGGGGTGCAGAGAGGGGGATATATAAACAAGCAGATACACTGTTCCCCAGTTACTATGGGAAGTCACCTACACAGATTTCCATTGATCTTTTATATTTAGAACAGTAGGGAACTTAAAACAAGCCCAGGGCTTCTACTAGCAGTGAAGAAGGCGGTCAGAAAAGTGAGTTCATAACAAATCCTGCAAGCAGGAAGAGCCTGTTATTCTCCCACAAAGCAGCACAAGCACCTAAGAGACCAGGCAGGTTGCTAAGTAAACCTTCCACGTTCAGGTGGACAGTCACTCTCCACTTGGAGAGCCATCCAAGTCTGGGTGCCAGGAAGGGACGGCCACAGGCTCAGGGAGGGAGGTTAGAGGTTGGTGGGAGAGGGGTCACTCACCCAGCGGCAGGACGAAGAAAAAGGGGAACCAGCAGAGCACGAAGACGCCCACGACAATGGCCAGCGTCTTGGCCGCCTTCTTCTCGCGAGAGAACTTGAGCAGACGGACCGACAGGGAGCTGCGCAACGTGCGACCCTTGGTGCTGCGCATCCCCCAGTGGGTCTCAGCTGAGCCAGAGCTGGCCCCGCGACAGTGGATGCGCAGCACCACCTCGGAGGCCTTGCCGCGCTCGCGTTTGACGCCCGCCTCCAAGCTGCGCGTGGTGCTTCGCGCTACCACGTAGACGCGGCAGTACATGACCACGATGACTGCCATAGGCAGGTAGAAAGAGCACAATGAGGAGAAGACAGCATAGCCTGCCTCCTCAGTGATGCCGCAGAAGCTCTCATCAGGGGGCACCGGCTCCTTCCATCCCAGCAGTGGCCCCACGGACACGACGAGAGCTACGGCCCAGAGCAGCGCCAGGATGGCTGCTGCCTTGCGCTCAGTCATGATGGAGGGGTACTTCAGCGAATGGCGTACACCCACGTACCGGTCCACCGAGATGGTGCAGAGGCTGAGGATGGAGGCCGTGCAGCACAGCACGTCCACGGCGGCCCAGACGTCGCAGAAGGCCCGGCCAAAGGCCCAGAAGCCCAGAACCTCCATGGTGGCCGAGAACGGGAGCACTGTGGCGCTCAGCAGCAGGTCGGCCACAGCCAAGTTCACAATGAAATAGTTTGTGACCGTTTGCAGGTGGCGGTTGCAGGCCACCGCGAGGATGACCAGCACGTTGCCCGCCACGGCTGTAAGGATGAAGGCTGCCAGGAAGACGCCCACGCCCACTCCCTGAGCACTCACCACCAGCCCCTCGACGGCCGCTGTGCCATTCACCTCGCCGCCGGCGCCTGGGCTCCCCGGCTCTCCAGAGGAGCTCCGGTTGTCCTCGCTGCTGCCGGCGCCCACCACGCCGCCGCCGCCGCAGCCCGCGGCCGCAGGCACGCCGTCCACCGCCTGGCCCTCAGAGGCGGCAGAACCGCCCGCGCCTCCCCCTCTACCACCCCCACTGGCGCTGCTGTCCGAGCCGGGTCCCTCGAAACTGAAGCTCAGGAGATCGCGGAAAGTCATCTCAACGCGCAGCCGTCGGGGGCCCGGCCTGGGCACACGACGAGCGACTGGTAGAGCGTGGGGCACCGGGCAAAGCCTCGGGGCTCCGTCTCCAGCCCTACGCGCCGGTCTTGTCAGGGTCCTACTCCAGTTCCTGTGACGTGGAGCGCAGCTGCTCGCGAGCGGAGTGGGCTGGCCGAGTAGTGGAATCGAAGAACCGGGGCCGGCGACGCGCGCCGCTCCCGCAGCGTGCCCAGGCGAGCTGGCAAAGCCGCGGCCGGCCTGTGAGGGCGGCGACCGCTGTGGCGCTCGCTCCTGAGCGCCGAGGGCGGGACCGAGCCAGGGCAGCCCGAGGAAGGAGGAGGGGGTGGCCGGCTCCGAGGGGCCGGCGCCACACTTGCGGGATGAAGGGGATCTGTGCTCCGAGCCAGCTGGCGTTCCGGGGTCCCCAGGGGCGGCAGCGGTGGCTCACGCTCCGACCCCGCGGCAGCCACCCCTGCCGCGCCTCAGATGCCCTTGCCGGCCCTCTCTCTAAGCGATCGGCTCCCGGCCCTCTCCCGCGTCCCTCCCGAGCCTCCTCACCCTTTTCTCTCAGCTGCGTCTTCCTGCCGCCTTTCCCCCAGCGTCGCGGTCACTGCTGGTGCCCTTAGGGGCACTGAAAGTAGAAGGTGCAATTCCGGGGTCCCCGGTGGCCGTCAGAGAGCAGCAAGCGCCTGAGATCTGCAGACTACGGCTGGGCCTCGCCGGGCTGCGGCGGGTCACCTCCAGGGACAGCCTGGATCAATCTGCTGCACCTCCTTTCTTCTCTCAGGGTACTGGGCAAGGGGGGATCTCAGTCACCTCTGTCCAGTGTCTTGGTGTGGAGAGCCAGGGAGGAGGTCTGAAGCTTGGGGGGCCTGTGATGGGGAAGGAACAAGAGACTACTTATATGGTTACAGCCTTCAGACCCTGCCCAGGACACATCAGTCTGCATATACCAACTTCTGCACTGTTACTTTACTCCATATCCAATGACGAAATGAAACTTCCCATTTTTACACTAAATAAGTGGCTTCCTTCTAGAGAGGGAGAATTTAAGGGCTGGAGGGTGGGAAAGGTCTCTTGGCTGGATGGTTAAAGGAGGTGGGGCAGACAGTCTGGCTCCAAATCTAAGCTCCCCCAGTGTTAGCTGTTTGACCTCTTTATGTCTCAGTTTCCCATCTGTAAAATGAAGGTGAGTAGTGTCTACCTACTGGCCTGAAGGCTTAATGAATTAATATGTGTTAGGGCTCCAGATTTATGGGCTTCCCAGGTGGCAGCAGTGGTAAAGAACCTGCCTGCCAATGCAAGAGACATAAGATCCCTGGATTGGGAAGATACCCTGGAGAAGGAAATGGCAACCCACTCCAATGTTCTTGCCTGGAGAATCCCATGGACAGAGAAGCCTGGTGGGCTATAGTCTATGGGGTTGCAAAGAGTTGGACACGACTGACGCTACTTAGCATGCACGCACACACTCTAGAGCAGTGCTTGCTTCCTTAGCTGAGTGGCACTAGGCGGGGCAGGATTTGAACTGGAGAACAGAGGGCAGAGGGTATGTGGAGATGATATGAACCAGGACACAGGTGGAGGGGTGGGCTTGAGGAGACTCTTGTTGACAAGTAAGACTGGGTAGGGAGAAACAAAAAGAGACCATTCCTTTGGCCGACATAAAAATACTAACCAGGCTGCTGTCATGTGTCAAGCCCAACTGGACATTCTGGGTGGCAGGGAAGTAGGGAATTGTCAGGAGAATAATGTCACTGAGTAAGTGCAGGATGAGGAAGGCTTGAGCCATGCCAGGGAGATGAGGACCTGTTTGGAGAGGTATCTGGGAGGGGCCCGAGAACTCATGGTCTCAGTGCCCCCTGACTGTGATGGCTGAGAGTCTTAGATGAGAAGGTACTTTGGAGAAGAAGCAGAAAAATGGGAGAAATGAGGTGAATAACCCCCCTCCCCAGCCTAGGAAGCCAAAGCTGCTATAGTCTTGGGTTAGAAACAGCTTTTCCAAGGTCATTAGCTTCCCATTACATCTTTCATCTTTTACTTGGGTCTTTGGGAACTTACAGTGGAGAGTTGAAATGAAAGCAAGGTGCCTTATAAGGATTACTTGGCAGCTGACCCAAAGCACAACTGTGAGTTTGGGTTTCCTTTATGAAGGGGAGGGGCAGAGGACTCTGGAAAGAGAGGCCAGGAGCTTCTCACATGGAAATATTGGATGGCAGGCTCTGTGTCTGTAACTGGCTGCTATCTCACGGTGTAGGACAAGGGGTAACACTGGTGGAGTATATCTGATCTTGGTCAGTTTTCAAGGATGATTGGGAATAGGAGACATAGTTAAACCTAAGCTGGGCCTGGGGTGATAGGGGGCTACTTGACAGGTGTCACATAGAGATCTGTGCCTAATTCTGGTTTAGAGTAACAGCATAAGACTGGCTGGATGTATACTTGCCAGTAGGTTGAGGAGGAATTGTGTGATAGGTTGCCTGGAAGGAGACAGGGCAGCTTGCTGCTTTTCAGATCTTGGTCTGCAGGAGAGCTTTGGAGGTTCTAGAGCTCTAGAGGAAGAAACAGGGAAAGGCAGGAGCTATGAAATTGTTCCTCTCCCCTACTAGTTTATTATGCTCAAATCTGGGAAGGGGTTAAATTGCTGGACCAGTAAGCCCTGGAGACCTGGTTGGCCCTTTGTGATCCAGCAGCATGACTTCTAGTTTAAGAAGGAAAACTAAGCACCTGTGTTGTCTCTTCTCCCTTAAGAGACCCCTTTAGAGTGACAGTAAAGAAAAAGGGGGCTTCACTGTGGCTCCGTGGTAAAAAGTCCACCTGGCAATGCAGGAGACCTGAGTTTGATCCCTGGGTTGGGAAGATCCCCTGGAGGAGGAAATGGCAACCCACTCCAGTATTCTTGCCTGGGAAATCCCATGGAAAGAGGAGCCTGGCGGACTGCAGTCCATAGGGTTGCAAAAGAGTCAGACACAACTTAGTGGCTAAACAACAACAACAACAATATATGACAAACCCATCATAAACATCATCTGCAATGATGAAAAGCTGAAAGCATTTCCTCTAACATCAGGGACAAAGCAAGGATGTTCACTCTTGCTATAGTCCATGGGGTCGCAAATAATCAGACATGACTTAGTGTCAAACAACAACAGCAATAACAAAAGTAAAATTCCTGACTTCCTGGTGTTTGCATTCAAATTGTAGAAAGTGCTACCCAAAAGAGTTAAGAGGAGAGCTTTCCCATGGACAAAAAGTTTTCTTTGGGTTTTGTATCTGGCTCCTGAGACTCTTTTCATTTATGTCCTCAAAACCCAAAGGAACTGTTTTCCAGTTCTACCCTGCCTCAGAGTAGCAGTGGAAGCTGAAAGCACGCACATTCACATATGTTATTGGAAAACTTGGCTAATGTTGCCACTTCCTGGGATCAGTTACTATGAACAACATGGACATCCCTTCTGTTCTTCAGCTGCAAGTGGATCTTTAGCTCTGACCTGACCTTTAAACTTACAATGGCCTGACCCTACCTCTGGTTACAAGCTGACCTACAACCCTGACTGACCCGAAACCTAAGGCTTCCTGATCCACTTAATAGTGCCATTCACCTCAAATACATACTATGTATGGTCAATAGGGGTACTGAGTGAAGGGAAGGGATTAGTGCTCCACTGTTTCACCATGAGGACAGTAGAGTTTGGTGCTGGCTATCGCTCAGTGCTTGTGGGTTACAGAGTATGTGGGGAAAATATTTATGCAGAAAGGAGATTCGTAATTCATCTTCCCGTCTTCATTCATATGTCAGTAGAGGCTACGGGGGACTAGAGGCCTGTTATTTGACTGTTTATGCTAATATCTACCTAAAATCAATGGAGTTGGGAGTTAGTGATTATATCTCTCATCATAGTAGAAATGGTAGATTCTCGGAATGGGCACCAATGGAATGATATTCCTCACTGAAGCCTGGCAAGCAGTCTACTGCTTTGGGGACTCTTGGTGTGGCTGTTTGCTTTGCAGCTGTGTTTGATTCTGCTCCTAATAGATATTCTTTTGGTTTTTTCTTGTTGTTCTTTTATTTATTTTTGTTGTTGTTTTTTTGTGTAAGAGCTATTCTTTTGTTTCTTTTTATTTTCTTTAGGAGAGCAAGTAAGCTGGGAAGCAGGATATTGAAGAGAGTTGGAAGGCCCACTAAGGTGGAAAACTCTTGGTGTGGGCAGAGATTAGTTATGGTAGGTTAAAAGCTGTAATAGATAACCCCCAAACTTCAGTAGCTTAGCACAGTAAAACTTTATTTGTCATTTATTCAGCATCCAATATGAATGTACCTGGTTGGCAGCAGCTATCCCGGACAGATCTCCATGGGATCCAGGTTTCTTCCAATGTGTGACTCCACTATTTCCTAGAATCCTGGAATTCTCCAAGGCCTTGGAGACCTCTTATAGACTGTCTATATCCACCTGCCCAAAGGACAAAGGGATTCCTTTTGTGGAGGATTATATAGACATTTTAGGAATCAAGTACAGCAATCTTGTCTAAGTTCATGCCTCCACTTGGATGCAAGGGGGAAATGTGGGTCAGCCAAGTTCCCAAGAATAGGGAATGGATTTGATGACCATTCAGCTTGCAGGATATTATGTTGCAGGAAAGCAGGGGTCCCAGGAAGACTCCATTTGAGCACTAACTAGGCAATGCCCGATAGGTGCATTGTGAAAAGAGTAGGTGGACTGACTGATCTGAACTCTTGGCTAATATTCTACCCGGTCCACTGGACACTTTTCATGTGGCTATTTCTTCTAGACCAGTCCCAAGGTGCACATTTCCAGTATGGCTTACTGAAAAAGCATTAAAGTTGAGAGTGCCATTTAAGAATATGCTGGTGACAACGATAATTCTAATTCACTCAGCTCTGGGAATGCAAAATGAGAATTAAAGTGGGCAATAGAAACTCAGGTAGTATTGCTTTAGCCTCCCTGGAGAAAAAGCAAACCCTCGCTAGAAGAGTCCACTCAGTACCAAGGGGAATCCCTTCGTTTCCTGTATTAGTGCCTGAAATCCCACCCTTACAGCCTAGGTCCTCTAACTCCAGGAACAAGTGTTTCTTAGAGGTTATAATGTTACTATCTCCTCCATTCCCAAGATCTGATTACCCATGGTGGGATATGGAACTTGGAATAGTGGGGAAGAAGTTCCATAGGGATATTCTGTGGTAATGAGAAGAAATGTGAGAAAATTCTACATGTAAACTTGGCTAACCTGATCCCCAAATGGAGCCGCAAATGCTAATAAGGGCGAATTCCTAAAACAGAGTCAATATAGGGCACTTAATTTTGAGGAAGTGACCTATAATCAACTCAAGAGACCTGGCAAGATTGCATGACTCCAATCCCAATTAAGAAGGCTAAGACCACTCCTGCTGGGATGTCAACCTTCTAACTCACAAATAAGATGGCACAAAGCCATTTTCCATTTCCTTTCTTCTGGCCAACATTCAGTCTCTGGAGGAAACAGTGAAGAAAGGAGGATTTCCCTTGATAATGATTCATTGGAGGAAAGGAAGAATGGAGGAAACAAAAAAAATTCCAAGTGTCCCAGGAAAAAAATTAGGAGGTGAGGCTGGCTCTCCCCACTTTACTCTTCTCTATGCCTTATCCCATGGACTTCTAGCAGTTCTCCCTTCCTCTGTCTTCTGTGAGTTATTCACTTAATCTCTCTGATCCTTCATTTCCCTCTAAGTGTAAAATAATTGTAATAACTTTGTCCTGCATGAGGATTAAGTGTTTGCAAAAATCCCATTTACATCCTCCTCTGTGTCCCCAGTATCTTTTGATTTATTTCTCTTTGAGCAGTGTTTTGTAATTTCATTGTCTATCAGTGGTAGCTAGAGATAGTGAAAGTATGAATCAACAAATGAAGAAATGAATAAATGCACAAAAGCATGAACTGTGCGCCTCTGAGTATCACTGATGGTTAGAGTATATATGTCTATTCCAGAGTTCCAACCATTTGCAGTAGGTGACTGGGGAGGGTTTTCACACATTCCAGGGAACCTGGTCTGCTAGGGAAGGCATGAGTATCTTTCTCATAGGAGGAAAGCTCCCGAGAAGCATCAACAAGAATGAGGGTAACCATCTATATTTATAGTTAATATATGTTGGATGTTTAGGGGGAAAATACCTTGGATATTTACGTTAAAAATGAATGAACTTTTTGGCCAAACCAGTGTATATGTATCACATCTTCTTTAGGCATTCATCTGATGGACTGAAATTGTTTCCATATCTTGGCAATTGTAGATAATGCTACTTTGAACATTGGGGTCCATGTATTTTTTAGAAACCTCCATACTGTTTTCCACAATGACTGCACCAATCTCTGTTCCCGTCATCAGTGGGTGAGGGTTCCCTTTTCGCCAGCATCCTTGTCAACATTTGTTGTTTGTTTTCTTTTTGATAACAGCCAGGTTGAGGGATATCTGACAGGTTGAGGGATATCTCATTCTGGTTTTGATTTGCATTTCCCTCATGATCAGCTATGTTGAGCATCTTCTCATGTGCCTGTTGGCCATATGAATTTCCTCTTTGGTAAAATGTCTATTCAGTTCTTCTGCCCATTTTTAATTGAATTGTTTGTTTTGTTTGTTTGATGTTGAGTTGTATGAGCTGTTTATATATGTTGAATATTAATTCTTTACCAGTCATATCATTTGCAAATATTTTCTCCTATTCAGTATGTTGTCTTTTCATTTTGTTGATGGTTTATTGTCTTGATTACTGTAGCTTTGTAGTACAGTCTGAATTCAGGGAACCTGATTCCTCCAGTTCCATTCTTCTTTCTGAAGCTACTGGCTATTCAGAGTCTTTTGCATTTGCATACAAATTTAAAATTATTTGTCCTAGGTTTGTGAAAAAATGCTATTCACAATTTGATAGAAATTGCATAGAATCTATAGATTGCTTGGGTAGTATGGTCATTTTAACAATAGTGATTCTTCTGATCCAAGAAGATGGTATATCTTTCTATCTGTGTCACCTTCAATTTCTTTTGTCAGCAGCTTACAGTTTTTGGGGTAAAGATATTTTGCCTCCTTAGGTAGATTTATTCCTAGGTACTTTATTCTTTTTGGTGTGATGGTAAATGGGATTGTTTCCTTAATTTCTCTTTATGATACTACATTGTTAGTATATAATAATGCAGCATATTTCTGTATACTAATTTTATATCCTGTAACTTTACTGAATTTATTGATGAGTTCTAGTAGTTTTCTGGTGGGATCTTTAGGATTTCCTATGTATAGTATCATGTCATATGCACACAGTGATAGTTTTACTTTATCTTTTCCAATATTGATTCCTTTTATTTATTTTTTTTTCTTCTCTGATTGCTGTGGCTAAGATTTCCAAAACTATGTTGAATAAAAGTGGCAAGAGTGAACATCCTTGCTTTGTCCCTGGTATGAGAAGAAATGCTTTCAGCTTTTCATCATTGCATATGATATTTACTATGGGTTTGTCATATATTGTTGTTGTAGTTGTTTAGTCACTAAGTTGTGTCTGACTCTTTTGCAACCCCATGGACTGTAGCCTGCTAAGTTCCTCTGACCATGGCATTTCCCAGGCAGAAATACTGGAGTGGGTTGCCATTTCCTTCTCCAGGGCATCTTCCCAACCCAGGGATTGAACCTGCATCTCCTGTACTGGCAGGCAGATTTGATACCACTGAGCCACCAGGGAAGTCCCTTGTCATATATATGGTTTAAAAAATTTTTATTTATTTCACTGCCCTAGGTCTTAGCTGGGCCATGTGGGATCTAGTTCCTTGACCAGGGATAGAACCTGAGCCCCCTGCTTTGGGAGTGCAGTCTTAGCCACTGGACCACCCGGGAATTCCTTATATGACTTTTATTATGTTGAAGTATGTTTGCTCTTACCTGTTTTCTGGAGAGTTTTGATTATAAATGGATATTGCATTTTATCAGGACATTTTTATGCATCTGATGACGTGATCATGTTTTTTACTCTTCAGTTTGTTAATGGGTATATCATGTTGATTGATCTGTAAATATAAAAAACTTCTTGCATCCTTGGATTAAATCCCACTTGATCATGGTGTACGATCCTTTTAGTATATTGTTGAATTTGGTTTGCTAGTATTTTGTTGAGGATTTTTGCATCTATGTTCATCAGTGATCAGTTCAGTTCAGTCGCTCAGTCGTGTCTGACTCTTTGTGACCCCATGGAAGGACTGTGGCATGCCAGGCTTCCCTGTCCATCACCAACTCGGAGCCTACTCAAACTCATGTCCATTGCGTCAGTGATGCCATCCAACCATCTCATTCTCTGTTGTCCCCTTTGCCTCCCGCTTTCAATCTTTCCCAGCATCAGGGTCTTTTCCAATGAGTATCATCAGTGATACTGGCCCCTAATTTTCTTTTTTTGGGGTATGCTTTTGGTATCAGGGTGATGCTAGTCTCAGAGAGTAACCTCAGAAATATTCCTTCCTCTGCATTTTTTGGAAATAGTTTCAGAAGGATAGGTATTAACTTTCCTCTAAATGTTTGGTAGACTTCACTTGTGAAGCCATATCTGATCCTGGTCTTTTGTTTGTTGGTAGTTTTTAAAGTTTGATTCAGTTTCATTCCTGGTAATCAGTTTGTTCTTATTTTATGTTTTTCCTGGTTCAGTCTTGAGAGATTGTACCTTTTTAAGAATTTGTCCATTTCTCCTAGGTCGTCCATTTTATTGATGTATAGTTGTTTGTAGTAGTTTCTTATGATCCTTTGTACTTCTGTAGTGTCAGTTGTAACTTCTCCTTTTTCATTTCTATAATAATTTTATTAATTTGATCCCTTTCACTTCTTTTCTTGATAAGTCTGGATGAAGTTTTATTAATTTTTGTCTATCTTTACAAAAACCAGCTTTTAGTTTCATTGCTCTTTTCTACTGTTTTTTAAAAGTCTCTGTTTCATTTATTTCTGGTCTGATTTTTACTATTTATTTCCTTCTGTTAACTTTGAGTTTTATTTGTTCTCTTCCTCTAGTTACTATAGGTATAAATTTAGGTTGCTTATCTGAAATTTTTCTTTTTTTTTCCCCCCTGATTTATTTTTCTTATTTATAGTTTATATTGCTATAAACTTCACTCTTGGAACTGCTTTTGCTGCATCCCATAAATTTTGGATGATTGTATTTTTGTTTTCATTTGTTTCTAGGTATATTTTATTTCCTTTTTAATTTCTTCTGTGATCCATTGGATGTTTAGTATCATATTGTTTGGTCTCCACGTGTTTGTGCTTTTTGCGGTTTTTTTCTTGTAGTTGATTTCTAGTCTCATAGTGTTGTGGTTGGAAAAGATGTTTGATATGATTTTAATTTCCTGAATATTCTAAGGATTGTTTTTGGCCTAGCATGTAATCTAACCTGGAGGAGACTGTTCCATGTACACTTGAAAAGAATGTATATTCTGTTGCATTCATATGAAATATTCTTTATAGATATCAGTTAAGCCCTTTCAGTCTAATGTATTATTTAAGGCCTGCGTTTTCTTTTTATTTAATTATTTAATGGTATAAAAATAGTTTATTATTTCTCTTAGTTCTATGCATTGATTGAGCTAAACTTGGCATTTTTTCCTACATTGTACAGGCCAAATGAGGTCATCTTCAACTGGGAAGTCAGTTGGGGCTGAAAAGACCAAAATTTTCATCTCATCCACCAGAGTGTTTCTACATATCTTTAGTTTAATGACTGTACCCAAGAGGCAGAAAACAGATGTCAGTCCTCTTAACACTGGGGCCAAGAATGTAGTTTCAGCTGCATTCAAGCAAATCATGAGACCAGATTAGTCTCGCTCGCTCTCTCTCTTTTTTTTTAAATTTTCCCATTTTATTCTTTTTTTTGAAAATTGTTTGAACTATTCTAATTGCCTTGAATTTCTATTTTATTTTTAATTGGAAGATAATTGCTTTACAATAGTGTGTTGGTTTCTGCCATACATCGGTGTGAATCAGCCATAGGTTTACATATGTCTCCTCCCTCTGAAACCTCCCTCCCACCGCTCTAGGTTGTCACAGAGCACCGAGTTTGAGCTCCCTGTGTCATACAGCAAATTCCCACTGGCTATCCATTTTACATATGTTAAAGTATATGTTTCAATACTACTTTCCCAGTTCATCCCAGCCTCTTCTTCCCTCAAAGTATCTACAAGTCTTTTCTCTATGTCTGCATCTCCATTGCTGCTCTGCAAATAGATACATCCGTACCATCCTTGAAAATTCCATATACATGTGTTAATGTACAATATTTGTATTTCTCTTTCTGATTTACTTTGCTTTGTATAATAGGCTCTAGGTCCATATACCTCATGTGAGCTGATTCAAATGCATTCCTTTTTATGGCTGAGTAATATTCCATATATACCACAACTTTATTTATCCATTCATCTGTCAATGGACATCTAGGTTCCTTCCATGTCCTAGTTATTGTAAACAGTGCTGCAGTGAACACTGGGGTACATGTGACTTTTTCAAATATGGTTTCTTCAGGACATATGCCCAATAGTGAGATTGCTGGTTCATATGGTAGTTTTATTCCTAGTTTTTAAAGGAATCTCCATACTGTCCTCCGTAGTGGCAGTATCAATTTACATTCCCACTGACAGTGCAAGAGGGTTCCTATTTCTCCACACCCTCTTCAGCATTTATTGGTTGTAGATTTTTTTTTTTATGGTGGCCATTCTGGCCTATGTGAGGTGACACATCATTGTAGTTTTGATTTGCATTTTTTAAACAATGAGTGATGTTGAGCATCTTTTCATGTGTTTATTAGCCATCTGTATGAGAGATGTCTTTGGAGACATGTTTGTTTAGATCTTTTGCCCGCTTTTTGATTGGATTGTTTGCTTTTCTGGTATTGAGCTGCATAAGTTGCTTATATAGATGGAAATTAATTCTTTGTAAGTTGTTTCCTTTGCTATTATTTTCTCCCATTCTTTCTGATTTCTTTTTCTTTTCTTTTTTTTTTTTTTTTATTTAAATTTTTTTATTAGTTGGAGGCTAATTACTTCACAACATTTCAGTGGGTTTTGTCATACATTGATATGAATCAGCCATAGATTTACACGTATTCCCCATCCCGATCCCCCCTCCCACCTCCCTCTCCACCCGATTCCTCTGGGTCTTCCCAGTGCACCAGGCCCGAGCACTTGTCTCATGCATCCCACCTGGGCTGGTGATCTGTTTCACCATAGATAGTATACATGCTGTTCTTTTGAAACATCCCACCCTCACATTCTCCCACAGAGTTCAAAAGTCTGTTCTATATTTCTGTGTCTCTTTTTCTGTTTTGCATATAGGGTTATCGTTACCATCTTTCTAAATTCCATATATATGTGTTAGTATGCTGTAATGTTCTTTATCTTTCTGGCTTACTTCACTCTGTATAAGGGGCTCCAGTTTCATCCATCTCATTAGGACTGATTCAAATGAATTCTTTTTAACGGCTGAGTAATATTCCATGGTGTGTATGTACCACAGCTTCCTTATCCATTCATCTGCCAGTGGGCATCTAGGTTGCTTCCATATCCTGGCTATTATAAACAGTGCTGCAATGAACATTGGAGTGCACGTGTCTCTTTCAGATCTGGTTTCCTCAGTGTGTATGCCCAGAAGTGGGATTGCTGGGTCATATGGCAGTTCTATTTCCAGTTTTTTAAGAAATCTCCATACTGTTCTCCATAGCGGCTGTACTAGTTTGCATTCCCACCAACAGTGTAAGAGGGTTCCCTTTTCTCCACACCCTCTCCAGCATTTATTGCTTGTAGACTTTTGGATAGCAGCCATCCTGACTGGCGTGTAATGGTACCTCATTGTGGTTTTGATTTGCATTTCTCTAATAATTAGTGATGTTGAGCATCTTTTCATGTGTTTGTTAGCCATCTGTATGTCTTCTTTGGAGAAATGTCTGTTTAGTTCTTTGGCCCATTTTTTGATTGGGTCATTTATTTTTCTGGAATTGAGCTGCAGGAGTTGCTTATATATTTTTGAGATTAATCCTTTGTCTGTTTCTTCATTTGCTATTATTTTCTCCCAATCTGAGGGCTGTCTTTTCACCTTACTTATAGTTTCCTTTGTAGTGCAAAAGCTTTTAAGTTTCATTAGATCCCATTTGTTTAGTTTTGCTTTTATTTCCAATATTCTGGGAGGTGGGTCATAGAGGATCTTGCTGTGGTTTATGTCGGAGAGTGTTTTGCCTATGTTCTCCTCTAGGAGTTTTATAGTTTCTGGTCTTACATTTAGATCTTTAATCCATTTTGAGTTTATTTTTGTGTATGGTGTTAGAAAGTGTTCTAGTTTCATTCTTTTACAAGTGGTTGACCAGTTTTCCCAGCACCACTTGTTAAAGAGGTTGTCTTTTTTCCATTGTATATCCTTGCCTCCTTTGTCAAAGATAAGGTGTCCATAGGTTCGTGGATTTATCTCTGGGCTTTCTATTCTGTTCCATTGATCTATATTTCTGTCTTTGTGCCAGTACCATACTGTCTTGATGACTGTGGCTTTGTAGTAGAGTCTGAAGTCAGGCAGGTTGATTCCTCCAGTTCCATTCTTCTTTCTCAAGATTACTTTGGCTATTCGAGGTTTTTTGTATTTCCATACAAGTTGTGAAATTCTTTGGTCTAGTTCTGTGAAAAATACCGTTGGTAGCTTGATAGGGATTGCATTGAATCTATAGATTGCTTTGGGTAGAATAGCCATTTTGACAATATTGATTCCTCCAATCCATGAACACGGTATGTTTCTCCATCTGTTTGTGTCCTCTTTGATTTCTTTCATCAGTGTTTTATAGTTTTCTATGTATTGGTCTTTTGTTTCTTTAGGTAGGTATACTCCTAAGTATTTTATTCTTTTTGTTGCAATGGTGAATGGTATTGTTTCCTTAATTTCTCTTTCTGTTTTTTCATTGTTAGTATATAGGAATGCAAGGGATTTCTGTGTGTTAATTTTATATCCTGCAACTTTACTATATTCATTAATTAGCTCTAGTAATTTTCTGGTAGAGTCTTTAGGGTTTTCTATGTAGAGGATCATGTCATCTGCAAACAGTGAGAGTTTCACTTCTTCTTTTCCTATCTGGATTCCTTTTACTTCTTTTTCTGCTCTGATTGCTGTGGCCAAAACTTCCAACACTATGTTGAACAGTAGTGGTGAGAGTGGGCACCCTTGTCTTGTTCCTGATTTCAGGGGAAATGCTTTCAATTTTTCACCATTGAGGGTGATGCTTGCTGTGGGTTTGTCATATATAGCTTTTATTATGTTGAGGTATGTTCCTTCTATTCCTGCTTTTTGGAGAGTTTTAATCATAAATGAGTGTTGAATTTTGTCAAAGGCTTTCTCTGCATCTATTGAGATAATCATATGGTTTTTATCTTTCAATTTGTTAATGTGGTGTATTACATTGATTGATTTGCGGATATTAAAGAATCCTTGCATTCCTGGGATAAAGCCCACTTGGTCATGGTGTATGATTTTTTTAATATGTTGTTGGATTCTGTTTGCTAGAATTTTGTTAAGGATTTTTGCATGTATGTTCATCAGTGATATTGGCCTGTAGTTTTCTTTTTTTGTGGCATCTTTGTCTGGTTTTGGAATTAGGGTGATGGTGGCCTCATAGAATGAGTTTGGAAGCTTACCTTCATCTGCAATTTTCTGGAAGAGTTTGAGTAAGATAGGTGTTAGCTCTTCTCTAAATTTTTGGTAGAATTCAGCTGTGAAGCCATCTGGTCCTGGGCTTTTGTTTGATGGAAGATTTTTGATTACAGTTTCGATTTCCTTGCTTCTTTTTCTTATTTATAGTTTATATTGCTATAAACTTCCTCCCATTGCTATTGTTTTCCCACTTCAAAGAGTGTTGTCTTTTCACCTTGTTTATAGTTTCTTTTGCTGTTCAAAAGCTTTTAAGATTAATTAGTGCCATTTGTTTATTTTTATTTTCTTTTCCATTACTATAGAAGGTGGATTATAGAGGATCTTACTGTGATTTATATCAAAGGATGTTCTGCCTATATTTTCCTCTAAGAGTTTTATAGTTTCTGTCCTTAAATTTAGGTCTTTAATCAGTTTTGAGTTTATCTTTGTGTATGGTGTTAGGAAGTTTTCTAATTTCATTCTTCTACATGTAGCTATCCAATTTTCCCTGCACCACTGATTGAAGAGACTAGTTGCTCCATTGTGTAGTCTTGCCTTCTTTGTTAATGATAAAGTGCCCATAGGTGCATGGGCTTATCTCAGGGCTTACTATCTTGTTCCCTTGGGCTGTGTTTCAGTTTTTGTGCCAGTACCATATTGTCCTGATGACAGTAGCTATGTAGTATAGTCTGTAACCAGGAAGATTGATTCCTCCAGTCTTATTTGTCTTTCTCAAGATTGCTTTGGCTTTGGAGTCTTTTGTGTTTGTACACAAATTATGACATTTTTTGTTCTAGTTCTGTGAAAACTACCACTGGTAGTTTGATAGAGATTGCATTGAATCTGTAGATTGCTTTGGGAAGAATAGTCATTTCCACAATATTGATTCTTCCAATCCAAGAGCATAGTATATCTCTCTGTTTGTGTCATCTTTGATTTCTTTCATCAGTGTCTTATAGTTTTCTGCATACAGGTCCTTTGTCTTTTTAGGCTGGTTTATTCCTAGGTATTTTATTATTTTTGTTACAATAGTGAATGGGATTTATTCCTTAATTTATCATTCTGCTTTTTTATTGTTAGTGTATAGGAATGCAAGGGATTTCTGTGTATTAATTTTACATTCTGTGACTACTATATTCATTGACCAGTTCTAGTAATTTTTTAATGGCATCTTTAGGGTTTTCTGTTTATAATATCATGTCACCTGCAAACATGAGAGTTTTACTTCTTGTCCAATCTGAATGCCTTTTATTTCTTTTTCTTCTCTAATTTCTATGACTAGGACTTCCAAAACTATGTTGAATAATAGTGAAGAGAGTGGGGAGCTTTGTCTTGTTCCTGTTCTTAGGGGAAATGCTTTCAGTTTTCCTTCCTTGAGAATAGTGTTTGCTGTTTGTCATATATGAGCTTTATTATGTTGAGGTACATTCCTTCTATGCCTTCTTTCTGGAGAGTTTTTTCTTTTTATCATAAATGGATGTTGAATTTTGTCAAAAGCTTTCTCTGCATCTATCTATTCTTGTTCAGTTGCTCAGTCATATCCGACTCTTTGCGATCCCATGGACTATTGCATGCCAGGCTTCTCTGTTCTTCATTATCTCTCAGAGCTTGATCAAACTCATGTACATTGAGTCAGTGCTGCCATCCAACCATCTCATCCTCTGTCATCCCCTTCTCCTCCTGCCTTCAATCTTTCCCAGCATCAGGGTCTTTTCAAATGAGTCAGTTCTTTGCATCAGGTGGCCAAAGTATTGAAGTTTCAGCTTCAGTATCAGTCCTTCCAATGAATATTCAGGACTGATTTCCTTTAGGATGGACTGGTTGGATCTCCTTGCCATCCAGGGGACTCTCAAGAGTCTTCTCCAAGACCACAGTTCAAAAGCATCAATTTTTCAGCACTCAGCTTTCTTTATAGTCCAACTCTCACATCCGTACATGACTACTGGAAAAACCATAGCTTTGACAATATGGACCTTGGTTGGCAAAGTGATGTCTTTGTTTTTTAATGTGCTGTCTAGGTTTGTCATATCTGGAGGTGATCACATGACTTTTATCTTTCAATTTGTTCATGTGGTGTATCACATTGATTCATTTGTGTATATTGAAGAATTCTTGCATCTCTGGCGTAAAGCCCACTTGATCGTTTAAATTGTGTTGTTGGATTCTGTCTTTTAGCATTTTGTTAAGGATTTTTGCACCTATATTCATCCATGATATTAACCTGTAATTTTCCTTTTTCTGTGGCATCTTTGTCTGGTTTTGGTATCAGGGTGATGGTGACCTTGTAGAATGAGTTTTTGAGTTTTTCTATCTTGTAGTTTTCTGGAATAGTTTGGAAGAACTTGACTGTGAAGCCATCTGGCCCTGGGCTTTTCTTTTTTGGAAGATTTTTGATTATAGTTGCCATTTCTGTGCTTGTGATTCATCTGTTCATATTTTTAAAGTTCCTTCCTGGTTCAGTTTTGGAAGGTTATACTTTTCCAAGAATTTGTCTATTTCTTCCAGGTTGTCTATTTTATTGGCATATATTGCTTGTAGTAATCTCTTATGATCCTTTGTATTTTTGTTTTGTCTGTTGTAGCTTCTTTTTCATTTCTAATATTATTGATTTGAGTCTTTTCCCTCTTTTTCTTGATGTGTCTGGCCAATGGTTTGTCAATTTTGTTTGTCTTCTCAAAGAACTAGCTTTTAGTTTTACTGATCTTTGCTCTTATTCCCTTTTCTTTTTCATTTATTTCTTCTTTGATCTTTATGATTTCTTTCCATCTACTAACTTTGGGTTTTTTTGCTCTTCTGTTTCTAGTTGCTTTAGATGTAAAGTTAGGTTGTTTATTTGATGTCTCTCTTGTTTCTTGAGGTAGACTTGTATTGCTATAAACCTCCTTAGCACTGCTTTTACTGCATCCCATAGGTTTTGAATTGTCATGTTTTCATTGTCATTTCTTTCTAGGTATTTTTAAATTTCCTCTTTGATTTCAATGACCTCTTGGTTATTTAGAAGCATATTGTGTGTGGAAGCCTCCATGTGTTTGTGCTTTTTATATATTTTTTCCTTTAATTGATATCTACTCTTATAGTACTGTGGTCAGAAAAGATGCTTGAAATAATTTCAATGTTTTAAAAGTTACCAAGGCTTGGTTTGTGACCCAAGGTGTGATCTATCCTGGAGAATATTCCACGTTCACTTGAGAAAAAAGTGAAGTCTACTGTTTTTGGATGAAATGCCTGATAGATATCAATTAGGTCCAACCGGTCCAATGTATCATTCGAAGTTCATTTCTCCCTATTAATTTTCTGTCTGGATGATCTGTCTTTTGGTGTGAGGGAGTTGTACAGTCCCCCACTATTATTGTGTTACTGTCAGTTTCCCCTTTAATAGTCATTAGCATTAGCCTTATGTATTGAGGTGCTCCTCTGTTGGGTGCATATATATTTAGAATTATTATATCTTCTTGGATTGATCCCTTGATCATTATGTAGTGGCCTTCCTTGTCTCTTGTAATTGTCTTTATTTTAAAGTCTATTTTATCTGAAATGAATATTGCTACTCCCTCTTTCTTTTGATTTCCAATTGCATGCAATACCTTTTCCCAGCCCCTCATTTTCAGTCTATATGTGTCCCTAGGTCTGAGGTGGATCTCTTGTAGACAGTATTAATAGAGATCTTGCTTTTGTATCCATTCAGCCAATCTCGTTCTTTTGACTGGAGCATTTGGTACATTTACACATAAGGTGATTATTGATATGTATGGTCTTGTTACCATTTATTTTGTTGTTTTGGATTTGTTTTTGTAGGCCTTTTCTTTCTCAAATATTTGCTGTCTAGAGATATTCCTTTAGCATTTGTTGTAAAGCTCCTTTGGTGGTGCTGAATTCTCTTAATTTTCGATTGTCTGGAAAGCTTTTGATTTCTCCTTCAAATCTGAATGAGATCTTTGCTGGAATGAGTAATCTTGATTTTAGTTTTTTTCCTTTCATCATTTTAAGTGTATCCTGCCATTCCCTTCTGGGCTGCAGAGTTTCTGTTGAAAGGTCAGCTATTAGCCTTATGGGTATCACCTTGTATGTTATTTGTTGCTGTTCCCTTGCTGTTTTTAATGTTTGTTTTTGTGGTTAATCTTTGTTAGTTTGATCAATATGTGTCTTGGCATGTTTCTCCTTGGATCTATCCTATATGGGACTTTATGGGCTTCCTAGACTTGGGTGGCTATTTCCTTTCCCATGTTAGGGAAGTTTTTGAGTATAATCTTCTCATATATTTTCTTATACCATTTGTTTATCTCTTCTTCTTCTGAGATCCCTATTATTTGAACATTGGTGCACTTAATGTTGTCTCAGAGGTCTCTGAGATTGTCCTCATTTCATTTTATTCTTTTTTTGGTTATTCTTCTCTGTTTCAGTTTTTTCCACCATTCCATCTTCCAGCTCACTTATTCATTCTTCTGCCTTAGTTATTCTGCTATTGGTTCCCTTTAGTGTATTTTTAATCTCTTTTGTTGTATTGTTCATTGGTGATTGTCTATTCTTTAATTCTTATGGGTCCTTGTTAAGCATTTTCTTGTATCTTCTCAATCCGTGCCTCCAGTCTATTTATCTGTGCCTCCATTTTATTTCCAAAATTTTGGATCCTCTTTTCTATAATTACTCTGAATTCTTGTTCAGGCAGACTGCTTATTTCCTCTTCATTTGTTTGGTCTTGTTGGTTTTTATCATCTTCTTCATCTGCTGCATATCTCTCTCTTTTCATTTTGTTTAATTTACTGTGTTTGGGATCTCCTTTATGCAGGTTGTAGTTCCTCTTAAATATGGAGTCTGTCCCCCATGGTTGGGTTTTGACCAGTGCCTTGTGAAGGTTTCCTGGTTGGGAGGACTTGTGCCTGTATTCTGGTGGATGAGGCTGGATCTTGTCTCTCTTAAGGGCAGTGCCATATCCAGAAGTGTTTTGGGGTGACTATGGGCGTGGTATGGCTTTGGGCAGCCTTTCTGCTAGTGGGAAGGGTTGTGTTCTCCTGTTTTGCTAAAGGTTTGGTGAGAGGCATCCAGCACTGGAGTTTGCTGATCTTTGAGTGGTGATTGATCTTGGTGTTGAGATGGAGGCCTTTGGGAGAGTTCTTGCGGAGTAATATTCCGTGGGGCTGGGAGTTCTCTGGTGGTTCAAAGTCTTGGACTCATGTCTCTGACCTCAGGGGTTCAGCCAACCCCTTTCTGCAGCACCAAGACTTCACAGGCACCCAGCATAGAAGACAAAACTTTAAGATTAATGGTGAAACAATGCTCAACAGCCAAGAACATGCCAAGAGGCTCATAGATTTACAAAGAGAAAGGAAAAGAGAGAAAAGAGGAAAAAAGGATAAAAACAGGAGTCTAAAAAGAGGAGAGCAATCAAACCAATAAACAAACCCCTAAGTGAAATAGAGTACTAAAAACTAGACTAGCATAAATACAAAGTAAAAAACTGACTAAAAATGCTTTGTAACTAAGCAGTACAGTAAAAACAGGAAGAAATAAAATGAATTTATCTAAAAATGAGGTGTATAAAAAAAGGAAAATGTAATTATAGAATATAAAAATTAAAGAAATAGTAAAGAACAACATTAGAACAATATGATAAAAAAGGAAGAAAAATGGAAAACTATATAAAGTGGTAGTCGGAAGAATGTCCTTGTGATTCCTCCATTTTCCTCTCCACACAGTGTGCTCCAGTCACTCTGCCTACTCAGAAAGTCCTCCAATATCTCTAGGAATATCTCTGGACCTGTTGTGAGCAGTGTGGGGTCAGCTCAGATTCAGAACTTGCCTTACCTTAGCTTGCACTGGCTCCCAAAGTCCACAATTGTCCCTACTCTCTAGAGTCTCAGGTTAATTTTGGGGATTTCATCTGTAGCACCTGTGGTTGCAGGAGCTAATCACCCTCCTCTTCTTTGGTTACAGAGAAGTGTTCTACTTTGGTTTTGTCCAACCTCTGCTCATAGGTCACCCTTCGGTGTTCATTCCCCACCCAGACAAGAGGGGGCACAGGCCAAGGTTTATTAGGGCTCACTTGCTCAGTTAGGCTGGGGAGAAGAAGGGGGATAGCAGCCACAGTTGAGATGTACTGGGGAGTGCCTGAGGCAATAGAGACCCACCAGATGTTGTTACAGTCTGAGGTGGGTCATGCTCTCTCCCAGAGGAATTGGCTCTAGGTCATGTGTCCCTTGTTTGTGTTCAGTCACTGTTGTATCTGACTCTTTGCCACCCCGTGGGCTTCAGCACTCCAGGTTTCCCTGTCCTTCACTATCTCCCACAGTTTGCCCAAACATGGTCCACTAGAGAAGTGAATAGCAAACCACTTCAGTATTCCTACCTTGAAAACCCTATGAACAGTGTGAAAAGGCAAAAAGATATGACACTGAAAGATGAACTCCCCAGGTTGGTAGGTACCCAGTATGCTACTGGAGAAGAGTGGAGAAATAACTCCAGGAAAAATGAAGAGACAGAGACAAAGTGAAAACAACACCCAGTTATGGGTGTGAATGGTGGTGGAAGTAAAGTCCGATGCTGTAAAGAGTAATATTGCATAGGAACCTGGAATGTTAGGTCCACGAATCAAGGTAAATTAGAAGCTGTCAAACAGGAGATGGCAACAGTGAACATAGACATTTTAGGAATCAGTGAACTGAAATGAACTGGAGTGGGTGAATTTAATTCAGATGACCACTATACTACGTGGGCAATAGTCCCTTAGAAGACATGGAGTAGCCCTCATAGTCAACAAACGAGTCTGAAATGTAGTACTTGGGAGCAATCTCAAAACTGATAGAATGAACTCTGTTCATTTGCAAGGAAACCCATTCAATATCACAGTAATCCAAGTCTATGCCTCAACCAGTAATGCTGAAGAAACTGAAATTGAATGGTTCTATGAAGACCTACAAGACCTTCTAGAACTAAGATCCAAAAAAGATGTCCTTTTCATCATAGGGGCCTGGAATGCAAAAGTACGAAGTCAAGAGATACCTGGAGTAACAGGCAAATTTGGCTTTGGACTACAAAATGAAGCAGGGAAAAGGCTAACAGAGTTTTGCCAAGAGAAAACATTGGTCATAGCAAACACCCTCTTCCAACAACACAAGAGATGACTGTACACATGGACATCACCAGATGGTCAACACCAAAATCAGATTGATTATATTCTTTGCAGCCAAAAGTGGAGAAGCTCTATCAGCAAAAACAAGACTGGGAGCTGACTGTGGCTCAGATCATGAACTCCTTTTGCCAAATTCAGACTTAAATTGAAGAAAGTAGGGAAAACCACTAGACCATCCAGTTATGTCCTGAATCAAATCCGTTATGATTATACAGTGGAAGTGACAAATAGATTCAAGGGATTAGATCTGATAGAGTGTCTGAAGAGCTATGGACAGAGGTTCATGACATTGTACAGGAGGCACTGATCAAAACCATCCTCAAGAAAAAGAAATGCAAAAATGCAAGACGGTTGTCTGAGGAGGCCTTACAAATAGCTGTGAAGAGAAGAGAAGTGAAAAGCAAAGGAGAAAAGAAAGATATAAGCATCTGATGCAGAGTTCCGAAGAATAGCAAGGAGAGATAAGAAAGCCTTCCTCAGCAATCAGTGCAAAGAAATAGAAGAAAACAATAGGATGGGAAAGACTAGAGATCTCTTCAAGAAAATTAGAGATATCAAGGGAACATTTCATCCAAAGATGGACACAATAAAGGACAGAAATGGCATGGACCTAACAGAAGCAGACGATATTAAGAAGGTGGCAACAATACACAGAAGAACTGTACAAAAAAGATCTTCATGACCCAGATAAGCACAATCATGTGATCACTCACCTAGAGCCAGACATCCTGGAGTGCGAAGTCAGGTGGACCTTAGGAAGCATCACTACAAACAAAGTTAGTGAAGGTGATGGAATTCCAATTGAGCTTTTTTAAATTCTAAAAGATGATGCTGTGAAAGTGCTGCACTCAATATGCTAGCAAATTTGGAAAGCTCAGCAGTGGCCACAGGACTGGAAAAGGTCAGTTTTCATTCCAAGCCCAAAGAAAGGCAATAGCAAAGAATATTCAAACTACCACACAATTGTACTCATCTCACACACTAGCAAAGTAATGCTCAAAATTCTCCAAGCCAGGCTTCAACT
The DNA here is from genome assembly GCF_910594005.1 of Cervus elaphus. Classification (NCBI taxonomy): domain Eukaryota; kingdom Metazoa; phylum Chordata; class Mammalia; order Artiodactyla; family Cervidae; genus Cervus; species Cervus elaphus. Next base: position 50,797,458 of record NC_057837.1, on the reverse strand, counting down.
GTATGCAAACCATGAGCTTCCAGATGTTCAAGCTGGATTTAGAAAAGACAGAGGAACCAGAGATTAAATTGCCAACATTGGCTGGATCATTGAAAAGGCAAGAGAGATCCAGAAAAATATCTGCTTCTGCTTTATTGACTGCCAAAACCTTTGACTGTGTGGATCACAATAAACTATGGAAAATCCTTAAAGAGATGGGAATACTAGACCACGTGACCTGCCTCCTGAGAAATCTGTATGCAGGTCAAGAAGCAACAGTTACCACCTGACATGGAACAACAGAATGGTTCCAAATTGAGAAAGGAGTAAGTCAAGGCTATATATTGTCACTCTGATTATTTAAATTATATGCAGAGTACATCATGTGAAATGCCAGGCTGGATGAAGCACAAGCTGGAATCATGATTGCCAGGAGAAATATCAATTATCTCAGATATGCAGATGATACCACTCTTATGGCTGAAAGTGAAGAAGAACTAAAGAGCCTCTTGATGAAAGTAAAAGAGGAGAGTGAAAAAGTTGGCTTAAAACTCAACATTCATAAAACTTAGATCATGGCATCTGGTCCTGTTACTCCATGGCAAATAGGGAAGCAATGGAAACAGTGACAGACTTTATTTTCTTGGGCTCCAAAATCACTGCAGATGGTGACTGTAGCCATGAAATTAAAAGACGCTCGCTTCTTGGAAGAAAAGCTATGACCAACCTAAACAGCATATTGAAAAGCAGAGACATTACTTTGCCAACCAAGGTCCATATAGTCAAAGCTATGGTTTTTCCAGTAGTCACGGATGGATGTGAGAGTTGAACTATAAAGAAAGCTGAAGGCCGAAGAATTGATGCTTTTGAACTGTGGTGTTGGAGAAGACTCTTGAGAGTCCCTTGGAATGCAACGAGACCCAACCAGTTAATCCTAAAGGAAATAAGTCCTGAATCAGAAGGATTGATGTTGAAGCTCAAACTCCAATACTCTGGCCACCTGATGCGAAGAACTGACTCATTTGAAAAGACCCTGATGCTGGGAAAGATTGAAGGCAGGAGGAGAAGGGGATGACAGAGGATGAGATGGTTGGATGGCATCACTGACTCAATGGACATGAGTTTGAATAAGCTCCGGGAGTTAGTGATGGACAGGAATGCCTGGCGTGCTGCAGTCCATGGGGTCACAAAGAGTTGGACACAACTGAGCGACTGAACTGAACTGAGTCCAAAGGATGTGCTCAGTCCCTTAGTTGTGTCCAACTCTTTCTGGCCCCATGGATTATAGCCTGCCAGGCTCTTCTTTCCATGGAATTTTCCAGGCAAGAATACTGGAACAAGTTGCCATGTTCTACTCCAGATGATCTTCCTGACCCAGGGATCAAACCAGCATCTCTTGCATCTCTTGAAATGGGAGGCAGAGTGTTTACCACCAGCACCACCTGAGAAGCCTCAGAGCAGGCAATGCAGGTTTGGGCATCCTTCAGCTCGGGTCTGGCTCCCTGCTGTGCACAGAGTGGTGGTTATGCCAGAAGGTCCTCCAGCCCCTGGGAGCTGCTCTCAGGGCCTGCAGGCTCAGGGGATGCCCAACAGGGATCTTGAACTTCTGTTTTGGGTCAGGTCAGCCCAGGTCAGGCTCACGGGCTTCTCCTTGGCAGACAGTGCCTGCCTGGGGTCAGAGGTGTCAGCAAAGAGGACAAAAGGCTGGTCAGGGGATGCTGGCTGCTGCTACTCCAGGACTGGTCCAGGATGGTCAGGGTGCCCTCCCTGGTGGGTAGAGGGAGCAGGGATTCCTGTCCAGCCAAGGACTTCCATTCTTCCTATGTCTCCTCTGCCTGTAGCAAGGCTGGTCTGAGTGGGCCCCCTGCTGTTGGCAAGTGCTCAAGGGGGACAGTTGGGGCCTGAGGATAGCCCTCCCCATCCCCTTTGGGTTTGGGGAAACTCATGGATCATCCATCTGCACCCAGGAAGCAGGCCTTCTGGAGCTGACAGGGCCCCTTGTACGTGCCTACCTCCCTGCTGTACACAGCCCAATCTCCAGCCTCGGCAGCCTCAGCAGCCTCAGTGGCTTCAGTGATAGAGGAGGGGGTGGGGAGTCCAGTCACCACACCACCGGACCTGAAGGCCCCATGGGAAAGGTCCATTCAAGAGACCATGACAAGCTCTGGTTGGATTCTGTCCTACTCCCAAAGAAATGATCCAACCGGCTCCCCTGGGTGTGGGGAAGGGCAACCAGCGAGCACCCAGCTTCTCCTTGTCTTGGCCGGGTGGCCACAGAACACCTTCAGAAAATCAGCATTGAACCAGGGCAATGGGATGGAGGTCCCCATCACCTGTGGCCACCCCCTCTCCTGATGAAAACGTCCAAGGGAGGTTCAGCAACTTATCTCCCTTCATCGGGGGCTGGGATGAGGTGGCTGGGGGTTGCTCCAGGCTGTGGTGCCCGAGAGCTCCTGGATAGGGGAGCTGCAGGGTCTGGGGGCCTCCAGGGCTGCCATAGTGGGGACCCCTGGACTAGGGGGGTGGCAGGAGTCCTCTCATCAAGTGGGGCCTTGGCTGGGGATGCTGGAGTCTTGGGGAGGCAGGAAGAAACCCCAGAAGCTGCAGGGCTCTGGTCTTCTGGAAGCTTGGACTGCAGAGTTCAAACCTAGCACTGATTTATCATGTTGGCATGGATCTGACAAGCCATGAGCAGCGAGTCAGAAGGGGCTCATATATTACTATCTATAGATAATGCATCTGGCCAAAGGCTGGGATCACCAGTGATGGGTAGTACAGACTGTATCTCATTGGGACCTCCAGGAAAACTGGAAATAATATACCACCTGTATTGCTATCCTATTTGTGAGGCCAGTTGTCTCGTTGTTCACACTGTCTTCACTGTTTCTGAACCTAGGGTAGGAAAGATGTGAGCTAAGAGGCTGAAAGAAGACTTGAGAAGCTGTAGGAAATGCAGACATGTTTATTCTTTCCTGGCTGGCATGGCAGCCATAACACAGCCTCGCTCCTGGATGACACAGCAGCCACGACATAACCGTAATGTAACCATGACATAGACATAACAGAACCTCATATAACATAACCATGAGGCTGCTCCAGTGTAGCCCCAATGGAGCAACAACCAGGGCTTTCATGGTGAAGTTGATATAGGTGTACTGCACAAAGTTGCCTGCGACCAAGTGAGTACCTTGTGACGTGCATGCACAGTGCTATGAGTGATCTCAGCTGTTACAAAACCCTGCAAAGTCATTGTTTATAGAACATGGGGCAAGAGGGCGTGAGAGTGTGGGGCAAGAGAGCCTGACTGATGCCACCTTGTTAATTTCCCCAAACCACCCAAATGAGAAAAAACAGAAGCCATTTATTCAGAGCCTGCTCTAGCAAGGGAGTCAGTCACCATCACTTGCATTTGTCAGGGACTCAAAGGCAGGCAGAAAGTAGGGAAGAATTACAGCCAAAAAAAAAAAAAAAGGGAAAGTTTCAGGTATGCTATAATTGAAGGTTGTTTGCATGCGGACCCTGGAGGGGTCCAGACAAGAAGCTAAGCATCTTGTATGATTGGTTTGGGGAACATACTTGCCTTTTTCTAATTGGTCCTGAGTTGGAAGCATATGCAACAAATAAGGAAGCTGGAAGTAACTGACCAATTCCTGACCCTTCTGGGATGATTGCTGTAGGGGTTTGGCTTACTAGGCTGGTTGTTACAGATTGTGGATTAGAGTTCTATTGTCATATATGGTCTGGCCATTGTCCATTTGTATATTCAATATCTGAGGAGACATTGGTGTCTTGCCCAAGAAAGCTCACAGTCTGGGTAAAGAAATAAGATGTACATTCAAGGACAAGACTGTTTGTACCTGGGATAATGTGATCTATCTGAAGGTAGGCTGAAGGTCAGGTGTAGGTGGAATGAGGGTTGGGTTGTACTCAGGAGAGGTGTTGGGCTGTGGTCAGGGCAGAGTAAGGGAGTTGGCCAAAGCAGATAGGCTAGTGATGAAAGGATGATTCAGTAATTCTGGCCCAATCTCTGACCAGCTCTAACTTAAGCTCTTCTTGCTTTCTCAATATCTCATTTGGCATTAAGAGACCTTCCCCCAATTGCTACATTCAATTTGCAAGCAAATGTGGAAAGCTCAGCAGTGGCCACAGGACTGGAAAAGGTCAGTTTTTATTCCAATCCTAAAGAAGGGCAATGCCAAAGAATGTTCAAACTACTGCACAATTGCACTCAGTTCACATGCTAGCAAAATAACGCTCAAAATTCTCCAAGCCAGGCTTCAACAGTATGTGAACTGAGAACTTCCAGATGTACAAGCTGGATTTAGAAAAGACAGAGGAACCAGAGATCAAATTGCCAACATCTGTTGGATCATAGAAAAAGCAAGAGTATTCCAGAAGACCATCTACTTCTTTTCATTGACTAAGCTAAAGTCTTTGACTGAGTGGATCATGACAACTGTAGAATATTCTTAAAGAGATGGGAATACTAGACCACCTGACCTGCCTCCTGCAAAACCTGTATTCATGTCAAGAAGCAACAGTTAGAACTGGACATGGAACAATGGACTTGTTCCAAATTGGGAAAGGAGTTCATCAAGGCTGTATATCATCACACTGCTTTTTTAACTTATATGTAGAGTACATCATGAGAAATGTGCACTGGGTGAAGCACAAACTGGAATCAAGATTGCTGGGAGAAATGTCAATAACCTCAGATACCCAGATACCACCACTCTCATAGCAGAAAGTGAAGAGGAACTATAGAGCCTCTGGCTAAAGGTGAAAGAGGAGAGTGGAAAAGCTGACTTAAAACTCAACATTCAAAAAGCAAAGATCATGGAATCCAGTTCCATCACTTCACGGCATATAGATGGAGAAACAATGAAAACAGTGACAGACTTTATTTTCTTGGGTTCCAGAACCACTGCAGATGGTGACTGCAGCCATGAGATTAAAAGATGCTTGCTCCTCAGAAGAGAAGCTATGACAAACCTAGGCAGCCTATTAAAAAGCAGAGACATCACTTTGCCAACCAAGGTCGGTATGTATAATCAAAGCTATGGTTTTTCCTGTAGTCGTGTATGGATGTGAGATTTGGACCATAAAGAAAGCTGAGTGCTGAAGAATTGATGCTTTTGAACTGTGGTGTTGAAGAAGACTCTTGAGAGTCCCTTGGACTGCAAGGAGATCAAACCAATCAGTCTTAAAGGAAATCAATCCTGAATATTCATTGGAAGGACTGATGCTGAAGCTGAAGCTCCAATACTTTGGCCACCTGATGCAAAGAGCTGACGCATTAGAAAAGACCCTGATGCTGGGAAAGATTGAAGACAGGAGGAGAAGGGGATGACAGAGGATGAGATGGTTGGATGGCACCACTGACTCAGTAGACATGAGTTTGAGCAAGCTCTGGGAGATGGTGAAGGACAGGGAAGTCTGAAATGCTGCAGTCGATGGGGTCACAAAGAGTCGGACACAATTGAAGACTGAACAGCATGAACAAATATCCAGACTGAGTGACTGAACAACAACAACAATTCCAATTGCACCTGGTACATTTGGGGGAGAATTTTAGGTATAGTCTAGTGTTGGGCAGGAAGTGGCATGACTTTGATAATGGTGTGGCTGGGCAAAATTATCCCGTGTAGTCTTTCTCTACCGTGTGAGTAAAGCATCATCACATCTGCACACAAAGATGTTTTGATAATCATATCTTCTGGTAAACCAGAGCTGCCCTTGTGCCATTGTGTTAAGGATCCAGATGCTATGATGCTGCAAACCTCCCAGCTTGGTAGGAATGAGGAGATGGTAGGAATGACAGGGACCTTGTTCCTGTCATTGTGTTGTTTAATGCATTTCCTTCTCTTTAAAAGATTGCTCCTCAGAAGAAAAGTTATGACAAAACTAGATAGCATATTAAAAAGCAGAGACATCACTTTGCTGTCTGAGGTCTGTATAATCAATGAACACTCACATGGCACTGTGCAGGATCATGGAGGGCACTGGGAAACATAGGTGAGAGAGTGGTGCTTCAACTGAGATTGGATTTTCAGAAATATCAAATTTGTGAAGAGCAGGCATACAAAAAAGCATGTAGAAAAGTCTCAGTTCAGGAAAATCTTGGAATTCTGAACTTAGAGCAGAGTATGAGGATTGAGGGCATGAGTTGAAGCTAGAGAGGAAGCTGGGGGAAACACAGGGATGTAGATATCTGTGTATCTGTATTTAACTTCAAAGCTCCACATAATGAAATTTTGTCAAGTAAACTTTTAATTAAAGTATAGCATACATAGAGAAAAAGGAACAGCTCATAGGTAAATAACTTGCTGAACTTTCATAAAGTAAACACACCTGTGTAACAATTGCCCAGCTCAAGAAATACAATGTTAACTCATTCTCATCCCATGGTGGCCAACTGGCCCTTCTTAGTTGTCAGTCCTGGTGAGGCCCTTGGTTACGGTTTCCTTCAGGATGGCCATCTTTCCTTTGAGTCTTCACCTGGGTTGGTAACATAGTTCATGGTTGTCTCTCCCACTAGATTCGAGGCTCCCTAAGGGCAAGAACATGGTGGTTCAGTTCATCCTTGGGTTACACTCTGGGCTTGGGTCACTCATCATGACTGAACCACTGACCGTCCAAGGTAGAAGCCACTCTTTTGACTATGAACTTGACCAATACACATGCTTCCTGGTTGCATGAGATTTCTAGGTGTCCAGCAAATACTGAAGTAATGAATAAATGAATATTAGCTGGTCTCCATTTTAATTCCTTGTAACAGTTTGAGCCAGCTGAACTGAATGGAAGCAAGCAGTTATTGTGGTCACCTTTAATCAATTTATTCAAAAGAAAAGTTAAAGCAGACATAATACATACGTTTTTTTTTTTTTTCAAGAGTCTTTGAGTATGAAGAAGCTGGGTAAGCAGCATTTGGCAAAGGAATGATTTTCCCTTGTGTGGTCACAGTTTGGCTGCACTTCTTGCTTAGGCCTAGTTTTTTAAATTTTTTTTAAGTTACAGCTTTATTGATGTAGTTCATATGCCATACAATTCAACCATTTGAAGAATATAATTCAGGGCTTTTTATTAGATTCATAGATGTGAACAATTATTACCAAAGTTATTTTTAGAACATTTTCATTACCTACTCTCCCATGTCTACCAAAACAAAATTCCTACCCATAAGCAGTCACTCCTTATACTTACCCTCACAGTGTGAGCCGTTCCCTCACACTTACCCTCTGCAGTCCTCAGTTCAGTTCAGCTCAGCCGTTGGCAATCACTAATCTACTTTTTATCTCCATAGGTTTGTCTATTCTGAACATTTAATATAAATGGAATAGTATATGTCTTTTGTGGCCAGCTTCTTTTACCTTGCTTAATATTTTCAAGATTCATCTATGTTTCAGTACATTTCAGTGCTTCATTCCTGTTTGTAGATGAATATTACTCCATTCTATTTAAAGTAGCTGATTTAAAGTCTTTGTCTAGTTAGTTCGTCATCTGGGTTTCTCAGGGACAGTTTCTATTGATTGCCCTTTTTTCTGTGTATGGGACATACACTCTAGTTTTTTTTTTTTTTTTTTGTATGTTTCCTAAATTTTTGCTGAAATCTGTACATTTAAAAATACAATATGGCAAGTTCGGAAATTAGATTCTTCCCTCTCTTTCCCATCAGAGTTAGTTTTTATTGCTGTTTGTTGTAGATGTTGTTTGTTTAATGACTTTTCTGAACCAATTCTGTAAAGTCTGTGCTGTTTGTCATGTGTGGTTACTGAAATCTCTGCTTGGTAGCTTAGTTGTCAGTTAATGAACGGAGAATTTCTTAGATAAGCCTCCTAGTCTTTGCCAAAGGGATATGTGTTCATGTTAGGGCACGAACTTAACACTAAGCCAGGCAATGTCCCTCCCTCCTTTTGCCTTCACTAGCCTGTGTAGTTCCTTCAAGTCAGCCAGAGATGAGAGTTGAGGGTCTTCTCAAGCCTTTTCTGAGCATGTGCACAGCCCTCTGCATGCAAATTGTCTTCTAGATCCCCAGGAATATATCAGAAATTTTCCAGGTCCTCATGGATATCTCACTCTTAAGGTTTTCCTTTTAAAATTTTTGGCTAGTCTAATGTTTGCTCCAATTGATATCCACCACCATAGATAGCATGAATAAGCATTTTGCCTTTAATTGTTTTTCCTATTTGGAAAGCACTGAGTCAGGTCAAATACAGACAGCCTTGCAAGTCTGCAGATCTTCCAAGAAATCATCAAACCAATGAAATTATGACAATTCTTTAGGACTGTAGTTTTGAAAGAGCTCTAACTTTGTTGTGCTCCTTGTGGCAGTCAGGAAGCTACTTTACACTGCAAATGTTGGTTGTTATTTTTTAAGACTATTGTGGAGCTGGAGACTGGGGAATGGATTAAGGGTAGGTTAAATTGCATCAGGGCTCACTGTTCTTAATGGGATTCACTTGTTCTCTTTGAATAAATACTCTTAATAATAAACTATAATTAATTTCCAGTGAGGTCCATTTTGGACATTTGTTGTTATTCAGTCTTCAGTAGTGTCCAACTCTTTGTGACCCCAGGGATTGCAGAACTTCAGGCTTCCTTGTCCTTCACCATCTCCCAGAACTTGCTCAAACTCATGTCTGTTGAGTCGGTGGTGCCATCTAACCATCTCATCCTCTGTCATCCCCTTCAATCTTTCCCAGCATCAGGGTCTTTTCCAATGAGTCAGCTCTTTGCATCAGGTGGCCAAAGTATTTGCATCAGGTGGAGCTTCAACTCCAGCATCAGTCCTTCCAATGAATATTCAGGATTGATTTCCTTTAAGACTGACTGGTTTGATCTCCTTCCAGTCCAAGGGACTCTCAAGAGTCTTCTCCAACACCACAGTTCAAAAGCATCAATTCCTTGGTGCCCAGCCTTCTTTATGATCCAACTCTCACATCCATACATGACTACTGGAAAAACCATAGCTTTGACTATACATACTGACCTTGGTTGGCAAAGTGATGTCTCTGCTTTTTAATAGGCTGCCTAGGTTTGTCATAGCTTTTCTTCTGAGGAGCAAGCATCTTTTAATCTCATGGCTGCAGTCACCATCTGCAGTGGTTCTGGAACCCAAGAAAATAAAGTCTGTCACTGTTTTCATTGTTTCTCCATCTATATGCCGTGAAGTGATGGAACTGGATTCCATGATCTTTGCTTTTTGAATGTTTTAAGTTTGAATGAGTTTTAAGTCAGCTTTTCCACTCTCCTCTTTCACCTTTAGCCAGAGGCTCTATAGTTCCTCTTCATTTTCTGCTATGAGGGTGGTGGTATCTGGGTATCTGAGGTTATTGACATTTCTCCCAGCAATCTTGATTCCAGTTTGTGCTTCACCCAGTGCACATTTCTCATGATGTACTCTACATATAAGTTAAAAAAGCAGTGTGATGATATACAGCCTTGATGAACTCCTTTCCCAATTTGGAACCAATCCATTGTTCCATGTCCAGTCCTAGCTGTTGCTTCTTAGCATGAATACAGGTTTTTCAGGAGGCAGTAAGGTGGTCTGGTATTCCCATCTCCTTTTTAAAAAATTATTTATTTTAATTGGAAGGCAATTGCTTTATAATGTTGTGGTAGTTTTTGCCATATATTCCCGTCTCTTTAAGAATTTTCCAGTTTGTTGTGATCCACACAGTCAAAGGCTTTAGCATAGTCAATGAAGCAGAAGTAGGTGTTTTTCTGTAATTCTTTTGCTTTTTCTGTGATCCAGTCGCTGTTGGCAATTTGTTCTCTGGTTCCTCTGTCTTTTCTAAATCCAGCTTGAATATCTGGAAATTCTTGGTTCACATACTGTTGGAGCCTAGCTTAATTCTGTACATATGACCTCCAAAATTGTAAGATTATAAATTTGCATTGTTTTAAGCCACTAAATCTGTGATAATTTGTTATAGTAGCAATAGGAAGCATATATATATATAGTAGTATATGCCACTTCCTTCTCCAGGAAATCTTTCTGACCCAGGGATTGAACCTCTGTCAACTGCATTGGCTGATGGATTCTTTACTACTGAGCCACCAGGGAAGCCTTAGAGGATATATAAATCATCATGAGCAGAAGTTTTTTTTTGTTTTTCTGTTTTTGTTTGAGAAGGAAGGATTTATTACTTGCAGCCAGTAAGAAGAACTCTGAGGATCTTTCCCAGTACAGTGTCTCCATGAACAGAATGTTAGAAACATGGATATTAAAAGTACTGCTGGTGAGGGCTCAGATGGAAGTGAGAAACATATTATTGGAAACCAGTGGAAAGGCGATTAACTAAAAGCTTACTGAATTGTGTTCTGCAGTTACATGGAAAGCAAAACTTGCAAATGATGAATTTAGATATTTAGCTGAAGTTTCCAAGCCAGGTGCTAAATGTGTGGTCTGATTTCTTTTTGCTCCTTATAGCAAAATACTAAAGAAAGATATAGGTTGAGGAAATAATTGTTAAGTGAAAAGGAACCAGAACTTGATCATTTGGGAAGTTGTCAGCTTACCCAGAGGGCAAAAGAGGCTAAAATTAGGAGATTCAATGTTAGGAAATCACAGTCTAGAGAGAAATCGAAGCTATAGATCAGCAACTTTTGTTAGTGCCTTGAAAAGCTCAAAGTTTAGAGTTTCTGATCTTACAGAGGGCTCTTGAAGGTGCATGACTCGTGGATCCCTCAGCTGTCTCAACAGAAGCCAGGATTAGAGGTGGGATCATTCAGGAAATTTCTGTAGGGGAGCCTCTTGCCTAATGGAGTGACTCCTTGAGCTATGTACAGGAAATTCACAAGGCTCTTGAGAGCTTATGCCAGCAGAAACACTATCAGTTCAGTTCAGTTCAGTCGCTCAGTCGTGTCTGACTCTTTGCGACCCCGTGAATCGCAGCATGCCAGGCCTCCCTGTCCATCACCTGGCTCAAATGGAACAAAGAAAAAAGAAAATGAAAAAAGGCTGCTGGACTCCTAAAATTATATCAGAAAGAACAATTATATCTGTTCAGCTGCAAATCTGAGACCTTTCATAAAAGAAAGTGAGCATGACTCTAAGGGTTGAGCCTTGAGCTAGAGGGTGTTCTTCCCTGACCATAGTTCTAAATGGAATTTGCTTGGCTGGATATTGAAATTGCTTGGGAGTGTGACTCCTTTTTTCCATCCATCTTATTCTTCTTTGAATCAGATAGCCTGTCCCACCACTGTTGTTTGGAAGCAGATAACTTGTCTCCTGAGTTTCATAGGCTCACAGATGGAGAGGAATAGTGTTTAAGATGGATGATAGCCAGAGTCTTACCTACACCTGATTCAGATGGTGAGATTTGAGATTTTTGAACTAATGATACTCAGTTGAGATTTTAGACTCGATGCTGTAGTGAATTGGGACTTTGGGGACCTTGCGATGGAATGAATACATTTTTCATGTGGAATAGTTGTGAATGTTTGGGGGCTAGTGGGCAGATATTGATCCTGCAAAAATGTCCACTTCTAATCCCTAGAACCTGTAAATATGTTTTATCACATGGCAAGAGAAAATCAAGTCTGCAGAGAATTAACTTCGATAATCAACAAAACTGAAAACAGAGAATATCTTGGATTATTCAAGTGAGCCCAATGGAGTCAAAAAGTATTTAAATGGAGATGAAGAAGGAAGAAGAGTTGGAATCAGAGAGAGGGCAGGAAAAATTAGACTGGATATTGCTGGCTTTGAAGATGGGAGGGGCCCACAATACCAAGGAATATGGGCAGCCCCTGGGAATTGGATTCTCTCCTACAGCCTTCAGGAGTGAACGCAAACTTGCTGACACCTTGTTTTTAATGCAGTGAGACTCATTTCATATTTCCAACCTCCAAAAGTAGAAGATTATACTCTTGTGTTGTTTTAAAAATTAAATCTGATTATTTGTTAGAGCAGCAATAAGAAATGAAGACATCAACAAAAATTCATTTATTTAATTTAATTAAATTTAATTTAATTCATTGTTTTATTGCCAACAAAAAGACCACTGTGTATAGTTTAAGATTTCTTTGTGGTTCATTTTGTCTTTAGAATGTAACTTACTAGGGTTGTATCATCAAAATACTATGTTTCTTAACCAACAAGGACCCACTGTATAGCACAAGAAACTGCTCAGTGTTATGTGGCAGTCTGGATGGAAGGTGAGTTTGGGGGGAGTGGAATGGATACATGTACATGTATGATTGAATCCCTTTACTGTTCACCTGATATTATCATGACATTGTTAATTGGCTATATCCCAACACAAAATAAAAGTTAAAATAAAAAAATAAAATTACAATCCTAAGACCTAAAAAAATAAATAAAGCCACTGTGAACATTCACATTTGTTTGTTTACTTTTGACTTACAGAAATGCATATTTTCTTTTTGAATTAATAACTTATTTAAAAATGAAATATTTATATGATTTCAAAATTTCATTTCCCAAGTTCTCTCTTTTCCCATGTTATTAGCCATTAAATTAGTTTTTGGCTTATTTTTTTGCTTTGTTACCCCAAAATTCGTATGTTGAAAAACCCTAATCACCAGTGTGGTGATAGTTGGTGGTAGAACTTTAGAAGGTCATTTGGATTAGTGTTCTTATAAGAAGAAACATGAAAGAGCTTGCTTCTTCTCTCTCATTCAGTCATGTGAGAATATAGCAAGAAAGCATCTGTCTACAAATCAGGAAGTGGGCTCAGCCACCAGCCCTAGCTTTGCCAGTGTCTTGATCTTAGATGTTCCAGCCTCCAAAGCTATGAGAAATACATGTTTGTAGCTTAAGCCACCTATTCTATGGTTTTGGTATTAAAACAACTCAAATTAACTAAGAACCTACCTTTTAGACACATACACATAGACGTACAGTCTTTCTTTCTCTTCCCTTTCTTATACACAGCAAACTGTGCACATTGTCTTACACCTTGATTCTTTTTTGGATGTAAAGTATTTGAAAATCACTTTTTAATTGTATATAGAGATTTGCTTGTTGCCTTTTATAGTGGCATTTTAATTCATTGTATAGACGAGCTGTAACTAATTTTACCACTTCCATATTTTTCTATCTTTAGATTGTTTCTTGGAGAAGGAAATGGCAACCCACTCTAGTATTCTTGCCTAGGGAATCCCATGAACAGAGGAGCCTGGTGGGTTGCTGTCCATAGGGTCACACAGAGTCAGACACAACTGAAGCGACTTAGCATGCATGCATGCGTTGGAGAAGGAAATGGCAACCCACTCCAGTATTCTTGACTGGAGAATCCCAGGGACAGAGGAGCCTGATGGGCTGCCGTCTATGGGGTCGCACAGAGTCAGACACAACTGAAGCGACTTAGCAGCAGCAGCAGCAGATTGTTTATAGTCTTTCACTATGTAAAAGAATGCTACCAAGACCAGTTTTATTCATACATACTTTTATATTTTTGCTAGTTCAGCATTGGGATAGATTCCTAGAAGTGAGATTGCTGCATCAAAAAGTTCACATATGTGAATTTTCTGAGGTATTGTCAAACAAGAGAGCTTTTAAAAAATAAGTGTTTATCAGAAATTATTGGTGTGATGCCAAAGTCTAGAGTTGGGAGCTTCCCTGTAGCTCAACAGTAAAGAATCTGCCTGCAATGCAGGAGATACAGGAGATGTGGGCTCGATCCCTGGGTCAGGAAGATACCCTGGGGGAGGGCATGGTAATCCTCTCCAGTATTCTTGCTGGGAAAATCCCATGGACAGAGGAGCCTGGTGGGCTATGTTTCTTGGGGTCACAAAGAGCTGGACATGGCTAAAGTGACTGAGTAGTCGCTCAGTCACTTCAGTCTAGAGTGTGACTTAGGAATAGTTGATGAGTGGAAAAGGAAGTGTTACAGTTAAGACTAGGGTTTTGAGTGGAGTCATAGTTGTGGATGTTGAAATCCCAAGAACTGGAAATGAGAGAAAGACTGTCATTAGGTGCTATAATTGTCAGCAAATGGGAAGAGTGACTAGGAAAGTTGATGGATGGCAGCTGTGAGAAGCAGGAAAGAGTGGCAATGCCATATAACATGAATCTCAGTGGGTCTGGAGTTTTAATAAGCCAGTGAGGAGACCAGGTTCCAGAAGCAAGAGGACTACTGTCAGTAATTTTGGGCTGCTATATATAACAAATTACCAAAGATTGGTTACAACAAACATTTATTTCCTATAGTTCTGGACAAGTCCAAGATCAAGGTGCCAACAGATCTGGTGTCTGGTAAGTGTTTTTCCAGTAGTCATGAATGGGTGTGAGAGTTGGACTATAAAGAAAGCTGAGCACTGAAAAATTGATGCTTTTGAACTGTGGTGTTGGAGAAGACTCTTGAGAGTCCCTTGGACTGCAAGGAGATCCAAGCAGTCTATCCTAAAGGGGATCAGTCCTGAGTGTTCATTGGAAGGACTGATGTTGAAGCTGAAACTCCAATACTTTGGCCACCTGATGTGAAGAGCTGACTCTTGAAAAGGCCCTGATGCTGAGAAAGATTGAAGGCAGGAGGAGAAGGGGATGACAGAGGATGAGATGGTTGGATGGCATCACCTACTCAATGGACATGAGTTTGGGTAAACTCTGGGAGTTGATGATGAACAGGGAGGCCTGGTTTGCTGTGGTCCATGGGGTCACGAAGAGTTGGACATGACTGAGTGACTGAACTGAACTGAACTGAACTGGTAAATGTCCTCTTCCTGGTTTGCAGATGACCATCTTCTCATATATTCACATTGTGGGGGAAAGAAAGGAAGAAGGCAAGCAAGTTGTTTTATGTCTCTTCTTTTAAAGTCACGAATCCCATTTAAGAGAGCTCTTTTCTCATGACTTAATTACCTCCAAAGTCCTCACATTCTAATAATATCACACTGGGAATTAAAACTTAACATTGAAATTTGGAGGTAAGGGACACAAACAGTCCATAGGAATTATCCAAGTCTGAGATTCTGGGGATGTGAAAAGTGAAACAGATAAGCCCTAGAGAGGGCCTCAGAGAAGCAGTGTCTTAGGGGGCAGCTAGGTTAAAGCAAGAGGTCAGTGGAATGTCCTGAGAGGAGTTTTGTGGTACAGGAGGACACAGTCAATGTGTTTAGGAGGGCAGAGAGAAGTGGTGGTTTGCATCACAAAAGTAAGTGCCGAAAGGTATTAGCTGAGGATTTGGGAGTTTTTATGTTGGTAATTGATATGACTAAGAATGTCCATCATCAGAAACTCTACAAACAATAAATGCTGGAGAGGGTGTGGAGAAAAGGGAAACCTCTTGACTATTGGTGGGCATGTAAATTGACACAGCCACCATGGAGAACAGTATGGAGATTTCTTTACAAACTAGGAATAAAACTACCATATAACCCAGCAATCTCACTACTGGAAATAAACCTTGAGAAAACCACAATTCTAAAAGACACATGTAATCCACTATTCATTGCAGCATTATTTACAATAGAACATGGAAGCAACCTAAATGTTCATTGACAGATGAATGGATAAAGAAGTGTGGCACGTATATAAAATGGAATATTACTCAGCCATAAAAGAAATGAATTTAAGTCAGTTCTAGTGAGGTGGATGAACCTAGAGCCTGTTATACGGAGTGAAGTAAGTCAGAAAGGAAAAAACGAATATGGCATATTAACACATATATATGGAATCTGGAAAAATGGTACTAATGGACCTATTTGCAGGACAGGAATAGAGATGCAGACATAGAGAACAGATTGTGGACACAGCGGGAGAAAGGGAGGGGGGGAAGAATCGAGAGAGTAGCACTGAAACATATACATTACCACATGTAAAATAGATAGCTAATGGGACGTTGCTGTATAGCACAGGGAGCTGAGTGCGGTACTCTGTGACAACTAGAGGGGTGGAATGGGGTGAGAGGTGGGAGGGAGGTTCAAGAGGGAAAAGACATATCTATACGTATGGCTGGTTCGTATTGATGTATGGCAGACACCAACACAACACTGTAAAGCAATTATCCTTCAATTAAAAATAAATAGACCAGAGGGATGGGATGGGGAGGGAGGTGGGAGGGGGGATCAGGATGGGGAACACATGTAAATCCATGGCTGATTCATGTCAATATATGGCAAAAACCACTACAATATTGTAAAGTAGTTAGCCTCCAACTAATAAAAATAAATGAAAAAAAAAACTTTTAAAAGCTAAATAAAATTAGAGAAAACTTAATACATTTTCTGTCTAGTTACCAACAAATGTGCATGTGCCTTATATAAATAACAAATGATTTATTAACCTGAGTATGAGGAAAATATATAAAGAAATAATTTTAAGAATAATTTTATAAATATAATTTATATTTAAATTTATAATTGAATTTATAAATATAATTATATAAAGAAATAATTTTAAAATAATTTTAAGAATGAAAAAAAAGAATGTGTGGTGATGAGACATGGTTGACTGCCTATCCAACATCCATTCCTCAGTGTACTTTGCCCCATCCCATTCTGCCTTTCTGAAAGAGCCTTCTCTATCATCAAACCTTGTATTTGTCCCTTCCATAGCTCTGAGAAGTGAGTCATAACTGGTTAAAGCCATCACAAAAGTCCTATTTTTGTACCTAATGTTTGGTTTAGGTATAAGGATGAGATGAAATTCTGTCTAATGGAAAGCAAAAGGATGTCTTCTTGGAATTATTTTCTAGTTCTTAATAAAAAAACACATAAAAGCCACTTTTTCACTTCTAGAAATTATTGTTTCTTGTATAATGCTTGGAACTCCTGCACTAATCTTGGGACTACAAAGACTCATATTAAGAAAATAATTTTTTGGACCTGGAAGAACAAAAAGATGGAAGGGATCTGGGTTCTTGATGACTTGTGTGGGCTGCTCAGTCAACAACTCCTGAAGCTGCCATCCTGTTGTGGAAAATAGTTAATAGTTATTTGCTAATTTGAATTATCTGGTTTTTTGCATCCACAACTGTAATAACTGATACCCAAGGCTGGAAAGTTTAGAAAATATACTTATTTGTCATACCTATTATCACCCCTAACAGTATAGGGATTTACCACTAAAACATAAAGAAATATATATATATATATATGTGTGTGTGTGTGTGTGTGTGTGTATAGCTTATATATAGATTATCTCTAGAAGGATTTAAAAAACTGGTAACAGTGTTTACCTCTATGGAGAGAAATGTGTCACGGACAGGATTGGAAGGAAGACCTACTTTTCACTGTTTTCCTTTTCCCCTTTTCAATTTTGCATCCTATTTGTGTATTACCTATTCAAGCAAGACAAAAGCTCAATAGCAGAGTTAAAGTATGCATTGAAAATAGTAAAGAACCCAAATGACATTGTAGGAAATAAAATGGAGGGGGCAATTTAAGAAAATCTCCCAGAAAGCCAGGTAAGAGCTCAAAGAGATGAAATTGATAAGAGAGAATGACAATTCTGAAGAGACAGCATGAAGCCCAACACAAAAATGAAATGAGAGCAATAATCAAAGACAAATAATATTTTTCAGAGATGAGAAATGATGAAAATTAAAACAATTGAATTGTGCTTCCATAAAAAAATAACAACAAAGGCCCAAATATTTTAATGCATCCTGGTGAAGAGTTCATATATCATACATATTGAGAAAAGTTCAGTCTGGATTTTGATTTCTTCCTGAGAAAGAAAGTGAGGTAAATGCTATAGTATAATTTAAGAGAATGTTAAATCTATCTTTGTCTTGGGAGGCTGTGATGGGTATGTTCTGAAAGAAAGATACATGCTTGAGAAATGCTAGAAACTACATACTTCTTTTGAAATTTACAAAGCCCAGTAATTTAGTAAAAAATAAATGGTTTATCTCTGTTTATCCATCCATATTTCCTGTTAACAAACATTATGCCTCTATTAATATCTATAGATAATTCCCACTACCTTGAAAATTACTTAGGAAAGGAGTTCCAGGATTGTGACCCAAGAATTCTTGGCTCCACTATTACTGTTCGTAAAAATGGTAACAGGAATGTATTATTTATAGTGTAGTTATGCAAAGTCTTAGAAAATGTATTATTCCATACTTCATTCCTGCAAGGACACTGCCATCATGAACTCTAGGGCTACATTATTGTGCAGAGTATATTTAGAGATGAGAATGACCAGAAGCAGTGGGGTTGGTGAAGACAGTATCAGACCAAGAGTCAGTCAACTGGACATTAAACACAACCTAGTAAATTGTCAGTTACTTATATGAGCTTCAGGTCATTATCAACTTACATTGTCTCAGTTCCATTGTCTGAAAAATGAGAAAAATTCCACTTCCTTAGGCTATTGCAGGATTACATAGGATAAAAATGAAATTAAACTTAAAAGGATGATAAAAGTACATGTAGAATTTCAATTTTAGTTCCCCAAGAAGTAGACCCTGAGACAAAGATTTGAGTACAAGTAGTTTATTTAGGAGGTGAACCTATAAAACACTGGTTGAATGGAGAAGTAAGACAGAGATGGGAAGGAAGCCAGTAAATGTGAGTTATCAAACCAGTTACCACTGGCATTTGGGGCTTAATTCGCTTGGGCAGCTTTGGGTGATTGTGAAGAATAGGAACCTCATTGTTATCCCAATAGCTAGGTAAGGGAAGTGGGCCCCTATATATCTATTCTCATCAGTCATTGGTGTGGCTGCTGGGGATGGGTGTTAGTTCCCTGTTGCTTGTAACCTGCCCTCTATTCATGCAGGGAGTCCCTGGAGCTGCAGGTGCTGGCAAGTGGTAGAAATGGAAATAGGTGTTTCGAAGGGGATATAGGTAGATAACTGGCAGCATCTACTATGTTGATCATCTTTCAAGTTCCACTTCAAACAGTATGCTAATGAACATCTATCTATCTATTTAATCTATCTACCTATCTGTGTATCTATCATCTGTCTATATTTGTATACAGATAGTTAATGTTTCACAAAAATCTCTTTTTCAAATATTATCTCAAGACCTACTTTGTCCCTGTGGATAGCTCCAGCCCATACTTGACTTAAGTCCTACCACCCTATGGCATAGTCTTTGTTTATCCTTTTTCATGCCTTCTGGTCTTATTCTCCTGGACACTCTTCCTCTCTTTTTCCTCCCCTACCTTCCACTTATCTCTAACAAGGGATTGGGAATGTATGGATGCTCAGGAAGGACTTGTTAGCTGATAGAATTAAATTCAAGATACGACATTTTTTCACTCATATACATCCCCATTTTCATCCAGAAATGTTCTCTTAGAGGTGAATACCTCCTGAGGAGAATGCTGTGCTGGGAGACCTGCATAAATAAAACTTACGATGACTGCCAATGCTCCTCTTAAAAAATTAGATTCCATCTTTTCCCCCAGCAAACACTTAGGAGAACTGCTTATATGGAGCAAAACCAACTGGCTTGAGTTACTTGTTCCTCTGAAGCAACCCTCTTGGGACAATTATGTTTTAAAAACATCTTATCTCAGAATCTTCTCTTCCCTCACATGCCAACCCTTTCTACCCTGGTCTCCGTCTCTTGGGTGCCAGCCCCTTGAATCAGAGCCAGGACTCCTTCAGCCTTTGAGGGTTTGGCTAATTGTCCAGATAACTCCTTCTTTCTCCCTAACCTATCTGGATACCTTCCAAAGTCCCTTCTCAACTGGAGAAGGTGATATTGCCAACAGAAGATAACCCATTGGCCCAAGACCTGTCATGAATGAGGGGGTCAGAGTGACACATAGACTCTCCCATGCATGAATTTTTGTCTCCCTTTATTTCCCTAAGCCTGACATCTTGAAGTTGTACTCATCCTTGGGAAACAATTGAGGGGCTTGATTTTTTCCATGTCTTTTTTTTTTTTTTTTGGTTCACAGGAGGTAAAGCCCTAGACAAACTAAAAAATAGTACCTAGAACAATCCACTGCACATTTTCAAAAACACCAGTGAGTTTCTAGTGGCTTTATTTTTTTTTTTGATAGCATGTGACAGAGGTGCTTGCATTTTTCCCCACTCAACTGAGTGACTTTTTGATGGGATTTGACTGGTTGTTTTGGCATTGCACAGGCACGAACTTGAGCTGGGCTCCACAGAGGCGGCAAAATCAGACGTGAATAATGATCATAATAAACCTTCACACCATTTGAAAGTTTCCAAAGAGTTTTCTTGTCTGTATTTACTTTGTTCTATCCTAAAGTGCCCTGTGATGTAGGCAGGGCTGGTGATATGGCTCCCATTTTCCTGATGGAGGACATAAGACGCCCAGAAATGAGAGCTGGCTTGTCTCCAGCCCTGATCAGGCGTGGACTCCTTGTCCAGGGCTCTTTTCACATTGAGACAGAACTGGGGAGAGAGACAGAAGGAGAAAAAGTGCCTGGTGGGGCCTCCATGCCAACAGGCTAGGATGAAGACTTTTGAACATTTTCTTGGCTAGGCCCAGATAGGGTTCGGGGAGTCAGGTTCTGAAGAGGGAAGTAAACTTCATGATATTGAATGCCAGCCTGAGACTGAAACCTTGATGAGATCTGAGTGAGTCCTAGGACTTGCAAGGGACTAAAGGCACCAGGGCATATTAACAAGCCTGCAGGGCACTTTCCTTATATCCAATGGCTGGTGCCATATGGCACAGTTGGTCTTTAGGATCCCTTCAGGGCTCCCTGCTCTCTCACATTAACATTTTTAACAGCTCACATTGGCCTCTGGGCACATTTCTGCTCCTTTGACCCAGGCTCACTTGCCCTGGTTTCATCTCTCTGGTCTCTCCTTTCCCTGGTCCACCCCTGCCTCACCTCCTCCTTCCCGGGATCCAGTTTTCTTTACTCACGGATGTAAAAAAACTGCTTGCCAGAAGACACCTCACCACATCTCTGTCTTCTCAGGTAAAACGTATTTGCTTTTACAGGAACCTCATTGGAAGAGTGCTCCCTCTCACCTTGGCCTAAACTGTCCCTTTCATTTTAGGACTCCTCAAATCCTGCCTCATCCAGGAAGGCCTTCTTGACTGCTCTGCTCTACCCTGACCCTGGGCTTCTGTGACCTTTTGAGAAAAGCTTGATTGATTGGGGCTGTGTGTGACCCCAACTTCTCCTTTCTACCCTTGGGGCTTTCTTCCCCACCTCGTCTTTTACCCACCTATCTTCTTGTTCCCCTTCTCCCCTTCCTGCTATCCCTGTCATCAGTGTCCAGTGTCCTCATGATCATTCCCTATCCCCCTTACCAAAACCTTCTAGGGAACTGATAAACACTTCTTACAGGTTTTTCAGATCTTGAGTTGTTGGGATGGAACTCTCATGGTGGCACTCCTGGCCTTAGTAGGGGCAGGTTTGTCTGAGGGGGGTAAGTTTATCTGTGAGCTTCTGAAATTTACCATTGAGGGGTTGGTCCCAAGTTTGTGTCACACACTGAATTGACTACCTTTTTGTCACTCTGACATCTTTTGTCTCTAACTTTTATCTCCTAGTAGACAGGAAGTCTCTTCCTTGTTTGGAAGTACTTGACAGCACTGTCTAAATGAAATGCTGTTGAGTGTGGAGTGAGATAGAATAAGGGGCAAATGTGGGCAGGAGAGGTTGCTGCTCCTGTCTGTGCAACCTGTTTAGGCTTCTGGATGCCTCCTTTGCTTAGGGGATGGAAAGTCCTCCTGGCCGCCCCTGCTCATGGCCCCAGTGCTCCTGGGCTGCAGACAACCCCACCTAGCCATTCTCACATACTTAGAGTGCAGCCACCATGTGAGCGCTGGTAAGTGAGGGCACACGGGATTGACCACTTTGGCCTGATGCAGGACACAGACTCCATGGCTCTCCCAAGGATGTGTCCTTGTCCCCTGAGGGTCATGGGGGTCCTGGGCCCTCCTTATCCCACCTTAATTCTGTTTTGAAGTGCCTGACAAAGGCGAAGTCCTCCCCCTGCCTTGCTGTGCCAGATGCAATTTATGTTATTTGTGGCATTTTCTTTCAAACTATTTGAAAGATAACTATTTCAAACTATGTGAAAAACACATAGTTTGACCAATTAAAGCATCTTTTGGAATAAGCCCCTGACAGAATGCGAGAAGCAACTGAAAAAGGCATCTTGTTCTTATGCTTTCTCATTTCTCTCTTCTACTTGCCTTTTCCTCCCCTTGGCCCACCACCCACGCCCCCCCACCCACCCCCGGCCCCCACCTTTATGGTCATAGTTCAGATTTAGAGGGAAGCATGATGGGAATAAATCATATCTGTTATGGTATCCTGGTAGCTGTAGGGATCCAGCTCCTAGTTATGCAATCAGGACCCCAGAGCCAAGGCCAAGCCTGAGAGGCAGACATGCACTCAGAGAAGTTTAGGTGGGTTCCCAAGTCTGAGAAAGGAAGGAGGGAAAGGGGTTGCCTGGAGCCTAGGGGCTGGGAAGGGCCAGGGACTATTAGGGAGCCCCACAGTAGGTGTGGGAGGAAGGGGTTTGCTTGGGGGAGCAGGGAAGGCAGGATGGAGAGGGCAGTATGATCTGGTGTACCCCTCACTTCTGGAGCCTGGTGGCGTGAGGGGCTGTGAGTATAAGCTAAGGAGCATTGAGACAGCAACCTGACCAGGGTCACTGATATTATTCTGTGAGCCCTGGAGAAAGTGGCTCTGGAGGGTCCTGATTGCATAGTGGGTCCTGGAGGAAAGGCTAGAGCAAAAAAGGCATGGCAGATGTAATGTGGTGAAAGTAGCCAGTGGGTCAATTTGTAAGACCCTCTGGAGCCTCTCAGAATCACTTAGCAAGTAAAGTGGGAGGGAGTGTCCTTCAAGAACAGGTGGACCAAGCACTGGCAGCATATGCATCCTTCCTGTCAAAAGGATCCCGCTTGTACCCATGGACTAGAAAAAAGCAGGGGAAATTGATTCACAGGACAGTAGAAGAAAGAATGAAAGTAAATTTGGGGGGCAGCTATATATCTGGCATGGTATAAGGTACTTTACACACGACTCATTTTATTTCAGCAAGTACTCACTCATTTGTTCATTCATGTACTTATGTGGCCATTCAACAAACTGAGACCCTTCTATATATTAGGTACTTTTCTAGGCAGCAGGGATAAGTCAATGAAACATGGCCCATTCCTCTAAGAGTTCACTCTGAGAGTCTTGAGGTGAAGGCACTAATGGGACAGTCCCCTCAGACTGGACGGTCATGGGGGCTTTTTAAAAACATTAATATATTTTTTAATTAACAGATAATTGCTTTACAAAATTTTGTTGTTTTCTGTCAAACATTAATATGAATCAGCCAAAAGTATACTTATGTCTCCTCCCTCTTGAACCTCCTTCCCATCTCCCTTTCCATCCCACCCCTCTAGATTTATACAGAGCCCCTGTTTGAGTTTCCTGAGACGAACAGCAAATTTTCGTTGGCTATCTATTTTTCATATGGTAATGTAAGTTGCCATGTCACTCTCTCCATACATTTCACCCTCTCCTCACCTCTCCCTGTGTTCATAAGTCTGTTCTCTCTGTCTGTTTCTCCACTGCTTCCCTGCAAATAAATTCATCGGTACCATCTTTCTAGATTCCGTATATATACATCAGTATACGATATTTCTCTTTCTGACTTACTTCACTCTGTATAATAGGCTCTAGGTTCATCCACCTCATTAGAACTGACTCAAATGTGTTCCCTTTTATGGCTGAGTAATATTGCATTGTATAATGTACCACAGCTTCTTTATCCATTCATCTGTCAATGGACATCTAGGTTGCTTCCATGTTCTGGCTATCATAAATAGTCCTGCAATGAACACTGGGGTACATGTGTCTTTTTTTTCAATCTTGGGTTCCTCAGGGTATACACCTAGGAGTGGGATTGCTGCATCGTATGGTGGGTTTATTCCTAGTTTTTCAAGGAATCTCCATACCATCTTCCATAGTGTCTGTGTCAATTTACATTCCCACCAACAGTACAAGAGCATTTGTTCCCTTTTCTCCACAACCTCTCCAGCATTTATTGTTTGTAGACTTTGTTGATGGCCATTCTGAGAGGTGTGAGGTGGTATCTCATTGCCGTTTTGATTTGCATTTCTCTAATAATGAGTGATGTTGAGCATCTTTTCATGTTTGTTAGCCACTGGTATGTCTTCTTTGGAGAAATGTCTGTTTAGGCCTTTTTTCCGACTGTTTGATTGGGTTGTTTGGTTTTTTTTTTTCTTTCTGGTATTTACTTGTATGAGTGGCTTGTATATTTTGGAAATTAATCCTTGTCAGTTGTTTGCTTTGCTGTTATTTTCTCCCATTCTGGTTGTCTTTTTACCTTGTTTATAGTTTCCTTTGCTGTGCAAAAGCTTTTAAGTTTAATTAGGTCCCACTTGTTTATTTTTGTTTTTATTTCCATTATTCTAGGAGGTTGGTCACAGAGGATCTTGTTTTGATTTATGTCATTGAGTGTTCTGCTTATGTTTTCCTCTAAGGGTTTTATAGTTTCTGGTCTTACATTTAGCTCTTTCATCCATTTTGAGTTTATCTTTGAGTATGGTGTTAGGAAGTGTTCTAATTTAATTCTTTTACACGTACAGTCCAGTTTTCCCAGTACAACTTATTGAAGAAGCTATCTTTGTCCCATTGTGTATTCTTGCCTCCTTTGTCAAAAATAAGCTATCCATAGGTGTGTGGGTTTATTTCTGGGCTTTTTATCTTGTTCCATTGGTCTATATTTCTGGTTTTGTGCCAGTCCCATACTGTCTTGATTACTGTAGCTTTAATGTATCATCTGAAGTCAGGAAAGGTTGATTCTTCCAGCTCCATTCTTCTTTCTCAAAACTGCTTTGGCTATTTGGGGTCTTTTGTGTTTCCATATGAATTGTGAAATTTTTTGTTTTAGTACTGTGAAAAATGCTATTGGTAATTTGATAGGGATTACATTGAATCTGTAGATTGCGTTTGGTAGTATAGTCATTTTCACAATATTGACTCTTCCTACTCAGGAACATGGAATATCTCTTCACCTGTTTATGTTGTCTTTGATTTCTTTCATCAGTGTCTTCTAATTTTCTGTATACAGGCCTTTTGTCTCCTTAGGTAGTTTTATTCCTAGATATTTTACTCTTTTAGTTGCAATGGTGAATGGGAAGGACTCCTTAATTTCTCTTTCTGATTTTTCATTGTTAGTGTATAGAAATGCAAGTGATTTCTTGTGTATTGATTTTGTATCCCATGACTTTGCTAAATTCACTGATTAGCTCTAGTAATTTTCTAATAGTTTATTTTGGGTTTTCTATGTATAGTATCATGTCATCTGCAAACAGTGAGAGTTTTACTTCTTCTTTTCCCATCTGGATTCCTTTTATTTCTTTTTCTTCTCAGATTGCTGCAGCTAGGACTTCCAAAACTATATTAAATAATAGTAGTGAGAGTGGACACCCTTTTCTTGTTCCTGATCTTAGGAGGAATGCTTTCAATTTTTCACCATTGAAAATAATGTTTTCTGTGGGCTTATCACATATGGCCTTTACTATGTTGAGGTAGGTTCCTTCTATGCCCATTTTTTGAAGAGCTTTAATCATAAATGTGTGCTGAATTTTTTCAAAGGCTTTTTCTGCATCTGTTGAGATTATCATATGGTTTTTATCTTTCAGTTTGTTAATATGATGTATCACATTGATTGATTTGAGTATATTGAAGAATCCTTGTATTCCTGTAATAAACCTGACTTGATCATGGTGTATGGACTTTTTAATGTGTTGTTGAATTGTGTTTGCTAGAATTTTGTTGAAGATTTTTCATCTATGTTCATTGGTGATATTGACCTGTAGTTTTCTTTTGTGTGTGTTGTCTTCATTTGCTTTTGGTATCAGGATGACGGTGGCCTCATAGAATTAGTTTGGAAATGTTCCTTCCTTTGCAATTTTTTGAAAGAGTTTTAGAAGGATAGCCATTAGCTCTTCTCTAAATGTCTGATAGAATTTACCTCGGAAGATATTTGGTGGTGAGCTTTCAGTTTGGGGGTGATTTTTGATCACAGTTTCGATTTCAGTGCTTGTAATTGGGTTGTTCATAATTTCTATTTCTTCCTGGTTTAATCTTGGAAGATTGAACTTTTCTAAAAATCTGTCTATTTCTTTCAGGTTATCAATTTTATTGCCATATAGTTGTTCATAATAGTCTTTTATAATCCTTTGTATTTCTGCATTGCTTGTTGTAATCTCTCCTTTTTCATTTCTAATTTTGTTGATTTGATTCTTCTCTCTTTTTTTATTGATGGGTCTGGCTAAAGGTTTGTCAATTTTATCTTCTCAAAGAACCAGTTTTTATTTTATTAATCTTTACTATTTTTTTCATTTCTTTTTCATTTATTTCTGCTCTCATGTTTACAATTTCTTTCCTTCTGCTAATTTGGGGGTTTGTTTGTTCTTCTTTTTCCAGTTGTTTTAGGTGTAAAGTTAGGCTGTCTGTTTGTTGTTTTTCTTGTTTCTTGAGTTAGGATTGTATTGCTATAAACTTCCCTCTTAGAACTGCTTTTGCTGCATCCCACAGATTTTGAGTTGTCGTGTTCTCATTGTCATTTGTTTCTAGGAATTTTTTTATTTCCCTTTTGATTTCTTCAGTAACCTGTTCATTATTTAGAAATGTATTGTTTAATCTCCATGTATTTGTGTTTTTTACAGTTTTTTTTCTTGTAATTGATATCTAGTCTCATAGTGTTGTGGTCAGAAAAGATACTTGATATGATTTCAATTTTCTCAAATTTACTGAGGTTTGATTTATGACCGAAGATGTGGTCTATCCTGGAGAATGTTCCATGTGCACTTGAGAAGAAGGTGTATTCTTCTGCATTTAGATGGAAAGTCCTGAAGATATCAATGAGATCCATCTTGTCTCATGTATCATTTAAGACTTGCATTTCTTTATTAATTTTCTGTTTTGATGATCTGTCCATTGGTGTAAGTGGGGTGTTAGAGTCTCCTGCTACTATTGTGTTACTGTCAATTTCTCCTTTTATGTCTGTTAGTGTTTGTCTTGTGTATTGAGCTGCTCCTATGTTGGGTGCATAGATATTTACAATTGTGTCTTCCTCTTGGATTTATCCCTTGATCATTATGTAGTGTTCTTCCTTATCTCCTGTAGTAGTCTTTATTATAAGGTCTATTTTGTCTGATATGAGGGTTGCTACTCCAGGTTTCTTTTGATTTCTATTTGCATGGAATATATTTTCCATCCTCTCACTTTCAGTCTATATGTGTCTTTAGATCTGAGGTGGGTTTCTTGTAGACAGCAAACACATAGGTCCTGTTTTTGCATCCTTTCAGCCAGTCTGTGTCTTTTGGGTGGAGCATTTAATCCATTTACATTTAAAGTAATTATTGACATATATGTTCCTTTTACCATTTTCTTAATTTGGGATTTGTTTTTGTAGATCTTTTTTTTTTCTCTTGTATTTCCTGACTATATAAGTCCCTATAACATTTGTTGGAAAGCTTTTTTGGTGGTATTGAATTCTCTTAACTTTTGTTTGTCTGTAAAGCTTTTGATTTCTCCACCAATTTTAATAAGATCCTTGCCAGGTAGAGTAATCTTGTTTGTAGCTTTTTCCCTTTCAGTACTTTAAATATATTCTGTCATTCCTTTCTGGCCTGGAGTTAATGCTGAAAGATCAGTTGTTAAACATATGGGGTTTTCCTTGTATGTTACTTGTTGCTTTTCCCTAGCTTCTTTTAATATTATTTCTTTGTGTTTTATCTATGTTAATTTGATTAATATGTGTCTTGGTGTGTTTCTCCTTGGGTTTATCCTGTATGGGACTCTGCACTTCTTGGACTTGATCGACTATTTCCTTTTCCATGTTGGGGAAATTTTCAAGTATAATCTCTTCAAAAACTTTTTCATACCCTTTCTTTTTCTCTTCTTCTGGGACTCTTATAATTCAAAATGCTGATGCATTTAATATTGTCCCAGAGGTTTCTGAGACTATCCTCAGTTCTTTTAATTCTTTTTACTATATTCTGCTTTTCAGCAATTATTTCCACCATTTTATAGCCAGCTCGCTGATCTGTTCTTCTGCTTCAGATATTCTATTGACTCCTTCTAGACTATTTTTAATTCGAGTAATTGTGTTGTTTGTGAGTTTATTCTTTAATTATTCTAGGTCTTTGTTAATTGATTCCTGCATTTTCTCTATTCTATTTTCAAGGTTTTGGATCATCCTTACTATCATTATTCTGATTTCTTTCTCAGGTGGTTTGCCTATTTCTTCTTCATTTATTTAGACTTGTGTTTTTCTAGTTTGCTCCTTCATTTGTGCAGTATTTCTCTGCTTTTTCATTTTTTAAACTTATTGTGTTTGAGGTCTCTTATTTCCAAGCTTCAAGGTCAAATTCTTTCTTCCTTTTGGTTACTGCTCTCATAAGATTGGTCCAGTGGTTTGTGTCAGCATAGTGTAGGGTGTGACTTGTGCTCTCCTGTGGGAGGAGATGAATTTTTTTTTTTCTTCTGAGGGGCAGGGCTGAATAAGGTGATATTCCTGTCTGATGATGATTTGGTTTGTATTTTTATCGAGTTTGTTGCTTGGATGAGGCGTCCTACTGGGACTATTGGAACTTGGGTGATGCTGAATCTTGTATACAAGTGTTTGCTTTTGTGGGAGTTCTCACTATTTGATACTTCCCTAGGTTTAGGAGTTCTCTGGCAGTCTAGGGTCTTGGAGTCAGCACTCCTACTCCAAAGGCTCAGGGCTTCATCTCTGGCCAGGAATGGAGATTCCACAGGTGGTTTATTATGGCATTAAATGGGATTGAAGCAAATACCCCAAAATGAGAAGCAAAAGATGCACCTCAGAGAGATGGCAATTACAAAATCAGGTAAAAAATAATTAAAATAATGGAATATATACATGTACATATATACCTATAAACAAAATCAAAACAGTTCAACAAAAATAAAGTACAATAGATTGACCAAAAAGGGTATCCACCAGTTAAGAATAAAACTAACTAAAGCACAAACTGGAAAATAAAACTAGAGCAAGGTGCCGGCTGGGAATAAAGCAGTGAAAACAAAACTAACAAATATGGTGATGAAAAGAAAAAGAAAGAATACAAATGGAAAGTTAAATAGAGGTAGATAAAGAAGATTTATATATATTAAAGATTAACTGCAAGAGGAAAAGAACAGTAGGGAAAGCAAACAAGGAATACATGTAGAAAAAATAATAAATTTAACAACTTAAAAAATTTAAATTAAAAGAGAGAGAGAAACATAGGAAAAACTCCTCATAACTACAAAAGGCCAACATAGAGGCAGAAGTTTATAACAGAAATAAAAAGTGTGATTGAAAAAAAAACCTCAAAAGGTTAAATAGATTTACTATTACTAATAAAATTGACAACTACAACAAAGGGGAAAAAAAAAGGAAAAAAGTGAAAAATGAAAAAAAATCCGAAAGAAACCACAGAACAAGTCAAAATAAAAGAATAATAAATGTTTTTCTTAAGTCTCTGCTGTCAGTGTTCCTTCTCTCTCTGGAAATCACAGTCTACCTTGCCTGCCTAAGATGCCCCCCAACACTGCACTGGTATCTGGACCTGCTGTGGGAGCAGCTCAGACTCTAACCTGTTCCTACTCCTGTGTGTTCTTGCCTCCAATGTCCACAGCTGTCAGAACTAGTGCATTTTCTTTTGTTGGAGCTCTCAATGTCCTTTTATATATTCCATAGACACAGAGTCTGCCTAGTTGATCATGTGGATTTAATCCTCAGCTTGTACAGCTGGTGGGAAGGTTTTGGATCTTCTTCCTTAGCCACACTGCCCCTGGGTTTCCACTGGGGTTTTATTTTCACCTTTGCGTGTGGGTTGTCCACAGGAGTGTGCTCCTGAGGCTGCCTTGGAGTACTTGAGTCTGCCCTGGTGAGTGCCAGGTGTGGAGGTGATGCAGCTGCTTGAGTTGCAGGGGCCCTGGCAGCACTAGGTACTCAGGGGAGTTGGTGGCTAGGAAAGTAGGAAATATAGTGCTCTGGAAGGGTATGGCAACCCACTCCAGTATTCTTGCCTAGAGAACCCCATAGACAGAGAAGGTTGGCAGGCCACAGTCCACAGGGTTGCAAAGAGTTTGGACACGACTGAAGTGACCCTACATGTATAGACACAAGACTTTTTCTAGCCTGTGGCAGCTCTCCGCCATCCCCCCTCCCCGCCACCCCATGAGGGTTGAGCATGATGGTGGCGCAGCTGCTTGACTTGCGGGGACTCTGGCGGCGCCAAGTGTGCAGGGACACAGACTGCCTCAGCCACTGGAGTTGTGGCCCTATCAGAGTCTTTTTTGAGCCTCTGGCAGCTGGTGATCAGAAGGCTTCACTGACTAGTCTTTCCCTGTTGCTCTGCCCCTTCAGGCACTTCGAGGGGTCCCTTGCCTAGGCTCCTTCTCTGTTATTCAGTGCATCAGGCACTTAAAGGGGCACCCTGGGTGGGGTCCTACTCTGTTGATCCCCACGTCAGGCACTTGATGGGCCAAGCTTTCTATTGTTCAGCTGCCAGTTCTGGTATGTGGGGGGGAGTGAGAGGCTATGGTGACGGCTCCACCAACTATGCATGACTCAGCAGCATTGCCTCGCTTCCATGGCTGCCTGGTTTTCCTCCACAGATATTTCCCACCACAATCTCTTCCCTCATGTCCCCTTGGGTTGTCTCCCCACAGTCAACAGCAGACCTCACCCTGGGATTTCTCCACAATTCCTACGCTTCAGCTCCCAGATGCTGTGCCTTCTAGGGGACCCACATCCCTGACCAGGGTACATATGGATGCGGCAAGGACTATCTGATTCTAATCCATTTAGGCTGCTTCAGATCAGCTGCTTCACTCTCAGCCTCAAATGTTTCTCCTCTGATTGAAAAATTGCCCCTGCTTCAGTTCCCTCACCTGCCAAGGGCAGGTCCAGTCCAACTAACTCTCCTGTTTTTCCCCCTAGTTTCTTCATCTTACCAAGTTTTGCATGGTTCTATATACTCTTTTCTGGTCGTCAGGTATTCCTGCCTGCTCTCAGCTAGTGTTCTGCAAGCACTTCTGTGTCTGAAGGTGTATTCCTGATGTATCTGTGGAGAGAGATGTACTCCACATCTACCTACTCCTCTGCCAACTTGTTCCCTCCTGGATGGCTTCTTGAAGGTGGTGATATTTAAGCTAAGTTTGAAGGGTTTAACTAAAAGGAAAATTAAGGGTAGTGGTGGGAAATGGTGGTTGTGTTTCATGCAGAGGAAGGAACTAGTGTGAAGGCACGGAGTTTTAAAGCACTGACACTTTTGAGGAAGTGTAAATTGTTTCATGTGATTGAGGTCAAAGTTTTGAGATAGGCTCAGCGGTGTGAGGCAGGAGTGGAAAGGCTTTTGGGAGGCCTCATGGCTGTAATAAGGTCTGAACACAACAATGAAGCTTTACAATCCTTGTTTGTTAATTATTATTATTTATTTGCTTAGTGAGATGTCAAGTTTACCATTTTACATATTCCATTCTGACATTAGCACCAGAGGGACCAGGTTAGACTTAGGGAGACCTATTGAGCACTGTGGCTATGGATCTGGGGGGGAAGTGACAAGGCTTGTATTAGGACAGTGACTTTGAAGATGGAGAGAAGAGAATGGTTTTGAGGCTAATGAAGGAGTTGTAGTAATGGGATGTGATTGAACGTGGAGGGTGAGATAATGGCTACAGCTTTCAGCTTGGGCAATTGGTGTGTGAACTCTGCTGTTGGGCCTTGCTATCAGTATGAGGAATTTAGCAGAGAGAGACATAAGAGTGCTTCATCTTCCCATGGAAATTTCAGTCTAGGAGGGAAGAGAGTGAATAAAAAGTGATGAGAGTAGTGTATGCTACCAAGTGCCAAACCCCACTAGACAGCAGAGACATTACTTTGCCAACAAAGGTCCGTCTAGTCAAGGCTATGGTTTTTCTAGTGCTCATGTATGGATGTGAGAGTTGGACTATAAATAAAGAAAGCTGAGCACAGAAGAATTGATGCTTTTGAACTGTGGTGTTGGAAAAGACTCTTGAGAGTCCCTTGGACTGCGAGGAGATCAAACCAGTCAATCCTAAAGGAAATCAATCCCGGGTGTTCATTGGAAGGACTGATGTTGAAGCTGAAACTCTAATACTTTGGCCACCTGATGCAAAGAGTTGACTCATTGGAAAAGACCCTAATGCTGGGAAAGATTGAGGGCAGGAGAAGAAGGGGATGACAGAGGATGAGATGGCTGGTTGGCATCACCAACTCAGTGGACATGGGTTTGGGTGGACTCCGGGAGTTGGTGATGGACAGGGAGGCCTGGTGTGCTGCAGTTCATGGGGTCGCAGAGTCGGACACGACTGAGCGACTGAACTGAACTGAACTGAATGGGGTTTTGGGCATATGGCTACATTGTTGGAAGGTTCTGACTAGTGCAAGATCTCTAAGAAGTCCAAGGAAACCAGATGGGAGAGGGGTGAGGTTGAGACACAGGGTAAAAAGCAGGATTTGGAGCATTTCTTCCCTTCACAGATGGCAGGGCCACTGAATAGGCATTGCTGGCTTAAACCTGGTACATTTTTCAGAAAACAGGTGGAGGAGCAGTATTATAGGTTTAGACATACTGAATTTTGGGTGTCCATAGAACTTCCATGTTGTGATATTCAGAGAGTGGTCAGATGGGTAAGTGTGGATTCCTCAGAGAACACATGACTGAATATTCAAGTTTGGGACCATTATGTGACAGCTGAGGCCATGGGACAGGGTCACCCAATGAAAGAATGCAGGGAGAAGAATAAGTGATGGGAATCACTGACTTTCCTTCTTACTTAATTCTTCTTCCTCCCTGTTTGATAAAACAGTATAATTTAATTCTAATTGACAAACTTTTTTTTGGAAGATAAAATGTGCACCTGGTAGATATTCAAACAATACAAAAGAGTATGTAGTGAATGGCAAGTCTCCCACCTGCTCATTCCTGATTCCTAGTAATCCAGGCATCATTTTCAAAGGCATACCAGTTTTATCTGTAATCTGGAAAAGTTCTAAGCCTGTAAAACAGTTTTACATAAATGTTAGCACACTGTGTTTACCTTTCTATATCATTTTCCCCCAGTTCAGTTCAGTTCAGTTGCTCAGTCGTGTCTGACTCTTTGTGACCCCATGAATAACAGCATGCCAGCCCTCCCTGTCCATCACCAACTCCCAGAACTTACTCATACTCATGTCCATCAAGTTGGTGATGCCATCCAACCATCTCATCTTCTG
Source organism: Cervus elaphus (assembly GCF_910594005.1). NCBI lineage: Eukaryota > Metazoa > Chordata > Mammalia > Artiodactyla > Cervidae > Cervus > Cervus elaphus. Next base: position 50,764,321 of record NC_057837.1, on the reverse strand, counting down.
TCATCCCCTTCTTCTCCTGCCCTCAATCTTTCCCAGCATTGGGGTCTTTTCCAATGAGTCAGCTCTTCGCATCAGGTGGCCAAAGTACTGGAGTTTCAGCTTCAACATCAGTCCTTCCAATGAACACCCAGGACTGATCTCCTTTAGGATGGACTGGTTGGATCTCCTCGCAGTCCAAGGGACTCTCAAGAGTCTTCTCCGACACCACAGTTCAAAAGCATAAGTTTTTAGGCACTCAGCTTTCTTCACAGTCCAACTCTCACATTCATACATGACCACTGGAAAAACCTAAATAGGGATTCTGGTTCAAGATGGCAGAGTAGAAGGACATGTATTCATCTCCTGCTGCAAGAACACCAAAATTGCAACTAGCTGTTGAACAACCATCAACAGGAGAATGCTGGAACTCACCAAAAAAAGATACCCCACATTCAAAGACAAAGAAGAAGTTGAAATCAGATGGGAGGAAGGGTGTGATCATGATAAAATCAAATCCCATACCTGCCACGTGGATGACCCACAAACTGGAAAACAATAATATCAAAGAAGTTCTTGCACTATTGTGAAGGTTCTGAACCTGGCTTCCCAGTCTGAGGATCTGACAAAGGGACTGGGAATTCCCATTGAATCTGGCCTTGATTGCCAGTAGGATTTAATTATAGGACTTGCACAGGACTGGGGGAAACAGAGACTACATTATTAGAGGGCACAAGCAAAACCTTGGGTGCACCAAGTCCCAGAGGAAAGGAACAATGACCCCACAGGAGACTGAACCAAACTGCCTGCTAGTGTGGAGGTGTGGGTCAGCAGGGACTCACCACAGGGACGGGGGCACTGGCAGCAGTAGTCCTGGAAGGTCTCCCTTGGTGTAAGCCCTCTTGGAAATTGCTATTAACCCTTCTATAGAGCCCGTAGACCCCAGGCCTGGGTCACCGCAGGCCAAACAACTTCCAGGGAGAAAGTGCAACCCCACCCATCAGCATATAATTGAATTAAAGCTTTACTGATCAAGGCCCTGCCCACAAGAGCAAGACCTAGGTTTTCCCACTCTGTCCCTCCCATCAAGAAGCTTACAGAAACCTCTTAGCATCATCCATCAGAGGGCAGACAAGAAGAAACAAGAAGAACCACAATCCCATAGCTAGAAAAAAACCACATCATAGAAAGTTAGTGAGGATGAACAAGTAGAGAGTTGTTCCCTTCCCAGATAAAGGGAATATATAAAACCCCAGAAAAACAAGTCTATGAAGTAGAGATAGGCAACTTTCCATGAAAAGAATTCAGAATAATGATAGTGAAGATGATCCAGGATCTCGGGAAAACAATGGGGAAATGCAAGAAATGTTTATGAAAGACCTATGAGAACTAGAGAACAAACAAACAGAGATGAATAGTACACTGGAAGGAATCAATAGCTGAATAACTGAGGTAGAAGAATGGATAAATGATCTCAGGGACAGAATGGTGGAAATCAGTGCCACAGAACAGAATATAGAAAAAAGAATGAAAAAAAAAATGAAAACAACCTTGTTTTAGACCTCTGGGACAACATTAAATGCACCAACATTCACATTATAGGGGTACCAGAAGGAGAAGAGAGAGAGAAAGGACCTGAGAAAATATTTGAAGCGATAATAGCTGAAAACTTCCCTAACATGGAAAAGTAAATAGTCAACCAAGTCCAGGAAGCACAGAGAGTTCAGGCAGGATAAACCCAAGGAGGAACACACCAAGACACCTAATAATCAAACTCACAAAAATTAAAAAGAAAGATAAAATACTAAGAGCAATAAGGGAAAAATGACAAATAACATACAAGGAAACTCCCATCAGGCTACCAGCTGATTTCTCCACAGAAATTCACAAAACAAAAGGGAATGGCATGCTATATTTAAAGTGATGAAAGGGAAGAAACTACAACCAAGAATACTCTACCCAGCAAGACTCTCATTCAGATTTAATAGAGAAATCAAAAGCTTTCCAGACAAGCAAGTTAAGAGAATTCAGCACCACCAAACCAGCTTTACAGCACATGCTAAAGGAACTTCTGTTGGCAGAAAACATCAGAGAAAGAAAAGACCTACAGAAAATTAACCCAAAACAATTAGGAAAATGGTAATAGAATCATACATATTGACAATTACCATAAATGTAAATAGATTAAGTGCACCAACCAAAAGACATAGACTAGCTGGGTGATGAAAACATGTGCATGTATGCACTTCTACTTACCATGTCACTCTACATGACCCCCCAAATTGTATGTAATTATTTTATATTGTTAGGTTAATCACGTTCTGATTAAGGTTTGCAATTGTAATTATCTTCTATTTTTTGTCTGGCTATTGATTGCAAGAACCGATAAACATCTTTTACTATGTGATTTTGTAACTCATATTCACTTTAATACCATTGTATCATGATTGGTCAACAGAAAAATAATAGAATTCTAAATAACCAAAAAAAACTAAATATCAAAAATATCTTTTGAACTGTGGTGATGGAGAAGACTCTTGAGAGCTTTTTGGACTGCAAGGAGATCCAACCAGTCCATCCTAAAGGAAATCAGTCCTGAATATTCATTGGAAGGACTGATGTTGAAGCTGAAACTCCAATAATTTGGCCACTTGATGTGAAGAACTGACTCATTTGAAAAGATCCTGATGCTGGGAAAGATTGAAGGCAGGAGGAGAGGGGATGACAGAGGATGAGATGGTTGGATGGCATCACTGACTCGATGAACATGAGTTTGAGTAAGTTTAAGTAAGGGTTGGTGATGGACAGGGAGGCCTGGTGTGCTGCAGTCCATGGGATCACAAAGAGTTGGACACGACTGAGTGACTGAACTGAACTGAAATATCTTGGAGATCATTGCTCAGTTCAGTCGCTCAGTGGTGTCCAACTCTTTGTGACCCCATGAATTGCAGCACTCCAGGCTTCCCTGTCCATCACTAACTCCTGGAACTTGCTCAAACTCAGGTCCATCGTGATGGTGATGCCATCCAACCATCTCATCCTCTATCATCCCCTTTCCCTCCTGCTTTAACTCTTTCCCAGCATTGGGGTCTTTTCTAATGAATCAGTTCTTCACATCAAAAATCTACCTCATTCTTTTAAAGAATTGTATAATATTCCATCATATGCATATACCATAATTTAATTAACCAGTTCCTTACAAGTGGGAATTCAGTATGTTTCCAGAATTTTGCTATATAAGAAATACTGCCTAAATATCCTTGTTTATACAAACAAAATTTAGGATTAATTTTGGTTAAATGTAAGAGAAACTTAGCCATTCCCTTCTCCAGAGGATCTTCTTGACCCAGGTTTGATCCTGGGTCTCCTGCATTGCAGCAAATTCTTTACCATCTGAGCCATGAGGGAAGCACAAAGCGATTTAAATAATATAAACATTTTATTTTTTCTCATGTCATGAGAAATCTAGGGTAGGCAAATGCTGACATTGGTTTGTTGTTTTTGTTCAGTGGCCCAGTTGAGTCCAACTCTTTATGACCCCATGGACTACAGCACGCCAGGCCTCCCTGTCTCTCACCGTCTCCAAGTTTGCCCAAGTTCATGTCCATTGTATCAGTGATGCCATCCAGCCATCTCATCCTCTCACACTCTCTTCTCCTTCTGCCCTCAATCTCTCCCAGTATCAGGGACTTTTCTAGTGAGTCAGCTAATGATCAAATATCAGCTGACCAAATCACCAGATAACCAAAATACTGGAGTTTCAGCTTCAGCATCAGTCCTTCCAAATATTTATTATTCAAGGTTTATTTCCCTTAAGATTGACTGGTTTGATCTCCTTGCTCTCCAAGGGTCTCTCAGAAGCCTTCTCCAGCACCACAGTTTGAAGGCATAAATTCTTTGGTGCTTTGCCTTCTTTGCAGTCTAGCTCTCACAATCATATGTAACCTCTGGGAAGACTATATGGACCTCTGTCAGCAGAGTAAAGCCTCTGCTTTTCAACACACTGTCTAGGTTTATCACAACTTTCCTGCCAAGAAGAAAACGTCTTCTGATTTCATGGCTGCAGTCATCATCCACAGTGATTTTAGAGCCCAAGAAAAGGAAATCTGTCACTACTCCCAACTTTCCCCCCTCTTTTTGCTGTGAGATAATGGGGCCAGATGCCAAGATCTTAGTTTTTTTAACATTTAGTTTTAAGCCAGCTTTTTCACTCTCTTCCTTCACCCTCATCAAGAGGCTCTTTAGTTCTTCATTTTCTCCCATTACACTGGTATCATCTGCATATCTGAGGTGTTGATGTTTCTGTCTATCTGATTCCAGCTTGTAACTCATCCAGACCAGCATTTCTCATGATGTGGTCAGCATACAGCTTAAACAATCAGGGTGACTGCAGACAGCCCCATCGTGTTCCTTTCTCAATCTTGAACCAATCAGTTGTTCCATACATGTTCAAACTGTTGCTTCTTGACCTGAATACAGGTTTCTCAGGAGACAGATAAGATCGTCTGCCATTGCCATCTCTTTAAGAGCTTTCAACAGTTTATCATGATCCACAAAGGCTTTTGCATAGTCAATAAAACAGAGGTAGATGTTTTTCTGGAATTCCATTGCTTTCTCTATGATTCAGAGAATGTTGGCAATTTGATCTCTGGGTTTCTCTTCCCTTTCCAAACCCAGCTGGGACATCTGGAAGTTCTAGCATGCAAAATTTTAAGCATGACCTTACTAGCATGGGAGATGAACGAAATTGTCTGATGGTTATCTCATTCTTTAGTACCACCCTTCTTGGGAATTGGGATGAGGATTAACCTTTTCCAGTCCTGTGGTCACTGCTGGGTCTTCCAGACTTGCTGACATATTGAATGCAACACTTTGATGGCATCATCCTTTAGGATTTTGAATAGTTCTACTGGAATTCCATTGCATCCACTAGCTTTGTTAACAGCAGTATTTTCCAAGGCCCACTTGACTTCACTCTCCAGAATGTCTTGCTCTGGGTGGCTGACCACACCACTGTAGTAATCTGGTTCACCTAGATCTTTTTTTGTACAGTTTTCCCATGTATCCTTTCTACCTCTTCTTGATCTCTTCAGTGTCTACGATGTTTAGTGTCTCAATAACATTACAAATCCTGGAGCAAATTCTCCAGGTCCTTTTCCTTATGGTTAGAAGACAGCTGCTCCAAATCAAGCTATCACATGCACATTCCAGGAAAGAGAAAGGAAAGGAGACTACATAGGTGAAAAGGGTGCATCATCAGCTGAGTCTGTTATTCTTTTCAGGAGGTTTTCTGGAAGCCTTCCAATTTTTTTTTTTTTTGCTTATATCTCTTCGGTCAGACCTGTGTCAAATAACCATCCTTATCTTAAGGGAAGGTGGGAAATACCCTTTAGTTTCACTTCTTGCTATGACAACAAAATTAGGTTCTGTAGTAAAGAATGGGCATTGGAAATATATCTAGTAGATTTTTTCTCTAGTATAAGATCTTATAAATGGAATTGCTGGGTTAGATCCTCTTATACATTTAGTCGTGTCTGACTCTTTGCGACTCCATGGACTATACTGTCCATGGAATTCTTCAGGCCAGAATACTGGTAGCTTTTCCCTTCTCCAGGGGATCTTCCCAAGCCAGGGATCAAACCCAGGTCTACCGCATTGCAGGCAGATTCTTTACCAGCTGAACCACAGGGAAGCCCAAGAATATTGGAGTGGGTAGCCTATCCCTTCACCAGTGGATCTTCCTGATCCAGGAATTGAACTTGGGTCTCCTGCATTGCAGGTGGATTCTTTAACAACTGAGCTGTCAGAGAAGCCCCTTTCTCTATTACAAAATCTTATAAATGGAATTGTTGGGTTAGATCCTCTTATACATTTAAAATTTTGACTGTGCCAAATTGCCCTCCAAAGGGGCTTACAAACTTTGCTTCTCTAATGCGCAAGAGTGCCTGTTTCCCTACATCATTGCCCATAGACTATTACCAAACTCTTCATATTTTGTTAATCTGGTGGGTGAAAAATGATCTCATTTAGTTTGCATTCCTTTTGTTGTGAGTGAGGTTGAACATCTTTTTATGTACTTAAAAACACTGACATATGATGAAGAAAATCCCATAAGAAAGAGTGAGAAACTGGCTAGGGAAGGGGGAGAAAATAGGAGAGGCTGGGGTCAAAGAAGGAGAGGGAAGAACTTCAAAGAGATTGAGGAGGCTGTAAGAGATACTGTCAGATGTCTCAAAGAGGCAAGATAAAGACAAAGGGTTGGCAACATGGAGGCCACTTGCAACCCCAGAAAGAGTAGGTTTAGCTGTAGTGGAAACTTGGTGAGCTTTCTCTCCTACAAAGTATTACTTCTTCTGTCATTTAAATGAGGAAATGAATTCAAAGGGGGTAAATAATTTTCCCAAGGTCACAGACCTTGTAAGGGGGGGAGCTGGGATTTGAATCCAGGTGTATTAGATCCTTAGAATCTCTGAGAGTGAATTCCACAGAAGCTGTGGTAGAGGGAGAACATTTGTTTCAGTCAGTTGCCTTACAGACCTGGAAGGGACCTTTGAGATTATGGATCTATTTGCCTCATTTGACAAATGAGGAAACTGAATACCTTGCTAGGAAGGTATAGACTTGCTAGGAAGTATAAGAGCTTTGCAAGAAATCAGATCTTGCTTATTTGGGGTATTTTGTGGGATCACTCATTTCTCCAGCAGGGCATGCTACTCAGTAGCTTGGGCTAGGTAGAACTCACCTGTAAGTCAGCATCTTGGAGAAAGCAACTTACTTGGGACCTGAGGGGCATTCCCAGTTCTATGAAGGAAGAGATATTAAACATTTACATTATATCCATCAATTAATGTATCTTGGAAATTTATTTATATCATTGCATCCAGTTCTAATTCTCTTCTTTCATAGATATAATATTGCATTAAAATAGATATACTACAATGTATTGCCCATTTTCCCTATTGGCTGAAATTTAGATTGCTTTCAGTTCATTTTTTATGTCTATAAAGTAGAGCTGTAATGAACATATGTATTGATCACTTTTGACAGCATATCTGGAAGCTAATTTGCTAACAGTGGAATTTCTGGATCGAATGCTATACAAGTTGTAATGTTTGATGGTGTGGTCAAATTGTCAATTTACACACCCACTAATAGTGCACATGTTGATATATGCCTGTTTTCCTCAAATCTCATCAAATGACCCCTGTTAAATGTTTGTATTCCTGATAATACAATTAGATTTAGAAGGGTATCTTAATGTTTTAATTTGCATTTACCTACTTATGATTAAGGCAGAGCACTTTTTCTCATGTATATTGGACATCTGCATTTCCTCTTTTGTAGCCTCCTGTTTCTACCCTTTTCTCCATTTTTTTCTATGGAGTTGTTAGGACCTTTCTGATTTGTATAACTTTTTTTGTGGTAAATTCAGAAAAATAGCTCTTTGACAAATGTGTTGCAAATTTTACCCCTCTTTGTTGTTTATCTTTTGACTTTCATGGTACTGTTCCCTCAAACAATTTAAATTTTTATGTGGTCATATGTGTCAATCATTTCCTTTATGGTGCCTGGGTTTTTATCTTGTTTATAAAGGACATTGCTGTTCTGCCCGTAGTCCGAGTCCCCGGTCGGGAAAGAAGACTCCTCGAAACAATGCAACTTGCAATAGGGGGATTTATTACTGACTCGAGCCAGGGCCTCCCGCCCTCACCAAATGTGTGAGGACGAAAAGGCCCCAAGCCTCAGTTCTCTCGGGTATTTATTAGGTCAAAAAAAGCAGCAGGTAGTTGGCGCAAGCGGATTGGTTACACAGCAGGTAGTTGGCGCAAGCGGATTGGTTACACAGTTGCAAGGTAATTTTTGTTGGCCCAACGTGGGGCTTTCAGCTTTCCCCTGATAGGTTCCCTTTTTTCTTGCTAGGCATATGTTGATTGGCTAGCTCCAGGAGGCCTGATAGTTATGTTACCCCGGGAAACCAGGTCTACTCCTAATCTAGGCTGCGTGTCATGGCGTTAGCCGTGACAGCCTCACAATTGCATTCTAGGATTATACATATATTTACCATTTTTTCCTTCTAATACTTTCATAGTTACTTCTTTATACTTAAAATTTGCTTTCGGTCTAAAGAATAAGATAAAGGTTTGCTTTATTTATTTATTTTCCAAATATGTTCCCCTGTGCTGCTGGTTCTGAGGACCCAGACTTGTATTTGGGGGCATGGATAAGTCATGGTTATCTTCTTGTTCTCTTCAAGTTGAGGCAGTTTTCAGAAGTTTGAAGACATTAGGAAGGACAAGGCTGTAATTCAGGGGAGTAATTTTCTGCAGGAATTTCCAGCACTGGGGCAGTCAGAGTGCAGGAAGGAAGTGGGGAGTGATGGGTCTGCCCTGAATTCATGACCTTTAGGGTGATGGCTCTGTTTTGAGGAGTCAGCCTGAGAAGCCTCCTGTGTGTGTGCTCAGTTGCTCAGTCGTGTTCAACTCTTTGCAACCCTTTAGACCGTAGCCCACCAGGCTCCTCTGTCCGCGGGATTTTTTAGGCAAGAACATGTACTAGAGATGTTAATAGCTTGTAATAGTCTCAAGTTGGAAATAATTCAGATGTTAGTTATTAATCGTTATGTATTTATGAATACATAAATTGTGGTAGAATCACACAATGAAATAAAATTTGGCAACAGAAAAGAACAAACCAGTATCATGGTATGAGTTGTGTACTACTCCCCAAATTCACATGTTGAAATTTAACCCCCAGTACCTCATGTGACTGTATTTGGAGATAAAATCTTTAAAGAGGCAACTAAGTTGAAATGATGTCATTTGGATGGTCCCTGATGCAAAATAACTGGTGTTCTTATAAGAGGAAATTGAGACACTGACAACCACAGAGGAAAGACCATGTGAAGACAGAGTGAACACAGTCATCCAGAAATCAAGGAGAGAGGCCTCAGAAGAAATAAACCCTGCTGACATTTTGATCTAAGACCTCCAGCTTTCAGAACAGTGAGAAAATAACGTTCTGTTCTTTAAACCACCCAGCCTGTGGTACTTTGGTAGCCCTAGAAAACTAATACAAAAAGTGACCACGTAGTCTACAAGCAATAAATGCTGGAGAGGGTGTGGAGAAAAGGGAACCCTCTTACACTGTTGGTGGGAATGCAAACTAGCACAGCTGCTATGGAGAACAGTGTGGAGATTTCTTACAAAACTGGAAATAGAACTGCCATATGACCCAGCAATCCCACTCCTGGGCATACACACTGAGGAAACCAGATCTGAAAGAGACACATGCACCCCAATGTTCATCGCAGCACTGTTTATAATAGCCAGGACATGGAAGCAACCTAGATGCCCATCAGCAGATGAATGGATAAGGAAGCTGTGGTACATATACACCATGGAATATTACTCAGCCACTAAAAAGAATTCATGTGAATCAGTTCTAATGAGATGGATGAAACTGGAGCCCATTATACAGAGTGAAGAAAGCCAGAAAGATAAAGAACATTACAGCATACTAACACATATATATGGAATTTAGAAAGATGGTAATGATAACCCTATATGCAAAACAGAAAAAGAGACACAGATGTACAGAACAGACTTTTGGACTCTGTGGGAGAAGGCGAGGGTGGGATGTTTCGAGAGAACAGCATCGAAACATGTATATTATCTATAGTGAAACAGATCACCAGCCCAAGTTGGATGCATGAGACAAGTGCTTGGGCCTGGTGCACTGGGAAGACCCAGAGGAATCGGGTGGAGAGGGAGGGGGGGATCGGGATGGGGAATACATGTAACTCCATGGCTGATTCATGTCAATGTATGACAAAACTCACTTCAATATTGTAAAGTAATTAGCCTCCAACTAATAAAAATAAATGGAAAAAAAAAGTGACCACGTGAATGAACATCGTAGGCTTTATATTGAGTGAATGAAATAAGATGTCATGCATGCATATTGTAGGATTCCATTTATATGAAACTTAAGAACAGGCAAAACTAATTGGTTAGCTTTCATGGATGAGAATTGTCTGGGAAAGGCAAAAGGAACCTTCTGAGGTATCTTGAACTAGGCAGTAGTTACATGGTTATATACGCATGTAACAATGCATCAAGCTGTAGAGATGAGTCTTGAGATTTATACACTCTATTATTTGTAGGCTATATCTACTAAAGGGGTTCCCTGGTGGCTCAGTGGTAAAGAATCTGCCTGCAATGCAGGAGACACAGGTTTTATCCCCAGGTTGGGAAGATCCCCTGCAGGAGGAAATGGCACCCACTCCAGTATTCTTGGCTGGAAAATCCCATGGACAGAGAACCCTGGTGGGCTACAGTCCATGGGGTCACAAAAGAGTCAGACTCAACTTAGAGACTAAAACAACAACAACAATGTATCTACTAAAAGAGAAAAAAAATTTTTGAGAACAGACATAAACATTTTGGGGTCTGTATCACTTTTCCCTCTGCCTTTCCCAACAAAGAGGTGGGGATGCAGGCCAAGTAGCACTATCCAAGTCAGCTCCTTCTGAAACAGAGACAAAAATAACCACATTTCAAGTATGTTCTTTCCTTTTTTTCTCCAAATGGGAAAGGCACGGGTTTTTTTCACTTTCCCAGCCAGAGGGGATGTTTCTCAAACTTTCCATAGAGATTCTCCTTTGGGCAGACACCAAACATGGTCATTTTCCACCAGGGAAAAGCATATTGGGGAGTTACAAGCTTCTGAAAACAGATGGTAGGGAAGGAAATAATGGCAGATCCCCCCTCCCTCACCTGGCCTCTCCCCAGTACTCCTGCAACCACCCTAGACTGGCTGTATGTCATCACCATAAGGGCACTAATCAAAGGGACTGTGAGAATGCTTCCAGAAGACAGAGGCAGGAGAGTGGACTGGGTTTGATAGTGGCAGGATTCAGTCCACTCTGGGCACTGGGCCTTTCCCACCTGATGGGAGGAAAGATTTTTATTTATTCATTCCCCATAAAAATGGAAGGAAGTCACAGATATTAAAAAATAGAGTTTAAAGCGGTACATAATATGTGAACAGTGGATAGAACATCCCAATTCTGTGTGAGTCTGTCCCTCCATCATGTGTGGAGAGGACAGAACCTGATTTCCTGGCTGGACCATCTTTCCTCTCCCTCCTGGCTCTTCATTTCTACTGTCACCTCCGCTTTGTCCAGCCTCTTCATTTTCCTCCTCCCAATCTGAAATCCTTGGGAACAAATTTTTAGGGCAGGCACTGTGACAACTGCCAGGAGGGTGTTATTTTTCAGGTGAGGACACCAAATTTAGGGGAGTGAAGTGACTAACTTGAGATCATGTACCTAAGATCATGCACCTAAGAGACATCAGAGCCAGGGTTTGCATCCACGCTGGTGGGACCCAGTGTGTGGGCTCTGGCCATGGGGCTCAGTGGCTGTAGGTCTCCTTTTCTTGCTGGACTGTTGTATACTATCTTGCCTCTCAAGAAATATTTTTTCAAAATGACAATTAATACAAAACCCATGATGAAGAAAATATAAATCTTTTGAATAAATAGGATCAGTATTACTGATTTTTCATTTTGCTTCAGGTTCTAATGCTGCTACAGGCACTGTATTGACTTATTCCTTGGGTCTTCATCTCCACGTCCTGCCTCCATATACGATGGTGTTTTCAAAACTGAGTCTGTGTCTACTCTCTTGTCTTTGGAATCCTCAAATGGATAATGTTGTATGTCCTCAGTTTTCATCTTAATATGGCGACTGAATGCCCAACTCTGGGCATTCTACTTTTCTTGGGGCACAAGACTTTTTCAATAACAGAAGTTTATTTTCTCAAAGTTTTGGAGGCCAAAAGTAAGAAATTAAGTTGTCAGCAGGGCCTCATTTTCCCCCAGGGCTCTAGGAGGAGAATCCTTTTATCTCTAAGCTTCTAGTGTCTTCCGGAATTTGGGGTACTTGTTTTATAGTTCCATTGACCTATTGGAAATATCCCCCTGGGCACTGCTAACCTCCTAAAGTCAACTTGTCCTCAGTTGAACTCACCTGTTCCCCTATCCTATCCTCAAGTCTTTTTTTGACTCTATTGTCTGTGTCAGTGGCAGCCTTCTGGTTACCTGGCTCCCCGCTCATCTCCAATTTCTATATCCAGTCTGCTATCAACCCTTGTTGATGTTTATTCTCAAATGCCTCTCATAGCTACCCTTTCTTACTCAATGTCCCAGAAGGGCTGTACCATGAACTGGCCTCTTGCTGGGGGTGGGAAGGTACAGAAGCAAGCACACAAGTACAGTCACTTGAGAACCACAGTTGTATTGAGGGGTACAGGGGAAAAGGGGTGGGCTTACATAGGGTTGTGTAGGGAATAAGAGGAGGTTGGAGATTGAACTAAGCTCCATGTTGTTGAAATGTCTTCTTAATCTTTACTTCTTTGAGTGAATTTTGAAAACCCACAAACTTCACTTGCTAGGTGCTGGGGAGACAAAGATTCTTCTCTGATTGCTGTAGCTAGAACTTCCAAAACTATGTTGAGTAACAGTGGCGAAAGTGGACACACTTGTCTTGTTCCTGATCTTAGAGGGAATGCTTTCAATTTTTCACCATTGAGAACAATGTTTGCTGTGGGCTTATCATATATGGCCTTTACTATGTTGAGGTAGGTTCCTTCTATGCCCATTTTTTGAAGAGTTTTAATCACAAATGGGAGCTGGATTTTGTCAAAGGCTTTTTATGCATCTATTGAGATTATCATATGATTTTTATGGTTCAATTTGTTAAAATGGTTTATCACATTGATTGATTTGCATATACTGAAGAATACTTGGATTCTTGGAATAAAAGCCAACTTGATCATGATGTCTGAGCTTTTGGATGTGTTGTTGAATTCTGTTTGCTGAAATTTTGTTGAGGATTTTTGCATCTATGTTCATTAGTGATATTGGCCTATAGTTTTCTTTTTGTGTGTTGTCTTTGGCTTTGGTATCAGGGTGATGGTGGCCTCATAGAGTGAGTTTGGAAGTGTTCTTCCCTCTGCAATTTTTTGAAAGAGTTTTAGAAGGATAGGCATTAGCCCTTCTCTGAATATTTCATAGAATTCTCCTGTGAAGCCATCTGGTCCTGGGTTTTGGGCTTTTTTTTTTTTTTTTTTGCAGATTTTTGGTCACAGCTTCAATTTCAGTACTTGTAACTGGGTTGTTCATAATTTCTATTTCTTCCTGGTTCAGCCTTGGAAGATTGAACTTTTCTAGGAATCTGTCCATTTCTTCCAGGTTATCCATTTTATTGCCATATAGTTGTTCGTAATAGTCTCTTATAATCCTTTGTATTGCTACATTGTCTGTTGTAACCTCTCTTTTTTCATTTCTAATTTTGTTAATTTGATTCTTCTTTCTTTTTTTCTTGATGAGTCTTGCTAAGGATTTGTCAATTTTGTTTATCTTCTCAAAAAACCAGCTTTTTAGTTTGATTAATTTTTACTATTGTTTCTTTCTTTTCTTTTTCATTTATTTCTGCTCAGATCTTTATGATTTCTTTCCTTCTCCTAATTTTTTGTTGTTGTTGTTCTTTTTCCAGTTGCTTTAGGTGTAAGGTTAGGTTGTCTATTCATTGTTTTTCTTGTTTCTTGAAGTAAGAGTGTATTGCAATAAACTTCCCTCTTAGAAATGCTTTTGCTGCATCCCATAGACTTTGAGTTGTCATGTTCTCATTGTCATTTGTTTCTAGAAATTTTCTGATTTCCATTTCGATGTCTTCAGTAACCTGTTGGTTATTTAGAACCATGTTATTTAATCTCCATGTGTTTGTGTTTCTTACTGTTTTTTTCTTGTAATTGATATCTAGTTTCATAGCGTTGTGGTTGGAGAAGATGCTTGATATGATTTAAATTTTCTTAAATTTACTGAGGTTTGATTTGTGACGCAAGATGTGGTCTATCCTAGAGAATGTTCCATGTGTACTTGAAAGGAAGCTATATTCGTCTGCATTTGGATGGAATGTCCTGAAGATATCAATGAGACCCATCTCATCTAATGTATCATTTAAGACTTGTATTTCCTTATTAATTTTCTGTTTTGATGATCTGTTCATTGGTGTCAGTGGGTTATTAAAGTCTCCTACTATTATTGTGTTACTGTCAGCTTCTCCTTTTATGTCTGTTAGTGTTTGTCTTATGCATTGAGGTGCTCCTATGTTGGCTGCATCGGTTCAGTTCAGTCACTCAGTCATGTCCAACTCTTTGCGACCCCATGAACTGCAGCACACCAGGCCTCCCTGTCCATCATAAACTCCCGGGGACCACCCAAACCCATGCACATAGAGTTGGTGATGCCATCCAACCATCTCATCCTCTGTCGTCCCCTTCTCCTCCTGCCCTCAATGTTGCCCAGCATCAGGGTCTTTTCAAATAAGTCAGCTCTTCACATCAGATGGCCAAAGTACTGGAGTTTCAGCTTCAACATCAGTCCTTCCAATGAACACCCAGGACTGATCTCCTTTAGGATGGACTGGTTGGATCTCCTTTCAGTTCTAGGGACTCTCAAGAGTCTTCTCCAACACCACAGTTCAAAAGCATAAATTCTTGTGCGCTCAGCTTTCTTTACAGTCCAACTCTCACATCCATACATGACCACTGGAAAAACCATAGCCTTGACTAGATGGACCTTTGTCAGCAGGTAATGTCTCTGCTTTTTAACATGCTGTCTAGGTTGGTCATAACTTCCCTTCCAAGGAGTAAGCTTCTTTTAATTTCATGGCTGCAGCCACCATCTGCAGTGATTTTGGACCCCCCCAAGATAAAGTCAGCCACTGTTTCCCCATCTATTTGGCATGAAGTGATGGGACTGGATGCCGTGGTCTTAGTTTTCTGAATGTTGAGCTTTAAGCCAACTTTTTCACTCTCCTCTTTCACTTTCATCAAGAAGCTCTTTAGTTCTTCACTTTCTGCCATAAGGGTTGTGTCATCTGCATATTTGAGATTATTGATAATTTCTCCAGGCAATCTTGATTCCAGCTTGTGCTTCCTCCAGCCCAGCGTTTGTCATGATGTATTCTGCATATAAATTAAATAAGCACGGTGAAAATATACAGCCTTGATGTACTCCTTTTCCTATTTGGAACCAGTCTGTTGGTCCATGTCCAGTTCTAACTGTTGCTTCCTGACCTGCATACTGATTTCTCAAGAGGCAAGTCAAGTGGTCTGATATGCCCATATCTTCCAGAATTTTCCACGTTTTTTTGTCATCCACACAGTCAAAGGCTTTGGCATAGTCAATAAAGCAGAAATAGATGTTTTTCTGAACTCTCTTGCTTTTTCGATGATCCAGCAGATGTTGGCAATTTGATCTCTGTTTACCATATGTAAAATAGATAGCTGGTGGAAATTTCCTGATGATTCAGGGAACTCATATGAATGCTCTGTGACAACCTAGAGGGGTAGGATGGGATGGGAGGTGGGGGGGTAGGTTTCAGAGGGAGGTGACATATGTTTACCTATGGCTGATTCATGCTGATGTATGACAGAAACCAACAATTATCCCTCAATTAGAAATAAATAAATTGTTTTTAAAAAAGGAGGCATGAAACAAGATGTCCAGTCTATATTCCTCTCAGCTTGAAACAGAGTTCTTCTAAAATCAAACTTCTCTGCTGAGTTTATGATCATTGTCTCTATCCAAAATGATTATTACCTTTCTTGTCAAACACCTGTTCTCAAGATTGAAGAGTATCAAAGAAAAGGAAGGACTGAAATCAAGAAGGACCTTGTGGGGTTCCCAGGCACAAATCCTTTCTCTGTCCCCCATTTCTCATTTGTGGGAAATAGGCTTTATTCAGCCTCCAGGACCTTCCCTGAGTTCCAAATGGCAGGTTCAACCACTTGCTAATCAGGGAAGCGAGGAGATGCAGAAATGGAAGAGTAATCGACAAACTATAGTGCAGCATTCTGTTTTCAGATGACACAATAATATACACAGAAAATTCTAAAGATGCTACCAGAAAATTATTAGAGTTTATCAATGGATTTGGTAAAGTCACATGCTACAAAAGTAATACTCAGATATCTGTTGCATTTCAACACACTAACAACAAAAGATCAGAAACAGAGATTCAAGAAATAGTTCCATTTGTTGTTGTATCAAAAAGAAAAAAAAAGTCTAGGAATAAACCTACCTAAGGAGACAAACCTGTACTCCAAAAACTATGATGTTGATGAAAGAAATTGAAGAAGACACAAACTAATGGAAAGATATACCATGTTAGTGGATTGGAAGAATCAATATTGTCAAAGTCACTATGCTACCCAAGGCAATCTACAGATTCAATGTGCTGCTGCTGCTAAGTCACTTCAGTTGTGTCCGACTCTGTGCGACCCCATAGAGGGCAGCCGAAGAGGCTCCCCTGTCCCTGGGATTCTCCAGGCAAGAACACTGGAGTGGGTTGCCATTTCCTTCTCCAATGCATGAAAGTGAAAAGTGAAAGTTAAGTCGCCCAGTTGTGTCCAACTCTTAGTCACCCCCATGGACTGCAGCCTACCAGGCTCCTCTGTCCATGGGACTCTCCAGGCAAGAGTACTGGAGTGGGGTGCCATTGCCTTCTCTGCAGATTCATTGTAATTCCTATCAAATTACCAATGGCATTTTTCTTAGAACTAGAACTAAAAAATCTCATTTTTTTTCTAAAGGATACATAAAAAACCCCTTATAGCCAAAGCAATCTTGAGGAAGAAAAATGGAGCTGGAGAAATCAGACTCCCTGTCTTCAAACTATACTACAAAGCTACAGTCACAAAAACAGTATGGGACTGGCATAAAATAGAAATATAGATCAATGTAACAGGATAAAAATCCCAAAATGAACCCATTCACCTATGGCCAATTAATTTATAACAAAGGATTCAAGACTACAAGATGTTGAAAAGACAGTCTCTTTAACAAATGGTGCTTGGAAAACAGAACAGCTACATGTAGAAAAATGAAATCAGATCATTCTTTAACTCTACACACAAAAATAATCTCAAAATGAATTAAAGACATAACTGTGAGACCAAACACTATAAAACTCCTAGAGAAAAACATTATCAGAACACTCTGACATAAATTGTAGCAATATCTTTTTCTGTCCATCTCCCAGAATAATGAAAAAAAAAAAAACCAAATTCTGCACAGCAAAGGAAACAATAAATGAAAATATAACCCAGAGATTGGCAAAAAAATATTTGCAAATGATGTGACCAACAATGGATTAATTTACAAACAGCTCATGATGCTGAACTGCATCAAAACAAACAACCAAATCAAAAATTGGCAGAGGACCTAGATAAATATTTCACC
Organism: Cervus elaphus; assembly: GCF_910594005.1. NCBI lineage: Eukaryota > Metazoa > Chordata > Mammalia > Artiodactyla > Cervidae > Cervus > Cervus elaphus. The sequence continues at coordinate 50,747,035 of NC_057837.1, read as the reverse complement.
AAAGAAGACATATAGATCACCAACAAGCACATGAAAAGATGTTCAACTTCGTTAATTATTAGAGAAATGCACATCAAAACTACAGTGAGATATCACCTCACAGCATCCAGAATGGCTACCATCAGAAAATCCACAAACAATAAATGCTGGAGAGAGTGTGGAGAGAAGGGAACCCTCCTACACTGTTGGTGGGAATGTAAATTGGTACTGTCACTCACCTAGAACCAGACATCCTGGAGTGTGAAGTCAAGGGTGCCTTAGGAAGCATTACTATGAACAAACTTAGTGGAGGTGATGGAATTCCAGCTGAGCTATTTAAAATCCTAAAAGATGCTGTTAAAGTGTGGCATTCAATATTTCAACAAATTTTGAAAACTCAGCAGTGACCACAGGACAGGAAAAGATCAATTTTCATTTCAATAGCCCAGAAAGGCAATGACAAAGAATGTTCAAACTACCATACAATTGTTCTCATTTTGTAAGGTTATGCTCAACATCCTTCAAGCTAAGCTTCAGCAGGATGTGAACCAAGAACTTCCAGATGGATAAGTTGGATTTAGAAAAAGAAGAATAACCAAAGATCAAATTGCCAATGTCCATTGGATCATAGAAATATGGAAATATTCTATTCATGGAAATATCCAGAAAAATGTTTAGTTCTGCTTCCTCAACTAACTCTAAAGCCTTTGACTGTGTGGATCACAAGAAACTTTGGAAATTCTTAAAGAGATGGGAGTACTAGACCACATTATCTGTCTTCTGATAAATCTGTATGCAGGTCAAAAAGCAACAGTTTCAACTTTTCATGGAACAATACATGGGTTCAAAATTGGGAAAGGAGTAAGAGAAGGCTAAAAGTGTCTTTACATAGCTCTGAAACTGTAGGAAAAATGTTTTTGTGAACCTGGGAATTGGGGACTGAAGGAGAAAGAAGCATTTTTCACCAGTGAGAACTGGATAGCTGCAGCTGTGACTTTCCAGAAAAATACACTGGTTAATTTTTCTTTTCATTACAATAAGAGCTTTGGTCATGATTTTGAATTTTCTGTAATGAAATGGATACTTCCGACTTCTTGCTGGGAAGTCATCTGACAGCACAATTTCCTGTAATCAGGTGAACAACAGATATGGCAGTCAATGCTCACAGAACACTCTCTACTGACATCTTTTCTCAAGGAATGGTACAATGTTTCCTATGTGTGTCTTTACACAACTCTGAAATAACCTGTAAAATACTTTTGTAAACCTGGGAATTGGGCTCTTTTGCTAAAGCCAATATTTTCTACCAGTAGAAGGTGGAAAATTACAGCCTTAAAACCTGCCAGAAAAACCCACTGGTGCATTTTTCTCTTCATTACACAACAGCTTGGTCAGGATTTGACTTTTCTGAAAGCAACAGACTGCTTGCCATTTCTTGCTGGGAAGTCACCTAACAACACTTTCGCCTAATCAGGGAATAAACAGGTATGGCATTCAACACTTAAGGAACACTCTCTGCTGATACCTTTTCTCATACAATGGTCCCGTGTGTCCTAGGTGTGTCTTTACACAACTCTGAAACAGCCAGTAAACATACCTTGTGAGCATGGGAATTGGGCCCTTGCAGTAAAAGCAACATTTTCCACCTGGGAAAGCTGGATAATTGAAGCCTCAAACCTGTCAGAAAAACACACTGATTCATTTTTATCTTCATTACAACAGTTTTGGTCAAGTTTTTGAGTTTCCTGGATATAACAGGCTTCTTGCCACTTCTTGCATAAAGTCATCTGAAAGTCTATTTTCACCTAATCAGGGTGAGAGGGTAACAGGCAGGAAGGCCAGGGGTCTCCAAACGGAGGAAAGAGGCTGCAAGTGCCAGACATTTTTATCTTTCTTAAGCAGCAGGAGGAAACAAACCAGCGATATTTTTTCTTCTCTATACAAATTTAAAAGGAGGTTTCTCTTAAAATGCTGTGTTGCCATGGCACCTGGTTTCACCTGAAGCTAACTACTCTCAAACCTTGAGTTAATCAATACATTTCTTTTGGAAAAATTTCTTATGGAAATATTGTCTTAAGCTATGACTCTATCTTCAAGTTGGTTCCGCCAAATGGCCCAACCTACTTACTCAGGTATTGTTCCCCTAATCTATATAAACGAAACTATTTGTTGGTAATCTTCCCTTCTACAAGATTCAAGTCATTCGTTTTATGGCCAGGGATGAATTATCCGGTGCCATTCTAAGTTTTATGGCATTCCTTTCTTTTCATTAACAGATGGTGAGTGACTATATAATGTATCCTGCCTGAGGACAGTCTTTGGATAAAACCCTCTGGCTAATTCTGTTATCTTAAAACATAAATTATGGGAGTAGGTCTGGTCTTTACAAGGATGTATCCTGCCTGAGGACAATCTTTGGATTAAACCTTTTGGCCAACTCTATTATCTTAAAATGTAAATTATGGGAGTAGGTCTGGTGAGGTCTTTACAACCTCCAGACATTCTTTGGATTCATTGGAGAGTATATAACTCCATTGCTAATACTAGCAAAGGGGTACTCTTTTGCCCCCTTCTGATGCCTATGTCAGAAGCTTTCTCTATCTTCTTTATACTTTAATAAAACTTTATTACACAAAAGCTCTGAGCGATCCAGCCTCGTCTCTGGCCCCGGATTGAATTCGTCTTCTCCGGAGGCCAAGAATCCCGCATCTTATCATTCAGCAACAACCTTTCAAGGGTACCAACAGATATGGCAGTCAAAACTCACAGAGCACTCTCCCCTGATTTCTTTTCTCACAAAATTGTACAGTGTGCCCCAGGTGTATCTTTACACAGCTCTGAAACAGCTATGAAAAAGGTTTTTGTGAACCTGGGAATTGGGACCTGATGGCAAAAAAAAAGTATTTTCCCCCAGTGAAAGCTGGATAGTTTCAACCTTAAACTTGCCAGATAAACACACTGGTTAATTTTTCTCTTCATTACAAAAAAAAAAAAAAAAGCTTTGGTCGTGATTTTGAATTTTCTGAAATAAAAAGGATGCTTCAGATTTCTTGGGAAGTCATTTGACAGTAGAGTTTCACATAATAAGAGAAACAACAGGTTTGGAAGTCAACACCCACAGAACACTCTCCCTGACCTCTTTTCTTTTGTAATGCTACCTTGTGCATAGCAGTGCATATACAGCTCTGAAACTAAAGGGAAAATCTTTTTGTGAGCCTGGTAATTGGGGCCTGATGGAAAAAGAAGTATTTTCGCACTGTGAAAGCTGGATATCTGCAGCCTCAAAAGTGCCAGAAAAACACACTGGCTCATTTTTCTCTTCATTATAACAGTTGCTTTGGTCTAGTTTTGGAGTTTTCTGAAAGCAACAGAGTGCTTGCCACTTCTTGTTAGGAAGTCATCTGACTGTAGAGTTTCACCTAATCAGAGTAACAACTGGTATGGTTGTTACTGGCACTCACAGAAGGCACTCACCTAGGATCATTTCTCATAGAATAGCTACAATGTGTCCTCGAAGTGTCTTTACACAGCTCTGAAACTGCAGGGAAAGTTATTTTTGTGAACCTGGGAATTGGGGCTTGATGGCAAAAGAAGTATTTTCCTCCAGTGAAAGCTGAATAATTGCAAATTCAAACTTGCCAGAAAAACACACTGTTTCATTTTTTCATTTCATTAAAACAACAGCTTTGGTTGTGAGTTTGTTTTCTGAAAGCAACAGGCTGCTTCCCACATTTTGCTGGGAAGTCATCTGGTGGTACAGTTTCACATAATCAGAGTAACAACAGCTATGGCAGTCAACACTCACAGAATACTGTCCTGTATTTTGTATTTTTTAATGACATCTTTTCTCATGGAATCATACAGTGTGTTCTAGGTGTGTCTCTACATCACTCTGAAACAGTTAGGAAACATGCTTTTGTGAACCTGGGAATTGGACCCAGTTGGTAAAAGCTATATTTTCCACCTTTGGAAGTTGGATAATTGCAGCCTCAAAAGCTTTAGAGAAACACACTATTCATTTTTTCTTTATTTCAAAACAGCTTTGGTCAAATTTTTGAGTCTTCTGGAAAAAAAAAGTCAGCTTGCCACTTCTTCCTAAGAAGTCATCTGACACTACAGTTTCACCTAATCAGGGTAAAAACAGGCACGACACTCAGCACTCATAGAACACTCTCCCCTGACCACTTTTCTCATGGTATGGTACAGTGTTTCCTAGGTGTGTCTTTACAAAGTTCTCGAAATGCAGGGAAACATTCTTTTGTGAACCTGAGAATTGTGCCCATATGGTAAAAGTTGTATTTTACATCTTTGGAAGGTGGATAGTTGCAGCCTCAAACCTACCTTCAATATGGCAGCAAATTTGGAAAACTCACCAGTGGCCACACGACTGGAAAAGGTCAGTTTTCATTCAAATTCCAAAGAAAGGCAATGCCAAAGACTATTCACACTATTGCACAATTGCACTGATTTCACACACTAGAAAAGTAATGCTCAAAATTCTCCAAGCCAGGCTTCAACAGTATATGAACTGAGAACTTCCAGATGTACATGCTGGATTTAGAAAAGACAGAGGAACCAGAGATCGAATTGCCAACATCCATTGGATCATCAAAAAAAAAAAAAAAAAAAAACACAAAAAGCAAGAGAGTTCCAGAAAAACATCTGCTTATACTTTATTGACTACACCAAAGTCTTTGAGTGTGTGGATCACAACAAACTGTGGAAAATTCTTAAAGAGTTGGGACTAACGGACCACCTTACCTGCCTCCTGTATGCATGTCAAGAAGCAACAGCTAGAATCGGTCATGGAACAACAGACTGGTTCCAAATGGGGAAAGGAGTACGTCAAGGCTTGTCACTTTACTTATTTAACTTATATGCAGAGTACATCATGAGAAACACTGGGCTGGAGGAAGCACAAGCTGGAATCAAGATGCTGGGAGAAATATCAGTAACCTCAGATATGCAGATGACACCACCCTTATGGCAGAAAGTGAAGAAAAACTAAAGAGCTTCTTGATGAAAGTGAAAAAGGAGAGTGAAAAAGTTGGCTTAAAACTCAACATTCAGAAAACTCAGATCATTGCATTCGGTCCCATCATTTCATGTCAAATAGATGGGGAAACAATGGACACAGTGACAGACTTTATTTTCTTGGGCTGCAAAGTCACTGCAGATGGTGGCTGCAGCCATGAAATTAAAAGATGCTTGCTCCTTGGAAGAAAAGCTATGATCAACCTACACAGCATATTAAAAGGCAGAGACATTACTTTGCCCACAAAGATCCTTGTAGTCAAAACTATGGTTTCTCAGATAATCATGCATGGATTTGAGAGTTGGACCATAAGAAGGTTGAGTGCTGAAGAATTAATGCTTTTGAACTATGGTGTTGGAGAAGACTCTTGAGAGTCCTTTGGACTGCAAGGAGATCCAGCCAGTCAGTTCTAAAGGAAATCAGTCCTGAATATTCACTGGAAGGACTGCTGCTGAGTCTAAAGCTCCATTATGTTGGCCACCTGATGTGAAGAGCTGACACATTAGAAAAGACCCGGATGGTGGGAAAGATTACAGGCAGGAGGAGAAGGGGATGACAGAGGACGAGATGGTTGAATGGCATCACCAACTCAATGGACATGAGTTTGAGCAAGCTCCAGGAGATAGTGAAGGACAGGGAAACCTGCCATGCTGCAGTCCATGGGGTCACAAGTGTCAGATATGGCTGAGTGACAGAATAAGAACACAAACGTGCTGGAAAACCCCACTGATTAATTTTTCTCTTATTTACAACAGCAGCTTTTGTCAAGTCTTTGAGCTTTCTAAAAGAAATAGGCTGTTTGACACTTCTTTCTGGGAAGCCATTTGACAGTGCTGGTTCACTTAATCAAGGTAACAACAGGTATGGGAGTCAAGCCTCAAAGAACACTGTCCCCTGACCCCTTTAATCATGGAACGATACAGTGTTTCCTAAGTGTATCTTTACAAACTCTGAAAATGCAGAGAAATGTTTTTGTGAGCCTGGGAATTGGGGCCTGATAGCAACGGAAGATTTTTCCCATAGCGAAAGCTGGATAGTTCCACCATCAAACCTGCCAGAAAGACACACTGGTTCGTTTTTCTCCTCATTCTAACAACAGTTTTTGGTCAAGTTTCTGAGTTTTCTGAAAGCAACAGGCTGCTTGCCACTTTCTGCTGATAAGTCGTCTGACAGTACAGTTTCACCTAACCAGAGTAACACTTGGTATGGTAGTCAACAATCAGAGAACACTCCTCCCTGATATCTTTTCTAAAGGGATGGTACAATGTGTCATGGGAGTGTCTTGACACAGCTCTGAAACTGCTGGGAAACATGTTTTTGTGAACCTGAGAATTGGGGCCTGATGACAATAAAGTATTTTCCTGAGTGAAAACTGGTTAGTTTCAGACTTAAACTTGCCAGAATAACACACTGGTTCACTTTTCTCTTCATTACAACAACAGCTTTGGTCATGATTTTGAGTTTTCTGAAATAAAATGATGCTTCTGACTTCTTGCTGGTAAGTCATCTGACAGTAGTTTCACCTCATAAAAGTAAGAACAGGTAAGGCAGTCAACAGTCACAGAACATTCTCCACTGACATCTTTCTCATGGATGGAATGGTGTGCCATAGGTGTGTTTTTATCCAACTCTGAACCAGTCAGGTAACATGCTTTTGTGAACCTGGAATTTGGCCTTTATGGTAAAAGCTATACTTTACACCTTTAGAAACTGGATAATTGTGGTATCAAACCTGCTAGAAAACCCAAGTGTTACATATTTTTTTTAATTACAAAAACAGCTTTGGTTAAGTTTTTAGTTTTAGAAAGTACAGGCTGCTTGCCACTTCTTGCTGGGAAGTCACCTGAAAATAACGTTTCACCCATCAGGGTAATGACAGGTATGGCAGTCAACATTCAAAGAACACTCTTCCCTGACATGTTTTCTTATTTAATGGTACAGTGTTTCCTATGATTGTCTTTACACAGCTCTGAAACGGCAGGGGAACATGTTTCTGTGAACCTGGGATTAGGGGCCTGATGGCAAAAGGAGTATTTTCCCTCTGTAAAAGCAGATAGTATCAGCCTTAACATGCCAGAGAAACACACTGATTCATTTTTATCTTCATTACAACAGAAGTTTTGTCAAGTATTCGAATTTTCTAAAAGAAACTGGTTTCTTGCCCTATCACACTGGGAAGTAATCTGACAGTACAGTTTCATTTAATCAGGGTGACAACAGACATGGAAGTCAACATTCACAGGACAGTTTCCCCTAAACTCTTTCTCATGGAATGGTACAGTGTGTCCTAGGAGTGTCTTCACACACCTCTGAAACTGTACTGAAACATGTCTTTGTGAACCTGGGAATTGGGGTTTAAAGTAAATGCAGTATTTTCCCCCTTAGAAAGCTGGTAGTTGCAGCCTCATACTGGCCAGAAAAATGCACTGGTTCATTTTTCTTCTTGTTAACGATAAAAACTTTGGTCAAATATTTGAGTTTTCTGAAAGAAATTCACTATTTGCCCCTTTTTGCTGGGAAGTCATCTGAGTGTACAGTTTTACTTGTTCTGGGTAACAACAGTTATGGGATTCAACATTCATAGAACACTTTCCCTTGATGGAATGGTGCAGTGTGTCCTAGTTGTGTCTTTACACAGCTCAGAAACTGCAGAGAATCATGTTTTTCTGAACCTGGGCATTGGGGCCCATTGGCAAAAGCAGTATTTTCCTCCTGTGAAAGCTGGAAAATTGCAGCCTCAATACTGAGAAAAACACCTTGGTTCATTTTTCTCTTCATAACAACACCTTTGGTCAAGTATTTGAGCTTTCTTAAAAAAAACAGGCTACTTGCCACTTCTTTCTGGGAAGTCATCTGACAGTACAGTTTCACCTTATCAGAGTAACAACAGATATGGCAGTTGACACTCACAAAACACTCTCTCTTGACCTCTTTTCTCATGGAAGTACAGTGTGTTTTAGGAGTGTCTTTACACAGCTTTGAAACTGCAGGGAGACATGTTTTTGTGAACCTGGAAATTGGGGCCTGATGGCAAAACCAGTATTTATCCCCAGTGAAAGCTGGATAGTTGCAACCTCAAACCTGACAGAACAACACAGTGATTCATTTTTTCTCTTCATTACAACATCAGATTTGATCAAGGACTAGAGTTTTCTTAAAGAAGCAGGCAGCTTCCCACTTAATATTGTGAAGTCATCTTACAGTACAGTTTCAGGTAATCAGGGTAAAAAGAGGCATAGCTCAACTCACAGTATACTGTCCCCTGACCTCTTTTCTCAAGATATGGTACAGTGTGTCCTAAGAGTGTTTACATAGCTTTGAAACTGATGGGAAACATGATTTTTTTGAACCTGAGATATAGGGCCTGATGGCAAAAGCAATATTTTCCCCTGTGAAAGCTGGAGAGTTGCAGGCTGAAACCTTCAAGAAAGACACACTAGTTCATTTTTGTTTGATTTCAGCAACTGCTTTAGTCAAGCATTAGAGTTTTCTGAAAGAAAAGGCTGCCTTCCACTCCTTGCTGGGAAGTCATCTGATGTTACTGCTTCACATAATCAGAGTAACAACAGGTATGACATTCAACACTCACAGAACACTTTCTCCTGACCTCTTTTCTCATGGAATGGTACATAGTGTCCTGGGATTGTCTTTACACAGCTCTGAAACTGCAGGGAAACATGTCTTTGTGAACCTGCGAATTTGGGCCTGATGGCAAAGCGAGTATTTTCCACCAGTGAATGTTGGAGATTTGCAGCCTCAAATCTGCCAGAAAAACACACTGGTTCATTTTTCTCTTCATTACAACAGCTTTGTCAAATATTTGAAATTTCTGAAAGAAACAGGCTGCTTGCCATTTAAAGCTTTGAAGTCATCTGACAGCACTGTTTCATCTAATCAGGGTAACAGGCATGGCAGTCAACACAGAACACTCTCCTCTGAACTTTTTTTTCATGAAATAGTACAGTGTGTCCTACAAGTGTTTACACAGCTCTGAAACTGCAGGAAAACCTGTTTTTTTGAACCTGGGATTTGGGGCATGATTTCAAAAGCAGTATTTTCCACCTGTGAAAGCAGGATAGTTGTTGGCTCACACCTTCAAGAAAAACACACTGGTTGATTTTTCTCTTCATTTCAACAACAGTTTTGATCAAGTATTTGAGTTTTACTAAAGAAACAGTCTTCTTGCCACTTCTTGCTGAGAAGTCATCTGAGAGTACAGTTATTCAGGGTAACAACGGGTATGGCACTTAGCACTCACAGAACACTCTCCTCTGACCTCTTTTCTCATGGAATCTTACAATACATCCTAGGAATGTCTTTACACAACTCTGACATGCAGGGAAACATACTTTTGTGAATCCTAGATTTGGGGTCAATGGCAAAACTAGTATTTTCACCCTGTAACAGTTTGAGAGTTGCAGCCTCAAACTGGACAGAAAAGCACCCTGGTTCATATTTTTCATCATAAAACAACAACTTTGGTCAATTTTTTGAGTTTTGAGAAAGAAACAGCTGCTTGCCACTTCTTGCTTGGAAGTCACATGACAGGACAGATTCACCTAGTCAGGGTAATGACAGTTACAGTAGTCAACACTCACAGAACACTCTCCTCTGAATTTTTTCTCATGGAATGGTACAGTGTGTCCTAGGAATGCCTTTACACAGCTGTGAAAGACAGGCAAACATGTTTTTGAGAACCTGGGAATTGGGACCTGATGGCAAGTCAATATTTTCCTTCTGTAAAAGCTGGATTGTTGCAGCCTCAAACCTGCCAAAAAAACACACTGGTTCATTTTTCTTTTCATTAAAACAACACATTTTTGTCAAACATTTGAGTTTTCATAAAGAAACAGGCTGTTGCCATTCTTGCTGGGAAGTCATCTGACATTACAGTTTCAACCAATCAGGGTAACAGCAGGTATGGTAGTCAACACACACAAAACACTCTAACTTGACATCTTTTCTCACGTAATGGTACAGTGTGTCCTTCATGTTTCTTTACAAAGCTCTGAAATGGGAAGGAAACATGCTTTTGTGAACATGGGAATTGGGGCCTGATGGCAAAAGCAGTATTTTCCCCCATGAAAGCTGGATAGATATAGCCACTAAAAAACTTCCCCTAAAACACCCTGCTTCATTGTTATCTTCATCACAACAAGAACTTTGGTCAAGTATTTATGTTTTCTGAAAGAAACGCATTTTGCCACTTCTTGCTGGCAAGTCATCTGAGAGAACAGTTTCACCAGTTCAGAGTAATGACAGTCAGCACTCACAGAACACCCTCCTGTGACCTCATTTCTCATGGAATGGTATAGTGTGTCCTAGGAATGTCTTTTACACAGCTCTGAAACAGCAGGGAAACATAATTCTGAACCTGGGTATTGGCACCTAAAGGCAAAAGCAGTTTTATTCCCCTGTGAAAGCAGGTAGTTTCAGCCTCAAACCTGCCCCTCAAACCACAATGGTTAATTTTTCTGTTCATTACAATATCAGCTTTGATCAAGTATTTGAGATTTCCTAAAGAAACAGGCTGCTTGTCACTTCTTGCTGGGGAATCGTCTTGAGAGTACAGTTTAACCTAATCAGGGTAACAACAGGTATGGCTGTCAACACTCACAGAACACACGCCCCTGATCTCTTTCCTCATGGAATGGTACAGTGTGTCCTATGATCATCTCTACACAGGTCTGAAACTGCAGGAAAACTTGTTTTGGGAACCTGGGAATTGGGGCTTGATGGTAAAAATAGTACTTTCACCTGTGAAAGCCGGATAGATATAGTCTCAAACTTTCCAGAAAACACACTGGTTTATTTTCCTCTTCATTTCAACAACAGCTTTGGGGAAGTAATTGAGTTTTTGGAAAGAAAACAGCTACTTGCAACTTCTTTTTGGGAAGACATCTGACAGGATAGTTTCACCTAATCAGGGTAACAATAGGTATGGCAGTCAACACTCACAGAACACTCTTCCTTGACCTCTTTTCTCATGCAATGATGCAGGGTGTTCTAGGACTGTCTTTACACAGCTCTGAAACTGCAGGGATACATGCTTTTTTGAACCTTTGAATTGGGGCCTAATGGCACAAACAATAATTTCCCCCGGTGCAAATTAGGTATTCGCAGCCTCAAACCTGCCAGAAGAACACTCTGGTTCACTTTTCTCCACAGTACAAGAATTTTGGTCTAGTATTGTGTTTTTTGAAAGAAACTGCCTGCCTGCCACTTCTTGCTAGGAACTCATCTGAAAATATAGTTTCATCTCATCTGGCTAAGAATAGTTATGGCAGGCAACAATCACAGAACATTCTCCCTTGACCTCTTTCAACATGGAATGGTATATTGTGTCTTCGGTGTGTATTTACACAGCTCTGAAACTGCTGGTATACATTTTTATTTTTTAACCTGGGAATTGGGGCTTGATGGTAAAAGCAGTATTCTAACCTGTGATAGCTAGAAAGTTGCAGATGACACCTGCCAGGAAAACACACTGGTTTGTTTTTCTCTCCATTACAACAATTTTGTCAAGTGTTTGGGTTTCTGAAAGAAACAGTTTGCTTGCCACTTCTAGCTAGGAGTTTACAGTTTCACCTAATCAGGATAAGAACAGGTATGACAGTCAGCACTCATAGAACACTCTTTTCTGACCTCTTTTCTCATGGAATGGTACATTGTGTCCTAGGGGTTCTTTATACAGCTTGGAAATTGCATGGAAATACGTTTTTCTGAACCTGAGATTTGGGGCCTGTTTGCAAAAGCTCTATTTTTCTCTTTGAATATGGGTCGTTGCAGCCTCAAACCTGCCAGAAAAACACACTGGTTCATTTTTCTCTTCAGTATAGCACCAGATTTGGCCAAGTATTTGAGTTTTCTGAAAGATAAAGGCTGCTTGCTACTTCTGGCTTGGAAGTCATCTGACAGTACCATTTTACCAAATCAGGGTAACAACAGGTATGACTGTCAATACTCACAGAACACTCTTCCCCTGATCTCTTTTCTCATGGAATGGTACAGTGTGTCCTAGGCAGTCTTTACACAGCTCTGAAACTGAAAGAAAACATGTTTTTTTGAACCTGGTAATTGGGGCTTGATGGTAAAAGCAGTACTTTCACCTGTGAAAGCAGGATAGTTGCAGTCTCAAACCTGCCAGAAAAGCATACTGGTTCATTTTACTCTTGATTACAACAATTTTGTGAGGTATGCAGGTTGTCTGAATTAAACAGTCTGCATGCTACTCCCTGCTGAGAAGTCATCTGACAGCACAGTTTCAACTTATGACAACAACAGACATGGTAGTCAATAACCACACAACAGTCTTCCCTGACAACTTTTCTCATGGAATGGTGCAGAAGGTCCTTGATGTATCTTTACACAGCTTTTAAACTGCAGGGAAACATGCTTTCTGAACCTACGAATTGGGGCTTGATGTCAAAAGCAGTATTTCTCCACTGTGAAAGCTGGATAGTTGCATTCTCAAACCTGCCAGAAACACACTTTGGTCATTTTTCTCTTCATAATAACAAAAACTTTGGTCAAGTATTTGAGTTTTATGAAAGAAACAATCTTCTTGCCAACTCTTCCTCGGAAGTCATCTGACAGAACAGTTTCACCAAATCTGGATAACAATGGATACGGCAGTCAACAGTCACAGGACACTCTCCCTTGACCTCTTTTCTCATGGAATGGTACGGTGTGTTCTAGGAATGTCTTTACAAAGTCCTGAAACTACATGGAAACATGTTTCTGTGACATGAAAGTTGGGTTTTGATGTCAAAAACTTTTTTCCCAGTGTGAAACCTGGATAGTTGCAGCCTCAAACCTGCCAGAAAAGCTCTGGTTCATTTATCTCTCAAATAAACAACAGCTTTGGTCAAGTATTTGAGTTTTCCGAAAGAAACATGCTGCCTGCCACTCTCTTGCTTGGAAGCCATCTGACAGTACAGTTTCACTTAATCAGGGCAGCAACAGGTATGGCACTCACATTCACAGAACACTCTTCCCTGACTTCTATTCTCATGGAATGGAACATTGTGTCCTAGGTGTCTTGTTACAAGCTCTGAAACTGCAGGGAAAAATGATTTTGTGAACCTGGAAATTGGGAACGGATGGCAAGACAGGATTTTCCACCTGTGAAAGCTGGATATTTGCAGCCTCAAACCTGCCAGAGAAACACACTGGTTCACTTTTCTCTTTATTACAACAACAAATTTTGTCAAATATTAGAATCTTCTGAAAGAAACAGATGGGTACTACCTCTTGTTGGGATTCATCTAATAGTACAGTTTCACCTAATCAGAGTAAAACAGATAATTGCAGTCAACACTCACAAACCAGTATACCCTGATATCTTTTCTCATAGAATGGTACAGTGTATCCTAGGTGTGTCTTTACATAACTCTGAAACTGAAGAGAAACAGACTTCTGTGAATCTAGAAACTGGGACCTGATGGCAAGAGCAGTGTTTTCATCCTGTGACAGCCTTTTAGTTGCTGACAGAAACCTGCCAAAAAAACACACTGCTACAATTTTCTCCTCATTACCACAGCATCTTTGGTCAATATTTGAGTTTTCTGATTTAAAAAAAAAATAAAAACAAACACAGGCTGCTGTTGCTGGAATGTCATCTGAGAGTACAGTCACCTAATCTGAGTAACAACTGGTATGGCAGTCAGCACTAACATAACACTCTTCCCTGATCTCTTTTCTCATGGAATGGTACAGAGTGTCCTAGGAATGTCTTTACACAGCTCTGAAACTGCAGGGAGACATATTTTGTGAACCCGAGAATTGGGGCCTGATGGCAAATGCAGTATTTTCCCCCTGTGAAAGCTGGATAGTTGCAGCTCAACTATTTAGAACTCTCTAGAAAAATACACACTGCTTTATTTTTGTTTATTAGAATAGCAAATTTGTTCAGGTATTTGAGGTTTTTGAAAGAAACAATCTGTTTGACACTTTTTACAGAAAGATTTTTCTACTGTACGGTTTCTCTTCATCAGGGTTACAACAGTTATGATAGTCAATACTCACAGAACACTCTCCCCTAGCCTCTTTTCTCATGGAATGGTATGGTGTGTCCTAGGAGTCTCTTTACACAGCTCTGAAACAGCAGGGAAACATGTTTTTGTGAACCTGGGAATTGAGAACTGAGGGTAAAAGCAATATTTTCACCTGTGAAAGCTGGAGAGTTGCAGCCTTAGAACAGCCAGAAAAACACCATGGTTCATTTTTCTCTTAATAACAGCAACAACTTTGGTCAAGTATTTGAGTTTCTGAAAGAAACAGTCTGCTTGCTACTTCTTGTTGGGCAGTCATCTGAGGGTACAGTTTAACCTAATCAGTGTAAGAGCAGGTATGGCAGAAAACACTCACAGAACACTATCCCCTAATAGTGTTTTCTAATAGAATGGTACAGTGTCCAAGGTGTGTCTTTACACATCTCTGAATCTGCAAGGAAACATGCATTTATGAACCTGAGAATTGGGGCCTGATTGCAAAAGCAGTATTTTCCCCCTATTAAATCTGAATAATTTCAACCTCAAAACTGCCAGAAACAACACACTGGTCCATTTTTCTCTTCATTAAAACAACAACTTTGGTCAAGTATTTGAGTTTTCTGGAAGGAAAAGGCTGCTTTTCACTTTTTACTGGAAAGTCATCTGAGAGTACAGTTTCACCTAAGCAAGGCAGCAACATTTATGGCAGTCAGTATTCACAGAACACTCTCCCCTGACCTCTTTTCTCATGGAATGGTGGAGCAGGTCCTAGGAGTATCTTTACATAGCTTTGCAACTTCAGGAAAACATATTTTTGTGAACCTGTGGATTGAAGCCTGATGGCATTAGCAGTATTCTCCCCCTGTGCAAGCTGGATAGTTGCAGCCTCAAATCTGTCAGAGAATCAGAGAAACACACTGGTTCATTCTTCTCTTCCTTACAACAACAGCTTTGCTCCAGTATTTGAGTTTTCTGAAATAAACAGGCTGATGGCCTTCTAGTTGGGAAGTCATCTGATGGTACAATTTCATCTAATCAGGGTAACAATAGGTATGGCAAGGAACACTCACAGAACACTCTCCCCTGACCTCTTTTCTCATCAAATAGTATGGTTTGTCCTAGGTGTGTCTTTACACAACTCTGAAACTTCAGGGAAACACGCTTTAGAGAACCTGGGAACGGAGGCCTGATGGCAAAAGCAGTATTTCCCCCCTGTGAAAGCTGATCACTTTCAGACTCAAACCTGACAGACATACTGGTACATTTTTCTCCTCATTACAACAACAGCTTTGGTCAAGTATTTGATTCTTCTGAAAGAAACAGACTTCTTGCCACTTGTTGCTAGGAAGTCATCTGGGAGTACTGTTTCATTAATCAGGTGTTGACTGCCATGCCTGTTGTTACCCTGATTATGTGAAACTGAAATCTCAGATGACTTCCCAGCCTGAAGTGGGAAACAACCTCTTTCTTTCAGAAAACTCAAATACTTGACCAAACTTTTTATTGTTACAAAGAGAAAAATGAATCAGGGTTTTTCTTACAGTTTCAGGGCTGTAACTATTCACCCTTCACGTGGGGAAAATCCTTTTTTGCCACTAGGCCCCAATATCCAGGTTCACAAAAACATAGTTCCCTGAAGTTTCAAAGCTGTGTAAAGACAGTCCTAGGACACACTGCATCATTGCATGAGAAAAGAGTTCAGGAGAAAGTGTTCTGTGAGTGTTGACTGCCAATGATTAGGTGAAATTGTACTGTCAGAGAATCTCCCAGCAAGAAGTGGCTAGCAGCCTGTTTCTGACAGATAACTCAGATATTTGACAAATTTGTTGTTGTAATAAAGAAAAGAATGAAACCAGTGTGTTTTTCTGGCAGTGTGAGGCTGCAAATATTCAGCTTTCACTGGAGAAAATAACAGTTTTATCATTAAACCATAATTCCCAGGTTCACAAAAACATGTTTACCAGCGGTTTCAGACTCTGTAAAGATACACCTAGGACACACTCAACCATTCCATGAGAAAAGAGGTCAAGGAGGGGTGTTTTGTGAGTGTTGAATGCCGTGTCTGTTGTTACCCAGATTAGATGAAACTGTACTCTCAGATGACTTCCAAGGATGAAGTGGCAAGCAGCCATTTTTGTTGAGTGCAAATGCTTGACCAAAGCTGTCATTGTAATGAGGAGAAAAGGAAACCAGTGTGCTTTTCTGGCAGGTTTGAAGATGCAACTATCACGTTTTCATGGGTGAAAATACTTTTACCTTCAGGTCCCAATTTCAAGGTTCACAAAAGCATGTTTCCCTGCCAATTCAGAGCTGTGTAAAGACACACCTAGGGCACACTATCCCATTCCGTGAGAAAAGAAGTCAGGGGCGAGTGTTGACTATCACAGCTGTTGTTACCCTAGTTAGGTGAAACTGCAATGTCAGATGACTTCCCAGCTAGAAGTGAGAAATGGTCAGTTTCTTTAAAAAAACTGAAATACTTGAACAAAGTTATTGATGTTATGAAGAGAAAAACGAACCAAGTTGTTCTCTTGGCAGTTTTGTGGCTGCAAGTATCCAGCTTTCTCAAGGGGAAAATACCTCTTTTGCCACCAGACCCCAATAGCCAGGATCACAAAAATGTGTTCCCCTGCTGTTTCAGAGCTTTGTAAAGACATGGCTAGGACACACTGCCCCATTCCATGAAAAAGAGGTCAAGGGAGAATGCCCTGTGAGTGTTGACTGCCATACCTGCTGTTACCTTGTTTATGTGAAATTGCAGTATAAGAGATGACTTCCCAACAAAGAAGTGGAAAGCAGCATGTTTCTTTCAAAAAACTCAAATACTTGACCAAAGTTGCTGTTTCTATGAAGAGATAAATAAATCGGTGTGTTTTTCTGCCAGGTCTGAGGCTACAACTATCCAGCTTTCCTAGGTGAAATACTGTTTTTACCATGAAGGCCAGGTTCACAAAAACATGTATACCAGCAGTTTTAGACAGTGTAAAGAACTCCTAGTATACACTGTATCATTCCATGAGAAAGAGGTCAGGGGAGAGTGTTCGGTGAGTGTTGACTGTCATATATGTTGTTACCCTGATTAGGTGAGACTACTGCCATAAGACTTTCCAGCAAGAAATGGCAATCAGCGGGTTTCTTTCAGAAAATTCAAATTATTGACCAAAGCTGTTGTCGTTATGAATAGATAAATGAACTGGGGTATTTTTATGATATTTTGAGACTGTAAATATCCAGCTTTCAGATGGGGATAATACTACTTTTGCCATCAGACCCCAATTCCCAGTTTCACAAAAGCATGTTTCCTAGCAGTTTCAGAACTGTGTAAAGACACACCTAGGACACACTATACCATTCCATGAGAAAAGAGGTCAGGGTAGAGTGTTCTGTGAGTGTGGACTGCCATATCAGTTGTTACACTGATTAGGTGAATCTGTACTGTCAGAGAAATTTCCAGCCTGAAGCGACAAGGAGACTGTTTCTTTCCGAAAACTCAAACACTTGATCAAAGCTGTTGCTTTAGTGAAGAGAAAAAATGAACATTGTATTTTTATAGCAGATTTGAGGCTACATCTCTCCAGGTTTCACAGGGGGAAATACTGCTTTTACTGTCAAGTCTGAATTCCCAGGTTCACAAACACTTGTTTTACTGCAGTTTCAGAGCTGTGTAAAGACAAACCTAGGACACACTGTACCATTCCATGAGAAAAGAGGTCAGGGGAGAGTGTTCTGTGACTGTTGTCTGCCCAGCTGCTGTTACCCAGATTAGGTGGAACTATTTTCTCAGATGACTTCCCAGCAAGAAGTGGCAAACAGGCAGTTTCTTTCAGAAAGGACGAACACTTGAACAAAGCAGTTGTAATAGGGAGAAAAGTGAACCAGTGTGCTTTTCCGGTAGGCTTAAGGTTGCACTATCCAGCAGATGACTTTCCAGCAGGAAATGGCAAGTAGCCAGTTTCTTTAGAAAATTCAAATACTTGACAAAGCTTTTGTTGTAATGAAGAGAAAAATGAACCAGTGTGTTTTTCTGACAAGTTTGAGGCTGAAACTGTCCAGCTTTCACAGGGGTAAAATACTGCTTTTGCAATCAGGCCCCATGTTCACAAAAACATGTTACCCTGCAGTTTCAGAGCTATGTAAATACACATAGGAAACACTGTACCATTCCATTAGAAAAGTGATCAAGGGAGAGTGTTCTTTGATTGTTGACTACCATATCTGTTGTTACCCAGCTTAGGAGGAAATATACTGTCAGATGACTTCCCAGCAATAAGGGGCAAGCAGACCGTTTCTTTTAGAAAACTTAAATACTTGATCAAATCTGTGGTTGAAATGAAGAGAAAATGAGTCAGTGTGTTTTTCTGGCAGGCTTGAGGCTGCAACCATTGAGCTTTCACAGGGGAAAATACTGCTCTTACCATCAGGCCTCAGTTTCCAGGTTCACAAAAACATGTTTAACTGCCATTTCAAAGCTTTGTAAAGACACACCTAGGACATACTATAGCATTCTATTAGAAAAGCGATCAGGGGAGAGTGTTCTGTGAGTGTTGATTTCTATAATTTTTGTTACCCTCATTAGGTGAAACTATACAGATGACTTCCCTGGAAGAAATCACAAGCAGCCTGCTTGTTTCAGGAAACTCAAATACTTTACCGAAGTTGTTGTTTAATAAAGAGAAAAATGAATGAGGGTGTTTTTCTGGCAGGTTTGAGGCTGTATCTTTTCAGTTTTCACAGGGGCAAAATACTGTTTTTGCCATCAGGCCCCAGTTGTCAGGTTCACAAACCATGTGTCCCTGCAGTCTCAGAGCTGTGTAAATACAGATCTAGGACAAACTGTACCATTCCGTGAGAAAAGGTATCAAGAGAGAATGTTCTGTGAGTGTTTACTGCCGTACCTGTTGTTACCCTGGGTAGGCAAAACTGTACTGTCAGATGACTTTCACGCAAGAAGAGGCAAGCAGCCTGTTTCTTTTGCAAAACTCAAATACCTGACCAAAGTTGTTGTAAGGAAGAGATAAATGAACCAGTGTGCTTTTCTGACTGGTTTGAGGCTGCACCTATCTGGCTTTCCCAGGGGGAAAATCCTGTTTTTGACATCAGGCCCCAAAACTCAGTTTACAAAAACACATTTCCCTACAGCTTTAGAACTGAATAAATACACACCTAGGACACACTGTACCATTCCATGAGAAAAGTATCAAGGAAGAATGTTCTGTGAATATTGATTCCCATAAATGTTTTTATCCTGATTAGGTGAAACTGTACTTTCAGATGTCTTCTCAGAAAGTAGAGGCAAGCAGGCTGTTTCTTTTAGAAAACTCAAATACTTGACCAAAGTTATGACGAAGAGAAAAATGAACCAGGGTGTTTTCCTGGAAGGTTTGATGAAGCAACTATCCAGATTTCACATGAGGAAAATACTGCTTTTACCATCAGTCACCAGTTCCCAGGTTCACAAAACATGTTTCCCAGCAGTATCAGAGCTGAATAAAGACACTCCTAGAACACACTGTGCCATTTCATGAGATAAAAGTAAAGGGAAAGTGTTCTGTGAGTGTTGATTGCCATAACTGTTGTTATCCTGATTAGGTGAAACTGTACTGTCAGATGACTTCCCAGCAAGAAATGGCAAGCAGCCTATTACTTTCAGAAAACTCAAAAACATGACCAGAGTCGTTTTAATGAAAAAAGAAATGAACCAGAGTGTTTTCCTGGAAAGTTTGAGACTGCAATGATCCAGGTTTCAAGAGGGAAAATACTGCTTTTACCGTCAGGTCCCAGTTCCCAGGTTCACAAAACTTGCTTCCCTGCAATTTCAGTGTTGTGTATAGATACACCCAGGACATACCGTACCATTCCATGAGAAAAGCGATCAGGGGAGACAGTTTTGTGAGTGTTGATTGCCCATAATTCTTATACCCAATTAGGTGAAACTGTACTGTCAGATGACTTCCTACTAGAAGTAGCAAGCAGCATGTTTCAGATAACTCAAATATTTGACCAAAGTTATTGTCATGAAGTGAAAAAAATGCCAAGGTGTTTTTCTCGCAGGTTCGAGGCTGCAACTATCCATTTTGCCTGGGAGCGGGGGGATACTGTTTTTGCCATTTTGGCCCATTTCCCATGTTCACAAAAACATGTATCCCTGTAGTTTCAGAGCTGTGTAAAGAAACTCCTAGGACACAGTGTACCATTCCATGAGAAAAGTGGTCATGGGTGAGTTTTTTAAGTGTTGACTGCCATACCTGTTGTTACCCTGATTAGGTCAAACAGCACAGTTTCTTAGCAAAGATCAGGGTAAAGTGTGAGTGTTTAGCGCCATAACTATTGTTACCCTGACGATGTGAATGCATACTGTCAGGGACTTCCCAGAAAGAAATGGCAAGGAGACTATTTCTTTCAGAAAACTAAGAAAAGTGACAAAAGTTGTTGTAATGAAGAAAAAAATGAACCAGGCTGTTTTTCTGGCAGGTTTGAGGCTGTAATTATCTAGCTTTCACAGGAGGAAAATACTGCTTTTACCATCAGACCCCAGAACTCAGGTGTAACTCTGTAAATACACACATAGGACACACATTAAGATTCCATGAGAAAAGAGTCCATGAGAGAGTATTCTGTGCATTTTGACTGCCATAATTTTTGTTACTCTGAACAGGTGAAACTGCACTGTTAGATGACTTCCAAGAAAGTAGACGCAAGCAGCCTATTTCTTTCAGAAAACTCAAATACTTGGCCAATGCTGTTGTAATGAAGAGAAAAATGAATCAGTGTGTTTTTCTGGTAGGTTTGAGACTACAAGTATCCAAGTTTCACAAGGGAATATACTAATTTTTCCATTAGGCCCCAGTTCACAGGTTCAAAAAAAAAATATTCTCCTGCAGTTTCAGAGCTGTGTAAAACACTCCTGGGACACACTGGACCATTCCATGTGAAGAGATGTCAGGGAGTATGTTTTATGGTTGTTGTCTACCATACCTGTTGTCACCCTGAGAAGGTAAAATTGTAATATCAGATGACTTCCCAGCAAGGAGTGACAAGCAGCCTCTTTCTTTCAGAAAACTCAAATACTTGACCAAAGCTGTTGTTGAAAACGAAGAGAAAAATGAATCAGTGTGTTTTTCTGGCAGGTTTGAGGCAGCAACTTTTCGGCTTTCACAGGAGGCAAATTCTATTTTTACCATCAGGCCCCAGTTCCCAGGTTCACAAAACCATGTTTCCCTGAAGTTTCACAGCTATGTAAAGACACATGTAAGACACACTACCATTTCATGAGAAAATAGGTCAGGGAACGGTTTTCTGTGAGTGTTGACTCCCATACCTGTTGTTACACTGATTAGGTGAAACTGTACTGTCAGATGACTTCCCAGCATGAAGTGGCAAGCAGGCTGTTTCTTTCTGAAAACTCAGATACTTGACCAAAAATGCTGTGATGAAGAGAAATAGAACCAGTGTATTTTTCTGGAAGGTTGGAGGCTGTAAATATCCTGCTTTCACAGGAGGAAAACAGTGCTTTTACCATCGGGTCCAAATTCCCACGTTCAGAAAAAACATGTTTCCCTGTGGTTTTAGAGCTGTGTAAAGACACTTTTTTTGTCTTTTCTAAGCTATGATTATAGTCATTTGTCATATTTAGAACTTATTATTCAAAAATCTCATGAAAACTCTTTTTGTGCATATTAATGTATCTTTAGGGAAATTTAAGAAGTTTTTGTGTCTAAGTTTTTCAGTTGTACTATATTTCCTGCTTTGTGAGATATACCTACTTTTTATTTCGTTTCTTTAATAACTGAAAGTATATTGGTGACTTGGACTTAACATTTTTTGTTTAAATTATGTTAACTGTCCTTTTTTGACATTTTTATATCATATTAAACAATAACTAGTGTTTTTCTTCTTTCCAGATAGCTTGAGTTTTGTTTGGTTTTCTTCTGATATTTTCTTAATATTGTTGAGAAGTTTATCCCAAGGTTGAGAATTTTGAACTGCAAACCAGGAACTGAGAGTAACGATTCTTCCTTTTGTACTGTTGTAATATTTTGACATTAAAGGTCCATGGAGTCATATATTCTGAAAGCTGTCTGAAAACCTTATAGCTATAACATGTCTAAACCAACAGGATAATTGTAATAGGTGTCAGTAATCTTTAAGAGCTTAGCACAAAATCTATTATAACTGCAGGTCAAGAAAGGAATTTGTTCTGAGGGTTAAGAAGAGATTAGATGGAAGTTGATTGTGGCCTTCACACATTGTTATAAAGTAGTTTTATTTTCAAAGACAGGATCAGGAAAAATAAATAATTGCTTAAACCTTTTGTAACTTGACTGATAAACAAGAAGTTACCTTTTTTTTTTTTTTCATATGTCATGCAAATGATTTCAGTGCATGACATTTGAAACACATCAAGGCCAAGAGTTGATGTTTTACCTCTGTTGGCACAGGGCACAGCCTTGAACAGCATGGATGGGTTCTGTGTGAATGCATTGGACTGCAGAGAAGAGGCCATTTGAATAATAGAACATGATCCACCTCTGAATAACTAATTAATATTTTCTTATTAGTGATTGAGAAGTATAGTATATATATGTGTGTGTGTATATATATATACACATATATAATGTTTAGACTTTCCAGATATTTTTAAGAAGAACAAAAGTTTAATTTTGTAAGAAACTGTAGTATTTGACACATAAGAATTACATTTACATTCTACAAGGTCATTTTGTCTAATATTAAAACCATAATTTTTTCTTTTTGGTTAGTGCACACCTGGAATTATTTTTTTTTTCAACTTTCAACCTTTTTGTTGTGTTCTGAGTGAGTCTTATAAAAAGCTCCACCTCTGAACCTTGGACGCCTTGGCCTGCTTCCATTCCTCTAATCCATCTGACCATTGGTTGGAATGTCCTTCTCCTTTTTTCTGCTGTAAGAGTGTCTTCATCTAGTCTTCTCACTCGAATCTGTTAATAACTAAAAATTATCTCTAAT
Organism: Cervus elaphus; assembly: GCF_910594005.1. Classification (NCBI taxonomy): domain Eukaryota; kingdom Metazoa; phylum Chordata; class Mammalia; order Artiodactyla; family Cervidae; genus Cervus; species Cervus elaphus. Next base: position 50,724,043 of record NC_057837.1, on the reverse strand, counting down.
TCAGTAACTTTTACAAAAGTATAATATAAGGTATTGGGTCCAGCAGGTGACATTTTCTTACATTTTAAGGAAAAAATGTGATGCTTCCTTGTAATCAGCACCTTATATTGAAATCAGGTCAGTATTTTCCACAAGTGAAAATTGTTACTTTGCCTGGCAATTAAAGAAACAGAAACACAGAAATCTAAAATTGAACTAGATCAATTTTAATCAGTTATTACTTGAAAACATGTATACAGCTAACTTCATTTGCCTAGTACCAGGAACCCTAATAGTTTTAAAGGTACTCTGAAACCATTGTGGACTCAGACAAAGTAAACAGATAAAGATTTGTGGCTGATTAATGAGGCTTTAGTAATAATGACCTTAAAAGACCACAAGATGGCAGCGTTTCTCTAAGAAGCTCAACTAAATCCTTTAAGGAGAAAGTCAATACAAGAAAACTGAAGTACAACTTTTAAGAGGATGTTTTTGAATGCACTAAGTATATGACTCAATGCAGTGATTCAAAGGCACATCGTTACTGAATTCTAGAAAATAACTTAGAAAATTTCTTGAGGGTTTCTTGCATCATTTATTTTGTGTAAGACACTGTCCAGAAGGGCTAGAACTACATGTTATTTATTCCAACTATATGGCGTGATACTACTTACAAAGCAAGTTACAGAATTCACATGTCCATGGGTCAGCACAAGGCATACTGGTTTTTCACGTCTTCTAATTCTTTGGCACGTTTTAGAGTCTAATTTTTATGACGACATTGAATAATCAAGAGAAGCATAAATAGACTACGCTCAATATAGCAAATTTCCAATATACAATGCATCTTAAAACTTCCACTAAACAGAGTTTGAACAAAACAACCTTTTATATCCTAAATACCTCTTTTGCTTTCTTGGGCTGCAGAGTGCTAGATTATTCTTAAATAGTTGCCTTGACTGAAGACAGAATGATGACCAGAGCCATCAACTGTTTCATAAGTCAGGAGTTGTGTGCATTTCCTGTGAATAGTTTAAAGATTTTCTAGTATATTTTCTTTATTCAATAAATATTTATTGAAGACTTTGATTACATGTGTCAATATTTAAAAACTTGAGGATTCTTAAGATGTATCTCTATTGCTGAGTAAACAATTGGAGAGAAGAGATCTCAGATTGTTCTAGATCAGTTAACAAACTCTTTTGTTTATTATTCTAAATTAAGAATTAAATATATTATTTAATTGTATTGACAGTTACAAACTGAGAAACCAATGGGAGATACTTGAGTAGCTTCAGTTTTGAGAAATATTAAAAGAGAATCTTGGACTAGTTTTCATCAACCTCATCAGTTCTAGGCAAGTCATTCAGTCATTATTTCTGTTTGCTGGTGGCATTTAGCTTGGAGCCATTTCATCCTGTGCCCAGTTATTCTGTAGATAAAGCTATCTATAAATATAAAAAAATCATAAAACTACAGCTTTTTAGTGAATGTTTTTGCAGCTGAAAGGGCCTAAAATAGATGATCACAAAGGCATAATGAAGCAACATGGCTCCTGCAAGTCCATGTCTAGATGGGCTTTGATTCCACACAAGCAGGTCCATATCTGTAAGTCCTGTATGAGTTAGCATGTAACATTTCTAACTCAGATTGTATCTCCTCACTCATTTTTTTTTTTTAGTGTTTGGCATCAAATAGAGTCCCAGGGGACAGTAAACAAGAAGGGATGTGCACTTTTTTTCAAAGACTTATGATATCTTATTTGCTTATAATGAATTAACTGGAAAATGTCTTCTATTATTACATTTAGATTTTATGGTGATTAGGAAAGTTGTGAAGGATGGGTGAATGTAGAGCAGTAAGAATCTGATTAGAAAAAGGAAGTATGGAAACATTTAAATGGTTGATGTTCCATAAGCATTTAGTTCTACTGAAAAATTGATAAAGGTCCAAGAAGTTTAATTTTTTATGGATACCATATTAAGATTAAAAATTAAGGTATATAAATTATTTGGGGATAATGACCAAAAAAAAAAAAAAATCTCATGATGGACGAAGGGACTAGATAAACAATCCTACCAGAGTTCTGTTTGGTCATGAACTTCAAGGAAGTACAACTCTTACTAGATATGACCTTGATTATTACTTTCAGATTCTCAGTGTTGTAAAATTTTTCTTGTTCTTGAAAAATAATAAAGATGCATAATCTGCTGGATGATCTTTGTGGGAGCTCATAAGTGGAAACAATTGTAGACGAGTAAAGTGGTAAAGAGGGAGATTCAAACATTTTTTAGTTCTCATTATAAATAAAAATATATATTTTTACTTTTTTCTTATGATCACAGCATCTTCACAACTATTTCACAGTGATCCTTAGAGTTCCTGCTTGGTATTCTTATGTCTTTTTTTTTATCATAGCCACCTTGATTTTTGGCCTTTTCATGGGTCTGGTAAGAGATAATGTGAACCTCTCTTTTCTTTTCTTTTTTTGTCTTTAAAGCCAGTTGGTTTCATGCAAAACTAGAAAGCAGCCAAGAAAGAAAAAGCATATAAACGAACATCACTTTGTGTATAATCTAAGCAGTTAAATAACATTTGCTTTTAAGATAACTGCTTTCAATGGAAACTTGAGATATAATGGAAAATTCATTAAATTATTATCACCCTATCCTCTCCCTTAAATATTCTGAAGATATGTGCTACCCAAAATATAAGCAGTGTTGAAGAGAGAAGTAGAGACTGAACTTGAGTTGATAGTTGACAACTGATTCAGTTGTGAAGTCACACATTGCCTACATGATTAGAACACTGTAGCAATAAGGCCAAACCTGTGAATTTGTTCCTTGGGTAAACAAGATGATTTTTCCTGTTTGTATCCTCAAATTGAACCTTTAAATGTGCCCAGCTTCTTATACATACACTCGTTTTCCCAGGGTGGATTTTGTAAGATAATGTGGATAAAAAAAAAATCACAATCATTATTATGTGTAAAAATGAGATGCAAGCCACATTACTATGTCTTCTTTGGATTCGAAAATTTCTTTTCATTAGGTATCTGTACACTTTCTTCCTAGAGTTTTAGATAGGGGTTGGAATAATACATTTATAGTTAACTATATGGGCTACTGTAAATGTTTGGGTATGTTTTACTCCTGGTCATATATATTTTTGAAATCTTTCTCTTTACCTGCTCTTGATTAATTTGAGCACTAAACACCAAGAAGTTCATAAAGGTTATACTATATACTAATTACTTAGCTCTTAAACACTATATGATAGGAATAATTGATCACTAAAATTTTCTAGAACTGGAAATGGAACAACAGACTGGTTCCAAATTGGGCAAGGAGTATGTCGAGGCTGTATATTGTCACCCTGCTTATTTAGCTTATATGCAGAGTACATCAGGAGAAATGCTGGATTGGGTGAAGCACAAGCTGGACTGTAGCACGCCAGGCCTCCGTGTCCATCTCAAACTCCCGGAGTTTACCCAAACTCATGTCCATTGAGTCAGTGATTCCATCCACCTATCTCATCCTCTGTTGTCCCCTTCTCCTCCTGCCCTCAATCTCTCCCAGCATCAGGGTCTTTTCCAATGAGTCAGCTCTTCGCATCAGGTTGCCAAAGTATTGAAGTTTCAGCTTCAACATCAGTCCTTCCAATGAACACCCAGGACTGATCTCCTTTAGGATAGACTGGTTGGATCTCCTTGCAGTCCAAGGGACTCTCAAGAGTCTTCTCCAACACCACAGTTGAAAAGCATCAATTCTTTGGTGCTTAGCTTTCTTTATAGTCCAACTCTCACATCCATACATGACCACTGGAAAAACCATAGCCTTGACCAGACAGACCTTTGTTGACAGAGTAATGTCTCTGCTTTTTAATATGTTATCTAGGTTGGTCATAACTTTCCTTCCAAGGAGTAAGTATCTTTTAATTTCATGGCTGCAGCCACCATCTGCAGTGATTTTGGAACCCCCCAAGATAAAGTCAGCCACTGTTTCCACTGTTTCTCCATCTATCTGCCATGAAGTGATGGGACCAGATGCCATGATCTTAGTTTTCTGAATGTTGAGCTTTAAGCCAACTTTTTCACTGTCTTCTTTCACTTTGATCAAGAGACTCTAGTTCTTCTTCACTTTCTGCCATAAGGGTTGTGTTATCTGCATATCTGAGGTTATTGATATTTCTCCTGGCAATCTTGATTCCAGCTTGTTCTTCTTCCAACTCAGTGTTTCTCATGATGTACTCTGCATATAATAATGTGCTGCAGTCCATGGGGTTGGAAAGAATCGGACACGACTGAGCGACTGAACTGAACTGAAAAATTTCTAGAAGGACAGCCCTTTATGTAAAATTGTCTTGAAGTCTGTCCTTACATTTTGTAATGTATTTCAGCTCTTTTGCACCATCTTTTAAAAAATAAACTTAAAGAAAATGTTAGCAGTCACCTTTAGAGCAAGTCACAACTTGGTACTACAAAGTCATATTTCAAGGTGCCAAAGAGGCTTGATTTTATTTTGCCATGAGCATCCTTACCTCATATTATGGTTTGTATTTGTCATTTGACTGCTGATATTAACTTCATGGGTAGGGATAGAATGTTATTCATAGTCCTGGGTATGTTCCCTTCTGCTGTATTAATCTTATTGCTAATTAACGTGTCCTTAGCCCTCTGGCCTAAAATGATTTGACTTTGGATATAACTTGGTGGATATCAATGTACTTCTCCCAACTGCTATCTACTTTGGAGCTGCATGACTGCATGGCTTCTGTAGGGGGAACAGTATGAGATCCTGGGAGATTCTGAGGTGGAGTTATGGTGGATGTAGTTGAGTATGGGCCTACTGGAAGACCATTGAAAAACTTTTCTCAAAGCAAAGAGAGAAGAACCAAATTAACAAAATTAGAAATGAAAATGGAGAGATCACAACAGACAACACTGAAATACAAAGGATCATAAGAGACTACTACCAGCAGCTCTATGCCAATAAAATGGACAACTTGGATGAAATGGACAAATTCTTAGAAAAGTATAACCTTCCAAAACTGAACCAGGAAGAAATAGAAGATCTTAACAGACCCATCACAAGCAAGGAAATCGAAACTGTAATCAGAAATCTACCAGCAAACAAAAGCCCAGGACCAGATGGCTTCACAGCTGAATTCTACCAAAAATTTAGAGAAGAGCTAACACCTATCTTACTCAAACTCTTCCAGAAAATTGCAGAGGAAGGTAAACTTCCAAACTCATTCTATGAGGCCACCATCACCCTAATTCCAAAACCAGACAAAGATGCCACAAAAAAAGAAAACTACAGGCCAATATCACTGATGAACATAGATGCAAAAATCCTTAACAAAATTCTAGCAAACAGAATCCAACAACATATTAAAAAAATCATACACCACGACCAAGTGGGCTTTATCCCAGGTTTGCAAGGATTCTTTAATATCCACAAATCAATCAATGTAATACACCACATTAACAAATTGAAAGATAAAAACCATATGATTATCTCAATAGATGCAGAGAAAGCCTTTGACAAAATTCAACACCCATTCATGATTAAAACTCTCCAGAAAGCAGGAATAGAAGGAACATACCTCAACATAATAAAAGCTATATATGACAAACCCACAGCAAGTATCACCCTCAATGGTGAAAAATTGAAAGCATTTCCCCTGAAATCAGGAACAAGACAAGGGTGCCCACTCTCACCACTACTATTCAACATAGTGTTGGAAGTTTTGGCCACAGCAATCAGAGCAGAAAAAGAAGTAAAAGGAATCCAGATAGGAAAAGAAGAAGTGAAACTCTCACTGTTTGCAGATGACATGATCCTCTACATAGAAAACCCTAAAGACTCTTCCAGAAAATTACTAGAGCTAATCAATGAATATAGTAAAGTTGCAGGATATAAAATTAACACACAAAAATCCCTTGCATTCCTATATACTAACAATGAAAAAACAGAAAGAGAAATTAAGGAAACAATACCATTCACCATTGCAACAAAAAGAATAAAATACTTAGGAATATATCTACCTAAAGAAACAAAAGACCTATACATAGGAAACTATAAAACACTGATGAAAGAAATCAAAGAGGACACAAACAGATGGAGAAACATACCGTGTTCATGGATTGGAAGAATCAATATTGTCAAAATGGCTATTCTACCCAAAGCAGTCTATAGATTCAATGCAATCCCTATCAAGCTACCAACGGTATTTTTCGCAGAACTAGAACAAATAATTTCACAATTTGTATGGAAAAACAAAAAACCTCGAATAGCCAAAGTAATCTTGAGAAAGAAGAATGGAACTGGAGGAATCAACCTGCCTGACTTCAGACTCTACTACAAAGCCACAGTCATCAAGACAGTATGGTACTGGCACAAAGACAGAAATATAGATCAATGGAACAGAATAGAAAGCCCAGAGATAAATCCACAAACTTATGGACACCTTATCTTTGACAAAGGAGGCAAGGATACACAATGGAAAAAAGACAACCTGTTTAACAAGTGGTGCTGGGAAAGCTGGTCAACCACTTGTAAAAGAATGAAACTAGAATACTTTCTAACACCATACACAAAAATAAACTCAAAATGGATTAAAGATCTAAATGTAAGACCAGAAACTATAAAACTCCTACAGGAGAACATAGGAAAAACACTCTCCGACATAAATCACAGCAAGATCCTCTATGACCCACCTCCTAGAATATTGGAAATAAAAGCAAAACTAAACAAATGGGACCTAATGAAACTTAAAAGCTTTTGCACTACAAAGGAAACTGTAAGTAAGGTGAAAAGACAGCCCTCAGATTGGGAGAAAATAATAGCAAATGAAGAAACAGACAAAGGATTAATCTCAAAAATATACAAGCAACTCTTGAAGCTCAATTCCAGAAAAATAAATGACCCAATCAAAAAATGGGCCAAAGAACTAAACAGACATTTCTCCAAAGAAGACATACAGATGGCTAACAAACACATGAAAAGATGCTCAACATCACTCATTATCAGAGAAATGCAAATCAAAACCACAATGAGGTACCATTACACGCCAGTCAGGATGGCTGCTATCCAAAAGTCTACAAGCAATAAATGCTGGAGAGGGTGTGGAGCAAAGGGAACCCTCTTACACTGTTGGTGGGAATGCAAACTAGTACAGCCGCTATGGAGAACAGTGTGGAGATTTCTTAAAAAACTGGAAATAGAACTGCCATATGACCCAGCAATACCACTCCTGGGCATACACACTGAGGAAACCAGATCTGAAAGAGACACGTGCACCCCAACGTTCATCACAGCACTGTTTATAATAGCCAGGACATGGAAGCAACCTAGATGCCAATCAGCAGATGAATGGATAAAGAAGCTGTGGTACATATACACCATGGAATATTACTCAGCCGTCAAAAAGAATTCATTTGAACCAGTTCTAATGAGATGGATGAAACTGGAGCCCATTATACAGAGTGAAGTAAGCCAGAAAGATAAAGAACATTACAGCATACTAACACATATATATGGAATTTAGGCAGATGGTAATGACAACCCTATATGCAAAACAGAAAAAGAGACACAGAAGTACAGAACAGACTTTTGAACTCTGTGGGAGAAGGTGAGGGTGGGATGTTTCAAAAGAACAGCATGTATATTATCTATGGTGAAACAGGTCACCAGCCCAGGTGGGATGCATGAGACAAGTGCTCGAACCTGGTGCACTGGGAAGACCCAGAGGAATCGGGTGGAGAGGGAGGGGGGAGGGGGGATCGGGATGGGGAATACATGTAAATCCATGGCTGATTCATGTCAATGTATGACAAAACCCACTGAAAAAATAAATAAATAAATTAAAAAAAAAAAAGAAAAACTTTTCTCAGCATAAAGGGTTTTAGAATTTTATTTCTGAGGTTGACTTTAAGTCTAAAAAGTCAGGCCTGCATAAGTCCTAAGTTTATTTGGAAACTGAGTCAAATTATCAGTGTAGGAAGGTTGTTAGAGACTTGATCTGAAGAAGAGTTGATTCTAGACTATTCAAGTGACCAAGTGATGCTGTTCCTTCATAAGAAGTTGGGAAGATAGCGTTATTTAAGGAAACAATAATTTCAAAGCAGTAATAGACTCATGCCAAAATATGGGGAAACAATGGTAACAGTGATGGACTTTATTTTCTTGGGCTCCAAAGTCACTGCAGATGGTGACTGCAGCCATGAAATTAAAAGACACCTGTTCCTTGGGAGAAAGGCTATGACAAACCTAGACAGCATATTAAAGAGCAGAGACATTACTGACAAAGGTCTGTATAATCAAAGCTATGGTTTTTCCAGTAGTCATGTATGGATGTGAGATTTGGACCATAAAGAAAGCTGAGTGCTGAAGAATTGATGCTTTAGAACTGTGGTGTTGAAGAAGACTCTTGAGAGTCCCTTGAACTGCAAGGAGATCAAACCAGTCAATCCGAAAGGAAATCAGTCCTTAATATTCACTGGAAGGACTGTTGCTTAAGCTGAAGCTCCAATACTTTGGCCACCTAATGCAGAGAACTGACTCATTGAAAAAGACCCTGATGCTGGGAAAGATTGAAGGCAGGAGAAGGGGAAAACAGAGGATGAGATGGTTGGATGGCATCATCGACTTGATGGACATAAGTTTGGGCAGTCTCTGGGAGACAGTGATGGACAGGGAAGCCTGTTTTGCTGCAATCCATGAGATGGCAGAGTCGGACATGACTGAGCGACTGAACTGGACTGAACTAAATAGACTCATACGTTTTCTGTTTATACATTTCCATAAAACAGCAAGCACATATCTCTGCTCAAAATGCCTTTTCTACAACTGTAATGTGTGTTAAAAGAGACACAACAGCTAGAATTTTTGCCTTTAGTGAGGTCTCAGGTGACAGCTCATTGCTCTGTGTCACCTTTGCCATTAACTGGGGACTGAAAGCAAGGCCTGGTGTGCCATCATGTGAAGTTTGGTCCCCGTGACCTCGGAGGGTCTCCTTCCCTCTATGAGTCTTAACATATGGAGTTTAACATATGCATTGGCCAGGAGGGGCAGGATGTTTTCCATACAGAAGTGATTTCCTGATCATGTCTATGTTTCCCATAAGACTATTACATTTTTTCTATAATTTTAGAAGATTGGAAGTCAAAACAAGGCTGCTAGTTTGATCTTTGTTTGCTGTCTTGATTGAGTCTAGTAATGGCTGAAATATTTTACCAAGTGTTATTTTTCACATGTAATCAAAGGGCTCAGTTTTAGAAATCATGTATGTATTTTGCATTTTAAACCAATATGGGAAAGATCCGTAAGTGTATATCTGTATATCAGATCACTCTGGCCTCATCACTTTCTGACATCAGCAACTGTGCTTTGAAGGATGGAAAACAGCAAAGCTGTGGACAGGTAGAAGAGCCATGAAATACCTGGGCAGCAATCTTATACGATAAAAGCAATTATAAGATAAGAGCAATCTTATAAGAGAGCAATCTTATGCCTCTCATCTCCATTTCAGTTGGTGTAGACACTTTGAATTTTGCAGCTTGGGTGGACAATTTTTCTGTTGAGTTGGCCAGTGGTTCATTTGGGTTTTCCCCAAAGATCTTATGGGAAAACTCTAATGAACTTTTTGGTCAACCCAGTATATGTTGCTGATCAGTTCCTAGCGCAGAGCATCCACAGAGAGGGACTCTAGTATCAGGAGGTGTAGCTGTCACTCTCTGTGAAAGATGGCAAATCTGTCTGCTGTCCTCTTTTAGATGCCTAGCTGTCTGCTAAGCTGAAACCTGAAAATCTAACTGTTGGAGGAAAGAGAAAGAGGAGAGTACCATTTCTATTTACACACTGTTTGTGGCTCAGAAAGTGGCTCATCCCTAGAGAGTGGTTCTTTAGACTGGAAAATAGACCCTGAACTGATAGAATGAGAGGATTTTCCTCCCAATTTCTGGGAAGGATGACAGTGTAATGGAATTATGTACTATTAGAGACATGAAACAGCCCTTAGTGGTAGACTGACCCCAGACTGGTCCTTTTGAGAGAGTGCAAGTGAGAAAACAGTTAAGTGACTTCCCCAAGGTTGAGGCTGGTGTCCCTTAAGTCTCTTCTAGGCCCCCTTACCTAGCATTCCAGATGGCCCAGGTATCTCACAGGTGGGACTTACTCCCTTCCAGGATTTGTCGTAAATGCGTTATTTGTCACTAGCAGGTGTTTCTTCTTTCCCTTGCAATGTGACCAGACCAAAAATTTCCCCTTCAGTTGGTATTAAGAAAAGCAAAAGGAAAAAGAAAGTCACAAAAAACACTATGTTCATTGAATAGCTACTAGAAGCATGTGGCTATCATGTATGTTTTCAAACTGTCTTTTCAGATTGAAATGTTTTCCTCTTTGTTGTTCACATCAATTTAATGGCTTGAAGCTTGTTCTTCTCCTACCCACAGTGCCTTGTACATCTCATTGCCCTGCATGTAAGGAGTCTTCTGCCTGGCATCTAGGCATTTCTGTGGATCCAAACTCCAATACTTTGGCCGCCTGATGCAAACAGTCATTGGAAAAGACCCTGATGTTGGGAAAGATTGAAGGCAGGAGGAGAAAGCGGTGACAGAGGGTGAGATGGGTGGATGGCATCACTGACTCGATGGACATGAGTTTGAGCAAACCCCAGGGAAGTCCATGGGGTCCATGCAGTCTATGCTGCAGTCCATGGGGTCACTGAGTGACTGAACAACAGGATCTAAGAGCCTCTGTGGCCCAATTTTGTGTTGCTTACAAGAGTCAGACCACTGGTGTTGCCTGTCCTCTCCTGACCAGGTCCAGGGCCCGAAAGGCCACCTGTTTCAAGTGGTCATTCTAGATCCTTTGCCACCCCCATGCTTGGTTGTCATTTCTGTATCTCTTAAGATTCTAGTAAAGAGCTTTCTTCATTCTTTTATGAGTTCCCTGTTCCATACCGTTTTATAATTAAGCTTCCTTTTTAATCTCCTCCTGAGCCCTTCCCCCCAGATGTTAACATGATATCTTAAATGTAATGAACCAAATATTAAGTAATAAATGAATATACAGGTGGTAATAATCAAAGTGAGTTACTCATTTGATGTTTACGAAATTGAATCAAAGGACTATGAATTTGGAGTTTGAAAATTTTTAACCCCCTTAAATTTATGAAGTCCTATTCCTGTTGTAAAGATTTGGCAGTTGTTCACAGTGTAGGTGAAGCCCAGGAGTCAGCTTGGTACAAGAGGACCTGTGAAGCCTTTCTCAACGGGCGGCTTCCTCCTGTGCTGGTCTCTCTGTGCTGTGCGCTGCTGTAGGGAGGACATGTGAGGGTGTAGAGAGCCAGGGGCTCCAACTGACTCATCCCTGTTTCACATGTTGCGCCATCAGTTTCACTGGTGCAGCCCACAGTCCAGGTGTGGAACATGGACTGGAATGAACCTGCCTCTAGGAAGCATGTTTATCAAGGGAAACAGCATGTTTATAGTAAGTAGAAAGGGAGTCAATGCTGCAATCAAGGTTGGAGGTGAGGCCAGTCAATCACTGTTGAAAATAAGATTTAGTTCACATCATTGTTGTGTTTTCTCACAGTTTGTCCCTCTGTTAACTTCTTATGGCACTCTTAGTAATTCTGTACCATGAAATATTCTTCCACATAACCACGGGTTTCCTACTGGGGAGGGTAAACCCATATACAGACTAGTTTTACTGTCACTGTTATTGTTGTTGTTCAGTTACCAAGTCATGTCCGACTTTACGTGACCCCATGGACTGCAGCACACCAGGCTTCCCTGTCCCTCACCATCTCCCGGAGTTTGCCCAAGTTCATGTCCATTCAATCAGTGATGCTATCCAGCCATCTCGTCCTCTGTTGCCCTTCTCTCCTTCTGCCTTCAGTCTTTCCACCACAAGTGTCTTTTCCAGTGAGTCAGCTGTTCACATCAGGTGGCCAAAGTATTGAAGTTTCAGCTTCAGCATCAGTCCTTCTACAGTTTTCAGGGTTGATTTTCTTTAAGATTGACTGGTTTGATCTCCTTGCTTTCCAAAGGACTCTCGAGTCTTCTCTAGCACCACAATTTGAAAGCATCCATTCTTAGGTGCTCTGCCTTCTTTATTGTCTAGCTTTCACATTGGTACATGACTACTGGAAAGACTATAGCCTTGATTACATGAACCTTTGTTGGCAAAGTGATGTCTTTGCTTTTTAACACATTGTCTAGGTTTTTCATAGCTTTCCTTCCAAGCAGCAATTGTCTTCTAATTTCATGGCTGCAGTCACCATCCTCAGTGATTTTAGAGCCCAGGAAGGGGATGTCTGTCACTGCTTCCACCTTTCCCCTTTGTTTGCCATGGAGTGATGGGACCAGATGCCATGATCTTAGTTTTTTGAATATTGAGTTTTAAGCTAGCTTTTTAACTCTCCTCCTTCAGCCTCATCAAGAGGCTCTTTAGTTCGTCTTCGCTTTCTGCCATTAGAGTGGCATCACTTGTCATAGTAGGGTTTTTTAAAAGATCAACTTCAGACTTGGCTGATAATGTCTGTTTTCTTATACTCATTTAATTCATCTATTTTTAGAGGGCTGTGTGTATACATTTGACTTTGTTACCTCTGTTCTAAACTAATAGTGATTTCCTACATTATATCACATAAATATAAATAGAAAATTCTTAAGATCGGGTGGAGAGGGAGGTGGGAGGGGGGATCTGGATGGGGAACACATGTAAATCCATGGCTGATTCATGTCATTGTATGGCAAAAACCACTACAATATTGTAAAATAATTAGCCTCCAACTAATAAAAATAAATGGAAAAAAAAGAAAAGAAAATTCTTAACTATATCCTTGTCTTGTTTTTTGAGGACTTTTGACCAATTGCTCTGTATTTGTCTATGAATATCTGGTTATAGAAGCAAGGCCTAACTTTAAGGTTGTTTTGTAATAAATGTCCCATTCAGTCACTGTAAAATCACTGTTTTCCTTCCAGGTCTTAGTAGTAATATCAGAGTGTTTCTATTTGCCACTTCCAAGGAATTATTCTGAACGTTCAGGTAAGTATGACAAATTTACGAGATAGAGTATCTTCGGAAATCTGTGGTATGTCCTTCTGTGCTCATAGTGAATTTCCCCTTGGTTTGCTGGTGACCAAACCACCACCACCACCAAATTCCTTGAAATGTGTCCTCTAGATAGATTTGAGCAAGCATTCTTTTATCTCCTCTCTTAAATTTGGGAACATTCATTTTGGAAATTACTTTTTCCCTTGAATTGTATGCCCTTCATTAATCAGTTGACACACTTTCCTTCATTCAAACGGATGAGCAAGGAGGGCGGGGAAGTGACTGTTGCTCTTGTGTACCAGAAATGGCCCTGAACCTTTTAAAGGCAGTCTTCCCAAATCCTTTCAGTACTTCACACTGTTTCTGGGACCAATAACCCTGCATTTCCTTGCTTTTATTCCTATTGTTTTCAGAAATACTTTGTTTTTTTGGCCCTGCTTGTGGCCTGTGGGATCTTAGTTTCCTGACCAGGATTGTACCTGAACTTCTTGAAGTGGAAGCACGGAGTCTTAACCATTGGTTTGCCAGGGAAATCCCTTTGAAGACTCATGAGACTTTGTATTTGTTGAATTTTATGTGAGAGTTTAAGTAAGCTTATATTTCTTTTCAATTCTTGAAGTTCTTAAGGCTTTCAGACTTCCATATATAATTACAAACTATGTTATGTTCCTTAGAATTCTTAAAAGTAACAGAATCCCAGTTTAAACTAACTTAGGGGAAAAAGGGAAAATTTATTAGCTTACAAAACTGAAAAATCCAAGCATGTTCTGGTTTCATACTCAGCCCAAGGATGATAGGTTTCCATCTCCATGATGCTGATTCAGTGGCTTTCAACAGTCCCAACTCACATTTTATCAGTTTAACAAGCCCTGTAGAAAGAGAGAAAGCTTTTCCTCCTCACTCTGGCCAAAAACTCCTGGAAAGTACTCCAACTGGCTCTGCTTAAGTCACAGTTGGAACCAATCACCATTACCAGTGAGTGTTTCACTGAACATTCTACAAGGTACATAATACAGAACCCAAAGAACCTTTGCCCTCCATGCCCCTGGGCTCTGCCAAAGTCAGCACGGTCAGTGAGTCTCCAGAAAGAGGTGGAGATGCTCTGGGTGGGGGCTAGGATACTGTCCAGAGATCTATCCTGTGTGTATAACATTCAAGATGGAGAAAGCCATCCTATGCCCTATTGTTTCATTTCAAAGCTAAATGCACTCAACTGCTGAATGACCTTTTTAAAATTGAAGTATAAGAAAAATAAAAATAAAAAATAAAATTGAAGTATAGTTGATGTCAAACATATTAGTTTCAGATGTACAATAGGGTTGATTCAACATTTTTATAGATTATACTCCATTTTAAGTTATTATAAGATATTGGTTATATCCCTATGCTGTACATTACATCCTGTATCTTGTAGATTTTATACCTACAGAATACACCAAAAGAATGTGTTAACTTTCCCCTCTGTCTGCAGTAGCTTCTACCTCTTATCCCCTTCCCCTCTCTTGCCCCTCCCAGTTGGTAACCACTAATTTGTTCTCTGTATAAGTCTGTTTCTGTTTTATAATATTCGTTTTATTTTTTTAGATTCCACATACTAGTGAAAGCATCTGTGAATGCCTGAGACTTAGTCTCATCCCCCAGTGTGGTGACGTTAAGAGTTGCCAATAGCTTTCCTCTTTAGACAGCAACACGACAAGTTTGAGGCCATCACAGAGCTGACAGGCTGGGAAAACCTTGGCTTGTGCTCATTTCTAGTGCCTCTCACCATCTGGGTCTCTGACACCTCCTCACCCATAGCATCCTTTCTAGTGGTGCCTCCAGGGAGGCAGCTCCATCTCCCTGATATCAGGAAGCCTTTCTGGAGCAGAGCCAAGCTGAACCTGCCCTCCTGGCACTGAATTCTGTTTCTTTTCTAATCAGCTGAAACAAAATTGTCAAAGATCGTTGAATTCAAGTTCAACTGTATGGAACCAAATAGGTTTTGTAGTTTGGCTTTTCTGTATAATACTTCCCCCAACCTCCCCCATGTTGAAATAATTTTTTTATTTAAGTGGAATATTTTACTAAAGGGGATGGAATGAAAAAAAAAATCTACTTTGGCTTTTTATAAACGTAACACTAATTCCCAGTTGGATTCCAGATAGTATTTTACTATATAATAAGAAAAATATATTTTCTTTTCAGCAATACTTAAAAAAAATCAGAGGAAGAGGAGAAAACAGTTTGGAGATGTGGATCCATTAACAGTTGAAGTATGTGACTTTGGGGACTGATTTTACTTTTTTTTTTTTAATATCCTGGGGAAAGATGTACACCGTCTAATTTAATTTCTTTCTACTTGCAGCCTTTAGGTTTATTTTCAGTATTTACTGAATATAAAACTAAAGGAAAAATATCAGCCCCAAATAATTTAATATTAGATTAACATTTCAATAGGATTTGATAGATTTTTCCTATAGATAATATATTTAATCCAGAAGTCAAGTGCATGAAAATGATTTTGATTCAAAAAATAAAAAGAATTATCATGTCTCTCAATATTACAATATCAGTTATTTAGCTATAGAATATCAAGGTTAGGTAAATTAAACTATTCATTTGGGAATGGGGGCAGTGCTTTCTATGTGAGAAGTGAGAGAGGAGTGCCTATGCACTTACTAGAGAGAAAGTTTGAAACCTCCAATTACTGTTTCCTTGGTTTCTTCCTTTTATTATTCATCTCTTGGCGAATGACCCCAGCTTGCTTAGAGATCTCATCCTGAAGCAACATATAGGCAGTCCATTTCTTTCTTGCTCTTTAAACTGTAAGTATGAATGGGATGAGAGGCTGGTTCATTCAGCTCAGAGCTGGGCACCCATGTGTATACACCTGTAGCTTGACCTTGGCACAAGATCCCTGTTAGTCACTGTCCTCTCTGACTACAAGAAGAAATCCAAATCTAAAATAACTACTTTGATAAAAAGCAAGCAAGCTTTGGCCAGGCTGACACTGACACTGGAGAAAGCCAAATTTTGACTCTTTTATGGCCCAAATCCTTGTTGATAGCTGTGATGTTTCTCCATGATTTGGGTATATATAATTTGGGTAGATGGTAAAACTGTCTTTTAAGGCAAGTAATTGGCACGTGACATTTTATTACCAAGTCCTTTAAGAGTGGAGCATGTTTTACAGAATGGCAAACATTAGATTAGAGAGTCCAAAAGAGTAAAAATGATGACATACCTGAAATTTTAGCCTAAAACCTCAAATTGGCATGAAATAGGAAAAGGAAGGAGGTGACTGGTTCTATTACTAATGTGCATCAGTAGTTTTTATATGTCCTTTCTCTCAGTGCTAAATTGTTATGTCTGCCAGTATTATAAATGTGTGGTTCACCCATCCTTTCAAATATAATATTTGGGGAAGTATTCATGTAAATCTTCTGTGCCAATGGAAAAGTTCCTTCTTGTTTAGTACCTGTTTACATCAGTCTACGTTATGCTCTCCTTTAGAAGATTATAGCTTATTTTGAAAACCAAACATGGACTCAAGTCAGATGGACCTAGATGGGGCAGCTTTTTGAGCTTCTTTCCTGAACCAGGAAGTTTGCTTGAAAGGCCTTTGATAGTTTCAGATCAGGACACGTGGCCTTCAGATGGCTTATTCTCAGTACACCTTCATGTGAACTGTGACACTGTATGTATGTGACTCACACAACTTTAACATGTTTCTGATGTATTTCAATCATATTTGTTACTAAACAATGCAAATGCAGCTTTTATACTAAAAATACTGCTTATTTGTATTGCAATACATTATAAATTTGTTATTTATATTCTTATAATGGTCTTAATTTTTTAGCCTAGTGAAAGTTATTTTTCTCTTCATCTGTATATTTCCTGCTTCCTTAAATAGCATCACCAGCAACTGGAGTGGGAAATCAAGATGTGAGCCTCAAGCAGTACTTTGCCTGAATTACAAATCACCTTATCATAGAATTGTATGTGATCCTTGATGCTGTTTTCATTTTATTGTAAATTTCCACTTGCATCAAAACCTAATGATGGCGATAACTAAGTAAAAACAA
Source organism: Cervus elaphus (assembly GCF_910594005.1). Taxonomy (NCBI): domain Eukaryota; kingdom Metazoa; phylum Chordata; class Mammalia; order Artiodactyla; family Cervidae; genus Cervus; species Cervus elaphus. The sequence goes on along the minus strand of NC_057837.1, from coordinate 50,706,930 downwards.
AACAGTGTACTGTTTTTCATAGAAGAATTTCACAGAATTCATTTGCCTAGGCAGTGAAAAGTATTACTTCGTTAAAAAATAATCTTCATGTGTCCATCCTCCATCCTGTCTGTTCATTGTCCGTCCTTCTTCCTCTTCTTCCTCCTTCTCCTTGACTTGATGAATCCCAAACCCTTGCTTTAGCTGCTCTGGGAAGTTCACAAAAACTCAAGAATGAATGCAAAGATCCCAGGCTTTCTCCTCGTCACAGTTGCTGTGTTGCCTATGGAAACTCACTGCCCTCAGATCCCCTCTGTCCTGAGCTCTGGAGGTGACCAGGGCTGGAGAAGATGGCAAGGGTGGCTTCTATCCCTCCAAGACACTGTGAGTTGACCTGGTTTCCTAGGGCACACAGAAGACTCTGCCTGCACCTGACCCTTCCTGTCAGCATAGCAGTAGAAAAGCACAAAGGACAAAGTCCCTCAGAGACTGAAATAATGGATATTATATTTTCCACTTTTGAAAGATGTTAGGGACATGTGTAGTAAGAACAAAATGATTAAACTTCCCTACCACCAAGTCCTTAGAGAAACTGGTTCAGCATGCTAATGGAAGAACATCCATTATGTGGTATCTAGACCAACTTGAACTTGGTCATGCATCTTTGGTGGGAGCAAAATTTGTAGCTTTTGAAGCCAATAACACTGTGGTGCAAAGAGTAATCCCTTGCTTTGCTTCAATTATGGAGGTTCTTTGGAACCTATTCCACAATAATAGGACATGTCTTCTTAGGACATGTGAACTTCTTGAGACTTAGAACAGGATTAGGCTAGTCTAGGCTGTGTTAACAGACTCCCGAATCTCAGGGGTTTTCAGAACAAGGAGAATTTTATTGTTTCACTGAGGTCAGGTGTCCCAGACAGCAGGGAGCCTGGAGCACAACTGTTTGGCTCCCTCCCCAACAGCATTTCTCTGGACCGAGGACTTAAGAGTCCCAGAAATCCCTGGTGAGAGACAGGGCTTGTTTGGGGAGGGCTCAGCAAGAGACCCGAGGTCAGTCAGTCTTTCACCCAATGAGAACAGCAACAGGGGAATCCATGTGGGGAAGGGAGGAGCCAAGGGTAGGGCCATGCTCAGCCACTGGCTTCCTCCGGGGCAGCTGCCCAGTCTCACTGGTTCTTGAGCCAATATTCCCAGAGAAGGAATACAACGACCGCCCTTGGGGTATCTTCCTGCCTTCGGATTCCAGAGCGGGCCTGCTCCGTCCATCCATGAGCCATCCGTCCAGGAGCTGGCCCTGCTCTTGCCCTCTGCTTCGTACCACCTCTCCTGTGCTCTGAGGCAGTGGGCAGTGAAGAGCCATGACTTGGGGAAAGGGGAGAGGGATGTGTCCTGAAAGACCTCACAAGAGGATTCAACATGAAATGTTCTATGCTGTTTTTCGAGTGGAAGAAGAGAAAGATCAGGCTCTGAGGACTCCTTGATCAGCCCCTACGGAATGCTCCCCACAACAGGCAGAGCACAGGATGAGGGTGCCGAGGTGTCAGCCACAGGACAGCCCTCCCGGCAGGATCCACTGCCGCCTGCTCTCCAGGGTATCTTGTGATGAGGGTGGGGAGTGTGCCTCCTGTCTCCCAGCATGACTTTCGGGCTCTGTAGCAGAATCTGCCTGCTGTGGGCTCCGAACCACGGCAGCATCTAACCTACTGGGTGAGAGGCGGCCTGCCTGGGCCTGCGATAGCCCTAGCACTCAGGAGTCCTGGCAGTGCCAGAATCGGGGCCCCATGGAGCCTCCTAGGGCCTCCTGTTGGGGCCAGCAGCTGACAGCAGGCCCCAGAAGGGATGGACGGTGCTCATGCCCCCCAACCCCTCTCTGCAGTCTGGTCCCTGTACTCACCAGCATGCCTTTGGCACCTTTTTCTACCATGGTGGTGGTGGGTTAGGGGCTCTGGAGTCCCAGATCACACTCACAGGCCTTGGCAGAAGTGAGCTGGGGGCTAAGTGGGGGAGCGGGCAAAGGGCTTTTGTGTGTGCATGTGTTAGGAGGAGAGGGTGGAGGCCAAGTAAACAATGGATCCCAGCATGTGTCCCTGGCCTTGGCCATTGATGTGGACCTGGGGTCAACACCTGGGTTCCACAGGGGTTGGCAGTCTTTATACAGATGGGGGGAGTCAGCACGGCCCCCAGAGGCCCGTGTGTGTGTGTACCCCATCCGGGCCTCACCTTTGAACATGGGGCTGATCCTCCAGACCCCCAGGCAGCCCTGACTTGAAAACTGGCCTAAGGAGAGTTCCATGAAGAAGAGGGGCATCCCGTAGAAGATGAGAATGATGAGGCAGGGGATCAGGAAGGCTCCTGGTGGGCAGGGAGAGGGCTGGCTCAGGGCCGGCTTTGGGGGATCCCACCCTCTTCCTGCTCAGAACCCGACAGCAGAATCTTTGCAATTGACTGGGCTTCCAGGACGGTGTGCCATGCGCTGGACTGGAGCCTCAGTCTGAGGCACACTGCTCACGGCCTGTTTTTGAACTTGACAGGGGTTCCCAGGAAATCTGCTCTGAGCTGAACCCAGGTCCTAGAGCTGCCATGTTCGGGTGGGAATTGATGATTTAACCAAGCAATTTCACATACATTAGCTGATGGGGTCCTCAAATATCCCCCGACTCATTTTGGGGGTGGCTGTTGAAATGCAGGGGGTATAAAACTGAGACTTGGGAGGTTGGGTTGCTTTCCTCTCTACCTTTTCTCCCCTCGAGGGATCAGGCTGCCAAGGTCAGGGGGTAAAGGGTACCTAAGCCAGGGGTGGGAGAAAGGGAGATTAGGGCTGGAAGGGGCTGGCTGGGCCCTGGTGGCTGGGCTCTATCCATGTGGGTGGTCCCTGCCCTGTGCCCACTGGGTACCTCCCCCGTTGCAATAGCAGATGTATGGGAAGCGCCAGACATTGCCCAGGCCCACGGCATAGCCCACACTTGTCAGTATAAACTTGATCCGGTTGCCCCAGTTGCCCTGTTGGCGACTGTGGTCCTTCTCGGTGGCCTCGCTGGGCACGGCACCATTCTGCGCAGACAGGAGAAAAGCCACCATCAGCAAGGCATCGGCATGAGGGGCCTGACCCTTCAGGCCTCCCCCAGTGGGGACACAGTGGACCCTCCAGGCGCCCACCCCCACCCTGGGCTTCTCTCTGCAGGCAGGAGCCGCAGGCAGGCCTGGCAGAGGAGCACAGAGGGAAGAGTGGCTGCCAGAGGGTGCCAAGCGGGGCCTCCCTCACCAGCCCCCCAGCAGCCTGTGCTGGGGGCACCAGCCCACCTGAGCAGCTGCTGCCAGCATCTCAGAGGTGGGACACTGAGACAGAGCTCAAGTTGAGAGCCCCCCTGCCCCAGTCCCTCCAAAGACTCCCCTCTCCCCTCTGGGTGAGATGTGGGAGCAGCTGAGCCTCATACCACGCAGCCAAGCTGGCTTGGGCACAAAGGGGCCTGTGTCCAGACAGCCCCCCAACCCGTTGCCACCATATCGCCAGGCTGAGCATGCTGCCCATGGCAGCTGGCTGGGGGGGAGGGGACGCTGGACCCCTCCCCCAGCTAAAGGCTTTTTCTAGGGGGCACCTGGTGGTCAGGGCTGTAGGGTACAAGAAGGGGAAAGCAACTGAGCTAGGCCTGACCTGAGGAAGCATTCTGGGACTCAGGATGGGAGGGCCAGGGGAGCCGCCTCTGATTGCCCATGACAGTGGAGGGGAGACCTGGGGAAGCTGACCCGGGCGGGGCGGGGGGAGATGCTGCCCATGAGTTGGGGAAGGAGACCAGAGTTGTAGGCACCATGCCAGACTTGGAAGACAGACTCTGGGGAGTTCTAGTTCCAATTCCCTCAGGGGAACTAGAGGGAGTGACTCTGGAAAAGGGTCTCTGAGCTGAGAGAGCATGGGCTACAGAAGAGGGGGCTGGTCAGGAAGGGCTGATGAGGGGGTTCACCCCAAAGGAAGGATGCAGGTTTGCCTGGGGAGCTGCGGGGCTGGAATGGGTGGCCTGAAGCCCCACTGAGGACCCCAACCCCACAGCTGGGACTAACCCACTGAGGCCCTTTATAAGTGTGAGCACACCCATCCCCCATGCCACGTCCCTTCCACCCCTCCCACTGAGTCAGCCACCCTGAGCCAGAGCCTGAGGGGTCAGAGGAGTCTCAGAGGCAAGGGAGGACCCCGAGAGTCACCAACAGAGAAGCCCAGAGAGTCCCTGAGTGGCAGAGACAGTCTCCCAGAGGGGGCCTGTTCTCCTGAGAGAAATGGCCAGGTGTCCCTGCGGACACCCAGGATCAGTGACACAGCCGCACGACCTACCCGAGGGACAGCGCGGTAGTGACACTGACCCTCAGTTTGAAAGAGACAGATTCAAGGCATGCAGGCAAATAAACAAACGGGCCTGGGGCTTTGACATGCTGCTGGACTCACACTGACCCACAGGCCCCAGCACCTATGGTGGCCCTCCTAGCCATGCACCCTTTGCTCTCAGTGGACGCATCTGGGGGGCCACTTTGGGCTTGCACAGCACGTGGGCACTACTGCACAGGCACCCCTGTCCTGCCCAAAGGTGTCACCTCCCACCCAGCACTGCCCAGAGGAGACCCTGAGCCTCACATGGTCCTGGGAGTTTTGGGGCCCAGTACCAGGAACCCTTCACAGGGCACCCAGGGCCGACCAGCAGAGCCTGTGTGCATGCATTCGAGGAGGTTTACAACACCTACTATGGTGCAGCACCAGCGGCTGCTCCCTGGCCCTGTATCCCAGCCCTTCAGAGCCCCATTCAGGAGCTGTGGAGGGAATGCTGCCGTGGGGGCCTGCTCCACAGCCAGGCCTCTGACTTTTCATTCCAGTGCAAGCTATGGGCAGGCAGTCTGACTGGTGAGGGTGTGGCGCTCAGCAAAGGACAGAGGAAGCCCACCTTCCTCCAAGGACACTGGAGGGCAGGGTCCCTCTGTGGGGGCTCCTAGGGGCTCTAGTTCCCTTCCAGTCCTCCCCTGGAGACTCCCCTCCACTTCCTTCCTGGACAGCAATGCCCAAGGCTGGAGAGACTTTTCTAATGCCGCACAAGTTTTTTTTTTCCTTGCATAATTTTCCTCATTCTAAGCCCTCCATTCTTTTTGACCTGCTGGGTGGAAGGCTTGTCACTGACAGTAACAGTCCCTGCAGAGGTTGTTGGCTCTGAGGTGCCCACAAAAGAATCTCTTTGTGCTCATGGGTTTGACCCAGACTGGTGGCCCATCTGCTTAACCCAGCTCAGCCCCGCCGACTGGCCAGGCTCCAGGCTCCTGCTGCCCATCACCCATCTCCCACTGTGTGCTGCCCCTCAATGCCCTCCCAACCTCCCTCCCTCGCTCACACCTGGCTGCTGGGTTAAACCAGAGGGGCCTGGTGGCCTTCTGGGTTGGTCCCTCCTCCTCGGGCTCCCTGGATAGCCCCTACCCTCACCTCTGACTCGTTGTCATGGGCCTCATGGGTGACCTCCAGGGTGGAGATTGCCTCGCCCTGTGCCCACGCTTCCCCAGGCCCAGCAGGATGCAGGCTACGGGACGTGCCTTCCACAGCTGTGTGGGTGGGCTGGCTGATCATCCTCCACGACATCTGCCATGCAAAGACATACACACGTGAGACCCTCAGCACCCCTGTCCTTCGAAGCAGTTAGAGGCAGCAGTGTCCATGCCTGCACAAGGATCTGTGTGACCTGTCCTGGGCTCACAACCTCCCACCCCATCCCTGCCCAGGAGGGTGAGCCACTCTGAGCAGCTGCTTATGTAAGTCCTCTCCCTAGCCCTCCGCCCTCTCTTTATTATCTGCTCTGGGTGAGCTCCTGGAATTCAGGCAGTTCAGCTCTGAGGGCAGAAACCAGAGCTCCCCCCACACCTTGGACGTGGCAGGGCGGGGATCTCACACTGGGGTTTAGCATCCTAGCATTCTAGAACCTGCACCCCCAGGAGTCCGAACCTCTTCCACTCTCAGCATTGAGAGACCTTAGCTATAAAATCAGGGGATAGAGAGACAACCTCAATAGATCTCCTTAGATTCTGTAGCTCTGCCTTGCCTGGAATTTGCTATTTCTGACTCTCTCCTGTATTTTCCATTAGTTCTCACTGGCTTTCTAAACAACTTTAAAAAAATTGGTATTGCTTTCCTTCCAATTATGAGCTTATCATTAAAAAAAAAAAAATTGGAAACTACAGCAAAGTGTAAAGAGGACACAATGCTGCAGAGCCCGCTCCCAGAGGCCACCCTCCCGCCCCGCACCGCAGGGGCGCCCCTCCCTTCTTCGTGTCCAGACTCAGAGGCAGCCCAGCTTTCTACTCTGAGCGATAGCTGTGCTCAGGCTACCAACTCCCGCCCTCCAAAAGCAGTGTCCACTGGATATTTCTGTGAATCAAGCGCCCCCTCTTCTGCTCTCAGTGGACACTGAGGACTCCTGGAGCAGGCCAGGACGGGCAGGCCCTGCTGGGAGCCGGCAGGCTTCTTGTCCAGGACTCTGCAGCCCCAGGGTTTGCTCAAGGGATGAAGTCCTATCCAAGACAAACTTTGCAGAGGAGAACGGGCAAGACCCTATATCCCAGACTGACCTTGAGCCAAATCCAGATCCCCGGCAACATTCTCTGAGCTCCAGTGGGGGAATTCAGGCAGAACAGCCATGACAGTAAACCGTGGCTGCCCCGGGAGACCCCATGACCTCACACCCCCTGGTTCTTGGTTCCCCAACTTGTCTTTCTGAGGTAGCACCTGCCCTGCAATGACAGAGCCTTCCATCCTTCAACTGGCTCCCTGAGCCAGACATGTGAAAGAGTCAAAGGCCGGGCTGGAGGAGCGGGACCATGGGAAAATCTTCCCCAGACTCAAGCAGTATGCAGGGGCTATGAGTGTCTCCTGCCTCAAGGAAAACCTCACGGCACCTCTCGACATCAGGCCCTCACATGGGAGGTGAGAAAAGCAAGGACGTGCCCAGTGCTGTTTCATCCCAGAGCCCTGACTGGCAGAGGGCTCTGCCAGTACTGACCCGCCAATATTGTGGATGGCGGACAGGAGATGCGGCCCAGGCATGCCGGGCTCCACTCCAGACCCTGGGAGTAGTGACGGGACCATTGGGTGGGCTCTGTCTCTGCCCTGGAGCCCAGCAGTCCTGCCCTGCACTGTGGCAGCCACAAGCAGCCTCTGCCCCAGTCGGCTGGCAGCAGGCTGGCACTTTGGAAGTGGCTTTGGTTGCTGACCCTGGCAGTCCTGAGGGTGGAGGGCAGCCCTGCATAATGCTACTCCCAAACCCAACCCAGGTCTCCCCAGAGGACATGCCTTCTCTTGCCTTCTGGAGGTCAAGTCAGGATGCACTGCAGAGAAAGAAGGTCCCAGTCCCCTCTCCCTCACTGCCATCAGCCACATTGTGCCTGCCATCCCCGCCGATACCTGGCTTCCAGGGATGAGGGCACACTGGTGGTGCCCACCCCACCCAGGCCCTCATCCTGGACACTGGTGACCATTCCGCAGGGTCTGTCACCTCCCGGCTGAGACGCTCACCCGCCCCCTCCCCCATTCTCCCCACGCAGCCCCTGTACCAAGTCCCCCTGCCCCCTCACCCACTCTCCCCATAGGAGTAACTGCATGGCACCGACAATGGGGCTGAATTGATTAGTACAAGTCCTGGGCACCTCCGGCCCGTCTCCCCGGGAGCTAGGACAATGCAGCTTGGATGCACAGAACACATTCTCTGCAGGTCCTTGGGCGGGGGGCCCACACCCCCATTCTCCTCTCCCGCGCCCCCGCCACACAGCCAACTCTTCCTGTTCCTTTGCGCAGTTGCAACTTTCTGCGTCACTTCTGCTGCTGTTTGTCTCTCTGGCTGGCTGTGCCTGCCCCTCCCTGGCACAGACCACTCAGCCCCTCTCCCCACCTCCAGTCCTGCCTCCCAGTCTGCCTGGCACCACAGAGGGGGCTCGACCTCCTGGAAAATGACTGATCTGTTCTGGCGAAGAGGGGTCTGCAGGTCCATGAGCCGCCGCCATCCTGGGGTGAACACTTGGAGTGGAGTGCGTGCGTCTCCACTCACTCACACCTCCGCCAGCTCCAGGCGACACTGATGCATCCCCTGCCTCTTCCACTGCCTGCTGGGCAGCATCCGTTACTTTACCTCATCTCCTCCCAAAGCTCTGCCTCCCTCTCCCTGGCCCTCCCGCTCCGGCTGTCCCCATGTCCCCCAGCGCGGGTACACCACAGCTGGAGTGAGGCGGGGGGCTTGTTGTGTTTCTCCCTCGTTCCCAGCAAGTGATGGGAACAAACGACACATACACTCACAACCACAGGTGAGGCAGAGCGGGCCAAGGACAGACAGAGGGCGGCTCCTTTCCATTTTAGAGTGGGGGCTGGGCCCAGATGCTTCTGAGCAGACAGGCCTGGCACTGGGTGAGCCCCTGGTCACAAGGCTGGGTCCCACTGGGCCCCAGAGAGGGTGAAGGGGCAGGGAGAAGGGGATGGAGCCACAGGGCACTCCGAGAGCATTCAGACTCCGCAGAGTGCTGAGGGCCGAGGGTGATGGGCCCTGAGCAATTCCCCCGGACTTGGGGATCTCCAGCCAGCCAAGACGGTAGATGTGTCCTCACAGAAGAACGGGACTGACTGTGCAAAAGAGTGGTGGCCTGCTGAACTGCGCTCTCACCTGTCTGAAGAAAGATAGCATTAGCCGAGAGGGCAGCTGCAGAACACGGACCCCTGAGGATGAGCACTGCGTCAGCTGAACCTGAGGAGGTCCCTCGGAGAGACAGTGCTGAGTGGTCTGCGTAGAGTGTCACTCTGACCCTCAATGCCTCTTCTCTGAGGCCACACTCACTGCTCAGTCTCCAGTGGGTGCTGAGACACCACAAACCAGTGACCAGGAAGGCGGGCACGAGTGTCCTGGTGCTGGGAAGACACAGCTTCCAGTTTTGGGAAACTGATGGGTGGGCAAAGGGTCTGGTACTACGTAGGATCTTAGTAACCTAAGATCAAGCATGAATTCTGATGTAAAGGACAGCTCCCCTGTGAGTTTGGTAAGTGGTGCTGACCCCAATGGGAACATGGCATTTTATTTTAACCTTTTCTGTTATTATTATTTTTAAAATATTTATTGGGCTGCGTTGGGTCTAAGTTGCAGCGCATAGGCTTTTTAGTTGTGGTGCAACAGCTTAGCTGCTCCACGGTGTTTGGTGCCTCAGTTCTCTGACCAGCGGCATTGAGCCCATGACCCCTGCACTGCCAGCTGGTCTCCTAGCCCCTGGATGACCAGGGGAGTCCCCACATCATTATGTCTAAAGGGAAAGTCTTTAGTCAGACAGAGCTGGGTTCCAGCCTAGCTCTGGTGGATCTCCCTCCATGTATCTCCTTAGGCAAGTTACTTTACTTGTCTGGTCTCAGTTTCTGTATCTCGAAAATAGGGATCATATCTACTCATCTTTGAAGCTAGTAAGCATTATAAATAATAGTAATAGATCATATATATGAAGTGCTTACTGTGAGCCAGATGCTGTCTTAAACACTTCATATTGATATATATTAACTCATTTAATCCTCCCAACAGCCTCTTGACATCGGTGTGCTACTATGCCCATTTGGGGAGGGAAGATGGGGAGTCATCTTGGCTCAAGCAAGTCTCCCAAGAGAATGGCCTCAGACCCTAGCAACTGAGCTGCTTCCAGGCCAGCCTCATACAGCCAGGTCCCCAGACACACTCTGCTGTCTTCCGCGAGGCCAGACTGAGGGCCTAGCTCCTGGCTGGGCCACTGGCTCCAGGAAGGCTCAGTCACCCATGATGCCCAAATGCTCACTTCCACCCAGGGTGGGCTCTGGGCTTTGGCTGCCCTGGCCTGGGCCGGGTGCCCAGAACAGGCAGCCCTGGCTGGACAGCTTTCTCTGGCTCTGGCCATGGGGACAGCAGGCGGCAGCAGCCCTGCTGGGTCCTGGCCGTAATGAGGCCTCATTAGTGGTATCCAGCTGCTCTAGTCCCGCTGAGGGAGGCCGGCTCCCCCAAGCCCATCTCTGACTTTTCTGAAGAAGAGGCGGCATTCCTCCAGAGGGCCAAGGAGTCGAGGGGCTTTGTTTGCGACCTGTGACTCCGAGGGAAGGTCCCGCTGAGGCAGGACTGCAATGTGCTGGGGTGGTGGGGCTGCCAGGAAGCTGTGTGAGGGGAGGGGAGGCCGCAGAGCTGAGTCGGTGGGCTCCAAGGAGGCCAGGATGCGGAGGGAGGCCAAGTGGAATGGAGGGTAGGTCCTAGGTCCAGAGAGGAAGCCTGAGGAGGTTGGGCCTTTTCCTCTGGATCTAGATACTGCCCATTTCACTGGGGAGGCTTAGTTGTGAATCTAGGGTCATCCAGTCATCGTGCAGGCAGGCTGGCCTGGCTAGGACGGCAGCTCCTCTGTGCTAGTCCTTGTCATCTAAGGAGTGTGCCCACTGTGTGTTGGTGCCTAAGATAGGAGAAGACCTACCATGTGTCAAACCACACTAGGAAGGCACCCAGTGTGTGCCAAGTCCAGTGCTGGGAGAGACCCACTGTGTGCCAGCCCCATGCCAGGGAGCCCTGGTGGTTTGCTGGGTCCTGCACGAGAGGAGTGCCCCATGCATGCCAAATTCTGGGCCAGGTGAGGACCCAGAATATGGTCAGCCCTGAGCAGGGTGAGCACACATTGCGCGCCTGGCACTGTGCTGGGCAAGCGCCCAGTGTGTGCCGTGTCACACTGGGTGAGCACTGGTCACGCGCCAGGACTCATGCTAGGAGAATGCCTGATAAGTGACAAGCCTTCTACCAAGGGAGGGCCCGGTGCATGCCAAGCCCTGTGCTTGCTGAGCTCCCAGGATGTGTCAAGCCCACACTGGTTGAGCACTTGCCACATGGCAGGACCCGGGCTGGGTGAGCATCCACTGTGCACCAGGCTCTGTGATGGCTGCTGCGGACAGGAAGTATCTAAACACCTTAGTCAAAGAGCAGAACAGGCCAGGGTGGGGCAGCCCCAGGCGGATTCTGGTGCTTTCAAAGCCTTCTAGGACGACTTTGATGCTCCAGCACCTGGAGCCCTACCCTGGGTGACTCTGCTCTTATTCATCATGAGGCTTCCCAGTAGCACAGGCACCCAATGCAGCAGAGAGGAGGGGAGAGACCAGTAAGACTCACCAAGCCCTCTCTGCCCAAGATGCTGTACGCATGGGGAGCAGGCACAGGGGAGGGGACTGAGTTGGACTTCGTGTGAGACTGTGGGATTAAAGCTGACCCAGTGGGGCTCTTGGAGAAGGAAATGGCAACTCACTCCACTATTCCTACCTAGAGAATCCTGTGGTCAGAGGAGCCTGGTGGGCTGCTGTCCATGGGGTCGCACAGAATCAGACACGACTGAAGTGACTTAGCATGCATGCATGAATTGGAGAAGGAAATGGCAACCCACTCCAGTATTCTTGCCTGGAGAATCCCAGGGACAGAGGAGTCTGGTGGGCTGCCGTCTAAGGGGCCGCACAGAGTCGGACACGACTGAAGCAACTTAGAAGCAGCAGTGGGGCTCTCCTGTCCTTGGCTCCTCTCTACCAGCTCCCTGTCCTCTGAGCCCCAGTCAACCCGGCCCTACATGTGTATAAATAGAGGCACTAGGTCTCCATGAAAGGAACCACCCCCACCACAACCCTGGTGTCGCCAAGCATCCCAGCTGCTCCCAGGCTTGGAAACACCCTGGCCAGCTGGGTTCCTGCATGGCCCTGTCCTAGCAGCTGCTGAGATGTGAGGGAGGCAGTTGAGCTGACCTGGCAGAGACCATCTGGGCTGGGACTGGCGGGCAGGAACACGTGTGGCAGGCATGTGGGCCAGGGCACGTGCTCGAAGTGGCTTGCCCTCCACGGGAACCTGCCGCATGGAGAGCCCAGCAGAGGCTCCAAGGATGACATATGGTAGACACCGAGGAGACCCAGGGGCCCATGTCATCATATCCAAGCCTGAGGCAAAGAGGGATGGAAGTGAGGACCTCGTGGCCAGGGCCAGCTGCCTACTCCCGCATCCCAGGACACGGATGGCAACAGAAGTCACAGACCTGGGAGGGCCCAAGTGCCCCTGGTTTACACGCATGGCCCTCAGCTCCCTCTGCTCTGCCCCACCGTGGCCTCTAGAGAAGGAGCATCCTTCATGATCTGCCCTTAGGGGACCACGGGCAACTAATGAAGTCCAGGTACAGCTGGCCAGGTTAGCTAAGAGGGATGGCACTCCTCAGAGACAAGCGCTACATGGAGGCAGCACTGGTTCCAACTGAGTGCTGAGAATAGTGTAGCCCAGGGTCATAAGCAGAACTGAGAAAGAAGCAGGAAGAGAATCTCAAGCAAACACTGGGGGCGCCCAGGAGACCTGCTATGGAGCCTCAGACGCAGCAGCAGTGGGCAGATGTCAAAGGTCAAAGGGCATGAAGGAAACTACGTTCTGGCTATCTTTTTTTTTACAAAGTGGTTTTTTCTTTTCTTTTCTTTTTTTTTATTAGTTGAAGGCTAATTACTTCACAACATTTCAGTGGGTTTTGTCATACATTGATATGAATCAGCCATGGGGTTACATGTATTCCCCATCCCGATCCCCTCTCCCACCTCCCTCTCCACCCAATTCCTCTGGGTCTTCCCAGTGCACTAGGCCCAAGCACTTGTCTCATGCATCCAACCTGGGCTGGTGATCTGTTTCACTATAGATAATATACATGCTGTTCTTTCGAAACATCCCACCCTCACCTTCTCCCACAGAGTTCAAAAGTCTGTTCTGTACTTCTGTGTCTCTTTTTCTGTTTTGCATATAGGGTTATCATTACCATCTGCCTAAATTCCATATATATGTGTTAGTATGCTGTAATGTTCTTTATCTTTCTGGCTTACTTCACTCTGTATAATGGGTTCCAGTTTCATCCATCTCATTAGAACTGATTCAAATGAATTCTTTTTAATGGCTGAGTAATATTCCATGGTGTATATGTACCACAGCTTCCTTATCCATTCGTCTGCTGATGGGCATCTAGGTTGCTTCCATGTCCTGGCTATTATAAACAGTGCTGTGATGAACATGGGGTGCACGTGTCTCTTTCAGATCTGGTTTCCTCAGTGTGTATGCCCAGAAGTGGGATTGCTGGGTCATATGGCAGTTCTATTTCCAGTTTTTTAAAAAATCTCCACACTGTTTTCCATAGCAGCTGTACTAGTTTGCATTCCCACCAACAGTGTAAGAGGGTTCCCTTTGCTCCACACCCTCTCCAGCATTTATTGCTTGTAGACTTTTGGATAGCAGCCATCCTGACTGGCGTGTAATGGTACCTCATTGTGGTTTTGATTTGCATTTCTCTGATAATGAGTGATGTTGAGCATCTTTTCATGTGTTTGTTAGCCATCTGTATGTCTTCTTTGGAGAAATGTCTGTTTAGTTCTCTGGCCCATTTTTGATTGGGTCATTTATTTTTCTGGCATTGAGCTGCAGGAGTTGCTTGTATATTTTTGAGATTAATCCTTTGTCTGTTTCTTCATTTGCTATTACTTTCTCCCAATCTGAGGGCTGTCTTTTCACCTTACTTACAGTTTCCTTTGTAGTGCAAAAGCTTTTAAGTTTCATTAGGTCCCATTTGTTTATTTTTGCTTTTTTTCCCAATATTCTGGGAGGTGGGTCAATGAGGATCCTGCTGTGATTCATGTCGGAGAGTGTTTTGCCTATGTTCTCCTGTAGGAGTTTTATAGTTTCTGGTCTTACATTTAGATCTTTAATCCATTTTGAGTTTATTTTTGTGTATGGTGTTAGAAAGTGTTCTAGTTTCATTCTTTTACAAGTGGTTGACCAGTTTTCCCAGCACCACTTGTTAAAGAGGTTGTCTTTTTTCCATTGTATATCCTTGCCTCCTTTGTCAAAGATAAGCTGTCCATAAGTTTGTGGATTTATCTCTGGGCTTTCTATTCTGTTCCATTGATCTATATTTCTGTCTTTGTGCCAGTACCATACTGTCTTGATGACTGTGGCTTTGTAGTAGAGTCTGAAGTCAGGCAGGTTGATTCCTCCAGTTCCATTCTTCTTTCTCAAGATTACTTTGGCTATTCGAGGTTTTTTGTTTTTCCATACAAATTGTGAAATTATTTGTTCTAGTTCTGCGAAAAATACCGTTGGTAGCTTGATAGGGATTGCATTGAATCTATAGACTGCTTTGGGTAGAATAGCCATTTTGACAATATTGATTCTTCCAATCCATGAACACGGTATGTTTCTCCATCTGTTTGTGTCCTCTTTGATTTCTTTCATCAGTGTTTTATAGTTTTCTATGTATAGGTCTTTTGTTTCTTTAGGTAGATATATTCCTAAGTATTTTATTCTTTTTGTTGCAATGGTGAATGGTATTGTTTCCTTAATTTCTCTTTCTGTTTTTTCATTGTTAGTATATAGGAATGCAAGGGATTTTTGTGTGTTAATTTTATATCCTGCAACTTTACTATATTCATTGATTAGCTCTAGTAATTTTCTGGAAGAGTCTTTAGGGTTTTCTATGTAGAGGATCATGTCATCTGCAAACAGTGAGAGTTTCACTTCTTCTTTTCCTATCTGGATTCCTTTTACTTCTTTTTCTGCTCTGATTGCTGTGGCCAAAACTTCCAACACTATGTTGAACAGTAGTGGTGAGAGTGGGCACCCTTGTCTTGTTCCTGATTTCAGGGGAAATGCTTTCAATTTTTCACCATTGAGGGTGATGCTTGCTGTGGGCTTGTCATATATAGCTTTTATTATGTTGAGGTATGTTCCTTCTATTCCTGCTTTTTGGAGAGTTTTAATCATAAATGAGTGTTGAATTTTGTCAAAGGCTTTCTCTGCATCTATTGAGATAATCATAAACACAGGTTTTTATGCTGGTTTAAAGCTTATCCTCACAAAGTGATCCACACTCATACCCACACAAAGGCAGAATCCCTTTATCCCAAACTGATTAGAGACTACAGACAGGGCAGGGAATAGAAGACCACTGTACTGACATTTAAAGCTTAGTATCTTTTTTTTTAATATGAAAGTCTATTGGCGATCTTGTTTAGGAGAGGGAGTATCTCTGAACCACGTAGGAAAACAAACAAAAACGGCCTCCTTGCTCCTCCTCTTAATCCACTGGGCTTGAGTCGCTTGGGACTCAATACTTCCTTTGGTAGCGATTTGGGAAGTGAATGCTACAACCTCTAACCCAGTCTGGTGGGTATCAGCATTTTCCTCCCTGAATCCTTCCTCCTAACCTACCACTCCCGAGGGAGGGACCCATCCCTGTGGGCAGCTACAGTGTAACTGACAGCCCTAAAATCATCTGCACAGACTAAAATTAGAGATGTCAAATCAGGATAAAAGGTCAAATTCAACTACATCAGAGAAACAGAGGGATGAAGAGGAGAAAAATTAGTAACTGACACTGCCATTCTATTTACACACCAAACTAAATAAACTACTTAAAAAATGAAGTTAATGTCTGCCCAGAGGATATTACAATTTACCATCATAAAAGATTAAAACAAGCAGCAACTTTTATATAAAATTAATAAAGACAAATGAAAAAAAGAAATTGTCAGTAGCATCTATCTCCTCAATGTGTCTGAACTGCACGATATAAACTAGTCCATTAGTACAGCAGCTTGCTAAAAATTGACTTTGGTTCAAGCTTAGTTAAAAAAAAACGTTAAAAAAACATACCACACATAAAAACGGTGGATGGACATTTGTTAGTTTCCCTGCTTGCAGTTCACTGATTTTAGAGGGATTTTAGGAAGGTGAAGAGTACTTTGTGAAATAAAATGGGAAGACAAAACAAACAGAAGAAAAACTAACAAGGGAACTAAAACGTTTCTGGCCTTTAATATTAATACGCCTGTCTCCAACTTGAATGATCACAAACAAAAATACACAGTGTGTCTCTATCACTGCCTTTCCCAACACTGAGACAAATACACAGAATTCAAGCTCCCTCGTGGACACAAGCAGAGCAAGAAGAAGAAAAATTACCTGTAAGCTCTCTCTCAGCCCCAAGCTTGGAAGGGGGAGAAAGTGCAGTCATGGACGTTCTGGCTATCTTTAGGCACATCCTGATGCTGGGAACAGGCGTCCCAAGGCAGCATTCCCTTCCACAGACGGGCTAGCCAGCGGAGCCTGGGGTCGGGGTGCTCAGCCCCGGCAGGGGTTCGGGGACCTTGGGATTCAGGTTCTCTGTGCTGCCCACGTGGGTCCCACATCACCCCACATCACCCTCCAGAGAAAGCAGAGCAGCCAGCGAGTACTCAGAGGGTTTCTTAAGTTTCACGGGACTCAGAATCTCCATGGAGGGAGGGGCAGAGCCGCACTCCACTTTCTGCTACAGGCCCATGGCAATTCCAACACTTCTGGCAAGAAGGAAGCCAGTCTACATCCTATCATGGCATCTACTCCCCCCAGCAAGTATGCGGGTCTGGAGACCTCTGTCTCTGCCCACATCTGAGCACTCTAGAGCTCAGCTGACTCAGGAATACTTTGAGAAGCCTAATTCATTCAGACTTGTTCCAATCAGCAGTGGGCCAGACCAGAGTGGGCCTGAGGGGCTGGATGCTGAAGTTCAGGACCACACACAAGAGAGGGTCCTGAGCCTGGAGCACAGCTCTTTGGCTCCCTCCCCAACAGCATTTCTCTGGACCGAGGACTTAAGAGTCCCAGAAATCCCTGGTGAGAGACAGGGCTTGTTTGGGGAGGGCTCAGCAAGAGACCTGAGGTCAGTCAGTCTTTCACCCAATGAGAACAGCAACAGGGGAATCCATGTGGGGAAGGGAGGAGTGCTCAGCCACTGGCTTCCTCCAGGGCAGCTGCCCAGTCTCACTGGTTCTTGAGCCAATATCCCCAGAGAAGGAATACAACGACCGCCCTTGGGGTATCTTCCTGCCTTCGGATTCCAGAGCGGGCCTGCTCCGTCCATCCATGAGCCATCCGTCCAGGAGCTGGCCCTGCTCTTGCCCTCTGCTTCGTACCACCTCTCCTGTGCTCTGAGGCAGTGGGCAGTGAAGAGCCATGACTTGGGGAAAGGGGAGAGGGATGTGTCCTGAAAGACCTCACAAGAGGATTCAACATGAAATGTTCTATGCTGTTTTTCGAGTGGAAGAAGAGAAAGATCAGGCTCTGAGGACTCCTTGATCAGCCCCTACGGAATGCTCCCCACAACAGGCAGAGCACAGGATGAGGGTGCCGAGGTGTCAGCCACAGGACAGCCCTCCCGGCAGGATCCACTGCCGCCTGCTCTCCAGGGTATCTTGTGATGAGGGTGGGGAGTGTGCCTCCTGTCTCCCAGCATGACTTTCGGGCTCTGTAGCAGAATCTGCCTGCTGTGGGCTCCGAACCACGGCAGCATCTAACCTACTGGGTGAGAGGCGGCCTGCCTGGGCCTGCGATAGCCCTAGCACTCAGGAGTCCTGGCAGTGCCAGAATTGGGGCCCCATGGAGCCTGCTAGGCCCTCCTGTTGGGGCCAGCAGCTGACAGCAGGCTCCAGAAGGGACGGACGGTGCTCATGCCCCCCACCCCCTCGCTGCAGTCTGGTCCCTGTACTCACCAGCATGCCTTTGGCACCCTTTTCTACCGTGGTGGTGGTGGGTTAGGGGCTCTGGAGTCCCCCATCACACTCACAGGTTCTGTGTCTAGCACCTTTCAGAGTACAGGCCCCCAGAGCTATGGAGAGAGCAGAGAATGAGGTGAGGATGTGGCCCAGGGAAGGCAGGGCAGGATGTGAGGGGCTCTCCAGGACAGCTAGTGCAGGCCCCAGACCACTGCCGCCCATCCCTCCCGTCCTGTTCCTTTCTGGATGACCCTCATTCCAGTTCCTACCTCACTTTTCTCCCAAGCCCTCCCCTGAAACCCTTGGTCTCCAGGCTTCCTGTCTCAATGGGCAAAGGTTTATTTTTGACTCTCCAGATGCCCAATTCGATTACAAAAAAATTTTTTTTAAAAAGAACACAGAACTGGGACAGGGTCCAATGCCTTCATTGTCTGTGTGAATGGCCTCAACCTTTCCCCTGAAGGGCAGTCAGCTTGGATCAGCACATGCTCCCGCACCTCGCCCCAGCCCGGCAGCCAGGATGGGCCTTCTCCATCCTGATGCTGCTCAGCCTGGGCTCCAGGCATCTGGAGTTACATCACTCACTTGGGCCAGAAGCTCTGGGCACAGCAAACACAGCATGTCAGGCACGCCTCCATGCCTTTGCTCAGGTGGGCCCCTGCCGAACACCTTCCTTCCTGCTCCCCAGGTGACATTCTACAAACCCTTTGGGACCCTGCTTCAGTGTCACTTCTCCTCTGTTGCTTTTCCTGACACAGCCCCCACTCCACATCAGAAGGAACAAATTGCTTTGCGACCAGTGTTCTTATAAACTCACTCTAGACATATTTGCTTATGTCTGTCAACTGTGGGTTGGGCAGTTCCCTGAGGCACTGGAGGTGTTTTATTGACCCCTCTGTGCCCTGCTCAGCCTGACCTCAATCTTTCCCAGCGTAAGAGTCTTTTCAAATGAGTCAGCCCTTCGCATCAGGTGGCCAAAGTACTAGCGTTTCAGCTTCAGCATCAGTCCTTCCAAAGAATATTCAGGACTGATCTCCTTTAGGGTGGACTCGTTGGATCTCCTTGCAGTCCAAGGGACTCTTAAGAGTCTTCTCCAACACCACAGTTCAAAACCATCAATTCTTCAGCGCTCAGCTTTCTTTATAGTCCAACTCTCACATCCATCCATGACTACTGGAAAAACCATAGCCTTGACTAGATGGACCTTTGTTGGCAAAGTAATGTCTCTGCTTTTTAATATGCTGTCTAGGTTGCTCGTAACTTTTCTTCCAAGAAGCAAACAAGCGTCTTTTTATTTCATGGTTGTAGTCACCATCTGCAGTGATATTGGAGCCCCCCCAAATAAAGTCTGTCACTGTTGCCACTGTTCCTCATCTATTTGCCATGAAGTGTTGGGACCAGACGCCATGATCTGAGTTTTCTGAATGCTGAGTTTGAAGCCAACTTTTTCACTCACCTCTATCACCTTCATCAAGAGGCTCTTCAGTTCCTCTTCGCTTACTGCCATAAGGGTGGCGTCATCTGCATATCTGAGCTGATTGCTATTTCTTCCGGCAATCTTGATTCCAGTTTGTGCTTCATCCAGCCCAGCGTTTCTCATGATGTACTCTGCATAGAAGTTAAATAAACAGGGTGACAATATGCAGCCTTGACATACTCCTTTTCCTGTTTGGAACCAGTCTGTTGGTCCATGTCCAATTCTAACTGTTGCTTCCTGACCTGCATACAGGTTTCTCATTAGGTGGCTCAGGTGGTCTGGTATTCCCATCTCTTTCAGAATTGTCCACAGTTTATTGTGGACACACAGTCAAAGGCTTGGGCATAGTCAATAAAGGTGAAATAGTTGTTTTTCTGGAACTCGCTTGCTTTTTTGATGATCCAGTGGATGTGGGCAATTTGATCTCTGATTCCTCTGCCTCTTCTAAATGCAGCTGGAACATCCGGACGGTCGCGGTTCACATATTGCTGAAGACTGGCTTAGAGAATTTTGAGCATTACTTAACTAGTTGTGAGATGAGTGCAACTGTGCTGTAGTTGGAGCAGTCTTTGGCATTGCCTTTCTCTGGGATTGGAATGAAAACTGACCTTTTCCAGTCCTGTGGCCACTGCTAAGTTTTCCAAGTTTGCTGACATATTGAGCGCAGCACTGTCACAGCATCATCTTTTAGGATTTGAAATAGCCAACTGGAATTCCATCACTTCCACGAGCTTTGTTCATAGTGATGCTTCCGAAGGCCCACTTGACTTCACATTCCAGGATGTCTGGCTCTAGGTGAGTAATCACATCATCGTGATTATCTGGGTCATGAAGATCTTTTTGTACAGTTCTTCTGTGTATTCTTGCCACCTGTTCTTAATATCTTCTGCTTCTGTTAGGTCCATACCATTTCTGTCCTTTATTGAGCCCATCTTTGCATGAAATGTTCCCTAGGTATCTCCAGCTCTCATTTTCTTGAAGAGATCTCTAATCTTTCCCATTCTATTGTTTTCCTCTATTTCTTTGCATTGATCGCTCAGGAAGGCTTCCTGATCTCTCCTTGCTATTCTTTGGAACTCTGCAGTCAAATGGGTATATCTTTCCTTTTCTCCTTTGCTTTTCGCTTCTCTTCTTTTCAGAGCTATTTTAAGGCCTCCTCAGACAGCCATTTTGCTTTTTTGCATTCCTTTTTCTTGGCAATGGTCTCAATCCCTGTCTCCTGTACAATATCACAAACCAGAATGTGGTCCACTGGAGAAGGGAATGGCAAACCACTTCAGTATTCTTGCCTCGAGAACCTTATGAACAGTATGAAAAGCCAACAAGATAGGACACTGAAAGATGCACTCCCCAGGTCGGTAAGTGCCCAATATGCTCCTGGAGATCAGTGGAGAAATAACTTTAGAAAGAATGAACGGATGGAGCCAAAGCAAAAACAATACCCAGTTGTGGATGTGACTGGTGATAGTAGAAAATTTCGATGCTGTAAAGAGCAATATTGCATAGGAACCTGGAATGTTAGGGCCATGAATCAAGGCAAATTGGAAGTGGTCAAACAGGAGACGCAACAGTGAACCTGGACATTCTAGGAATCAGCCAACTAAAATGGAGTGGAATGAGTGAATTTAACTCAGATGACCATTATATCTATTACTGTGGGCAGGAATCCCTTAGAAGAAATGGAGTAGCCATCATGGTCAACAAAAGAGTCTGAAATGCAGTACTTGGATGCAATCTCTAAAACAACAGAATGATCTCTGTTTGTTTCCAAGGCAAACTATTCAATATCATGGTAATCCAACTCTACGCCCTGACCAGGAACGCTGAAGAAGCTGAAGTTGAACAGTTCTATGAAGACTTACAAGACCTTTTAGAACTAACACCCAAAAAAGATGTCCTTTTCATTATAGAGGACTGGAATGCAAAAGTAGGAAATCAAGAAACACCTGGAGTAACAGGCAAATTTGGCCTTGGAGTACAGGATGAAGCAGAGCAAAGGCTAATAGAGTTTTTGTCAAGAGAACGCACTGGTCATAGCAAATACCCTCTTCCAATAACACAAGAGAAGACTCTACACATGGACATCACCAGATGGCCAACACCGAAATCAGACTGATTAGATTCTTTGCAGCCAAAGATGGAGAAACTCTATACAGTCAGCAAAAAGTAGACCGGGAGTTGACTGTGGCTCAGATCGTGAACTCCTTATTGCCAAATTCAGACTTAAGTTGAAGAAAGTGGGGAAAACCACTAGACCATTCAGGTATGACCTAAAACAAATTCCACACTAGGTTACCTTTGGCCTTTCCCCTGGCCACCAGGTGTCCTGAATAACCTCGGAGCCAGGCAAGGGTGTGACTTGTGACCATTTCCCTTCGCTTAGTCACCCAGGCCAGGTTTCCTGCCTCTCTAGAGAAGTCCCTGCTCATGGCTTTGGTCTTCTGCGGGCAGTCAGGAGAAGAGGGAATGTGATCATACCCTTCTTCTCACCACATCCCTCCCTCCAAGCTATAAACTCTAGACTTCTTGTTTTCAAAGCTGTCACACGTTGGCTAACAAATAATAACAACAGTGATGATAGTAATGAAGCACAGCCGCCTCACAGTTGGACATCATGCCTCTGCTCAGATGAGTAAACTGAGGACACTCTGTCCTGGACCTTGGGCTACAGAGTGACATCCCTGAGAAATGCAAATATGGCCCTTGTGTTCAAGGTGCTTCTCTTTCTTGGTGGAAAAAAGACTGCTGGGCAGCTGCTCCCAGGACAATGTGTTGGGTACAAAGCTTTGTTACTTCTCCTGCCTCTGCTGTTTCTGTTAACTGGCCCCATCCATCCATTCAAAAAGTATCACCTGAAAGCCTATGATAGGTCAGGCCCTCTGATAGGGGTTGGGCATCCACATGACCCAGGCACCAGGCCTGCCCCTCACCCACATATGGACCCCTGTTGACAAGTTGTCTGGGCCATGAGGGTCAGAGTCAGGTCAGCTTGTGATGAAGAGCTTGGACTCTGGGACCTGGGAGGAGGAACTGACTCTGCCAACTCACTAGCTATGTGACTTCAAGCAAATTACTTAACCTCTCTGACCCTTGGTTTTCTCAATATGGAAGATGGGGCTAATTATACTTCCTTTGTACCTTCTGAAGTTTCTCCTTAAGTTTCGACTCTACAGGTCCTCCACTTTCTCCTCCCCTCCAGTCCATTCATCGTCCCAAAGTCCTAAAACCCTGACTCCCTCCAACAGTCTTCCACAGCCAACAGGATATGGCCTAAATCGTTCAGCAGGCAGTCAGGGCTGGCCACAGTTCAATTCATTTATTCCACAAATATTTATTTTGGGCTTGCTCTGGGCCAGACCTGTGCTGGGTGCCATGGACTCTTCAGTCTCTGGCCTCCTGCAGCTTACAGGCTGGGTGGAAACAGAAACCAGTCAAACAGGTGACTCAAATGCATAGAGTTAGAGCCTACGATAAAGGGTGGGAAAGGGACAGATCCTCTTTAACCAGAGTCTATAGCAGTGGGCCTGGCCTTGTCTGAGAGTTACAGAGGACTCACCTGAGAAGTGATGTTTAAGAGTCAGAGGGGGATGATTAGGCAACAGTGAGCAACACAAGAAGAAGAGAGATTCAAGCAAATGAAATAATACAGAAAAAGACCAGGAGCCTGGGGCTGAGAGAGTGAGGGAGAAAGTGGCCAAAGATGAAGGTGGAGGCAAAAGCAGGGTCAGGGTCTTTGGGGCCTTGTTTTGATCTTTATCCTGAGGGCAATGACAGCCACTGAAGTCTTTCAACCAGAGTTGTAACTGACAGGAGCAACTGGTGGTATGTGCATTTTGAAAACCCCAACCTAGAGCAGTATGGAGAAAGGACTGGAGGGAGGGAAGAGGGGAAGAAAGCAAATTGATTAGGACTAGGCCAGGCCAGGAATGAGGGGGCTTGGCTCAGGAAGGTGATGATGGGGTGGGGAGAGGTGCACAGATTTGAGGAAAATATAGAAGGGAACTTTGGTAGGACTTGGTGATGCGTTGGACTTGGGGCTGAGGGATGAGGAGGAGTCTCTGGTTTCTTTTTTTTTTTTTTGAGTCTCTGGTTTCTAAGGGTATAATAGGAAGAAGCCAGTGCCCGTCCCAGAGACCAGAGACAGAAACGCTGGGGATGCTACAGGTTTGGAGTGGGGAGAGGATGAGGAGGTTGGGTGACCTGGGTTTAAGCTGCCTGTGAGCCACCCAAGGGAGGACAGGGAGAGGACAGTCACAGGACCTGGTCCATCTTTACTGTCTCATTGCTCAGTCTGCCTCTCCTCCAATCAGGACTGCCAGGTCTCTCCATTTTAAGGGTCCATCTGGGCAAAGCCTTGAAGTCCTTACTGGTGATGGAAAGGTGACAAGGTTTTCCTCTGCCTTCAAGAACCTCACAGTTTAAGAAAAAGATAGAAGAGGAAGCATAATTTCCCATTCAGTGCGAAGGAGGGAGGGGAGGCTGTGGAAGTGGGGAAGGGTCCATAGTTCTGCCTAGAGCCAAAATCAGCTACCTACAGCCACTTATGGACATCTGGGGGCCATGTGGGACTATCCAGCATCCCCAGAGGGTTCTGGCCTTCATTCTGTGGCTTAGGCAATTCCCTATCCCTTGAGCACCCTTGTCCCCATTTCCATCTGTATATACCCCACCCATCTTTAAAACCTGTTCAAAGCCATCACCACCAAGAAGCCTACCTTTTTCTTGCACTTGCAGTCAGTCTTTCCACTGTGCCCCCAGTTACACCCAATGCACACAGTGTACCTCTGATCAACATGTTCCTCGCATGCAGCCATTGTAGCAAGGTTACTTGTGTCCAAATCTGCCTTCCCCACCAGCTGGAGACATCCCAAGGCAGAAGTGTGATTCTTCTGCATCCTCAGAGCTTGGCACTGAGCCTCAGTCACAGTGTACACCGAGTTAAGGGGGCATTCTCTTGTGGTGCTTGGAAACACTTGAGCATGCTCAGGGTCGCCCATTAGTCCCTTCCTGGAACCAGTCCCCCTCACCCACTACCCTCCAATCTTCTGACACTCCCTTACTTTGGGGTTCTTTAACCTCTCAGGCCCTTCTATCCTTCTCCACTCTTCGGCCCCCCAACCTTGATCTTCTTGCAGCTGCTGCACCAGCAAGCTTATGGACACCTTATCTTCGACAAAGGAGGCAAGAATATACAGTGGAAAAAAGACAATCTCTTTAACAAGTGGTGCTGGGAAAACTGGTCAACCACTTGTAAAAGAATGAAACTAGAACACTTTCTAACACCATACACAAAAATAAACTCAAAATGGATTAAAGATCTAAATGTCAGACCAGAAACTATAAAACTCCTAGAGGAGAACATAGGCAAGACACTCTCCGACATAAATCACAGCAAGATCCTCTAGGACCCACCTCCCAGAATATTGGAAAAAAAAGCAAAAATAAACAAATGGGACCTAATGAAACTTAAAAGCTTTTGCACAACAAAGGAAACTATAAGCAAGGTGAAAAGACAGTCTTCAGAATGGGAGAAAATAAAAGCAAATGAAGCAACAGACAAAGGATTAATCTCAAAAATATACAAGCAACTCGTGAAGCTCAATTCCAGAAAAATAAATGACCCAATCATAAAATGGGCCAAAGATCTAAACAGACATTTCTCCAAAGAAGACATACAGATGACTAACAAACACATGAAAAGATGCTCAACATCACTCATTATCAGAGAAATGCAAATCAAAACCACAATGAGGTACCATTACATGCCAGAATGGCTGCTATCCAAAAGTCTACAAGCAATACATGTTGGAGAGGGTATGGAGCAAAGGGAACCCTCTTACACTGTTGGTGGGAATGCAAACTAGTACAGCCACTATGGAGAACAGTGTGGAGATTCCTTAAAAAACTGGAAATAGAACTGCCACATGACCCAGCAATCCCACTCCTGGGCATACACACCGAGGATACCAGAACTGAGAGACATGTGTACCCCAATGTTCATTGCAGCGCTGTTTATAACACCCAGGACATGGAAGCAACCTAGATGCCCATAAGCAGATGAATGGATAAGAAAGCTATGGTACATATTGAAAGGTTGTTGCTGAACAATAAGACGCGGGATTCTTGGCCTCCGGAGGAGACGAATTCAATCCGGGGCCAGAGACGAGGCTGGATCGCTCAGAGCTTTTGTGTAATAAAGTTTTATTAAAGTATAAAGGAGATACAGAAAGCTTCTGACATAGGCATCAGAAGGGGGCAAAAGAGTACCCCCATCCTAGTCTTTAGCTGTATGTTATATAGTCACTCACAGTCTGTTAATGAAATGAAAGGAATGTCATAAAATTTAGAATGGCACCAGATAATTCATCCCTGGCCATAAAACGATTGACTTGAATCATGTAGAAGGGCAGAATACCAACAAATAGTTCCATTTACATAGATTAGGGGAACAATACCTGAGTAAGTTAGTTAGGCCATTTGGCGGAACCAACTTGAAGATAGAGTCTGGGGTACATTAACATAGCTTAAGACAACATTTCCATAAGAAAAAGAAATGTATTGGTTAACTCAAGGTTTGAAAGTAGTTAGCTTTAGGTGAGACCAGGTGTCATGGCAACACAGCATCTTAAGAGAAACCTCCTTTTAAATTTGTATAGAGAAGGAAAAACATATCGCTGGTTTTTTCCTCCTGCCGCTTAAGAGAGAAAAAATGTCTGGCACTTGCAGCCTCTTTCCTCCATTTGGAGACCCCTGGCCTTCCTGCCTGTTACACTCTCAATATACACAATGGAATATTACTCAGCCATTAAAAAGAATACATTTGAATCAGTTCTAATGAGATGGATGAAACTGGAGCGCATTATACAGAGTGAAGTAAGCCAGAAAGATAAACACCAATACAGTAGTATACTAACGCATATTTGGAATTTAGAAACATGGTAACGATAACCCTATATGCAAGACAGAAAAAGAGACACAGATGTATAGAACAGACTTTTGGACTCTGTGGGAGAAGGCAAGGGTGGGCTGATCTGAGAGAATAGCATTGAAACATGTATATTACCAAGTGTGACACAGATTACCAGCCCAGGTTGGATGCATGAGACAAGTGCTCAGGGCTGGTGCACTGGGATGACCCAGAGGGATGGGATGGGGAGGGAGGTGGGAGGGGGGTTCAGGATGGGGAACACATGTAAATCCATGGCTGATTCATGTCAATGTATGGCAAAAACCACTACAATATTGTAAAGTAATTAAACTCCAACTAATAAAAATAAAGGGAAACAAACAAACAAAAATATGTATTTCACTTCTGAGTCCCAGAAGTAACACAAGGCATCCCCTTATCATCAGGCCTAATCCTGCTTACATGACAAAAACTAGCACCCATATCGGTACTCTACCAAATCTCCCCATCCATCAATCTAAATATAATCTTAACCCTTTCCAGCCTGTCAATTATAATCAGAGGCTGAGGAGGACTAAACCAAACCCAGCTATGAAAAATTATAGCTTACTCATCAATCGCCCACATAGGCTGAATGACAGCAGTCTTACCATATAACCCCACTATAATATTACTAAACTTAGTCATCTATATTACTATAACCTCCACCATATTCACACTATTCATAGCCAATTCAACTACTACCACCCTATCACTATCACACACATGAAATAAAATACCCATAATGACCATCCTAGTCCTCGTTACCCTCCTATCAATAGGAGGACTTTCCCCACTGTCAGGATTTATGCCAAAATGAATAATTATCCAAGAAATAACAAAAAATAACAGCCTTATCTTACCCACCCTCATAGCAATTACAGTGCTACTAAATCTATATTTTTATATACGACTCACATATTCTACTGCACTAACAATATTTCCCTCTACAAACAACATAAAAATAAAATGACAATTCTCCATCACAAAACAAATAACCCTCCTACCTACAATAGTTGTACTATCCACTATACTATTGCCACTTACACCAATTCTATCAGTATTAGAATAGGAATTTAGGTTAACCTAGACCAAGAGCCTTCAAAGCCCTAAGCAAGTGCAATATACTTAATTCCTGATAAGGATTGCAAGATTATATCTTACATCAATTGAATGCAAATCAACTACTTTAATTATGCTAAATCCTCACTAGATTGGTGGGCTCCACCCCCACGAAACTTTAGTTAACAGCTAAAGACCCTAGTCAACTGGCTTCAATCTACTTCTCCCGCTGCGAGAAAAAAAAGGCGGGAGAAGCCCCAGCAGAATTGAAGCTGCTTCTTTGAATTTGCAATTCAACATGTAATTTCACCACAGGACTTGGTAAAAAGAGGAATTAAACCCCTGTCTTTAGATTTACAGTCTAATGCTTCACTCAGCCATTTTACCTATGTTCATCAACCGCTGATTATTTTCAACTAACCAAAAAGACATTAGTACCCTGTATTTACTATTTGGTGCCTGAGCAGGCATAGTAGGAACAGCCCTAAGACTACTGATTCGTGCTGAACTGGGTCAACCTGGAACCCTGCTCAGAGATGATCAAATTTATAATGTAATTGTTAACTGCACATGTGTTTGTAATAATTTTCTTCATAGTAATGCCAATTATAATTGGAGGATTTGGCAATTGACTAGTTCCCCTGATAATTGGTGCCCCTGATATAGCATTCCCTCAAATAAATAATATGTTTCTGACTCCTCCCTCCTTCTTTTTTATTACTTCTAGCATCATCTATAGTTGAAGCCGGAGCAGGAACAGGCTGAACTGTGTATCCCCCTCTAGCTGGCAATCTAGCCCACGCAGGAGCTTCTGTGGACCTAACTATTTTTTCCCTACACCTAGCAGGTGTCTCCTCAATTCTAGGGGCCATTAATTTCATCACAACAATTATTAATATAAAACCTGCTGCAATGTCACAATACCAAACCCCTCTGTTCATGTGATCTGTACTAATCACTGCCGTACTGCTACTTCTCTCACTCCTGGTCCTAGCAGCCGGGATTACAATACTATTAACAGACCGAAATTTAAATACAACTTTCTTTGACCCAGCAGGAGGTGGGGACCCTATTCTATATCAACACTTATTCTTCGGACACCCTGAAGTATATATTCTTATTCTACCTGGGTTTGGTATAATCTCTCACATTGTAACCTATTATTCAGGAAAAAAAGAGCCATTTGGATATGTGGGAATGGTCTGAGCTATAATATCAATTGGATTCCTAGGATTTATCGTATGAGCTCACCACATATTTACAGTCAGAATAGATGTTGACACGTGAGCCTACTTCACATCAGCCACTATAATTATTGCCATCCCAACTGGAGTAAAAGTCTTTAGTTGATTAGCAACACTTCACAGGGGTAACATTAAATGATCACCTGCTATAATATGAGCTCTAGGCTTTATTTTCCTTTTTATAGTTGGAGGTTTAACCAGAATTGTTATAGCCAACTCTTCTCTCGATATTGTTCTCCATGACACATACTATGTAGTTGCACATTTCCACTATGTATTATCAATGGGGGCTGTATTTGCTATTATAGGGGGATTTGTTCACTGATTTCCACTATTCTCAGGATACGCCCTCAACACCACACGAGCCAAAATCCATTTCGTAATTATATTTTGTAGGTGTAAACATAACCTTCTTCCCACAACACTTCCTAGGGTTGTCCGGTAAACCACGACGCTATTCTGATTACCCAGATGCATATACAATGTGAAATACCATTTCATCTATAGGCTCATTTATCTCTTTAACAGCCGTTATTCTAATAATCTTTATTATCTGAGAAGCATTAGCATCTAAGCGAGAAGTCCTGACTGTAGACCTGACAACAACAAACTTAGAGTGACTAAATGGGTGCCCTCCACCATATCATACATTTGAAGAACCTACATACGTCAACTTAAAATAAGAAAGGAAGGAATCGAACCCTCTATAACTGGTTTCAAGCCAACATCATAGCCACTATGTCTTTCTCAATTGATGAGGTGTTAGTAAAACATTACATAACTTTGTCAAAGTTAAGTTACAGGTGAAAACCCCATATACCTCATATGACCTACCCCATACAACTAGGTTTCCAAGATGCAACATCACCTATCATAGAAGAATTACTACACTTTCATGATCACACACTAATAATTGTCTTTCTAATTAGCTCACTAGTACTCTACATCATCTCATTAATGTTAACAACAAAACTAACTCACATCAGTATAATAGACACCCAGGAGGTAGAGACAGTCTGAACTATTTTACCAGCCATTATCCTATTCCTAATTGCCCTTCCATCTTTATGAATGTTATATATAATAGACGAAATCAACAACCCATCCTTTACAGTAAAAACTATGGGACATCAATGATATCGAAGCTATGAATACACAGATTATGAAGACGTAAGCTTTGATTCCTACATAATTCCAACATCAGAATTAAAACCAGGAGAACTGCGACTATTAGAAGTAGACAACCGAGTTGTATTACCAATAGAAATAAGAATTCGAATATTAGTTTCTTCTGAAGATGTACTACACTCCTGAGCCATACCCTCCTTAGGACTAAAAACAGAAGCAATCCCAGGCCGCCTGAACCAAACAACTCTTATGTCAACTCGACCAGGCCTGTATTACGTGAAAGGTCGGGGCATGCCCCGGAAAAGTGCCGCCAGGCAAATTCCGGAGGCTGGCTAAACTTCCGGGGACCGACCCCCTGCAGCCTGGTCCAATCAGGTACCGACCCAGAGCCCTCGGACACTAACTGCCACTGTAGCCCGCGCTTTCTTCCTTATATGAAAAGACCTGGCTTGGATGCCGGCCCTGGCTATAAAACCCCTCCCCACCCCCTCATACCTCGCAGACTCCCTTTGTCTCCTCACTCACCCGCCCCCGGGAGTTCTGCCCGAGAGCGACCGCTCAATAAAGGCCTTCACCAATGGTCCTTAGAGGTGGCTTTTTTCCTCCCGCGGCGTTTTTCTAACATCTGGCACCCCAATGTGGGGCCCGAGGTGAGGGCCCCAGCACTTGCCGTTGAGGCCCCCTCGAGCTCCACCGCCGCGGAAGCCTCGGACCCAGGCGGCTGACCAACCCCCCGGACGGCAGGATACGGAGTAAGTCCCTTCGGCTTTGGGGCCTGCCCTCCCTGGCGACCACCTCCTAGGGCCCTGTAACGGGTGCGCACTTACTGGGCCCTCCCGGTCACCAGCTGGTGGGGAGACGTCCCCAGCGGCTGAGTAGACCTCTGGCTTCGGCCTCTGGCTTCGGCCTCTGGCTTCGGCCTCCGGCTTCGGCCTTTCCAGTCACCAGCTGGTGGGGAGACGTCCCCAGCGGCTGAGTAGACCTCCGGCTTCGGCCTCCGGCTTTGGCCTTTCCGGGTCCCTGTGGTCGTGAGGAAGACGTTCCCTGCGACTACACGGACCTCCGGCTCCCCTTGACTCATCCGAAGACGTTTGGACAGCGGGGGTTGCCTCCACGCCCCGTGGTTGTCATGGGATCGACAGCCTCCAAACCCGATCCCCAATACTCCACCCCCGTGCCTGCTGGTTAACCTGCAGACTCTAAGACTAAAGGGAGATATCCGTCCCAAGCAGCTCACTTTTCTGTGTTCACAGGCCTGGCCTCAGTATTCCCTAGATAATGGCTCACAATGGCCAGCCACAGGGATACTAGACTTTGACGTCCTCCGTGATTTAGATAATTACTGCCGGAGAACGGGAAAATCGTCTGAGGTCCCCTATGTTCAGGCCTTTTGGGCGTTGCGCTCTCACCCCACCCTGTGCACTACGTGCGCTCCTAGCCAAATCCTACTCACCATGGCCCCCCGACTCCACCCTCCCGAGCTAAGCCGACTCCTCCCGTCTCTGAGTCCTCTGCTTTCTCTGTTCCCCCAGAAGATCTGGTGGCCCCCCCTCCCTATGCCTCTCCCACGACCCCCTTCCCTTCCTCTCTGGTTCCTACCCCCTCCCCCTCCTCTCCGACCCCTCCTAACCCCTCCCCTTCCACTCTGGCCCCTCCTACCCCTCCTAACCCCTCCCCCTCTAACCCTACTCCAGCCTCTTTTGCTCCTGTTCCCGCCCCTGAGGCTTCACCGCCGGCCCCAGATCCTCCGGCCCTTAACCCTATCTTGTATCCTCCCCTTTCCCCCGTCACTCCCTCCTCTTCTCTGGTTAGCTCCCACACTTGCTCCCATAGCAACCCTCCAGGAGCCTCCCCTCCCCCTCCCCCAGCCCCGCTACTCCCTTTGCGACAAGTGGCCGGAGCCGAGGGCCTGGCCCAGGTCCACGTCCCGTTCTCTCTCCAGGACTTAGCACAGATTGAGGCCAAGCTGGGATCCTTTTCCTCCAACCCCACTCAGTACATTAAGCAGTTTACTGGTCTGACCCGCGCCTACGCCCTAACATGGCAGGACATATATGTCATCCTGGGATCTACCACCACCCCTGAAGAGAGGCAGGCCATTTGGACGGCAGCCAGGGCTAAGGCCGATCAGCAACACAGTGCCAACCCCTCCCCCGAGCGTCCCCCGGGAGCTCAGACAGTTCCTGACACCGACCCTGATTGGAACTACCAGGAAGCGGGTGGCGGCCAGCTGCGGGTACACTATATGATAGAGTGTATCCTCGATGGAATGGAAACGTCCTCTCATAAGGTAGTAAACCTCCTCAAACTAGATGAGGTGACTCAGGGGCCCGACGAAAACCCAGCCATGTTTCTTAATCGGCTGACTGAGGCCCTTGTTCAATACACCAGACTGTCCCCTGAGTCCCCCATTGGGGCAGCTACCTTGGCCAATCGTTTTATCTCCCAATCCGCACCTGACATCCGAAAAAACTGGCCAAGGCCGAGGACGGCCCTCAGACCCCTATTCGAGACCTGGTAAAAATGGCCTTTAAGGTTTACAATGCCC
The DNA here is from genome assembly GCF_910594005.1 of Cervus elaphus. Classification (NCBI taxonomy): domain Eukaryota; kingdom Metazoa; phylum Chordata; class Mammalia; order Artiodactyla; family Cervidae; genus Cervus; species Cervus elaphus. The sequence goes on along the minus strand of NC_057837.1, from coordinate 50,674,977 downwards.
GTGAAGAAACTGCTGAGGCCAGCCAAAGGGTAAGTCTCAAGCAAGAGGCCGAATTTCAGGCAAGCCTCCTAAACCAACAAACCCAGGCCTTGGTAGTGGCCCTGCGGCTGGCGGCGGGCTTGGGGTCCCAAAACCCCCATCCGGGGGCCTGCTTCAAGTGCGGCCAAGAAGGACACTGGGCCAAGATGTGCCCCAATCCGCGGCCTCCTTCCAAGCTGTGCCCGTTGTGCAAACAGCGAGGACACTGGGCTAGTGACTGTCCCCAGGCCTCTCGGGCCCCGACCTCTAGGGGCCGGGGACCAGAGCGCCCCAGGGAGACCTCCTGCCCTCCTCCGGCCTTCGAGCTGCTGAGCTTCGACGATGGCTGAAGCCGCCCAGACTCGGGAACCCCGATAACCCAAGCCAAGCCCAGGGTAACGCTCCAGGTAATGGGTAAGTCTGGTTAATGCGGGGGCTACCTATTCGGTCCTTCCCTCTTTCGGGGACACTTTACGTCCTTCCCAGGTTTCGGTTATGGGCATTGATGGCCAACCCTCATGTCCGCTCCAAACCCAACCACCACCCTGTCAATTAGATTCCTGCCTATTTACCCACTCCTTTCTGGTCATCCCCTCCTGCCCTACTCCTCTCTTAAAAAGAAATATACTCTCACAGATCTCCCAGCAGGTGGCTACGGCCCTGGACATCGACTGGCATCTCCACATCCCCTATCGGCCCCAGTCGTCAGGCCTGGAACAAAGGCGCAGACAGCTCCAAGAAAGCCCCCTCCGGACCGGACTCAATGGTTTACTCCCATACCTCTTGCCCTTTCTAGGCCCTATACTCCTACTGGTTATGGGCCTCACCATAGGCCCCTGCCTCGTCCAACTTATTCTTCACAGGGTCCAAAAAATAGCACAGGCTGCGACCGGACGGGCCATGCTCCTAACAGCTTACACTCGACTCAATCAAGAAGACATAGACCCACCTCACAATCCTGCATAAGCTGACCTTTCGTCCCGGCTGGCCCCTACCCCTCGTCGCCCCCGTTCAGCAGGAAATAGCCAAAGAGAACCGGCGCCCCTTGTCCTATAACAAAAAGGCCGGGATGAAAGGTTGGGGCATGCCCCGGAAAAGTGCCGCAAGGCAAATTCCGGAGGCTGGCTAAACTTCCGGGGACCGACCCCCTGCAGCCTGGTCCAATCAGGTACCGACCCAGAGCCCTCAGACACTAACCGCTGCTGTAGCCCGCGCTTTCTTCCTTATATGAAAAGACCTGGCTTGGATGCCGGCCCTGGCTATAAAACCCCTCCCCACCCCCTCATACCTCGCAGACTCCCTTTGTCTCCTCACTCACCCGCCCCTGGGAGTTCTGCCCGAGAGTGACCGCTCAATAAAGGCCTTCACCAACGGTCCTTGGAGGCAGCTTTTTTCCTCCCGCGGCGTTTTTCTAACATTACGGACAATGCTCTGAAATCTGTGGATCAAATCACAGCTTCATGCCCATTGTTCTTGAACTAGTCCCACCAAAATATTTTGAAAAATGATCTGCATCAATACTATAAAATCATTAAGAAGCTAAATTAGCACTAGTCTTTTAAGCCAGAGACTGAGGGCATAATACTCTCCTTAATGACATGCCACAACTAGATACATCAACTGGATTTACAATAATTATATCAATATTTCTGGTTCTCTTTATTATTTTTCAATTAAAAATTTCAAAACACAGTTTCTATCTTAATCCAGAACCCACGTTAACTAAAACACAAAAACAAAACACCACTTGAGAAACAAAATGAACGAAAATCTATTTGCCTCTTTCATTACCCCAATAATCCTAGGCCTCCCGCTGGCTACCCTTATCGTTATGTTCCCTAGCCTACTATTTCCAACATCAAATCGCCTGGTGAATGACCATCTTATTTCCCTCCAACAATGAGTACTTCAACTTGTATCAAAACAAGTAATAGGAATTCACAATGCCAAATAACAAACATGAATATTAATACTTATGTCTTTAATTTTATTTATTGGATCAACAAATCTTTTAGGTTTATTACCCTACTCATTTACACCAACCACACAATTATCAGTGAACCTGGGCATGGCCATTCCCTTGTGAGCAGGAGCTGTAGTCACAGGCTTCCACAACAAAACTAAAGCATCACTTGCCCACTTTCTTCCACAAGGAACACCAACCCCATTGATTCCAATACTGGTCATTATTGAGACTATCAGCCTTTTTATTCAACCAATTGCGCTAGCCGTGCGACTAATAGCCAATATTACTGCAGGACATTTACTAATTCACCTGATTGGAGGGGCCACACTTGCACTAATGAACATCAGCACCACAACAGCCCTCATCACATTTATTATTCTAGTCCTACTTACAATTCTTGAGTTTGCAGTAGCTATAATTCAAGCCTACATATTTACCCTCCTAGTCAGCCTATACCTGCATGACAACACATAATGACACACCAAACCCATGCCTACCACATAGTAAACCCAAGTCCCTGACCTCTCACAGGAGCCCTATCAGCCCTCCTAATAACATCTGGTTTAATTATATGATTCCACTTCAACTCAACAATCCTATTAACACTTGGCCTAACAACAAATATACTTACAATATATCAATGATGGTGAGATATTATCCGAGAAAGTACTTTCCAAGGACACCACACCCCAACTGTCCAAAAAGGTTTCCGTTATGGAATGATCCTCTGCATTATTTCCAAGGTCTTATTCTTCACCGGGTTTTTCTGAGCATTCTATCACTCAAGTCTCGCCCCAACACCCGAATTAGGCGGTTGCTGACCTCCAACAGGCATTCACCCACTTAACCCTTTCGAAGTCCCACTAGCCTCCATCTTACTAGCCTCAGGAGTTTCCATTACCTGAGCCCATCATAGCCTTATAGAGGGAAACCGTAACCATATACTACAAGTTCTATTCATTACTATTGCACTAGGTGTCTACTTCACACTACTACAAGCCTCGGAATACTATGAAGCACCTTTTTACCATTTCAGATGGAGTTTATGGCTCAACCTTCTTCGTAGCCACAGGCTTCCATGGCCTACATGTTATTATTGGGCCTACTTTCTTAATTGTCTGCTTTTTCCACCAACTAAAATTCCACTTTACTTCCAACCACCATTTCAGCTTCGAAGCTGCTGCCTGATATTGACACTTCGCAGACGTAGGATGACTCTTCCTCTACGTATCTATCTATTGATGAGGCTCATATTCTTTTAGTATTAACTAATACAGCTGACTTCCAATCAGTTAGTTTCGGTACAGCCCGAAAAAAAATAATAAACCTTATACTAGCCCTCCTGACCAACTTTACACTAGCCTCACTACTTGTTATCATTGCATTCTGACTTCCCCAATTAAATGGGGAAATTAAATTTTACTCAGAAAAAACAAGCCCATATGAATGTGGGTTTGACTCCATAGGATCAGCCCGCCTACCTTTCTCCATAAAATTTTTTCTAGTGGCTATCACATTCCTTCTTTTTGACTTAGAAATTGCACTCCTTCTACCACTACCATGAGCCTCACAAACAAATAACCTAGGCACAATACTCACTATAGCCCTCTTCTTAATTTTACTACTAGCTGCAAGCCTAGCTTATGAGTGAACCCAAAAGGGATTAGAATGAACCGAGTATGGTATTTAGTTTAGAGTAAAATAAATGATTTCGACTCCTTAGATTATGATTAAATTCATAACTACGAAGTGTCTTTAGTATATATAAATATTATAATAGCATTTATAGTATCCCTTGCAGGACTGTTAATATACCAATCCCACCTTATATCATCACTCCTATGCCTAGAAGGGATGATACTATCCCTATTCGTAATAGCCACCCTAATAATCTTAAATTCACATTTCACCCTAGCAAGCATGATACCTATTATTTTACTAGTCTTCTCAGCCTGCGAAGCAGCACTAGGATTATCATTACTAGTAATAGTGTCAAATACATACGGTACTGATTACATACAAAATTTTAACCTACTTCAATGCTAAAATATATTGTTCCCACAGTAATACTTATACCCCTGACCTGATTATCAAAAGGCAGCATAATCTGAATTAATTCTACAGCTCATAGCCTATTAATTAGCCTCACAAGCCTTCTCCTTATAAATCAGTTTAGCGATAACAGCCTCAACTTCTCATTATTATTCTTCTCTGACTCCCTGTCAACACCACTATTAATTCTAATCATATGGCTTCTTCCTTTAATATTAATAACTAGTCAACACCACTTATCAAAAGAAAGTCTAACATGAAAAAAAACTATATATTACCATACTAATTCTATTACAACTATTTCTAATTATGACCTTCACCGCCATAGAGCTAATCCTCTTCTATATTTTATTTGAAGCAACACTAGTCCCAACACTTATTATTATTACCCGATGGGGGAATCAAACAGAACGACTAAACGCTGGCCTCTACTTCCTATTTTACACACTAGCAGGCTCTCTTCCACTACTAGTCACATTAGTCTACCTCCAAAATACAATCGGATCCCTAAGCTTCCTAATGCTTCAATACTGAGTACAACCTTTATCCAACTCCTGATCAAATGTTTTCATATGACTAGCATGTATAATGGCCTTTATAGTAAAAATACCACTGTACGGCCTCCACCTTTGACTACCCAAAGCCCATGTAGAAGCCCCCATTGCAGGCTCCATAGTCCTTGCAGCAGTCCTACTAAAACTAGGAGGATATGGTATACTACGAATCACAATACTCCTAAATTCATTTACCGAATTCATAGCATATCCCTTTATTATATTATCCCTATGGGGCATAATTATGACCAGCTCAATCTGTCTTCGCCAAACAGATCTTAAATCACTACTTGCATACTCCTCTGTCAGTCACATAGCACTTGTCATCGTAGCCATCCTCATCCAAACACCTTGAAGCTATATAGGAGCCACAGCCCTAATTGCTCATGGCCTCATCTCATCTATACTTTTCTGCCTAGCAAACTCTAACTATGAATGAATTCACAGTCGAACAATAATTCTAGCCCGAGGCCTGCAAACATTCCTTCCACTAATAGCCACCTGATGACTCTTGGCAAGCTTAACTAACCTAGCTCTCCCCCGAACAATTAACCTAATTGGAGGGCTATTCGTAGTAATATCCACTTTTTCATGATCCAATATTACAATTATTCTAATAGGGCTAAATATATAATTACCACCTTATATTCCCTATATATACTAATCACAACACAACAAGGTAAATATACTCACCATATCAATAACATTTCACCCTCCTTTACACGAGAGAATGCCCTCATATCATTACACATTTTACCCCTATTATTATTATCACTGAATCCAAAAATCATTTTAGGGTCCTTATACTGTAAATGTAGTTGAAAAAACAATTAGATTGTGAATCTAATAACAGAAGTTTATTACCTTCTTATTTACCAAAAAAGTATGCAAAAACTGCTAATTTTATGCTCCCATGTATAACAACGTGGCTTTTTCGAACTTTTAGAGGATGGTAGTAATTCGTTGATCTTAGGAACCAAAAAATTGGTGCAACTCCAAATAAAGTTAATAAACCTAGTCTCTTCCTTTACACTAGTTACCCTATTTTTACTAACTATCCCCATCATAATTACAAGCTCTGACAATTACAAGACCTCTAACTACCCACTTTATGTAAAAACAACCATCTCATGTGCCTTCATCACTAGTATAATTCCCACAATAATATTCATTCACACAGGCCAAGAAATAATTATCTCAAGCTGACACTGACTTACAATTTAAACTGTCAAACTATCACTTAGCTTTAAAATAGACTATTTCTCGATAGTATTTGTCCCAGTAGCATTGTTCATCACAAGATTATAGAATTTTCAATATGATATATACACTCAGACCCTAATATCAACCAATTTTTTAAATACCTTCTCTTATTTCTCATTACCATACTCATTCTTATCACCACAAATAATCTATTTCAATTATTTATTGGCTGAGAAGGCGTTGGAATTATATCATTCCTACTCATTGGATGGTGATATGGACGAGCAGATGCAAACACAGTGGCCCTGCAAGCAATTCTATATAACCGCATTGGTGACATTAGTTTCATCCTAGCAATAGCATGATTTCTCATTAATCTTAACGCCTGAGACTTTCAACAAATCTTTATATTAAACCCAAGTGACTCCAACATACCCCTAATAGGCCTCGCACTAGCTGCAACCGGAAAATCTGCCCAATTTGGTTTACATCCATGACTACCTTCCGCAATAGAAGGCCCTACCCCCATCTCAGTACTACTCCACTCAAGCTCAATAGTAGTAGCAGGCATCTTCCTATTAATCCGCTTTCACCCACTAACAGAGAACAACAAATTTGCACAGTCCGTCCTATTATGCCTAGGAGCTATTACCATTCTACTTACAGCAATATGTGCCCTCACCCAAAATGATATCAAAAAAATTGTTGCTTTTTCTACATCCAGTCAACTAGGCCTTATAATAGTAACAATTGGCATTAATCAACCCTACCTAGCATTTCTTCATATTTGCACCCATGCTTTCTTCAAAGCTACACTATTCATGTGCTCTGGCTCTATTATCCACAGCCTAAATGACAAACAAGATATCCGAAAAATAGGAGGCCTATTTAAAGCCATGCCATTTACCACAACAGCCCTAATCATCAGTAGCCTCGCACTAATAGGAATGCCTTTCCTCACTGGATTCTACTCTAAAGACCTGATTATTGAAGCCGCTAACACATCGTACACCAACGCCTGAGCCCTCTTAATAACATTAATTGCCACCTCTTTCACAGCCATCTACAGCACTCGCATTATCTTCTTTGCACTCCTAGGACAACCTCGATTTCCAACCTTAGTAATTATCAATGAAAATAATCCCTAATAATCAAATGTCTAATAATTGGAAGCCTTTTTGCAGGATTCTAATAATTGGAAGCCTTTTTGCAGGATTATTTCCAACAATATTCCTCCAACAACTATCCCCCAAAGAACAATACCCAAAACTATCTAAAAATAATAGCTGTAGCAGTAACAATCCTAGGTTTTATTCTAGTACTAGAAATTAGTAACATAACCCCAAACCTAAAATTTAATTCTCCATCAAATGCCTTCAAATTCCCCAATATACTAGGATATTTTCTTACGATCATACATCACCTGACTCCCTACATAAATTTAATAATAAGCCAAAAATCAGCATCCTCTCTCCTAGACTTAATCTGACTAGAAAATATCTTACCAATAACAACTTCACTTATCCAAATAAAAATATCAACCATAGTCACAAGCCAAAAAGGCTTGATCAAACTATATCTCCTCTCTTTCCTAGTCACAATTATCATCAGTACAGTTCTATTTAATTTCCACGAGTAATCTCCATAATAACTACTACACCAATTAACAAAGATCAACCAGTCACAATAACTAATCAAGTATCGTAACTATACAAAGCCGCAATTCCCATAGCCTCCTCACTAAAAAACCCAGAATCCCCTGTATCATAAATAACTCAATCCCCTAAACCATTAAATTTAAACACAATTTCCACTTCCTCATCTTTCAACACATAATAAACTATCAAAAACTCCATTAATATACCAGTAATGAACGCCCCTAAAACAGTCTTATTAGAGACCCAAATCTCAGGATACTGCTCTGTAGCCATGCCTGTTGTATAACCAAAAACTACTATTATTCCCCCTAAATAAATAAAAAATACTATTAAACCCAAGAAAGACCCACCAAAATTTAATACAATACCACAGCCAACCCCACCACTCACAATTAAACCCAATCCCCCATAAATAGGTGAAGGTTTTGAAGAAAATCCTACAAAACCAAGCACAAAAATGATACTTAAAATAAATACAATGTATGTTATCATTATTCCCGCATGGAATCTAACCACAACTAATGATATGAAAAACCATCATTGTCATTCAACTACAAGAACACTAATGACCAACATTCGAAAATCTCACCCACTAATAAAAATTGTAAACAACGCATTCACTGACCTCCCAGCCCCATCAAACATCTCATCATGATGAAACTTCGGCTCCCTGCTAGGAATCTGCTTAATTCTACAAATCCTAACAGGCCTATTCCTAGCAATACACTATATATCCGACACAATAACAGCATTCTCCTCCATCACTCATATTTGCCGAGACGTCAATTATGGCTGAATTATCTGATACACACATGCAAACGGAGCATCAATATTCTTCATCTGTCTATTTATACATGTAGGGCAAGGTTTATACTATGGGTCATACACCTTCCTAGAAACATGAAACATCAGAGTAATTCTTCTATTCACAGTGATAGCCACAGCATTTGTAGGATACGTCCTACCATGAGGACAAATATCATTCTGAGGAGCAACAGTCATCACCAACCTCCTCTCAGCAATTCCATACATCGGCACAAACCTGGTGGAATGAATCTGAGGGGGCTTTTCAGTAGATAAAGCAACCCTAACTCGATTCTTTGCCTTCCACTTTATTCTCCCATTTATCATTGCAGCACTTGCCATAGTCCATTTACTCTTCCTCCATGAGACAGGATCCAATAATCCAACAGGAATCCCATCAGATGCAGACAAAATCCCATTCCACCCTTACTATACCATCAGAGATATTCTAGGTGTCTTACTTCTAGTTCTTTTCCTAATACTATTAGTACTGCTTGCACCAGACTTGCTCGGAGACCCAGATAACTACACTCCAGCAAACCCACTCAATACACCCCCTCATATTAAGTCCGAATGGTACTTCCTATTTGAATATGCAATTCTACGATCAATTCCCAATAAATTAGGAGTCCTAGCCCTAATCTTCTCTATCTTAGTTCTAATTCTTATACCCCTACTCCATACATCTAAACAATGAAGCATGATATTCCGACCATTCAGTCAATGCCTGTTCTGAATTTTAGTAGCAGACCTACTAACACTCACATGAATTGGAGGACAACCAGTCGAACACCTCTTCATCATCATTGGACAACTAGCATCTGTATTTCCTCATTATTCTAGTACTCATACCAGCTACTAGCATAATCGAAAATAATCTCCTGAAATGAAGACAAGTCTTCATAGTATACTTAATACACTGGTCTTGTAAACCAGAAAAGAACTAACCTCCCTAAGACTCAAGGAAGAATCCACAGCCCCACTATCAACACCCAAAGCTGAAGTTCTATTTAAAGTATTCTCTGAAACATTATTAATATAGCTCCACAAAAATCAAGAACCTTATCAGTATTAAATTTTCTAAAACCTTTAATAATTCAACACAGTTTTGCACTCAACAGCCACTCTATACTCAACACATCATTAATTACACACTTTATGCAGAGCAATATACATAATGCTACTTCATGCACGTATAGTACATAAAATTAATATATTAGGACATATCTACATATAATAGTACATTATATTATATGCCCCATGCTTATAAGCATGTACATGCTATTATTAATAGTACATAGTACATATAGTCATTGATCGTACATAGCACATTAAGTCAAATCCGTCCTTGTCAACATGCATATCCTGTCCCCTAGATCACGAGCTTAATCACCATGCCGCGTGCAACCAACAACCCTCTCCGCAGGGATCCCTCTTCTCGCTCCGGGCCCATAACTTGTGGGGGTAACTATTTAATGAACTTTATCAGACATCTGGTTCTTTCTTCAGGGCCATCTCATCTAAAATCGCCCATTCTTTCCCCTTAAATAAGACATCTCGATGGACTAGTGACTAATCAGTCCATGCTCAAACTGTGGTGTCATACATTTGTTATTTTTAATTTTGGGGGGGATGCTTGGACTCAGCTATGGCCGTCTGAGGCCCCGACCCGGAGCATGAATTGTAGCTGGACTTAACTGCATCTTGAGCATCACCATAATGGTAGGCACGGGAATCATAGCCAATGGTCACTGGACATAACCATTATTTCACGCTTCAACTTTATAATTCTCCCCCCCCATTATCCGCCCCCCCCCCCCCCGCCTTTATATATATTCCAGCCTGTCCGCTGAGAAGAGGCCCCTGAACCACAGGAAAAGGCGAGGGTGCTTTCGAAGCTGTAGCACCACCTGGAGAGCCCCGATTCCTCGAAGCGCGCCTTCGCCTTAATCCGGGTGCGAAGTGTCGGGAGCGGCCGTTAGGTCAACCGCCACTGTGGGCCTCTCAGCTGGTGTGGGGGCGGTTACGCCCCCCCCCCTCCCCCAGCCCCTGCCTTGGAAAATACCCTGGGGCCCAGGTCCCTGCCCCCTTACCCCGCCCCCGGGTCGGCTCAGGGGGTGTGGGGCACCAGGTAGAGGTGGGCGCCCCGGGCTACTAGGCCCTACCCTCACCTACTGCCGCCCGGACGCCCTAAGCGCAACTAGAATGACGGTTGGGGTGGGGAGGGCGCAGATTCTTCCCTGGAGAGCAGCCGTCGGAGAACACCGCGGAGTACCCCTTCCCAAAGCCGGGAGCCACAGACAAGGGTCCGAGGGCACCCAGACTCCCTAGCACGGCTTCCCAGGTCCTTTGGGCGCGCAGGAACCCTCACCTGACCGGCGAGTCGGCGGGCAGATAGGGAGGCAGGCTGACTGGAGGTTCCCGGCGTCTGTAGGCCCAGAGCAGGAAGACCCAACTGGCGCTTCAAATGGCGCCTCAAACGGCGCCTCAAATGGCCACTCTGGTTCTTGCGATACCCAGAGTGCTCTGCGCCCGCCACAAGGGGCCAAAACGTCGACCGCACGCAGCGCCCCGCCTCCAGGAGCAGCCGCCCGCCCCGCCCCCCGCCACAGCCATTCTGCCCACCCGCTGCAGCTCCTTGGTGACCGTGGTGACACCCAGACGTACGCACATACCCAACCTTTCCGGCGAGACAGACATCCCCACGCGTGTCCCCACACTCATCCACAGATGCCCGCATGCATCCTCGACCCCACACACACACTCGCTTGCTCACTCTCCCGCTCTTCCTGAGCCTCAGCCCCGTGGAGCCACCAAACACCCAGACTGACCGCGGGATAGAAAGAGGCTCGGGCCGCAGCGCCCCCTTCCCATGGCCCGCTTCCCAGGCAGCAGCCGCGCCCTGAGCCCAGGTGACTTTCTTAAAGGGAAAGTTCCATCAGCCCCTTGAGGCTCTGCCGCCGCCAGTCGGCCCGCCCCATGGCGCTGCCTGTCGCTCCTCCTGAACTTGTTGTGTTTTGGTTTCCGGTGGGCGGGGGCCAAGAGTTTGATGAAAGTTTGGAGAGTGAAGAAGGCTTGGGAACCTAGCCAAGTCCCTCCCCTCTCCCAGCAGCTTCCCTGGCCGCCCTGCCCACCCCGCCACCCCCCACCCCAGTCTCATCGCCACCCTCAGGCTCCTTCTCGCAGGGAATAAATTTACAAGTTGCTCCAAGCTTTCCAAGGATTGAGCCCCCTGAACCCCTGGGAGTGGACTCCGCAAGGGGGCCCCCTGCTCTGCCCCATCCTCGCTGCCCTCCAGCTGGCACCCTTGGAGGAAGCAGATGTGGTCCCCTTGGGCTAGACTGGAATGAAGCCAGAAAGGCCTGGGGCACTTGGGGGACTGGGGCTGGAGTGAGCCTTCCAGATCCTGGCCTTCTGTGCCTGCCTTCCCCCAAGAGAGAAGACTGAGCCAATTCCAGCCCCTTTGGATCAGCGCCGCTGGGGGCTGTGGGCATGGGTGGGTAAGGCGTGGGTCCTACTCCTTGGAACTTGAGGGCTTGGGGGTCCTTTCTCCACGGATCCTCTCACTGGTTTGGTCACACCTACACTGCCTGGCGTTCTATCCTTGGGCTGGGAAGATCCCCTGGAAGAGGGCATGGCAATCCACTCTAGTGTTTTTGCCTAGAGAATCCCATGGACCAAGGAGCCTGGTGGGCTACAGTCCATAGGGTCACAAAGAGTCGGACACTACTGAAATAACTTAGCATGCACAGGGGTCGTTGTATTACAAGGGCTGCAGACACCAACCTGGGCCCTCTGTTCTCGCCCTGGGGAGACATGCAGAGGTTCCAATCCTAGCTAAAGGAGTCTTTGCCAAAGGGAGCTTTGCTGAGCCTCAGTTTCCGGTCCTACAAAAGAAAGAAAACACATTGCTCCAGGTTGCCTCTGAGCAGCAAAGCTTGGCAGTTGGTGGAAAGGAGCTTCCACATTTGCTTGTCTTGAAGCCACCAGCTTTCAAGGAGAAGGGCCAGTTAGTACTGGCTGTCAGGGGACTATTGTCGCCCCAGCATGTGTTCAGGAAGGGGACCAGTCGCTTCTCTGCACCCTGAGTCTGTCCTCACTGTTCTCTGCCCAGGAAACCAGTTTTCTTTGTTCCCTGAGTATAGTCAGCCTCCAAGAAGCTGATGCACACATGCCAAACTCAAACAAGATCAGTTGACAAGTGAGATTCCACGTTATTAATTTACAGAGGCTCTGAGCGAGATAGCAGATAACTTCCCGCCAAAGAGCGCCAGTCCAATCCACCAGGCTTCTCCAGGGCCCAATCACTGAACTTACAACCTATTCACATTAGAGGCTTGGTCAGAACCGGGAAGATTTGGAGACGGTCTTCTCATCAGCAAGATTAGTTTTGCTTTAACTCTGTCCCCAGCCTTGCAGGTTTGGGATTTGTATTCTGCAGCTTGTTTGTGATTTGTATTCTGTGAACGAACTGCAGGTGTCTCACGGGTGTGTGTCCTCTTCCTGAGCAGTCTGTGGCTCCCATGCCCCCTGCCCTTGTGGATTTGTCTAGATGGATGTGTGTCTGGGGGGAGTGACTGTGCACTGAAGCAACCCTGGGTCTCAGTGTGCCTGGGTGCCCAACTCTGGGGACTGGGCCCCTGTGATCCAATCCTCCCACCCTCTGCCTCTCCTGCTGGGACACAAATTCTCCTTCTGGTCTCTCCCTCCCTCCCTCCCTCCCCGTATCTGGGGCTTGTCATAAAGGGCCACCACACAGGGAAGACAGGATGGAGGCTGCTGGAAGATCCTCCATGGAGTGGACTGGGGACAAGGAAGAATAGGAGGGTGGGACAATGGCTTCCATTCCCCTTGAAGGAATAGACTGGGGCTGGGGGTCCCTGAGAAGAGAGCCCTGAGTGTCAGTGACGCTTCTGGGACCAACATGGCTGCCCCACTCTAAGGGCTCCACGTGAAGTGGGGAGTTGGGAGAGGGCTGGGGTGGGAAGAAGCGAAGGGGAGGAGTGCTCAGGACTCAGTCCTGAGTCAGGGAGAAGGTGCATTTGAGATGAATCCCGGGACAAGGAGACAGTCTCACACTTTAGCCTATGGGGTGGGGGAAATAGATTTTCCCTGGGGATTTGGGAAAGTTGGAGATGTTGCCCACATGGGTTTTGCTAGACTGATGACATCACACACAGTACATTTGCATACATGCAGAGACTTACAGATCTGTGCGTTTTACCCATTTTCATCTAGAAAGGGCTTCAAGCAGATGCACAATGAGGTGAGTCCTGAGGAAAAGCTTAGGAGAAAGATCCTGGTTTGAAACATCGCCTGTCTCCACGAATCAGAGACTAAAGTGGCTGTTTTCTTCCAAACAGAATAAGGCCCAAGGGAGGCAGGTTTTGGGCTAGCCCAGGTCAGAGCCGAGATGGCTTCACCCCCACCGTGAGCTCCCCACCCTAGACTGCTGGCCCACAGGATGGGAAGGGCATGGCCAGCCTGAGCCATCGTGGGGAGAGGAGGGGGATCAGGCCAGAGGACAGAGGGGAGGACCGATGGGGTCAGACATCTCGTGGCTGGCTTCTTCCTGGGCAGGGCAGCAAGAGGACAGGCAGCGGCTGGGCCCCACCCACTGTGGTCTGAGGCATGTCTGAGGAGCCTCCCGTTGCAGTGCTATTTCCTGGGAGGCCTGGGTCCACGTCGGATGCCCTGGTGCTGACTGGTTTCACGTGTCATCATCAGCCCGAAGAAGCAAGGCCTCTGTCGGGCGGCACAGAGTGTGCTTAGGTGTGTGTCTGGTGGGATGAGGGATCAGGCCAGGGTGGGCACTTCTGGAAGGCACTGTAGGAGCTGGCGGCACTGGCACTTGGTGGAGGGTGCGGGGAGACCCTGCAAAGAAGTGGGGGCAGTGTGGCCATTGCTTTGTGATACAGCCTGGCCTGACCAGGCTTGAAGCCCCAGCCTCAGGAGCTGCAGAAACCCACCTGGGCTCTGCTCTCAGATTCTTCCTCCCTTGAAAGCCTAGTGGTCAGTGCCTAGCACCTTCCCTATCCTGTCCCAATGTAAGGGAATGATCCAGGTTGGTTCCAGAAACAAGAGCTGCCTCTGGGGCTCCAGGTGCCCTTCAGGCCATCCTGCTGTGCTTACTCTGGCCCTGGTTCAGGGGGGCAGCATGAGCCAATTACAGGAATCAGAGCAGGGGCCCAGGCTGGATCTCAGCAGCTGCGGGTAAAATTAGAAGGAGAGATTGGAAACATTGACTTTGGCCTGTGTGGGGTACAGCCTTGATGTCCAGAGCATTCAGGGTTCAGATTTCTCAATACCTTAGAGCTCTCAAAATCCAGGATTCCCAAGGCCAAGGGGGCCAGAGCTCTGAACACCACAGCGAACCCAAAAGCTAGAGTTCCCAGCACCCAGAGGCCCTAAATGCCCAGAGCACCTCATGTCTAGATCTCCAGGTTTCCTAACATCCAGCGCTCAGAGTGCCATTTCAGTGGAAAGGAATCTGGAGTGCGGGTGGGGAGTGTTGGTCCTGTTGACCCAGGTCCCTTCAGTGACTGGCATTGCCTGTGGAGTGGCCATCACAGAAGCTGGGCCGGGGTGGTGCTGGAAGCAGCAGCGATTCTTCCTTGATGCTCTTATCCTGTTGTGAAGTGTGATAGAGACTGATGATATTTCCTCCAGTCCCTCCCCACCCCAGGTCATATGACCCGTGTAAGTGAATGTCCACTAATTCACCACATATACTCTGTGCTGGGAACTGTGCTGATTTCTAGGAACTCAGCCCTGAGAGGGAAGGATCTCCTGCTTTCCTATACTGGAACATGAGCCAAAGGGAGCAGGCAGTCTGCAAGCAAAGATCAGATATCAAGTTAAGGAATTTAGCATTCTATGTATTCAGTTCAGTCGCTCAGTCGTGTCCGACTCTTTGCGACCCCATGAATTGCAGCACACCAGGCCTCCCTGTCCATCACCAACTCCCAGAGTTGACTCACACTCATGCCCATTGAGTCGGTGATGCCATCCAGCCATCTCATCCTCTGTCATCCCCTCCTCCTCCTGCCCCCAATCCCTCCCAGCATCAGGGTCTTTTCCAGTGAGTCAACTCTTCGCATGAGGTGGCCAAAATACTGGAGCTTCAGCCTCAGCATCACTCCTTCCAATGAACACCCAGGACTGATCCCCTTTAGGATGGACTGGTTGGATCTCCTTGCAGTCCAAGGGACTCTCAAGAGTCTTCTCCAACACCACAGTTCAAAGGCATCAATTTTTCGGCGCTCAGTTTTCTTCACAGTCCAACTCTCACATCCATACATGACCACAGGAAAAATTGCAGCCTTGACTAGACGACCTTTGTGGGCAAAGTAATGTCTCTGCTTTTTAATATGCTATCCAGGTTGGTCATAACTTTCCTTCCAAGGAGTAAGCATCTTTTACTTTCATGGCTGCAATCACCATCTGCAGTGATTTTGGAGCCCCCCAAAATAAAGTCTGACACTGTTTCCACTGTCTCCCCATCCATTTCCCATGAGGTGATGGGACCAGATGCCATGATCTTAGTTTTCTGAATATTAAGCTTTAAGCCAACTTTTTCACTCTCCTCCTTCACTTTCATCAAGAGGCTTTTTAGTTCCTCTTCACTCTCTGCCATAAGGGTGGGGTCATCTGCATATCTGAGGTTATTGATATTTCTCCCGACAGTCTTGATTCCAGCTTGTGCTTCTTCCAGCCCAGCGTTTCTCATGATGGAAGATGCAAATCTCTAGGCTCACTGCATTAACTCCTTTCTTATGCACCTCAGCTATCTGGGGCCAATCCTGTTTCTTTGTTCACCTTGCTCCTTTCATTCCCAGCTCCTCAGGAATCACTGTTGTGGGGGGGTGGGGGGGTGGCAGCATCCGCTGGATCTCAGTTTGGGGAGCCATTTTTTTTAAATTTATTTTTGAGTTGAAGTATAATTGCTTTACAGAATTTTATGTCAAACCGCAACATGGATCAGCCACAGGTGTACATATATCCCCTCCCTTTTGAACCTCCCTCCCACCTCCCTCCCCACCCCACCCCTCTAGGTTGATACAGAGCCCCTGTTTGAGTTTCCTGAGCCACACAGCAAATTCCCATTGGCTATCTATTTTACATATGGTAATGTAAGTCTCCATGTTACTCTTGGCATACATCTCAGCCTCTCCTCCCCTTTCCCCATGTCCATAAGTCTATTCTCTATGTCTGTTTCTCCATTACTGCCCTGTAAATAAATTCTTCAGTACCATTTTTCTAGATTCCCTATATCTGCGTTAGAATACGATATTAATCTTTCTCTTTCCGACTTACTTCACTCTGTATAACAGGTTCTAGGTTCATCCACCCATTAGAACTGACTCAAATGCGTTCCTTTTTATGGCGGAGTAATATTCCATTGTGGATATGTACCACAACTTCTTTATCCATTCATCTGTCGATGTACATCTAGGTTGCTTCCATGTTCTGGCTATTGTAAATAGTGCTGCAGTGAACAACAGGATACATGTATCTTTTTCAATTTTGGTTTCCTCAGGGTATATGCCTAGGAGTGGGATTGTTGGGTCATATGGTGGTTTTATTCCTAGCTTTTTAAGGAATCTCCATACCATGTTCCACAGTGGCTGTATCAATTTCCATTCCCACCCACAGTGCAAGAGTGTTCCCTTTTCTCCACACCCTCTCCAGTGTTTATTGTTTGTAGACTTTTTGATGATGGCCATTCTGACTGGTGTGAGATGATATCTCATTGTAGTTTTGATTTGCGTTTCTCTAATAATGAGCAATGTTAAGCAGCTTTTCACTTGTTCGTTAGCCTTCTGTAAGTCTTTTTGGAGAAATGTCTGTTCAGGTCTTTCTCCCACTTTTTGTTTGGGTTGCTTGTTTCTCTGGTACTGAGTTATATGAGCTACTTGTATATTTTGGAAATTAATCCTTTGTCAGTTGTGTCATTTGCTATTATTTTTCCCATTCTAAGGGTATTGTCTTTTCACCTTGCTTATAGTTTCCTTTGCTATGCAAAAGCTTTTAAGTTTAATCAGGTCCCACTTACTTACTTTTGTTTTATTTCTGTTACTCTAGAAGGTGGGTCATAGAGGACTTGCTTTGATTTATGTGGGAGCCCTCATTGACATTTGGAGGCCAGAAATCGCTGATGGCTGTGACATTTCTTAGTTATTAATATGGCAGCAGATATTTTAATTTCACAAAGTAAAAACAACTGCCCTCCTAAGGCATGGAGGAATACCTTAGGGGTGGTCATTGGAAAAGAATTCAAAACAAGGCAGGCATTAATGAAGCCAATTTCAATAGTAAGCATAACTCACACCCTTTCAAATAATCATAAGAAAAGATGTCAACATCACTATTCCGTTCAGTTCAGTCAATCAGTTGTGTCCAACTTTTTGCGACCCCATGGACTGCAACACACCAGGCCTCCCTGTCCATCACCAACTCCCAGAGTTTAATCAAACTCATGTCCATTGAGTCAGTGATGCCATCCAACCATCTCACCCTCTGTCGTCCCCTTCTCTTCCCGCCTTCAATCTTTTTCAGCATCAGGGTCTTTTCAAATCAATCAGTCCTTCGCACCAGGTGGCCAGGGTATTGGAGTTTCAGCTTCAGCATCAGTCCTTCCAATGAATATTCAGGATTGAGTTCCTTTAGGATGGACTGGTTGGATCTCCTTGCAGTCCAAGGGACTCTCAAGTGTCTTCTCCAACATCACAGTTCAAAAGCATCAATTCTTCGGTGCTCAGCTTTCTTTATAGTCCAACTCTCATATCCATACGTCACTACTGGAAAAACCATAGCTTTGACTAGATGGACCTTTGTTGGCAAAGTAATGTCTCTGCTTTCTAATACGCTGTCTAGGTTGGTCATAGTTTTTCTTCCAAGGAGCAAGTGTCTTTTAATTTCATGGCTGCAGTCACCATCTGCAGTGATTTTGGATCCCAAACAATAAAGTCTACCACTGCTTCCACTGTTTCCCCATCTATTTGCCCTAAAGTGATGGGACCGGACGCCATGGTCTTGGTGTTCTGAATCTTGAGTTTTAAGCCACCTTATCACGCTCCTCTTTCATTTTCATCTTGAGGTTCTTTGGTTCTTTTTCACTTTCTGCCATAAGGGTGGTGTCATCTGCATATCTGAGGTTATTGATATTTCTCCCGGCAATCTTGATTCCAGCTTGTGCTTCATCCAGCCTGGTATTTTGCATGATGTACTCTGCATGTAAGTTAAATAAGCAGGGTGACAATATACAGCTTTGATGTACTCCTTTCCCGATTAGGAACCAGACTATTAATAAGAACAAAGCAACCAAGGGATGCTTAACTTTGTCGTTTGGATGAAATCGGATTTTGCTATAGCTGAATGGGATCCCTGTTGGATTACTAGACCCTGTTTCATGACAGATTAGTAGGTAATCTGCTGCTAAAACTTCAACTAAAAAATGGGAGGATAAAACGGACTGCAAAGAATCAAATGCAGATGAGAATCCTCCTGATTCTTTTGACTTAGTGCCAATGGGAGGAATGCCTAAAACAAAGCTTGCATAACTGTTTCTCCTCAAAAGGACATTTAGCCTCATTGTAACAGATTAATGTATAAATGCTATGGTTATTAAAGAAACAGTAAGCTAATTCTAATGTTCATAATTCTAAAAAGGTGTAATATCCTCACTGCAGGCTTCTTGCTACATTAATAAATAAATAAAGAACACGGAGCCTCCATTTTCATTGCCATGTTTCCATTCCATGTAAGAATACTGATGACATTCATTGTATCCTGTTGTTAGTTTTATAAGATGTTTCTTCAAAATCTTCATACATTTGTAGTGGCCTTGGATGTATTAACATGGTAGAATTGGTTGTGTTATCCTAATGAATTTTGATGAGTGATTTTGGGGATTAATTCTTTTTTAATATATAGGGTAACTGTTAGTAGTTTTTGGTAATGCAACAGCTATGGCTACTAAGCAGGATGCTGAGGTTTGAGTTAAAAATTGTCTTAGGTATATTTCCTTTCTGTAATGATGGAAATACAGGGTAAAATCACAATGCAATATTTGTTCACATTCACTAAATGATTACAATCAAGATCAAAATATTAACAGCAATGTGGATAATTGGAAACCTTACACTTGGCTTGTTATTATAAAATAATGGCTATATTTCCTTGTGCTGTATGATATGTCCTTGTTGCTAATTTATACAAAGTAATTTGTAGCTCTTAGTTTCATAACTCTACCCTTCCATAACCCTATCCCCTTCTCTCTCCCCACTGGAAACTACTAGTTTGTTCTCTATATCTGAGTCTGTTTCTGCTTTGTTACATACATTCATTTATATTATTTTTTTTATAGCACAAGTGATAACATAGATTATTTGTCCTTCTCTGTCTGACTTATTTCACTAAGTATAATACCCTGCAGGTCCATCCACATTGTTGCAAATGGCAGAATTTCATTCTTTTTTTTAAATGCCTGAGTAATATTCCATTGTATACCACATTTTCTTTATTTATCTGTTGATAGATAATTAGATTGCTTCCATTCCTCAGCTATTGTCACTAAAGCTGTTATTAATATTGGGGTGCATATATCTTTCTGGATTAATGTTTCTGTTTTCTTTGGATAGAGTGGAATTGCTGGAAAATACGGTAGCTCTCTTTTTAGCTTTTTGAGGTACCTCCATGTTGTTTTCCACAATGACTGCACCAATTTACAATTCTACCAACAGTGTATAAGTGTTTGCCTTTCTCTACACTTTTACCTGTATTGTTATTTGTAGAATTTTTGATGATAGTCATTTTGACAGGTGTCAGGTGATGTCTCACCATGGCCTTAATTTGCATTTCTCTAATGATTAACGATACTGAGCATCTTTTCCTGTGAGTATTGGCCATGTGTATGTCTTCTTTGGAAAATGTCTACTCAGGTCTTTTATCGGTTTTTATTTATACTGAGTTTTATGATCTATTTATTTATTTTAGACATATTTATATATTTTGGATATATATTTTGTATATTGGCCATACTATATACAAAATATTTTCCTCCATTCATTAGGTTGTGTTTTCACTTTGTCGATGATTTCCTCTGATGTGCAAAAGCTTTCAATTTTAATTAGGTCCCATTTGTTTATATTTGCTTTTGCTCCTTTTGTGTTAGGAGACAGATCTCAAAAATATTGCTACAATTTATGTCAAAGAATGTTCTGCCTATGTTCACTTCTAGGATTTATATGGCTTCCATGTTGCATTTAGCTCTTTAATCCATTTACAGTTACTTTTGTGTATAGACAGTAAACAGATTTCTGTACATTAATCATCTATTCTGAAACTTAACTGAGTTCATATTTTAATTATAATAACTTTTTTTTGTGGTGATATTAGGATTTTGTCTTCAGTTCAGTTCAGTCACTCAGTCATGTCTGACTCTTTGCGACCCCATGGACTACAGCACACCAGGCCTCCCTGTTCATCACCAACTCCCAGAGTTTACTCAAACTCATGTTCACTGAGTCAGTAATGCCATCCAACCATCTCATCCTCTGTTGTCCCCTTCTTCTCCCATCTTCAATCTTTCCCAGAATCAGGGTCTTTTCAAATGAGCCAGCTCTTCGCGTCAGGTGGCCACAGTATTGGAGTTTCAGCTTCAACATCAGAATTTTGTCTAGATAATATCATATCATCTGAAAATAGTGACAGGTTTGCTTTTTCCTTTTCCAATTATGATGGCTTTTATACTTTTCTTGTCTGATTGCTCTGGATAGTCTTCCAAGACTGTGCTTAATATTATTCGAATTGGTAAGGGTGGGCATCCTTGTCTTGTGCCTGAATGCAGTGGGAAGGCTTTTCCTGAATGCAGTGGGAAGGCTTTCAGCTTTTCATCATTTAGTATGATGCTAACTCTGGGTTTGTCATGAATGGCCTTTATTTTGTTGAGACATATTCCCTTTGTACGGACTTTGATGAGAATTTCTAGCATGAATGGATGTTGAATTTGGTTTCAACAATAACAAAAAAAGTTTTTTTCTGTTTCTGTTGAGATGATCATGTAATTTTTATCCTCAATTTTGTTAATGTGGTATATTGCATTAATTGATCTGTGAATATTGAACCATCCTTGCTTCCCTGGGACAAATTCCACCTGCACGTGGTATATGATCTTTTTCATATATTGTTGAATCAGTTTGTTAATATTCTATTGAGGATTTTTCATACTCATCAGGGATGTTGGGCTGTTATGATCTTTTTTTTATCATGTGTTATCTGTTTTTTATGTCACAGTAATGGTGAACTCATAGAATGAATTTGTATATATTCTGTCCTCTTCAATCTCTGAAATAGTTTAAGAAGGATAGCATTAACTTTTCTTTATATTTCTGGTAATATTCCCCTATGAAGCCATCAAGTTCTAGCTTTTAGGTGTGCTGGTAATTTAAAATCCAATTTCACTACCCGTGATTAGTGTTCAGATTATCTATTTCTTCCTAATTCAGTCTTGAAAGGTTGTATGTTTTTAGAAACTTGTCCATTTCTTCTAGGTTGTCAAACTTGTTGCTATAACTGGTCATCATACTCTCATGACTTTTTGCATTTCTCTGATATCAATTGTTATTTCTCTTTGTAGTTTCTTATTTTGTTTCAGTCCACTCCCTTTTCTTCTTGATGAGCCTGTCTAAAGGTTTATCAATTTTGTTTATCTTTTCCAAAATCCAGCTCTGTGCATTCATGCATGCTAAGTCACTTCAGTTGTGTCTGACTATTTGTGACCCCATGCACTGTAGCTCACCAGGCTCCTCTGTCCACAGGAGTCTCCAGGCAAGGACACTTGAGTAGGTTACCATGCCCTCCTCCAGGGAATCTTCCTGTCCTAAGGATCAAAACTGAGTCTCTTATGTCTCCTGCATTGTTGGGTTCTTTACCACTAATGTCACCTGGAAAGCCCAAAAACCTGTTCTAGATTTCATTTATCTCTTCTGTTGTTTTTTGGTCTCTATTTTAGTTATATCTTCCCTGATCTTTATTATTTCCTTCCTTCTGCTGACATTTGGCTTTGTCTGTTTTCCCTTTTCCAGTTCTTTTAGGTGGTAGATTAGGTAGTTTATTTGATATTTTCCATATATCTTGAGCTGGGCCTATATTGCTATAAACTTCCCTTATCAAACTACTTTAGCTGCATCTCATAGATTTTGGAAAGTTGCATTTGTATTTTCCCTTGCTCATGATATTTTCTGATTTCCTCTTTGATTTTTTTCATCATCTCCAGATGTTTGTGCTTTTCCCACTTTTTCCCCTGTAATTGATCGCTACTTCCATATCGTAGTGATTGTCAAAAATGCTTACTCTTTCTAAATGGGTGCTTCTGTATTAGGTGAATATATGTTAATGAGTTTAATATCCTCTTCTCGTATTGATTGATTTATCCTTATATAATGCCTTTTGGTCTTTTGTTTTAGCCTTTGCTTTAAAGTCTACTTTGTCTTTTATGAGTATTGACATCCCTTTTTTCTTGGCATTCCATTTATATAAAATTTAATTGTCATCCCCTCAGTTTCAGTCTCCAAATGCACTTTAGAATCACACTTTCAAATTTCATGAAAAATTGTTTTAAAATTATTTTTTTGATCAGACTGAATTTATATATTAATTTGAGAAAATTGAAATCTTTTCTAATATTCAGTTTTGTCATTCATGATTTGATATATCTCCATTAATTTGTTTTTAAATCATTTTTTTCATGTATTTTTATTA
Organism: Cervus elaphus; assembly: GCF_910594005.1. Lineage (NCBI taxonomy): Eukaryota > Metazoa > Chordata > Mammalia > Artiodactyla > Cervidae > Cervus > Cervus elaphus. The sequence continues at coordinate 50,651,959 of NC_057837.1, read as the reverse complement.
GTTGGAGGCTAATTACCTAACAATATTGTAGTGATTTTTGCCATACATGGATATGAATCAGCCATGGATTTACATGTATTCCCTATCCCGATCCCCCCTCCCACCTCCCTCTCCAACCCATCCCTCTGGGTCTTCCCAGTGCACCAGCCCTGAGCACTTGTCTCATGCATCCAACCTGGGCTGGTGATCTGTTTCACCCTTGATAGTATACTTGTTTCAATGCTATTCTCTCAGAACATCCCACCCTCGCCTTCTGCCACAGAGTCCCAAAGTCTCTTCTGTACATCTGTGTCTCTTTTTCTGTTTTGCATATAGGGTTATTGTTACCATCTTTTTAAATTCTATATATATGCATTAGTATGCTGTATTGGTCTTTATCTTTCTGGCTTATTTCACTCTGTATATTTTAAATTCACAATTTTGCAATTGCTTTTTCCCCGAATGATCTTATGCATCTCTAGTTACAGCTATTATTAATGCTTTCTTATTCATAGAATTTTAAAAAACTATTATTACTGTTTTTAATAGTTTTGACTACTGTATAGGATTATAACTGAAGTAGATCATGAACGTTAGATCAAGCCATGTTACAGAACTTTTACCATTGCTAACAGTAAGGGCATTCTTTTTATGTGTAACTCTCTTAAAATTAAATCTCCAAACATCCAAATAGTTTTATCTTTATCAAAGACTCATATGCAAACAGTTTACAAGTCCAATAGTTCTACATATGAAGTTATACATATGAAAACTAGAGTCTCTAAATTCCTGCCATTTCCACTTCTGAGAGGAAGACAACTTCAACTCTTTCAACTAATTATTTTAGCCACCTGTCATAAAACACGCTTATTGCTATGTCTTGAAATCTCACTGTTAGGCCTTATTCATAGACATCTCAGTATGGAAGCCAGGGAGGTAATATTCTGTTACTCCTGACCTCATGTCACACATGCACATACTTATTCTTTATCACTCTAATATAATTATAATCTTGAATATGTTAATAGACAGTGTCTATGTTATGACTATGAAATTATTTTTTATATTATAGCTGAATTTGTTACATTCTTAGTTTTAGCTTATGTTGATCCTGTCTTGTGTATGTTTGTGTAACCACTAGCACGGTCAGATGCAGAATATTCCATAAGCACCAAGTCTCCTATGTGCTAGCCCTTTAAAATAAATACCCCACCAAACCAAAACTCTTGCAAATGCCTTTCTGTTTTCTCTCTATATATAATTTTGGGAATGTTATACAAGTATAGTTAATATTTTGAGACTGGTTTTGCTCACTCAACATAATGCCTTTAAGAGATTTATAATTGCCACACCCATACATAGCTCATTCCTTTGGGTTGCTGAGTAGTAGATCCTCATACGGAAAGGTTGTTCACTTATTTTTAGATATTTTGATTTCTTCCACTTCTCTGCTTCAGAGTAAATCTTTTACAACATTTGTACACAGGTTTTGTGTGGACACTGTTTTCATTTCTCTGGAATAAATGCCTTAGTGTGTAATTTCTGGATCATGCAATTTACTTCCTCTCCTTACAGTGGAAAATGATTCCTTTTTTTGGATTCAGTCTATAGCCTGAATAGTTGTGAGGTCCACATTGCACTGTTCATTTGGGCTAAGTTTTGCCAGTTACACTGATAAAATGTTGGAATAAGAAATCATTTCAAGAGCACATCTGGTTCCATCCCAAAGTTGAGAAGGCCCTGGTGAACCCCCTTCCTTTATCCAGGTCAGTCAGTAGATCTTCAGTGAGGCAGGTGCAGAATGAGACTGAAATCCAGCCACAACCTAGGGTCCTGGAATTGGGACTTTAGAACTCAGCCCCCAGCCACAGATCCTTCTTGGGGTCTGTGAGTTTGCCTGGGGCTCCCAACTAAGAATCACCATAAACGTGGAGAAGAACCCAGTGGAGGCAACAGAGACCCTGGGTGCGGAGAGAGTTTTATTTCTGCGAGGCCTGTTCAGTCTCTGAAAATGTAAGATGAGTAGCTAGCCACATTTTCTGCCTGATTTGTATATCACATCTGAAATAGGAACTGTCTTGAACCTAGAAATGTATTGTAATTTCATAGTCATTTGACCCTATCATAGGCCCTTCCTCTTATATCATGAGGGGTGGGGCTTCTTTCCTTTCCACAGAGCACAGAAGTTCATGTTCTCCCAGCTCACACATTTGGACAGAGCAGATTCCTCAGGCCTCCACGATGCCCATCCTTGCCTCCTCATTACACACTCCTCCTCCTTGCCTGCTAATGATTCTACTGCTGGGATTAATAGGTGAGCATTTCTTGGGGTAGAATCCCCTCTCCCTGCCCTCTGGACCTCCCCACTGCCCTGCACTTTTAAAGTCTCCATGTAAACCTGGGTGTGCCACCAAGGACAGCTGCAGAAGGCCAAAGACTGGGCATTATCTGAAAGCATGAAATCAGGGATTTGAGAGTTTTTTCTGTGGATCCACCACCTCCAGCTGCTTAGCAGAGGTATCCAAATGGATGATGTTTCAAATACCAGCAATGACAGATTTATGTGCGTTAACTTGTATAATCCTCACAACATCCCATGTGATAAATGACTATTACTCCTGAATTGCAGATGGGGAGATTGAGGCAGAGAGTAACTTGCCCGATATTAACTGACCTAAGGCAGTGTAGTATGAGATTCAAATCTAGAGTGTCCAGCTCAAGTTGATTCTTTTATTTTTTTTTTATATCACTGATGAGGCGTCCCTATATTTAATTATTTTAATGAGCATGTGACACTGTTAAGAAATAACCACAGAATTCTTCAAAACTTGTACACATCCATGCGTGTGTGCTCAGTTGCTAAGTTGTGTCCGACTCTTTTGCAACCCCATGGACTACATGTAGCCCACCACGCTCCTCTGTCCATGGGATTTTCCAGGCAAGAATACTGGAGTGGGTTGCCATTTCCTTCTCCAACGTTGATTCTTTTAATCATATCATGCAACTCAGCTTCTCAGAGAATCCTAATGGCAGAAAAATCAGAAGATACTGAGAAATAAACAATAGTTTAGTCTTCACCCATGATGCCACTCAGAGAACAGAAGCATTCAAATCTTGCATTGTGTACTCCCAAGTTTTGGTCAGTGATGTGTTGGATGGTTCCCACGTGTTGAAGTTTGCACTGAGTCTTTAACATGTATTGTAATTTCATTTGATCCTCAAAACAACCTGTATACTACAATGCTAGGCTATTCTCTAATACATGTTTGTGGATGCATGTATTTGTGTGTGTGTGCATGTGTGTGTGTGTGTGTGTGTGTGTGTGAGGAAGTTTTCCAGACACATGGGATTTCAAAAAGACTTCTTTAATTTTTAAGTCTACATGAAATGATATAAACATGTGTTGAGTTTTTGCTGTCTTTCAACAACATACCTGCTTTCTCCTTCTCTATAAACCTCTCTCACCCAAACTGTTACTTAAGACAAGAAAACTTCTCTCCTGGTAAATGAGTAGAATTTTATGCATTGCTATCTTAGAGTCCCCTCTTCCATGCTGGTTAAGGGTGAGGAGGAATGAAGGCTAAAAAGGACTCAGAGACTCTTGCCTATATGATCTGTATATCCATATCTATATTTGTAATTATAACCATATCCCTGTCTATAACTTTATCTATATCACCTAATGCTAGTTGAAGCTTCCTTTCCTCAGGACATCTAATGAGTAATAACAATTTGTTTTCTTAAACATTCATCATGGGCCAGAGTTGGAAATTCCCATGGTTGCTAACTCATGTGATCATTATATCCAAGGTAGATCCTCTTGTCATCCCTACCTTATAGATAATAAAACTGAGCAAGGAGAAGTTCAAGGATACTCAGTGTTAGCTGATAGAGGTATGGTTTGAACTCAAGACATCTGGTAGTAGAGCTCATGAATTTAGCCATTGCTCGTCTTGATACTGTGTCCCTTCTTCCATCCCAAGATATTTCTGTGGCTTCTGCCAATGGGTCTGATGAAGGGGAAGGGTTGGGCAGAGGGTTTGTGGTTTTCTTCTCCTGGGCTCTTTTTTTGCTTCCTCATACAAGCAAGTTCCTTTTTTGTTTCCTCATACAAGCAAGTTCCTTTTATTTTTCACCAAGTTATTTACATGGGAAACTCAACTTCTGACACAATTTCTACAGAGATTAACTGCTTAAAGTAGAGCTCATTGTCTTGGGAAGATGTCACACTGGGCAGTTCACATATCATATGTATATTACTTTGATATTTAGTAGATGGCAGGAAGGAACTTGGGGTGAATTGTTGAGTAAAAGAGACTAATTGCCCTTATTGATGTTTATCTTAGTGAAAGAAATGACAATAAACAATAGACTTATAATTCAGCAAATAATACAGAATATTAGAAAGTGCTATGTGTTAGAAAAGAATACCTGACATGTAAAAAATGAAATTAGTTTGTTCTTTAACTTCATACACAAAAATAAGCTCAAAATGCATTAAAGACCTAAATTTGAGACTTAACACTATAATGCTCTTATAGAAAAATATAAGAAGAACACTCTTTGACATAGAACAATATCTTTTTTGATCTATCTCCCAGAATAATGGAAATAAAAACAAAAAGAAACAAATGAGACCTACTTAAACTCAAAAGTTTTTGCATAATAAAGAAACAACAAACAAAATGAAGGACAGCCCACAAATTGAGAGAAGATATTTGTAAATGGTGTGACTGAAATGGGCCAGTCACCAAAATTTACAAACAGCTCATGACACTTAATAAAATCAAAGCAAAAAAACCACTCAAAAAATTAGCAGAAGATGTAAATAGACATCTCTCCAAAGAGGATATACAGTTGGCCAGTAGGTACCTGAAAAGATGTCAACAAAATTATTAGAAAAATGTAAATCAAAACTAAAGTGAGATATCACTTCATACCGGTGAATGGCTTTCATCAAAAACCCACAAATAATAAATTCTGGAGCCAGTGTGGAGAGAAGGGAACCCTCCTACACTGTTGGTAGGAATGTAAATTGGTACCACTACTATAGAGAACAGTATTCACTCAGTTGCTCAGTGATGTCTGGCTCTTTATGACTCTTGGACTGTAGCCCACCAGGCTCCTCTGTCCATGGAATTTTTCAGGCAAGAATACTGGAGTTGGTTGCCATTCCTTACTCAAGGGATCTTCCCGACCCAGAGACTGAACCCATGTCTCTTTGGTCTCTTCATTGGCCTTTACCACTGCGCCACCTGGGAAGCCCCAGAGAACAGTATGGACGTTCCTCAGAAAACTAAAAATGGAGCTACCACCCTGCAACCCCAGTCCTGGCCATATATCCGGGCATGAGCTACCTTATGACCCTGCAATCCCAGTCCTGGGCATGATCTGCAAAGATACATGCACCCCAGAGTTCACTGCAGCACTGTTCGCCAAGACATGGAAGCAAGCTAAACATCCATCAGCAGAGGAATGGATGAAGATGTGGTATGTACATATGGTCGAATAGTCCTCAGCCATAAAAAGAATGAAATAATGCCATTTGGAACAACATGGATGGACCTAGAGTGTATCATACTGAGTGAGGTAAGTCAGAGAAGGAGAAATATCATGACATCCCTTATATGTGGAATCTATAAAGACATGATACAAATGAACTACAAAACAGAAACATACTCACAGACTTCAAGAATGAGCTTATGGTTGTGGGAAAAAGAATGGGGGGAAGGGATAGTTGTACAGTTTGGGATGGACACATACAGTCTGCTGTACTTAAAATGTAAAATCAACTGTATAGCACATGGAACTCTGCTCAATGCTATGGGGCAGCCTGTATGAGAGGGGAGGTTGGGGATGAATGAATATATGCATATGTATGGCTGAGTCCCTTCACTGAAACTATTACAGCATTGTTTGTTAATTGGCTGTACCCCAATACAAAATTAAAAATTAAAAAGGAAACAAAACAAAGATTAATTGGATAACTGAATTGAGAGAATTTGTTGGGTGGGATGTATTTTAAACCTGGTAGTCTTGCATGGGCATCACAGAGATGGGGAAGTTTGAAAGAAATTTCTGGGGTAAGCATTTGTGGTTATCTTGGGGAGGAGCCTTCCTGACAGGGAGCAGCATGTGCAGAGGCCCTGAGAGTAGAATCATCCTCCTGTGATGAAGGATTGGGCTTTTGCCCTGAGTGAAACTATTGCCATTGTGGTTTTGAAGAGAGAAGTGACTTGGTCTGACATGAGTTTTAATTTATTTGAGCATTTGATGGACAACAGACTACACAGGGAACTTCCCTGATGGCTCAGCTGGTAAAGAATCCACCCGCAATGCAAGAGACCCTGGTTCAATTCCTGGGACGGGAGATCCCCTGGAGAAGGGATAGGCTACCCACTCCAGTATTCTTGCCTGGCAAATCGTCATGGACAGAGGAACCTGGTGGGCTACAGTCAATAGGGTCGCAAAGAACTGGACACAACTGAGCAACAAATCACAGCTCAGCACAGCAGGGACGACGCAGGACATTGATAGAAGCAACTAGAGCATTTGAAGTCATAACATTCATTCAAAAAAAGTAAAAATGGCTTGCACTGAACAGCAGCTAGTAGAGATAAGAGAAAGAGGTCAGATACTGGATGCACACTAATGAGGAGGCAATAGGATTTTCTGATGCATAGGACTTGCGATGGGAGAGAAAAATCTCAAGGTTTTGATAACTGGACATCTGAAAGAAGAACTGTGGCTCAGCTGAAATATAGCAGGTGTGGGGGAAATTCATGTCAGTGTTAGATGTGTTAATTGTGAGATGTTTATTTCTGTCCAGAAAGTATGACAAGTTGATAGTTGGACATACAAGATCAGAGTTCTGGAAAAATGCCTGGGCCAGAGAGGTAATTGGAGAGTTATTGATATACAGTTGGCAGAATTTTTGCGATCTCTTGGCTCCTCTCACCCCTCTGATTCCTAGTCTCTCCTCCCTCTTCCTGTCCCTCCATTTCTCCCTCCAAAGTTCGTTCATGTTTCTTCCCATTTTTGTCTTAGCAGTGCAACATCCACAACCTCACTTTTTCTCTCCAGACTTAACAATCTAAATCATCTGAAGCTGTTGGCACATCATAAGACCTGCCCTGTAATAGTATGTCCCCTCCTTGGGAGGTATGATTGGTTACAAATAGTGCTTAGTGCATGGGTTTATCGGCTCACACTCTGCAAAGTTGAACTACAAAGGGGTAGGGAAGAAATAGAAAAGAAGCCAGGGTTTGTTTTGAGGCCAAAGCAGCCTGCTCCTCTTATTTACATCCCTGGAATGAAACCCATGCTTGTTTAATAGAACATTTCAGATAAGAGGGATTGTGTTTGTATTTCTCTGTATCTTCAGAAACTGGATAGTCAATGAGGCAGTGAAATCAAGTGGATAGCTTGAACCTGTAGTGAAATAATTGGCCCAATGGTGACTCATGGCTATTCAACTCATAACTTGCTGTCCAATCATAATCAATAACCCAGATTCTTTTTTTAAATGTTTTATTTTGTATTGGAATATTCTCAATTAACAATACTATGGTAGTTTCAGGTAGACAGTATAGGGACTTAACCATATGTACATTTGTATGCATTCTCACACTAATTCTCCTCCCATCCAGACTGCTACATAACATTGACCAGAGTTCCTTGTGCTCTACACTTGCATATACACAATGCAATACATTGTATTAACTCTATAGATTACTTCTGGTCAGTCAGTCAGTTCAGTCACTCAGTCATGTCTGACTCTTTCCAACCCCATGGATTACAGCATGTGAGGCTTCCCTGTCCATCACCAACTCCCAGAGCATGCACAAATTCATATCCATTGAGTTGGTGATGCCATCCATTTTATCCTCTGTCGTCCCCTTCTCCTCCTGCTTTCAATCTTTCCCAGCATCAGGGTCTTTCCAGTGAGCGAGTTCTTTCCATCAGGAGGCCAAAGTATTGGAGTTTCAGCTTCAGCATCAGTCCTTCCAGTGAATATTCAGGACTGATTTCCTTTAAGAATGACTGCTTGGATCTCCTTGCAGTCCAAGGGGCTCTCAAGAGTCTTCTCCAACACCACAGTTCAAAAGCATCAAATGTTCGTCACTCAGCTTTCTTTATAGCCCAACTCTCACATCCATACATGACTACTGGAAAAACCATAGCTTTGACTAGATGGACCTTTGTTGGTAAAGTAATGTCTCTGCTTTTTAATATGCTGTCTAGGCTTGTCATAGCTTTTCTTCCAAGGAGCAAGCACCTTTTAATTTCATGGCTGCAATCACCATCTGCAGTGATTTTGGAGCTCAAGAAGGTAAAGTTTGCCACTGTTTCCATTGTTTCCCTATCTATTTGCCTAAAGTGATGGGACCAGATGCCATGATCTTATTTTTTGAATGTTGAGTTTTAAGTCAACTTTTTCACTCTTCTCTTTCACTTTCATCAAGAGGTTCTTTAGTTCTTCTTCGCTTCTTGCCATAAGGGTGGTGTCATCTGCGTATCTGAGGTTATTGATTTTTCTCCCAGCTATTTTGATTTCAGCTTGTGCTTCATCCAGCCTGGTATTTCGCATGATGTACTCTGCATATAAGTCAAATAAGCAGGGTGACAATATACAGCCTTGACGTGCTCCTTTCTCAATTTGGAACCAGTCTGTTGTTCCACGTTCAGGTCTAACTGTTGCATCTTGACCTGCACACAGATTTCTGAGGAGGCAAGTAAGGTGGTCTGGTATTCCCATCTCTTGAAGAATTTTCCACAGTTTGTTGTGATCCACACAGTCAAAAGGCTTGGCATAGTCAATAAAGCAGAAGTAGATGTTTTTCTGAAACTCTCTTTCTTTTTGATGATCCACCAGATGTTGGCAATTTGATCTCTGGTTACTCTGCCTTTTCTAAATCCAACTTGAACATCTATAAGTTCACAATTCACATACCACTGAAGCCTAGCTTGGAAAATCTTGAGTATTTCTTTGCTAGCATGTGAGATGAGTGCAATTGTGCAATAATTGTGCAATTCTTTGGCATTGCCTTTCTTTGGGATTGGAATGAAAACTGACCTTTTCCAGTCCTGTGGCCACTGATGAGTTTTCCAAATTTGCTGGCATATTGAGTGCAGCACTTTCACAGCATCATCTTTTAGCATTTGAAATAGCTCAACTGGAATTCCATCACCTCCACTAGCTTTGTTTGTAGTGATGACTCCTAAGGCCCACTTGACTTCACATTCCAGGATGTCTGGCTCTAGGTGAGTGATCACACCATCGTGCTTATCTGGGTCATGAAGATTTTTTTTGTATAGTTCTTCTGTGTATTCTTGCCACCTCTTTTTACTATCTTATGCTTCTGTTAGGTCCATACCATTTCTGTCCTTTATTGAGCCCATCTTTTCATGAAATGTTAACTTGGTATTTCTAATGTTCTTGAAGAGATCCCTAGTCTTTCCCATTCTATAGTTGTCCTCTATTTCTTTGCATTGATCTCTGAGGAAGGTTTTCATATCTCTCCTTGCTATTCTTTGGAACTCTGCATTCAGATGGGTATATCTTTCCTTTTCTCCTTTGCCTTTAGCTTTTCTTCTTTTCTCAACTATTTGTAAGGCCTCCTCAGACAACCATTTTGCCTTTCTGCATATCTTTTTCTTGGGGATGATCTTGATCACTACTTCCTGTACAATGTCATGAACCTCCATCCATAATTCTTTGGGCACTCTGCCTATCAGATCTTATCCCTGGAATCTATTTGTCACTTCCACTGTATGATTGTAAGGGATTTGATTTAGGTCATACCTGAATGGTCTAGTGGTTTTCCCTATTTTCTTCCATTTAAGTCCGAATTTAAGCCACAGTCAGCTCCCGGTCTTGTTTTTGCTGACCCTATAGAGCTTCTCCATCTTTGGCTGCAAAGAATATAATCAAACTGATGTCAGTATTGACCATCTGGTGATGTCCGTGTGTAGAGTCTTTTCTTGTGTTGTTGGAAGAGGGTGTTTGCTATAACCAGTGCGTTCTCTTGGGAAAATTCTGTTAGCCTTTGCCCTCTTCACTTTGTACTCCAAGGCCAAAGTTGCCTGTTACTCCAGGTATCTCTTGACTTTCTACTTTTGCATTCCAGTCCCCCATGATGAAAAGGACATCTTTTTGGGGTGTTAGTTCTAGAAAGTCTGGTATTCAGACCTTAGTGGTTTTGTATTCAGACCTTCAATGTTAGTGGTTAGGACATAGACTTGGATTATTGTGATATTGAATGGCTTGCCTTGAAAATGAATGGAGATCATTCTGTCATTTTTGAGATTGCACCCAAGTACTGCATTTTGGACTCTTTTGCTTACTCTGAAGGCTACTCCATTTCTTCTAAGATATTCTTGCCCATAGTAGTAGATGACATGGTCATCTGAATTAGATTCACCCATTCCAGTCCATTTTAGTTCACTGATTCCCCAAATGCCAATGTTCTCTCTTGCCATCTCCTGTTTGACCACTTCCAATTTACCTTGATTCATGGACCTAACATGCCAGGTTCCTATGCAATATTGTTCTTTATAGCATCAGACTTTACTTCCATCACCTGTCATATCCACAAGTGGGCATTGTTTTTGCTTTGGCTCTGTCTCCTTTCTGCAGTTATTTCTCCACTCTTCTCCAGTAGCAATATTGGGCACCTACTGACTGGGGGAGTTCAGCTTTCAGTGTCATATCTCTTTGTCTTTTCATACTGTTCATGGAGTTCTCAAGGGATGAATACTGAAGTGGTTATTCCCTTCTCCAGCGGACCACATTTTGCAAAAACTCTCCACCATGACGCATCCATTTTGGGTGACCCTACATGGCATGGATCATAATTTCATTGAGTTGGACAAGGCTGTGGTTCATGTGATCAGTTTGATTAGTTTTCTGTGATTGTGGTTTTCATTCTGTCTGCCCTCTGAAGGATAAATATAAGAGGTTTATGGAAGCTTCCTGATAGAGGAACTGACTGTGGGGGAAAACTGGGTCTTGTTCTGATGGGTGGGGCCATGCTCAGTAAATCTTTAATCCAATTTTCTGTTGTTGTGCTGGGCTGTGTTCCCTACCTGTTATTTGACCTGAGACAAAACTATGGTGGGAGTAATGAAGATAATGGTGACCTCCTTCAAAAGATCTTTTGCAGGCACTGTTGTATTCAGTGCCTCTGACCCTGCAGCATGCCACTGTCGACCCACTCCTCTGCCAGAAACTCTTCTACACTCACAGGCAAGTCTGGATCAGTCTCTTGTGGGGTCACTGCTCCTTTCTCCTGGGTCTTGGGGCACACAAGGTTTTGTTTGTGCCTTGCAAGAGTCTGTTTCCCCAGTCCGGTGGAAGTTCTATAATCAAATCCTGCTGGCCTCCAAAGTCAAATTCTCTGGGGATTCTCTGTCCCTTTGCCAGATCCCCAGGTTGGGAAATCTGTTTTGGGTCCTAGAACTTAACACTGTGTAATTTATTTGGCATAATTGTTCCGCAGTTTGTAGGTTGTCTGCTCAGTGGCTCTATGGTGGGGTTAAGGGTAGTATAGTCACTCTAACAATATTCATTCTTCCAATCTGAGAATGTGGTGTATCTTTCCTTATGTGAAGAACCAGAGATCAAATTGCTAGCATTCATTGGATCATAGAGAAAGCAAGGAAATTCCAGAAAAACATCTACTTCTCTTTCATTGACTAGGCTAAAGCCATTGACTGTGTGGATCACAACAAACTGTGGGAAATTCTTAAAGGGATGGGAATACCATAACACCTTAACTGCCCTCTGAGAAACCTGTATGTGTCTCCAGAAGCAACAGTTAGAACCGAACATGGAACAACAGACTGGTTCCAAATTGGGAAAGGAGTATGTTAAGGCTGTATATTGTCACCCTGCTTATTTAACTTGTATGCAGAGTACACTATGTGAAATGCTGGGCTGGATGAATCACAAGCTGGAAACAAGATTGTTGGGAGAAATATCAACAACCTCAGATATGCAGAGAATAACACTCTAATGGCAGAAAGTGAAGAGGAAATAAAGGGCCTCTTGATAAGGGTGAAAGAGGAGAGTGAAAAAGCTGACTTGAAACTCTAAATTCAAAAAACTAAGATCATGACATCTAGTCCCATCACTTCATGGCAAACACAATGGGAGAAAAGTAGAAGCAGTGATAGATTTCATTTTCTTGGGCTCCAAAGTCACCATGGATGGTGACAGCAACCATGAAATTAAAATATGCTCCTTAGAAGAAAAGATAGCATATTAAAAACCAAAAGCATAAGTATAGTCAAAGCTGTGACTTTTCCAGTAGTCATGCACAGATGTGAGAGTTGGACCATAGAGAAGGCTGAGCACTGAAGAACTGATGCTTTGATGTGTGGTGCTGGAGAAGACTCTTGAGAGTCCTTTGGACTGCAAGGAGATCAAAGCAGTCAATCCTAAAGGAAATCAACTCTGAATATTCAATAAAATGACTGATGCTGAAGTTGAAACTCTAGTCCTAGATCCTGATGCTGGGAAAGATTGAAGGCAAAAGAAGAAGGGGGCAGCAGAAGATGAGATAGTTAGCATCACCAACTCAATGGACATGAATTTGAGCAAACTCTGACGTGACAAACTCTGGGAGCTAGTGAAGGACTGGGGAGCTTGGCACCCTGCAGTCCATGGGTTTGCAAAGAATTGGACACAAATTAGCAACTCAATGACATGTGCCTTCTTCGGTTTCTTTCAACAGCATCTTATAGTTTTCAGAGTACATGTCTTTTATCTACTTAGGAATGTTGATTTTTAGGTATTGTATTTTTTCTGATGTGATGGTAAGTGGGATTGTTTCTTTCATTTTTCTTTCTGATCTTTTGTTGTTGTATAGAAATGTAACAGATTTTTATGTATTAGTTTTATATCCTGCAACTTTATCAAATTCATTGATGAGTTCTATTAGTTTTCTGGTGGCATCTTTTTGTTTGTTTGTTGTCTTTTTTTTCACTTTAATGAAGAGAATTTATTACAGTGAGTTCATTAAAGAGTTATTGAAGGATAAAATGCAAACAAAACAAAGCAGTAATATGTCAATCATGAGTGAGGAAAGAAGCTAGTACACCAAGGGCCTGAGGAGTATAAAGGGAACATCCAAGCATTTAGGGCAAAGAGAATTTTACTAACCAGTATTGAGTCAGATGAGTATTGAGTAAGATGAACATAAGACAGAAAATAGAGCAGTGATCTCACCCCAAAAGCAAAGTATACAAGTGTGGGTTTGGAACAGACACAATATTTTAATAGGCTAAGCTCTATAGTGAGGAAAGACTGTATGTGAGGAATCCTAGGTATTGACTCCTACGTATTTTATACTTAGCTAATATGTAGCTATTATAAGTGAAGTTGCTAGCTTAATTTCTTTTTTGGATTCACTGTCACTAGTATGTAGGAAAAAAACCTGATTTTTGTGTGGTGACTTTGTATCTCAAAACTTTGCCAAATTTACTTATTAGATTTACCAGTTTTTTTTTTTTTCATTTATTTTTATTAGTTGGAGGCTAATTACTTTACAATATTGTAGTGGTTTTTGTCATACATTAACATGAATCAGCCATGGATTTACATGTGTTCCGTATCCTGATCCCCCCTCCCACCTCCCTCTCCATCCCATCCCTCTGGGTCTTCCCAGTGCACCAGGCCCAAGCACTTGTCTCATGCATCCAACCTGGGCTGGTGATCTGTTTCACCCTAGATAATATACATGTGGGAGAAGGCGAGGGTGGGATGTTTTGAGAAAACAGCATAGAAACATGTATATTATCTAGGGTGAAACAGATTTACCAGTTTTTAATGTTGGAACCTTTAGAATTGCTACATGGAAATCATGTCACTCACAAACAAGATCATTTCACTTCTTTCCAATTTGAATACCTTTTATACATATTAATTAATTGCTTTTCTCGGAACTTCCAGTATTGTGTTGACTAGAAGTGGCAAAAGTGGGCATGTCTTGTTCCTGATTTTGGAAAAGCTTTCAGAATTTCACTATCGATGAGGCTGTTAATGTGGGGTTTTATATACAACTTCATTTATTGGGCAATTTTCCATCTATTTCTAGTTTATTGATTTCTTATCATGAAAAATGTTAACTTTTGTTAAGTCCTTTTTCTGCATTAATTTTTTTTCTCTTTATTCTGTTAAAGTGGTTAAATACATGGTTTGATTTTCATATTGTTGTTTAGTTGCCAGGTCATGCCCGATTCTTTGTGACCCCATGGACTGCAGCACACCAGTGCGTATATTTTCATGTGTTGAACCATTTTTATATTTCAGCAATATATCCCAGTTTGTCCTGGTGCATAATTCTTTTAATATGCTATTGAATTGGATTTTCTAACATTTTACTGAGGACTGCTGCATCAACAGTCATGTGAGTTATTGGTCTGTGTCCATTCTTCTATCAATAGAGATTTAGATCACTTCCGTGTCTTGGCTATTGTGGATAGTGCTATGAACACTGGAGCACATATATCCTTTTGGATCATGTTTTTCTGCAGATTTATGCCCGGAAGTGGATCGTATGATAGCTCTATTTTTAGTTTTTCAAGAAACTTTCATACTATTCTCCACAGTGGCTGTACCAATTTACATTCCCACCAGCAGTGTAGGAGGGTTCCCTTCCCTCCACACCCTCTTCAGCATTTATTGTTCATGGATTTTTTGATGATAGCCATTCTAACTGGTATGAGGTGATATCTCATTGTAGTTTTGATTTGCATTTCTCTAACATTTAAGCAGTGTTGAGCAGCTTTTTATGTGCTTTTTGGTCATCTGTATATCTTCCTTGGAGAAATGTCTATTTAGGTTTTTTTCCCATTTTTTGTTTGGGATGTTTGTTTGTTTTGGTTACTTAGCTGCATGATCTGTCTGTAAATTTTGGATTCTAATCCTTTGTTGGTCACATTATGTGCAATAATTTTCTCCCAAAATATGGTTATCTTTTCATTTTGTTTATTGTTTCTTTGCTGCACAAAAGCTTTTGAGGGTGATTATGTCTCATTTGTTTATCTTTGTTTTTACTTCTTGGAGATGGATGGAAAAAGATATTGCTGCTTTTAATTCAAGGAATGTTTTGTCTTTGTTTTGCTGTGTTTTATTGTGTCTGGTATTAAATTTATGTCTTTAAACTAGTTTATTTTTGTTTATGGTATTAGAAAATGTTCTAATTTCATTTTTTTTTCACATGTAGCTATCCTGTTTTCCCTGCACCATTTACTGAAGAGACTGTCTATCCTCCATTGTACAGTCTTAGTACATATATGCAATGGATCATTACTCATCCATTAAAAAGAATGAAATAATGCCATTTGAAGCAAAGTGAGTGGCCCAAGAAATTATCATACTGAGTGAAGTGAGTCAGAGAGTGAAAGGGAAATATAAGATAACACTAATATGTGGGATAAAATATGAGACAAATGAACTTATTTACAAAACATAAGCCTTGTGTTTCTTTCAGACTTAGAGAATAAATTTATGGTTATGAGGGCAGAAGGGTTTGGGAGAGGGATAGATAAGGAGCTTGGGACTGACATATACAGACTGTTGTGTCTAAAATGGATAACTAATGAAGAACTACTGTATAGCATATGAAAGTCTGCCCAATATTATGTAGCAGCCTAAATGAGAAAAGAATTTGAAAAAGAGAAATATTGGTCTGTATTTTCTTGTTATGCCTTTATGTCACTGTGATATCTGGATCATGCCAATAGAACTCTGAAAGAATTGAGAAGTCCTTCCACCTCTTAAGACTTTTTTGAAGAGGAATACTGTTAGTTTTCTTTAAAAATTTGGAAGCATTCACTAGTGAAGACAAGTAATTTGGGGCCTTTCTTTGTTGGGAGGTTTTTTATTATTAATTGAATCTGATTGCTAGTTACAGGTCTACTCTAATTTTTTATTTCTTCATAATTCAGCTTCAGTATTATGTCCTTACAAGAATTTGTCCAATTTATCTATGTTATCCAATTTTTTTGGTGTTTAATCATTCATAGAACTGTTTTAAAATCCCTTTTATTTTTTTGACATTATTAGTATGTTTTTCATTTCTGATTTTAGTTATTTGGGTTGCCACTCTTTGTTTTTTTTCCTTAGGCAATCTAGCTAAATTTGCTTAATTTTATTGATCTTTTTGAAGAATCCCTCTTGGCTTTGTTTATTTTCTCTCCTATACTATTCACATTTTACTTTTCTCTTCAGTAATCTCAGCTATTTTCTTTCATTTGCAAACTTTCGGGTTGGGGTTTACTTTACTCTTCTTTCTCTAGTTTCTTGCAGTGTAAAGTTCTTCAATGTCTGCATGTGCAGCCACAAATTTCCCATTAGGGCTGCTTTCTGTGCATCTCATGTGTATTCATAGTATGTGTTTATGTTTTCATTTGTCTCCAAGTGTTTTCTAATTTCCCTTGTGATGTTTCTTCCTTGACATGTTGATTTTTGAAGAGCATGTTGTTTGAGTTCTATGTACCTGTGACTATTTTATTTCCTCTTCTGTCATTGATCTAGTTTAATTTTACAGTTTGAAGAGCATTTCTTTCAGTTTCAATAAGTTGTCTTGTCATTCTTCATGTGTGACAATGACACATTTATAGATTTTTTTGTTACGGCAACTGGTTTATGTAGCTGTAGACACAAAATAGCCCCATGACAAAGGAGGAACATCAAAATTGCTGAGTGCTAGGATGTGAAGGTCACCTCCTCCCACAAATACATCAAAAACACATCTACATGTGGAATGATTCTCACAGAATGTCTACTGAATGCTGGCAGAGGATCTCAGACATCTGAAAGGGCAATAAAATCTCTGTGTATATGGGTGAGATGAAAGAAAAGAGAAGAAAAAAAGAAAGAAAGGAATCAGGATGGGACCTGTACACTTGGAGGGAGCTATGAAAGAAGAAAGGTTCCTGTAACCTGGTAAGTACCCCCAGTGGCAAGGAGATCAGCTGGGATATGGGGAACCTCAGAGCCTTGAAGGAGAGTGTAGCAACCAGTTTGCAGCAGCTGGAACACTGAGAGATATGCACAGATGGTCAGTGCAACTGCCCTACGCGTCCCAGCCTGCTTGTCTGCTGGTAAGGGCAGGGGCAGGGTTTGAAGCTCACCCCCACTTTGGAGCAGTTTTTTTGCCACTGTCATCCTGGGCTCCAGGTGGAGTCATGAGCTGCTTCTACTCCCATCGAGTGCTCTGGGGGCACGCGTGAGCCACCACTGCCATGAAGAACTCCAAACTGGGTATCAGACACCACATGGGCACACCCCCATAAGGGAATAATGGCCAGCTCATGCTGAAAAAGAGGTGACAGGCATATGTACTAAAAACAGCCCTTGCACCAGAAATATTAAACCCACACAATCCACACATGGATGCTCCCATGTATAAACAGCCCTCCAAGACCACAGGAGATAATTGTTTTTCCTAAACTTCCAGAATAAGAGAAATATAAGTAAAATGAAGAAGCAGAGGAACCATGCCCAGTTAAAAGATCAAGAAAATTCACCTGAGAAAGAAAATGAAATAGACCTCTTTAGTCTAATAGACAATAATTTCAAAAAGGAGATAATGAAAATGCTGAAGGAAATAAGAGAGAACCCAAATAAACAAAACAAGAAAGGAAAAAGGAGACATAAGACCAGTATTACACAAGTATAAGAAAAAATAAGGAAATCTATGAACAGTTAAATTTGAACAAATTCAACAACTTAAAAGAAATGGAAGTTTTTAGAAAAATGCAGTCTACAAGCTGGATGTTGTGGCCAAAGAGAGATAGACGGGTATACCTGTGTATGAAATAGAAACAGACTCACGGACATAGGAAATGGAGTTTCAGTTGTCAAGGTAGATGGGGTAGGGGTTAGGTAAGCTATTATACACGGAAAGGATAAAAAAACAAGATCTTACTGTACAGCACAAAGAAGTATATTCAGTATCACGTGATAAAAATAATGGAAGAGAATATATTTAAAATGTATGTGTATAACTGAGTCACTTTCTATACAGCAAAATTAACACAGCATTGTAAATAGATATACTTCAATTAAAGCAAGTTATAAATCAAGTAAACAAAACATAGACCATCAAAGAGATCTATGTCCTAATACTCACCAGTGAATGTTTTACTTTACATGGCAAAAAAATTTTGTAAAAGTGATTAAGAATCTTGCTATGGGAAGAATATTCTTGACTATCAATGTAAGCCTAATATAATCTTATAAGAAGGAGGCAGGAAAGCCAAAGTTAGAGGACAAGTGAAATGGAAGCACAACTGGAGTCATAAGAAGATAGAAACCTTGAGAAAAGGAATGTAGACAGTCTCAAGAATTTGGAGAGGCAATGATCAGAGCCTCTAGATGAAATGTAACCCAGTTGACTCCTTGATTTTAGTTCAGTAATACTGTTTTTGGTCCCTTCATATCCAGAATCATAAGATAATAAAACTGTCATTTTTAGTCACTACATTTTCTATAATCTATTATAGCTGCTTTAGTCATATAACATGACTGTGTCATTGGAAAAAATCCCAGGGAGTTGAAACAAAGCTTTGCTTTCTACATAAACTAAGTGTTCATTGTGTGTTGGGAGCTCTGAACATCACTGTCACTCAAGTATCAGGTTGTTGGAGCCAATTCTATCATGAGTATGTAGATTGCTGGGGAGGAGAGAAGCTGGCCCATAAAGGTACTTGCCGTTTAATGAATAACATACAAAATACACACATCACTTCTCACAACTCAGTGATCTAAGAGGTCATGTGGTCCCACCTAATGCAAAGGACAGAAGTGCAGCACTCCCTGAGGACACACAGTGAACACCCAGGAATACTGGGTGGATCATGACACTTCCAGAGAGGGCTCAAGGCCTCAGTCCCAGTCTCTGCCACATCACTGACCTCTGTGCCTCAGCTCCTCGCTTGTGTTAGTGTCTCACATTACAGACTCATTGTGCAAGCTACATGCAATGTACATGCCGTGTGCTGAGTTTAAGGCCCATTCAAGGTGCATTCAGACAATGAATGCTGTTGTTGATAAACACTTGAGAAAACCTACAGGATCACATGAGGGTGAATAAATAACTGCTTTGTGTTTTCTTCCAGGAGCGGCAGGTGAGGGGGAGCTGCAGGTGATTCAGCCTGAGAGGTCTGTGTCAGTTGCAGCAGGAGAGACGGCCACTCTGCGCTGCACCGTGACCTCCCTGAGCCCCGTGGGGCCCATAAAGTGGTTCAGAGGAACTGGGCCAGGCCGGGAGTTCATCTACAGTCAAAAAGACGCCCCTTTCCCCAGAGTTACAAATGTTTCAGATGTCACAAAGAGAAACAACTTGGACTTTTCCATCCTCATCAGTAACATCACCCCGGCAGACACTGGTGTCTACTACTGTGTGAAGTTCCGGAAAAGAGAACATGGTGACGTGGAGTTTAAGTCTGGACCAGGCACTCATCTCACTGTGAGTGGTGAGTATGTCCTGGGTGTCCTTCATCCCCTGGTCTCTGACAAGTCAACAAGAATGCCCTTCACTCTTTGAACAAAAAAAGGAATCCGGTACAACAGTGACCAGGACATGATCTGATTTTACTCCCTTCTACAAATCAGAGTATTTGAGGCCATGACGGTTGTGCTATTTGCTCAAGGCCCCTCAGCCGGTCAACATGGGAAAAGTCTGGATCCCCCATCTACCTGGCTCCACAGTCCTTGTCTTTTCCATCACATTCAGTCCGTTGATTCCAGGGATAAGGGAAATGAAAGTTTGAGTGACTTGCTCCTTGACAGGCCAGGCCTCACTGGAGAGTGCACCCTCAGTGTGGCTGAGTCTTCTCTTTATTCAGCACTTATTGAGCACCTACTGTGTGCCAGGCCCTGCTCTGGATGCTGTGGAAACAGCAGTGAACAAAGCAGACAAGGGCTCTTCTCCCTTGAGGCTTATGTCCTCTCCCCTTCTGAAGAGGAGAAATCCATCCAGGGCAGGGAGGAGAGATGTGTTTCTTTATTTTCTATTCAGACTATCACACTGAAAAGAGATTCTAAGAGACACAGTTTCAGTGTTTATTCTGATGGCCCTGACTGGAGACTAGACTGAGAGGTTGGGTGTTTCCAGAGGATCTGTTGAAAAAATCCTTCTGTCATTCACAGATTGACTCACATAGTCACTGAAGTCTCCCAGCATCTCAGAATGTCCCTTCTCAGGGAAGCAATTCTCCATGTGGGTGAGTTAGGAGCTGGAGCAGCCCTATTGGGGCAGAAAAAGTGTTTATTTAGATTTTTCTGACAAATACCCTGAATCCTGGACTCTCAGAACAGGATGGATCTCTAGACACCATCCTCCCAAACCCCCTTGTACAGATGGTGGCCAAGGCCAGGAGATGACAGGGGTCCAGACCACAGTCACATAGACAATGAGAGGATCCATTAGGAACCCAAACTGATTCCAAGCCAGTCTCTTTCCTGCACCAGCACTGGAACTGCTTTCATGGAAGAGACTTGCACACACAAGATGCAGAATAAAATTTCCTTGAGCCATGAAACAGGCTCTTTTCATTGCTTTCCCCCAAGGTTCAGAAGGCCCCTCACATTCAGACCCTGAGCCTGAGGTGCCTGGAAAACTCTTCCTGCTTTCAGCTGCATGATCCAAAAACTCTCATTCCATATCACCACCTAGAGTTGCCCTGTTTTTCTTTTTTTTTCTATGTGAGAGTATTTATTCTTTTTTTTTTTTTAATTAGTTGGAGGCTAATTACAATATTGTAGTGGTTTTTGTCATGCATTGACATGAATCAGCCATGGATTTACATGCACTCGGCATATGGCAACACCAACATTCATCTTACAGTCTCTTGTTGATGGACACTAAGTTGTTCCTAACCTTGGGCTACTGAGACAGTGCTGAAGGGATAACATTCCCATGTGTCACTCTCCTCAGAGGAGAAATATCCACTGGAAATGGCATTGCTAGTTTAGACAGCATGAGGATTTTAATTTGTGTGACAGTATTGCCAAATTTCCCTTCTAGTCATGGTAGCAAATGAATCTCCCCAAACCTCTAGACATCAGCAGGGCAGGTGGCTTTATCATGATTTTGCAGATATTACTAAACTTCCCAGGTGGTGGGTCCCCTGCTCAGTCTCAATACAGCTAGTAAGTGGCTCCCCCACCTCTCAGATCTGCTGGCTTCCAGGGCTGTTCATCCTCTTCCTCAGGCTGCCTGCCAGATGATTCCCTGGATGAGAAAGGAGGGAGGGGAGGGAAGGAGCAGCCTGTCAGATGGTGAATCCTCCTTAGGCATTTGCTCATTATAAACAGTGTTCAGAAGGAAAGGTTGTCTGTTTTCCATTTTACAGATGAGGACCCTGAGGTTCAGAGAGGGGACTTGATTTGTGAATAGCTAGAGGAGCCAAGATTGAACCCTAAACACTCACAGTGTCATAGCCCTGCTCTCTGCACACCCCACTGTGCTTGTCAACGTATGGAGAAAGCTCCAACCCCATCCTCTTAAAAGCTTGTTTTGTCCTCTCCTTTAGAAATAAACACTTTAAAAAGTCCTGTAAGGGAGGCAAGTCCAGTTTTACAACCCAGATGAGACAGACCATTCACTGTTGTGTGATGTGCTGAAATGTTCCTCAGTGACAGGGATCAACACTCTTAAAAACCATGCTCGCTTCGGCAGCACATGTACTAGCACTCTTAAAAGCATCAGGAGATTTTCTCCCCATTGTTGTGATGTTGCCCCTTCACTAGGCCTCCTGTGGAGCAGGTCTGGGAAGGGTGGTGTGGACAGAGTCCAGAGGGGCCAGTGTGACCCCAGCAGCACCGGGCATGCCCATTCCTGGTTCTGCAGACTGAGGATGAGGAGGGGGAGGTGTTTCCTAGAGGGAGTGGGGCCCCGTGTTAGCAAGAGTTCCTAGTCTAGACTTAGGTGTCAGGAGTCCATGTCTTCCCTTGTGGCTTCAGGGTCCCCAGGCCTGGGCCCTCAGAGGCCTCTCCTCCCTGTAGTCTTTTGAAGTCAAGAATCTGAGGGAAAAGGGGAGGGTGGAGGTCAGTCTGGGGGCTCCTGAAGGTGGGCACTTGCTCTGCTAATGAACCTGAAGCACGGTTCAGGTTCACTTTCATGGAAAGTGAAAGTGAAAGTCGCTCAGTTGTGTCCGACTCTTTGCGACCCCATGGACTGTAACAGTCCATGGAATTCTCCAGGCCAGAATGCTGGAGTGGGTAGCCTTCCCCCTCTCCAGGTGATCTTTTCAACCCAGGGATCAATCCCAGGTCTCCCGCATTGCAGGTGGATTCTTTACCAGCGGAGCCACAAGGGAAACATGGAGGTGACAGGAAACACTGGGACACAGTGGGGAGTGAGAGGAGACAGTCTCTTCATTTCTCTCAGCGTCAGTTTTCTCTTCGTACAATCGCGGTCCTCATGGTCTCCTTTCAGGAGAATTAGAAGTGTTTGAGGTGCTCTGTCTAAATCACCAGCACAGAGTAGGTTCTCCTAATTCAGGTGTTATTTCAAAGCTGAGACCCAGCTCCCTGAGCTTGTCCCCATTCCTCACCTGTAGAAAAAGGATAATCACACAACCTTTGCAGGGTGTCCTGAGGGTACAATGACCTGTAACAGCACCACCCCCCAGAGGGCGATGGTGCTGTACATCCCAGGAGGGCAGTGGGATCCTGGGAACGTCTCAGTTTCCCTATCTGTGAAATAGTTGTAATTACATTACCTTTCAAGAATCTGTGATGACGGGAGAGGGTCTAGAAAGCCCTGGGCTCAGGGCACTGTGGTTGAGAGCCTGGGCCATACCCCTGCCTGGGCCCCCATCCCGGCTCTGCCCCGTCCCGGCTCTGGGACCTCTGACGAATCCTTCCCAACACTGCACCAGTGTCCTCGTCCCTCAGTGACAGCCCCATCCTAACAGAGTGGCTGCAGGGATTGAATGAGGGACGCATGTCAAGTGATTAGAGCAGAGCCTGGCATGTCTTCCACCAACATGAGCTCTGATGTGCCAAAGCCAGAGGATGTTCTATGGGCCACTTTCCCTCTAAGACTAAGTACAACTAGGGTTGGTGTGGGACTAGGTACCTTTCAACTTCAACCATTCATGGCGTCACATGGGAGCTGGTGAAAAGATCCCCAGACCCTGGCTCTACCCTAGAAACTCTGATTTAAGTGCACAGACATGGTCTGGGCAGCTGAGTGACTTAACTCTTGCAGAGGACGCTGGTGTCCAGCCAGGGCACTGGAGCCCAGAGCTACGTGTTCTCTGGGATCACAGAGGGAGACAGCTGCAGTTTTCCCCTGATAGACGTGGACCCCTCTGGTGCCTGGGTTGAAAGAACAGCTCTCACAGGGGTCGGTGCTTCAGAATAGACTGTGATATTGACAGATCTTAGGAGGCCCAAGAAAATCATCCCAAGTGGAGTGGTAGGAATAAATCCCACCTCCAACCAAGCTCTCCTGATCTGAGAGGGTATTCTTCCCCACTCAGGCCACCCTGTGCAGACATGAGCTTCATCACTGGGGAAACCTTCCCAACTTTAAACACACGTGTCTAAACAGGTGCTAGAATCTCTACAAACACTCCCTGCTCAGCCAGGAGCCCTCCTGCCTCAAACGCCAGAGAGGCTCTGATGAAATCTGTCCTCCTTCCTTTCAACTTGCTTACAGATTCTGTAATGATCTGATCCACAGGAAAAGTACCTGTGGTCTCTTGTGTGTTTTGAAAGCCAGTTTCCCAAACTTACCTCTTGAGGGGATTGTGTATTTTATAGGGGTCAGATTCATAATTTGGTGTTTCTACTATTTCTTTTCATGTTGATTTTTGCAAGGCAGCTGTATGGAGCAAGACTTGAGACTCTCCTTGGTGCTTCTATTGTGCTTTTGTTTTGCTTTCTCTTGCCAAAAATGTAGTTTCAGAACTAGAACGATCAGATCATAGGATAACAATCACAGATGTTACTAATTAAGCACCTACTGTGTGTCAGGCTCTTTATGTTACATACATCCTCACTCATCTTACAAATGGTGCTTGTATCCACTTTGTCCAGAAACAGTGAGGCTCCAGGATAAAGAACAGCGACATTAAAATCAGTCTGTCCTGTGCAGTGAGGTGAGCTCTGACCTTACCTGCTGGGTGCCCCAGGCCAGCTGCATCCTTCCTGAGCCTCATCCTATGTATAGGGCCACTCTCAGTTCCCCCCTCAGGGTTGGTGGGAAGATTAGAGAGCCGAGGGTGGTTAAGAGTTCAGCCCGTCTTTAAGCTCTGAACAACTCTGGACAAGTGGTATCTAATCACAGTACTTTAAGGGGCATCCATGATGCTGGTGTGTGTTGAATTTGACATATTAAGGTAACTCCTAACTATGTCCTCAAATGTTTGAGTTTTAGGAAGCAAGTTAAATGTTTAGAAATGAAAATATTTGTTACATTTGCTGTCTGACAACTTATACACGGGATGTTGTGTAATAATGAACAATTTAGAGACACCCTACAGCACCCATCAACAGAGAGAAACCACCCTCATATTTGGTTTGCTGATTTGTGTATCTACAGATTTAATAACAGCTAAAAAATTAACCAGACTTCCCTGGTTGCTCAGACAGTAAAGAATTTGCCTGTAATGCAGGAGACTGGGGTTCAATCCCTGGGTCAGGAAGATCCCCTGCAAAGGAAATGGCTACCTACTCCAGTATTCTGGCCTGGAGAATTCCATGGACAGAGGAGCCGGGCAGGCTACAGTCCATGGGGTCATCAAGAATCAACTGAGACATAAAGAAACAGCTGAGCAGCTAACACACACACACATATATAAGAAATTAACCACCACTGGTTTCTCAGCACTCAGTAATCTTTCTTTTCAACCCAGTACTAATCCAAGAGAAAAACCCAGACTCAGAAAAAATACCTTTTTGCACCATTCCTTTGAAATTCAGGGATTCATACATTGGTCCTACTGGAATATTCATGAAAAGAAAGACAATTGTGAAGGAAATTCATAAATTCCTGAGAGGACAGTTCTGCATATAAATACATTCTGGGTTAAACAGAGGTCTATGTTTCTTTAGTTTTGTGAAGCACCTGACATTTTTCTCCCAGAAAAAATGCTTCCAGTGCCTGATTTAACCCTCACTGCAACCGTGAATTTAAAAATAATATATTTGCAATTTCTTAACATTGTCACAAGCTTTTTGTAGTGATGATAATCAAAATTATGTCCTTCATTTATAAATGTTTCTTTTGTAGCCAAGCCCTCTCCGCCCATGGTATCCGGCCCTACAGTGAGGGCTACACCTGAGCAGACAGTGAGCTTCACCTGCACATCCCACGGCTTCTCCCCCAGAAACATCTCCCTGAAATGGTTCAAAAATGGCAATCAGCTCTCAGCCTCCCAGACCAGCGTGGACCCACAGAAAGACAACGCTTCCTACAGCATCAACAGCACAACTAAAGTGCTGCTGGCCCCAGGGGACGTTCGCTCCCAGGTCATCTGTGAGGTGGCCCACGTCACCCTGCATGGGGGCCCTCCTCTCCGTGGGACTGCCAACTTGTCCGAGACCATCCGAGGTAGATGTCCCTTCCGTCAGCCCTAGCCCACACCTGCCCCCAAGACCCCAGCCTGCTCCTCCTCCTTGCCTTTTGCTTCAGGCCTTGAATTGCCTGAAATCTACTTCCTGACAGTCCTGTCCAATATAGCCCTTCTAGAAAGGGCTCCTAGAAGAGTTGGTAACTCCATTTTAATGAAAGTGCCAGATGTACAACTGCCATGTGCCAAGCACTGTGATAAGTAGTTTTCTTTATCAATGAAAGTGAAAGTGAAGTCTCTCAGTCGGGTCCGACTCTTTGAGACCCCATGGACTGTAGGCTACCAGGCTCCTCCGTCCATGGAATTTTCCAGGCAAGAGTACTGGAGTGGGTTGCCACTTCCTTCTCCAGGGGATCTTCCCAACCCAGGGGTCGAACCCAGGGTCTCCCGCATTGCAACCAGACGCTTTACCATCTGAGTATCTCCAATTACTGAGCAACTACGCTAAGCCCAGGGCCCTATGTGCTTGGCGATTTCATTTATTTTGCTGCAGTCTTACATTCCAACTGCATGCCAGAGGCTGGGCTTGTTGATTTCACACATTATAAACCTAACAGGAGGTCCCTGTCCTTGAGCAGTGTACTTTCACTGTGTTCAGTGACTTCATTCATATGCAAATAGACCCTCAGAGCTTGAGCACCTACTGCATGCCTGGCCCTGGGTGACTCCCTGGCTGTGCTGAGCTGTTATCCATCTCCTCCCCTATGACCTGTGTGTTCCATGAGGTCAGAACTTCTTCCTGTGCTGTTTCAGTTCCACCCACCCTGGAGATTACTGGATACCCCACATCAGGGAACCAGGTGAATGTCATCTGTCAGGTGAACAAGTTCTACCCCCAGCGCCTACAGCTGACCTGGTTGGAGAACAGAAACGTGTCCCGAACAGGACCGGCCTCGACCCTCGTAGAGAACAAGGATGGGACCTTTAATCATACAAGCTGGTTCCTGGTAAACTCCTCTGCCCACAGGGAGGCTGTGGTGCTCACCTGCCAGGTGGAGCATGACGGGCAGCCGGCGGTCTCCAAAAACCATACCCTGGAGGTCTCTGCTCCCCAGAAGGACCAGGACACAGGTCAAACCCCTGGTGAGGTCACCACTGCAACTGACCCAGCTGTTTATCTTTTTTTTTTTTTACTATTGAAGGTAGTAATTCATTCTTTTAAAAGAACAATCTAGAAGTCAATAGATATAAAATAGAACTTTAAAGTGAGTTCCCACCTCCAAGAGTGACCACTGGTAAGAAAAAATGTGTCACTTTTAGTCCAGATGACTGGGCTAAGATAATCAAGGTGAATCTGAGTCTCTGAGGACAGGGACCACCAGTCTATATAATAAATATGTGCTAATTAGAGACAGATTCCCCCCTCAGCTTGGGCTTGTCCCAAGGACAGTCCCCCTTTCTATAAATAAAACATCTTGTAGGCTCTCATGTAACATCAAGAGAGGGTCAAGTCAGGTTTCAGGAATCGTTACTCCAGAAGACCTATCAGAGGCCCACATTTCTTCCGACATACTCTATGGTGTTGTCCTCATCTGCTGGGTCAATACTGGGTCACCGAGTGTCCATGTCCCTGCCTGCTGGAAGAATAAAGAGAGCAAGGGGAGAATAAACAACTTCCCTTAAACAATAGATACAGAACAGTTTCATAATAAAGTCCACTTTAACTTAGTCCTGTGTGCACAACCAGTCAATGGCGTCCACAATAGTGTGGTTATCTGGTTAAGTATATTGACTTTCTACAAAAGTCATACAAGTGCACACTGAATATAATCAATTCTAATTGACTAACACCATTTCAAATGGAGCATAAATTCAAATTTTCCGAAATACTATTATTATTTTCTGTGCACCAAAATTATTTTTAATTTATTTGCAATTTCTTGGCAAAATTTTCCTATGAAACCATCTGGCCTTGAGAATCTTTTGAAAATTAATTTGAATCAAATATTTAAGAGTATTCAGATTATTCATTTCACATTGAATGAGCTGAGGTAGTGGGTTTTTTTTTTTTTTTTTTTTGACGTATTTGTTCCATCATCTCTGAGTTGTCAAATGTCTTTCTGTACAGTTGTTCATGACATTTCTTTATTACCCTTTTGTCTGCAGTATCTGTAGTGACATCCTTGGTTTCATCCTAATACTGGAAATGTATCATTCCTCCTTTTTTATTTGTCAGTTGTACTGGAAAATTTTCAATGTTATGGGTCTTTTAAAAAGAACACCCTCTTTCTTTCAGTGATTTTTCTCTATTGCTTCTCTGTTTCTAATTTCATTGGTTTTTCTTTCTTTCTTTATTATTTCCTTCCTTCTACTTGCCTTGGGTTTATTTTGCTCCTCCTTTTCTCATTTCTTGAGGCAGGAATTTAGGTAATTGGTTTAGACTTTCTCTTTCTTCTAGTGCCACACCTGAGTCTCCTCTTGAAGTGTGGAGTTAGGAGAACGGACCTGGATGACTGACTACTGCGTTCTTCCTCCAGATCCCAGATCCCTAGGCGCTCTGCCTCCTCTCCCACCTCAGAGTCCTCCTATGCTTGTCTCTCATGCTCTTTCTAGGGTTCAAGTTGTACTTAACAGGGAGCATAGGAGAGAAAAGCCCATGCCATTTTGTCTGCAGTGGCTCGGACATGCTTTTAGTCTTCAATCTCCTGTTGGGCTCAACCAGGGCTGCTGTAGGGGCCTGACTCAGCATGCCTGCTAGTGTGTTTTTTGGGGCATCTAGGTTGTCAGGCTGAAGAGAAGTGTAAGATGTTGATGTGACTTTCCTACTGGGACCCAGAACCTACCCTGGGCATCTGAGGGCTCAACCACTGCCATGCTGGGTCCAGTCAGCCTGATGTGAGGATGGACATGTTATTGTTTGTTTTTATGGTATTGGGGTATTTTACAATATATTCCTATCCTAATGACTTCTCTTCCTGCAATATAGAAAAATCCAATACAGTAATGGAGTTTTTGGCTGGTTGGCTCATTGGTTTTGATAGAGGGAAAAAAGTTCTGAGTCCTCTAATTCTTTGGTTCTCTTTTATCTTTCAGGAACCAATGTCTGAAATCCCTTCTCCCTACCTTTTTCTTTTTCTCTTTACCACTCAATTGCCAAATAGCACTTCTTTTCTCTTTTTGCCTTTTCTACCCAGAGGGTATGCATTTTAAATCATGCCTGTCCATAGAGTCAGATCTGTCTTCCTTGAATTATGTTCCTATAGTCACTGTGAGTAATTAATATGTTTAGTGATTTAATACAAGATAAATATATTATCATATAGTTGTAGAGGTCAGACACTATAATGGGTGACTAGGCTGTGTTCCTTCTGAAGATTCTGGAGGAGAATCCGTTTCCTTGCCTTTCCCAGCTTCCAAGGGTGCCCACACTCCTTGGCAGAGGCCCCACGTTACTCTGACCTCTGCTTCTGATCACATCTGCTTCTCCAAATGACCTGCCTCCATCTTTCACTTATAAGAATCTTCATAACTACACTGGCTCCGCTTGGAAAATCTAATTTAATGTGCCCACCTCAAGATCCTTAACAAATCACTACTGCTAATCCTTCTTGACATGTAAGGTAACATATGCACAGAACCTGGGGATTTTGTGCCAATCCTTTAAAATCAGGCTTACCTTGAATCCCGTTCCTATAGTCTGTGCTCTTAGGAAATTTTTCCAGGATTTTCAAAGTTTAGATATATTTAATATTAATTGATAATGATGATAATTGATGATAATTCCAAATAATTCTAGGCACCTGTTCTAGCTGCCTTGCCTGTTTCTCCTGCATTTTCCTGATGACTTGCCAAGGATGGAATCACAGTCTAATGAGAGATTGTGCATGAGGATTTGCTGAATTTTTCTTGTCTCACAGTTATTTTCAATCCTGGCGTTTTCTCTTCAAATAATAGGACCCTTGCAGCCTGAGAAAAGAAAGAGGGAAAATGAGGGGATTCTGTACCCTAATTTCTGCCTTGAGCCTTAGCTCAAGTTGCAGGTCAAAGCTATAGCATGTTGATGGGCTTCAGCTTCAGATGGAGTAAGTGGAGGCCCCTGGGAATGGCTCCTGCATGGTGTATCTAATCACTCCTCTTGTCCCCTGATTTCCAGGTCCAGAGCTGTCTTCTCTTTGGGCAGTTGTCTTCCTAGTCCCCAAGGTGCTGCTGCTGCTCACTGTATCTGTCATCTTTGTCCACAGGAAGTATTGAGCCTGCCTGTGAGTTATGGATGAGGGAGGGCAGGACAAAATCTAGAAGACACGCAGTCATTAGGCAGGCCACCCACAGGCCACACAGGGGCAGGGCTCACACGGAGTTAAGAGAAGGAGGCACACCTCCCTCAGTACCCTCAGGAGTATCATGTTTCCCTCTAAGAGGTGCCCAGCTCCCAGGAAACGGTGAGGTCCTGGAGGAGGTGGACTGGATCACGGATTTCCAAGGGTCTCTCCTGGTGTTTCTGTGGAGTGGGTAGGCAGTGTGTGCTGAATGAGGAGCAGCTGAGTGCGTGGCTCCCTTGGAGACCATTTCTAGATCACTGAACTCAGGGGCTCCCTAGGGCAACAGGTATCCACACTTAAGGTAATATTGATTAGTCCCAGATCAGCTCCTCTGATGGCTGTTCCAATTATGACTTCTGTGTGACAGAGTGGAAGGCCTGGGGAGGGAGCATGAGGACCTGGGAGGAGGCTAAGGGGTCAGAGTCAGGGGCTGTCCTTCCTTTGAGGACTGGTAGCCCAGAAGGAGAATACCTGGGCATGTGGGAGGCATGCAGACAACTTTTCCTGAATGATGAGCAGATAATTAAGTATGAAAATATTTCCCACAGCTCCTTCCTTCCTCCCTGCTAGGTGCCACCGTCAGCCTCTACTGTCTCCTTCCCTCACTGAGGACACAGCCCACAAGAAGGACCCAGCTGAAAGCTTCCACAACTCTGCTCCAAAAGTCTTCTGTCCATGGAGATCTGCCTGCCCACATGTTCATGAAACCCCCAGAGCTGAATCTTCGTATGTGATCCTGAGCAGAGATCATGGGAAGTAGCTCTGGAGACTGACTCACAACATCTCCCTGGGATGTGAGAATTTAGTTCAGCTCAGTCACTCAGTCATGTCCGACTCTTTGCGACCCCATGAACCTCATGAACCCCATGAACAGGGAGACACACCAGGCCTCCCTGTCCATCACCAACTCCCGGAGTCCACCCAAACCCATGTCCATCGGTGATGCCATCCAACCATCTCATCCTCTGTCGTCCCCTTCTTCTCCTGCCCTCAATCTTTCGCAGCATCAGGGTCTTTTCAAATGAGTCAGCTCTTCGCATCAAGTGGCCAAAGTATTGGAGTTTCAGCTTCAACATCAGTCCTACCAGTGGACACCCAGGACTGATCTCCTTTAGGATGGACTAGGATCTCTTGAGTCCAACTAATACAGATCATCCATCACCTTGGACTGAGCCATGGACTATACACTAATACCCTGTGGAGAAAAGTTATTCTGAATTCTTGCCTTCACTTAACTCCCCACCATTGAAGTGCCTGTCTAGTTTTAAACCAAGTGCCATCTTGGTTTTAAGAAAAACTTTTCTCCTTCTCTATTTGTCTAGATAGCCTACTTCTCAAACCCAGAAATTAGTGTTTCATCCTCTTTCTGCAATGGAAAGAGCAGTTTTCCATTGACTTGAATATTTCACAATCCTTATGAACTGCTCATGGGAAATATGCTGTGTCCAGAAGCTTTGAATTCATCCTTGATTTCTCTTTCTTTTATGCTATTGTTGTTGTTCAATCATTCAATATATCTGACTCTTTCCAAACCCATGGACTGCAGCATGCCAGGTGTCCCTGTCCTTCACTGTCTCCCAGAGTTTGCTCAAACTCATGTCCATTGATTTGATGATGCCACCCAACTCATCCTCTGTCACCCCCTTCCCCTGCTCCCTTAAACTTTTCCAGCACCAGGGTCTTTTCCAATGAGTCAGCTCCCCCCATTAGGTAGTCAAAGTTTTGGAGCTTCAGCAACAGCACAGTCCTTCCAATTAATAATTAGGGTGATTTAGGAATGACTGGTTTGATCTCTTTGCTGTCCAAGGGACTCTCAAGAGTCTTCTCCAGCACCACAGCTCAAAAGCATCAATTCTTCGGCGCTAAGCCTTCTTTATGGTCCAGCTCTCACATTGGTACATGGCTACTGGAAAAGCCATAGGTTTGACTAGTAGGATCTTTGTTGGAAAAGAGATGTCTCTGCTTCTTAATATGCTGTCTAGGTTGGTTATAGCTTATCTTTCAAGGAGCAAGAATCTTTTAATTTCCTGATTGCAGTCTCTGTCCACATTGAATTTGGAGCCCAAGAAAATAAAGTCTGTCACTGTTTCCATTTTTATTGCCATCTATGTGCCATGCAATGATGTGACCAGATGCCATGATCTTCGTTTTTTGAATGTTGAGTTTTAAGTCAGATCTTTCACTTTCCTCTTTCACTTTCATCAAGAGGCTCCTTAGTTCCTCTTCACTTTCTGCCATTAGGGTGGTGTCATCTGCATATCTGAGGTTGTTGATATTTCTTCCAGCTGTCTTGTTCCAGCTAGTGCTTCATCCATTTCACATGATTTTTCTCTGCATATAAGTTAAATAAGAAAGGTGACAATATACAGCCTTGATGTACTCCTTTCCCAATTTGGAACCAGTCCATTGTTCCATGTCCAGTTCTAACTGTTGTTTCTTGACCTGCATACAGATTTCTCAGGAGGTAGGTAATATGGTCTGGTATTTACATCTCATTAAGAATTTGCCACAGTTTATAACTCATATTCAATTCTGCCTTCAAAACAGTAAAGTCCAGTGGTGAGATAGTAAACCTTTAACAACTGATTCTTTTTTTTAAATTAATTTATTTATTTTAGTTGGAGGCTAATTACTTTACAATATTGTAGTGTTTTTTGCCACACCTTGACATGAATCAGCCATGGGTGTACATGTGTTCCCTATCCTGAACCTCCCCTCCCACCTCTCTCCCCATCCCATCCCTCAGGGTCATCCCAGTGCTCCGGCCCTGAGCACCTGTTTCATGCATCAAACCTGGACTGGTGGTCTATTTCACACATGGTAATATACATGTTTCAATGCTATTCTCTCAAATCATCCCACCCAACAACTGACTCTTAAAAAAAAAAGGAAAGCTTGATTGGTAGCACATGCCAATTCTTTCTGTAACTACCCCCAATGTGGTCAATTTTAGGTTAGCATCAGTTTAACAACTTGCTTGCAAAATTCCTCAGAATGCAAATATCAAGTCTCACGAGCCAGTCCAAGCCTCTTCCAGCACACCACTGGACTCTTTCCATAATGTCCACATTCTCATCCCCACCACCACTCCCTCGTCTTAGCCATCATCATCTCTTCCTGTACCATTGCTATGATCTCTAACTGGCTTTCCTGTTTCAGGCACAGTGAATTTTGGGGAATGTCAGTCAAATCCTACCACTCCTCTGCTCCCCACCCGCACACATATGCACCTCTCTCTCTCTTCTTTCCAACCTCTGCTCAAATGTCACTTTATCCAAGGCACCTTTCATACACTACCCTGTATAAAATGTTAGTTCTTCTCTTACCCTGGCATTCCATGAGCTCTTAACCTGGTTAATTTGTTTCTTAAGTACTTACTGTCTTGATGGTCTGTACACAAGTTGGAAAAGAATTTCTAAACACAGAATATTTCAGAAAGGAGTGAGCTAACTAAGAATAAAGATCAGAGATAATGAGGACACTGGAAGCAAAGGGCCAACTTCCTATCAGACCACAGAGAGATAACTGTTAAACAGTGGGCCAGCTCAAGGGAGAGCCATGCTTTCCGTGGGTTAGTAGTCAACTTTTAACAGCCTCAGGAAAAATAAAATTCCTGCTGAAAGGGTGGCAGTAAGTGATTGGTTAGGATAGGTATTTTTACCTAATGTGGGGTCAGGGAGAAGGCCAGTTTAGATCAGGAGTGGGGATGGGAGTCATGGTAAAGGATGGAAAGAGGGTCAGTCAGTTCTGGAGATGACTTTTGTGCTGGGTTCCACATCTGTGGCGTTGGTACAAGGCCTCCCACCTGCAATACTGGTATATGGCTCCCTACATATTACCACCTGACATACCAAGCATATGCAGTCCTCACTTTGCCTGGTAGAAAAGGACCATAACAATTACTGAATAAACTGGCAGTGAACTCAGTAATCAATAGGAAATATGATGTTCATTCTATGATGCTTTAAATTTGTTTTCAAAACATTATAAACTGTCAGCTCCTACTACTTGTACTTTGATAAATTAGAAACATTGAGAATTTAACTAATTTATTAATATTTCTTTGTAAAAACATATAAAACATGCTTGCACCCTACTTACATTCTTCTTGTATAATTTACAACATTGTTGCTGTTGTTCAGTTGCTGTTTGTGTCCAACTCTTTTCTACCGGTGAACTGCAGCATGCCAGACTTTCCTGTCCTTCACTATCTCCTGGAGTTTGCTTCAATTCATGTCCACTGAGTTAGTGATGCCATCAAACCATCTCAGTCTTTGTCACCCCCTTCTCATCCTGCCTTCAATCTTTCCCAGCATCAGGGTTTTCAGCATCAGGGTCTCTTTCAATGAGTCGGTTCTTCCCATCAGGTGGCCAAAGTATTGGAGCTTTAGCTGCAGCATCAGTCTATCCAGCCAATATTCAGGATTTATTTCCTTTAGGATTGACTGGTTTGATCTCCTTGCTGTCCAAGGGACTCTCAGGAGTCTTCTCCAACACCACAGTTTGAAAGCATCAATTCTTTGGGGCTCAGCCTTCTTAATGGTCCAACTCTCACATCCATACATGACTACTGGAAAAACCATAGCTTTGACTGTACGGCCTTTGTAGGCAAAGTGATGTCTCTGCTTTTTAATACACTGTTTGGGTTTGTCATTGAAGGAATGTTACATGGCTCAAAATAGCCTGGAGTTAAAACTCCCCTCCAGGTTCTCCCCACCATGCTATGTAAAACAAAGAACTCTCTCACCCAAAGGAAAAAAAAAAGGACATTAAGGTTGATTATGCCCAGCTCCCAGCCAGTCCAGCCTCTGGCGGATCTCCAGAATTCCTTGCCCCAGTCATTTAAGAGATAACTATTCCGAACAACCTTGGAGAAGAACAGGCCCCCTTAAGACAGTAGTTTTCCACATATATGCCTGTATATACTTACTCTTTTCTTGGGTTAGTGCAGCAGCTCACTGATCTGACTGCTGCCCTTTCTCGCCTCATTAAAGGTCATCTGTTCCTGTAAAGTGCCGGTCTTGTTCTTTTTCCGAACCTTGCCTTCTGTAACTCCCTTACCCTACATTTTTTGGTGCTGAAACCCCAGGAGGTTGAGGTTCCTTGTCATTCTCCATGGCCAGCTCTTCAGAGTGTGAAAGCCTGCCGAGCTCACTTTCCTCCCGGGCTTTCAAGAACTCCTCAAGAGGACGCCCTGTGCCTTCGTGAGCGGTACAAGTCCTGTGGAAGGGCTTTATTGGTTTTCCACGTAACCCGAGGAATATTGGCCTCTCTTTCTCTTCCTCTTTTCTCTACACTTTCTTTTCCACGAGACCAACCAACTCCAGGACAGAGGCCTTTTGCCATTCAACCTCCCTCCACCCACGGGGAATTCTCACCTGACCCAGTAGCCCAGGTAAGCTCGGACAGTACTCTAGGGCGCCATAGACTATCATCCTTTCTGGGTTCCCGGGGAACCCTCCGGCCAAAAGGCCCTTTAGGGAGGTACTTGGGGGATGCCCCTCCCTCCTTCAGAGTCTCTCTCTTTGCCCAGTCAAAAGATTAGGTGACGACCTTTTCTCTTGACCGGACAGTCGCTAGCCATTTGCTATGGGGTCAAGCCAAGCCTTCCCACAGGACTCTCCCTTGGCCTGTGTAAAATGAAACCTCAAACCTCTACTCATGACCAATCTCAAGGTTCATAAACTCAAGTCACTTTGTAATCAAATTTGGCCTCAATACAAACTGGATAACCAAAACCGCTGGCCTGAGTTTGGGACTTTCCATTTCAATATTTTATCAGATCTCACTAACTTTCTCAAACGGAATAGCAAATGGTCAGAGGCCCCCTATAGTCAAGCCTTCTGGGACCTTCGAAGCCGTCCTTCTCTCTGCAAGGACTGTTCTACCTATCAAATTCTCCTCTGCTCTCTCTCCCCCTCCGTTACAAAAGAATCCAAATCTAAAGCCCCTAAAAGGGCCCTTAAACCCTCAGCTCCCAATTTCGATGCAGCAGGTGAGCCTCCTCCCTACCGCCCTGGGACCACATCCTCTAGCCCTTCCTCCTCCAAAACAGGAAGCGGTGACTCCAAAACCCCAAAAGAGATATCCACCCACTCCCCCTCCATCAGCCAGGACCTCAGAGAGGTAGCAGGACCGGAGGGCCCTACACAGGTTCATGTGCCTTTCTCAATTTCTGATATGAGCCAAATTGAAGAAAAATTGGGATCCTTTTCAGAAAATCCTACCAGATACAGAAAAGAATTCCTCCGCCTTACACAAGCATATCATTTAACCTGGAATGATCTTTATTACATCCTAAATGCCACTTTAACCCCTGACGAAAAGGAACAGATATGGCAGGCAGCCCAGACTCATGATGATCAGCTCCATAGCCAAGATAGGACTAATCCGATGGCTGATGATGCAGTCCCTTTAACTGAGCCACGGTGGACATATCAAGCAGGTGATGCCGGCATCCAGTACCTGCATCATATGATCGCCTTTTTACTAGAAGGAATGCTTAAAAGCTCTCACATTCATGTTAACTACGATAAGATTAGAGAAGTGACTCAAGAAAAAGATGAAAATCCTGCCCTTTTTCTTTCACGGCTTACTGAGGCAGTCCAAAATTACACTAATCTAGATATTTTCACCCCCACTGGACTTCTGTACCTACATGTCCAGTTCAGGAGCCAGTCAGCCATTTTTTTTTAAAAAAAGGAATTTACCAATCCTCAAAGTCTAAAACACTCAAGGGTGGATTTTAATAAGATGGGCATACCTCTTTAATGGAAAAATCCAAACCTCTGAAAAGAAAAAGACCAAAGTCTGAGTGTACATTTCTATGACTGGATAATAATTAGATGCTCAGTACACCAAAAACTTAACTAATGAAATTAAATGGGGCAAGACATGATTGTTGCTATCTGGGGAAAAAATTCAGGTAATTATACATTCTCCACCTAAATAAAAGGTCAGGCTGTCCTACACTGTGAAGCTGTCACATGCGCCATTAGCTTAAGCCAGAGGGGTTCTGCCTTCAATGTTTTAATTCATTTCAAAAGCTACTCTGAGCACCAGGCACCTTCTTCTGCCACATCCTGTACACACTATGCAAGGAATGGACCCCAGGAGCGTACAAACCAATGGAGCAGGTGAGTCCTTTATGAGTAAAGATGCTAAATCTGAAACACATGGTCGGTCCTTTTATCATTTAGAATCTGCAGCTTCTGCCTCTTGTCAGGTGCCTGAAAAGCTTCCAGAAGCAAAACTTGCCAACTGAAAGCGTTCTTGGAAATGGGTTTAAGTGAAACTGGTCCTCCATCCCTGACATCAATAAAAGTGGAGGTGCTCCAGTATCTTTTGGGGTTGGTTTAGACTCTTGCTCATCCAGGTAGCTGGGTCGTTGAGCAGTGCACCTGGGACAGTGTGCATCACATATTGTTTACATGTCTACTCTTTTTGTAGGTTTCCCTGTTTCAACAGCTTTGCTGTTGTTTAGTCACTAAGTCATATCAGACTCTGCAACCCCATGTAGCCCACCAGGCTTCTCTGTCCATGGAATTTCCCAGGCAAGAATACTGGAGTGGATTGCCATTTCCTTCTCCAGGGGATCTTCCCCACCCAGGGACTGAACCCACATCTCTTGCATTGGCAGGCGGATTCTTTACTGCTGAGCCACCAGGGAAACCAGTTTTAACAACATGATCTAGATAAAATTTACATACCATAAAATTCACGCATTCTAAGTGGGTCACTAAGTTTTAGTCATTTTGCTGAGTTGTGCAATGAGCTGTTTTTACTTCTAACACACTGACACCAGATACGTGGGTTTTCTCCCCACACCAGTCAGTTCTCCCACTTACTACACACCAATCAGTTCAGTCGCTCCGTCGTGTCAGGCTCTGCGACCTCATGGACAGGAGCATGCTAGGTCTCCCTGTCCATCACCAACTCCCGGAGCTTACTCAAACTCAAGTCCATTGAGTTGGTGATACCATCCAACCATACCATCCTCTGTCGTCCCCTTCTCCTGCCTTCAATTTTTCTCAGCATCAAGGTCTTTTCAAATGAGTCAGTTCTTCGCATCAGGTGGCCAAAGCATTGGAGTTTCAGCTTCAGCATCAGCCCTTCCAGTGACTATTCAGGACTGATTTCCTTTAGGATTGGCTGGTTAGATCTCCTTGCAGTCCAAGGGACTCTCAAGAGTCTTCTCCAACACCACAGTTCAATAGCATCAATCCTTCGGCGCTCAGGGCCAATAGGGTGTCCTACAAATCAATTCAATTTGTTGGAGTTTGGCGCCTTGCCCGCTCCGCTGGGCCGCAGCTGACCCGCCCTGGCTGCAAGCGCCGCGCTGGCCAGGCCGGCCCCGCCTCCCCGTACCCGCTGGGCCACCCCACCCTCTTCCCCACCCAGCGCGCCTCTCCGCCCCTCCTCCAGCCGCGTGCCCGTCAGCCCTCGCTCCCCAGCGGGCCTGCCTACCTGCAGTGAATGAACGGCTTCTCGGTGGGCGAGCTGTGCTGGCTCTTCTGCTGGCCCGCCTGCCCGCGTCCTGTCGCCGCCAAGCTGGCCTTCCTGCCGCCTGAGCCCACCTCCACAGTGCAGGTGTCGGAGCAGCGCGGCCCCGGAGCGCCCGCTCCGGCCTCTGCCGCTTCCACCTCCGCCGCGGCTCAGCAGTCCGAGGAAAGGGGCGCGGGGCCCGGAGCGTGCAGCCTGCAGCTGACCAAGCGCGCCGACTGGCAGTACTCGCGGCGCTAGCTGGACGCGATCGAGGTCTTCTCGCGCACTGCGGGGAACAACCGGCTAGGTTGCATGTTCGTGCGCTGCGCGCCCTCCAGACGCTACACGCTGCTCTTCTCGCACGGCAACGCGTGGACCTGAGCCAGATGTGCAACTTCTACATCGGTCTGGGCTCGCTCATCAACTGCAACATCTTCTCCTACGACCCACTCCAGCTACGGCAACAGCTCCGGCAAGCCGCTCCAAGAAGAACCTCTTTGCAGACATCGACGCCGCGCGGCAGGCGCTGCGCACCCGGAAAGATCTGCATCAATGAAATGCACAAAACTTAGCTGTCTGCCTCCCAGCAACATCTTCTTGCTGTCTGTATCAGCCTGTGATGAGCTAGCTGCAGACACGAGCTCTTCCGGATGTGCTCTGGTATCGTACCATCATTGGAGCATGGATTGCCACGTACGGCAGAAGTCCCGAGAACATCATCTTGTATGGTCAGAGCATGGGGACGGCCCCCACGGTAGACCTGGCCTCCAGGTACGAGTGTGCTGCCGTGATTCTCCATTCGCCTCTGATGTCTGGATGGCGTGTGTCTTTTCCCGACAGCAGGAAAACGTACTACTTTGACGCCTTCCCCGGCATTGACAAGATCTCCAAAGTCACCTCTCCCATGTTAGTTATTCACGGCCCAGAGGATGATGCCATTGACTTCTCCCACGGCCTGGCCATGTACGAGCTCTGTCCCCAGGCCATGGAGCCGCCCGGGGTCGAACGGGCCGGGCATAATGACATAGAGCTTTACGCACAATACCTAGGGAGAATAGAACTTCTCACGAACTTCCCGATTCCTGAAGACGACGACTTGGTATTACCTCTTTGACTGTGAGCACAGTCCTCCGTTTACACACGCTTTCCCTGGACGGCGGTCATGGTGTGAGCACCACAAGGAAGCACGCAGCTTTTCCGCATCCTCATCAGACAGCCGAAGCTTTCTCGGTCTTTCGTATCCAGAGATCCTACCGATTCACACATCGTGTTAAATGGAATAGTGACTTCCAGCTTCATTGCCTTGCAGGGTGGGAATGAGAGCTGAGTGGGGGAACCACTTTCTCATGCTGTAAAAAAGGATGCTCACACCCCTTTGTCCACCTTACCGGTCAGGTAGGATTCGTTTATGCAGGACTCAACCTCTCTCCACCCATGTTCTCAGTATTTGACCAGCAGCTCTCTTTCAGCCACAGGATTCATGTGTTCAGTCCATTTGTGAAGCTGTGATAGTTTAACTGGAAACCATTGTGATGAAAACTCCTTCTTTCATTTTTATTAACATGCCAATCTTTTCCCCCAAACAAATCAATTAAAGGTAATTTACTGGAACTATGGTGATTGGCTTCATCAACTGGAACCATATAAATATAACTGGAATATTCTTAAACAAAATGAAACTTTTTTTTAAGTGTAAATTTATTACAGTAGTCCACAGAGTTTTAATATTTTGATTGTATGGCTAGTCTAACAAAGAACCTAGCCGACTTTCCTCTTTGTAGGCTTTTTTAAAGTACTGTATATATTTGCAATCACATTGTGCACAGATTCCCATTGAGTAATTTTCTTCTGTCAGGCCACAGCAATGAACTGCAGATTCCTTGCTTGTAATGTAAGTGATTAAATACATTTTGTTAATATGTTTTTATTGCCATATTTTGCTATTAAAAATTTTTACATTTCCAAGACAAAAAAATGACAAGTTTATGCTTTAAAAATTTCATGTAATTAAAATTTCACAAAACTAATCTTTTTAGTTTAGGAGTTATTTGGGTTTTGACACTGGGGTTGCACCAATAGCATCAGAAATGTAAGATGCTTAATATTGTTACACTACTTCTGTTGGTTGCAGATTTGGGTTTGAGAGTTCTTCAGTTTTATTAAAAAACCACATTTTCCCCCAAATTTAAAAGCCTTAAATGTACTGTAAGCCTCCGATTGTTGCACAGCTGGGGTGCGGTTGACTGCCAGTTTGTATAGTGTTGCCTGGATGCAACACAGTGGTTGGTCATGGAATAAAGGATGCATGGATCTGAAAAAACAATTTTTGTAGGAGTTTATGCAGACCCCACAGATGCCAGGGCTCAGTCCCACAGACAGTCCTCACGTTAGACGCCAGTCTCAAATCTCAGGTTGTCACCTGTACTTCTCACTGATGAGCTATACATTGGGGCTTCCTGCAACATCCCCCTCCTCAGGTGTGATAACCCACTAGAGGGATTCAGAGAACGCAGGAAAATACTTCCTATGACTGGTTTATGCTAAAGGGTACAACTCAGGAGCAATCGCGTGGGCATGGGGCAAGGTATGCAGGAGGGGCGCTGAGTTCCTGTCCTCTCTCTGGGCATGTCACTCTCTCAACACCTTGGTGTTTTCACCAGTCTGGAAGCTCCCTGAGCCTTGATGTTTGGGGTTTTATGGAGCATCCATTATGTAGTTCTGATTGACTAAATCATTAGCCAGTGGTGATTAACTCACTGTTAGCTCCTCTGTCCTCTCTGGAGGTCAGCATAACCCATTAGTCTTGCTTACTAGCCTCCTTCCTGAAGCCATCTAGGGGCCCCCAACATGAGTCATTTGGCTACTAGCCTCCTTTCTGAAGCCATCTAGACCACTCATCACCCCAGAGACACCAAGGATTTTAGGAGTCATGTCTCAGGAACCAGGGACAAAGACCAAATATTGATTTCTTACATCATATCCAATAACACCACAATCAAGTGTTAGGGTATTTCTGTCACCCCAATGAGATCTCTTTTGTCTTTTGCAGTTAATCCTCATCCCTAGCTCCAGCTCCAGGTAACCATGGATCTACTTTCTGTTTCTATGAATTTGCCTGTTCTAGATATTTTTGTATTAATGGAGTAATAGAAAATCTCATCTTTTGTGTCTGCTTCTTCACTAGACATACTATTTTTGAGGTTGTCCATGTTATAAATGTAGTTCATCCCATTTGGTGGCTAATATTTGTTTATCCCTCTATCAGTTGATGGACATTTGGGTTTTTCCATTTTTTATTGTTGTTATTCAGTCACCCAGTCATGTCCAACTCTTTGTGACCCTACAGACCCCTGTGGACTGAAGCAAGCCAGGCCTCTCTGTCCCTCACCATCTCCCAAAGTTTGCCCAAGTTCTTGTCCATTGCATCGGTGATGCCATCCAGCTACCTCATCCTCTGATGCCCTCTTCTCCTTCTGCCCTTCATCTCTCCCAGCATTAGGGACATATCCAATGAATCAGCTGTTCGAATCATATGATCAAAATACTGGAGTTTCAGGTTCAGCATCAGTCCTTCCAAAGATTATTCATGGTTGACTGAATCCAGAGATCAACTGGTTTGATCTCCTTGCTCTCCAAGGGACTCCCAAGCACCACAGTTTGAAGGCATCAATTCTTTGGCACTCTGCCTTCTTTATGGTCCAGCTTTCACAACCATACATGACCACTGGGAAGACCATAGCCTTGACTATGTGGACCTTTGTCAGCAGAGTAATGTCACTGCTTTTTAACACACTGTCTAGGTTTGTTATCGCTTTCCTGCCAAGAGGCAAATGTCTTCTGATTTGATAACTACAGTCACTATCTGAAGAGATTTTAGAGCCCAAGAAGAGGAAATCTGTCACTACTTCTACTTTCCCCCCTCTATTTGCCATGAAGTAATGGGACTGGATGACATGATATTAGGTTTTTTTTAATATTTAGTTTTAAGCCAGCTCTTTCACTCTCCTCCTTCACCCTCATCAAGAGGCTCTTTAGTTCCTCTTCACTTTCTGCCATTAGAGTGATATCATACACATATCTGTGGTTGTTGATATTTCTCCCGCCTATCTTGATTCCAGCTTGTAACTCATTCAGCCCAGCATTTCTCATGATGTACTCAGCATATAGATTAAACAAACAGTGTGACAACAGACAGCCCTGTTATACTCATTTCTCAATCTTGAAGCAATCAGTTGTTCCATACAGGGTTCTAATTGTTTCTTTTCCACTTTTGGGCTACACCAAACAATGCTGCTAGTATATTTGCATGAATAATATTTATTTTTAATAATAATAATCTGTACAGAGGAGAAAAGTTTCAAAATGAAAGTGATATTTAGGTCATGATTCTTTGATTTTTTAAAATTATTTTAATTGTAGAATGCTTCCTTACAATATTGTGACAGTTTTTGCAATATATCAGCATGAATTGGCCACAGATAAATATGTGTTCCCCCCATCATGAGCCCCCCTCTCACTTCCCTCCCTCCCCTATCCCTCTGGGTTGTCCCTGAGCGCCGACTTGTCTTGCTCTCCTTCATGTGTCAGTTCATACTACTGTTTTAAGTGTTAAGATGCTGTTTACATATATTTCTGTCTGATTCATAATACTCATCCACTCCGTTAGTTCTTAGGAGGGCCATGGCCCAGAAAATTCAAAGCTGCCCCCTCTTGGTATTGTGAAACCAAGGACAAGAGTAGGGATGAGAGACAAGCAATTCAGCAAATTAGCTTATATAAGCCCTGAATGTTAGAAGCAAAGGACTAGAAAAAGCAGACTGTAGGTTGGCCTGATACAAAATGAAACCTCTTTTCTGGCATGTATATTTGTTTTTGCATAGAGTCTTTTAAGGATATTTGAGAAGTTTAGAATGAATGTGCTAAGAGTCACCTGAAAATGTGTTGTTGTTGTTTAGTCACTAAGTGGTGTCAGACTCTTCTGTGACCCCATCGACTATAGCCCACCAGGTTCCTCTGCCCATGGGATCTCCCAAGCAAGAATACTGGAGAAGGGCCATTTCCTTCTCTAGGGGACCTTCCTGACCCAGGGATTGAACCTGTGTCTCCTACATTGCAAGTGGATTCTTTACCACTGAGTCACCAGGGTATGGCAACCAACTCCTGTAGTCTTGCCTGGAGAATCCCATAGACAGAGGAGCCTAGTGGGCTACAGTCTATGGGGTCACAAAGAGTTGGACATGACTGAGTGACTAAGCAGGCAGGCATGTAGGCACCTGGGAAGCCCAGAAATGTATTGAGTTACCTAGAAATTATCAAGTATATATATATTTAAAACATTTATTTGGCTGTGCTAGGTCATAGTTGTGGCATGCAGGATCTTTATTTGCAGCATGGGGACTCTTAGCTGCAACATGTGGGATCCAGTTCCTTGACCAAGCTTTGAACCCAAGATTCCTACAATGGGAGCGTGGAACCCCAGCCACTGGACCACCAGGAAAATCCCTGTCAAGTGTATCTTAAGGGAAGGACAAGATTCCAGGAAACTGGCAAGAATGAGTGGATCCTGCAA
This sequence comes from Cervus elaphus, assembly GCF_910594005.1. Classification (NCBI taxonomy): domain Eukaryota; kingdom Metazoa; phylum Chordata; class Mammalia; order Artiodactyla; family Cervidae; genus Cervus; species Cervus elaphus. The sequence continues at coordinate 50,608,069 of NC_057837.1, read as the reverse complement.
ATCAAGCCTGCAAAAGTACTGGGGACAGGGCTGGAGGGGGAGTGGGGAGTGGACAGTGCCTCATTTTGGAAACAGCACTCAGGTGTCTGGTGTGGGACCTCCTCCCACAATCTCACCCCCTACACAGCTGATGGCCCTGTCCCAGCTCCCAGGTGGGAGTTTCATCCAAGCCTGAGCACATGCAGTTGCCACAGTGATTAACTTAGAGATAGGGGTGGGCCTATGATTTAATTTAACTGGTCTGAAGTTTTTCTCTTTTGGGTGGTGGGGCATGGATAGGGAGAGGATTGGGACAGAGAAGTTGGTTTTCTACTGGAGTCAGTGATTTGATAGAAGTCTGGTGCTATTGGGTCCACACTGTGGAAGGAAAAAAAAAAAAAAAAGCTGTCCAAGAAAGGAGTCAAAGGAGAGGAAATTACTCATGAGGCAGAGATTTCTGATGGCACCTCTTCAGTCCCCAGATGTAGGAGGACAAATATTAATAAATTCTTCCCTCTGTTTTTAAAAAAGCCAGTTAGAGATGGGTTTTTGTTGTCAGCAATTCAAACAGTCTTGACTCTCCTCTTGCTTGGAATACATTGAGGTCATCAGAATTAGATTTAAAAACACGAGAGTAACAAGCTGTCTCTTGTTCCTAAGAGAGGTGAAGCAGATTCTTACCTGTTCAAGCATTTCTGGCTGAGTCTTTGAACACAGGGAGAGGTTTATTTGTCTTTTCCCTGGATCTTTGCTTCTTTCTCTCTTCCTCTGCTGGGGAGTTGATCTGAGGTTGGGATGGAAGTCCGAGCAATTTAAAATCTACTTGGTGAAGAGTTCCTTACCCCCTCACGGAAGCTGATAAGAACAAGATCCACTCCTGTGACACAGATGAGGAAACCAAGGCTCAGGATGGAGAGATGATTAGGTCAAGGAGACACACACTGAAAAGATCAACCTGCCCAGGGCTATCTGTTTCTTTCCCTGCAGTCTCCCACTTTGAAAGGAGATCCAGACCTTGCTTGTCCAGGGCAGTCTCTTCACCGGTTCCCTAGCCTTTCTGAGGACATGGCCTCCCCTGCCCCTGGCATACAGTACCTGGTCTACATTAAACACTGGACAGATACTTGTGATGACAGAAGAGACTGAGGAAGTGAGATGTGAAGAAGAACAGGTAGACTTTGAAGCGAGTAAATATTTTATGTGCTGAGTGGGATACTTGAAGCCTAACATCTTTTTTAAAATTAATTTTATTTATTTATGGTGGGTTGTGCTGCATGACCTGCATCTAGCTGCCCATCACCCGCTGACCAAGGCACGTCTTTCCCTCTGGAAGAGGCTGCCCAGAAAACCCAGATTGTGTTAGCATCCTTGCATTCTCTAGTTATGGAATCAGACCAGAAGTGCTCAATCTGGGTTCATCTAAAGATCAAGGGGTCAAGGAGGGGGTGAGCGACACACAGCACTGGAAATGTTGATTTCGTCGTCTAGATTTCTGCTTCTTTTCATACCCTAATTAGAAACATTTCCGGGGAGTTCTGCTTGCCTTATCTTCAGTAGAACAGGAAGGCAAACCGCAAGTTCCCTTGAATCATCTCCTCTAGTACTTTTTGTTTTCACTTCTAGCTAATTCTTTTTGAACATCGCATCTTATATGTAAAGCCAATATGTAAGTCAGATCACAGGAGAATCTGTCTCCCTGAGCTTGCAGCCCTTCTCTCTTCTCAGTCTCTGCCCCTCTCTTCTCCCCTTTCCCCACCTGCCTCCCCGTCTTGTTCCACCCCACCCCCATGGGCCTCTGTATTTGTCATGATGATATTGTTTACAAATGACAGGAGCTCCTAACAGAAAGTCCAGGCATAGGACTAACTTCAGGCATAGCTGGAGGCAGGTGCGCAAATGAGAACAGCCGGCATCCTGTCCCTTTCGTCTGCCTCCTGCTTTCTTTGATGGTGGCTTCATCCTCAGATACCACTCCTGCAGTCCCATGCAACTTGGTACCCAGTGGTCCATGGGAAGGGGGACCGCTCTTTCTCAGTAGTTTGAGTTCTGAGAGTCTCCCCAGGCTGCCTTGGGCCACATGGGGCTGCGGTTCCCCAGCCGTGGTGGACTCGTGGACCAGGCACCTCCCTGTGGCTGATGGTGAGTGGGGTCTGAGTCACCTGATTCGCGGTCCTGCGGCAGCAGTCACCTGGGACCGCCGTGGACAGGGGCAAAGCTGAAAACCTCCCATCGCGTCCGCTTCTGTGAGCTGCAGAGATGCCTGACTGAAGCCCAGAGACAGTGACAGACTTGCTCACGGCCACACCAGTCTAGAGACACGCCGGGTCCCAGGCACTCCTGAATTCCAGTTCAGTTTCCTCTGTTGACACCCCTGTGTTTTCAGAGAGGGGAAAACCGTTTTATTTCCTGATAAAGAGAGTTCTTGAAGCACCTCTTGTGGCATCCATCCTAAGGGACCATCAGTGACATTGCTCTTCTGTTCCCTCTGATGATGCATGAAAGTGCCAACCCTTTAAAATCCAGCACATGTCACCACATGAACGGAACACACACAGGGAAGGATTCTTTCCTTCCTGCAATTAGAAACCAAGAAAGAATATTCCTTTCTTCTTTGTTTCTCAGTATCTATTTTTTGGGTCAGACCTGTGCTCTATATAACATTCAGGGAAATGAGCCAATTATCCAGGTATTTCATGGGAAATGCAATTCTTTGGCTTGAGCAACTCACATCATTAGCTGCTTCCCACTTCCACTCAACTGCTGGCTCTGCGGCTAAAGAGGCTTTCTGTGTCACCTGATGAAAAGATGGCAAAAAGGAGAATATGTAAGGATTTTTCTGTATATTCATTATTAATACTTTCATTAGAAAGGACGCAAAGTTCTCTATTGGGTCTGAGAGCTGCTGGAGTCCCTTCAAACCTGAAGGGCGTCGCCACAGGCCACATGTTTCATCACACAATGGGTACCTGGGCAACCCATGGATCGAGGAGCCTGACTGTGGGCTGAGTCCCAGCTCTGCTCCTCGAATTCTGAGTAGCTTGAGTCTGGATGATTAACCTCTTCCATGATCCTATTAATAAGTTTCTTTTTCTACAGGACAAGATTTTAATAGTGCTTTTTAGCTCATAAGGTTTTCATGAGAATTCAGTGAGTTAATATACCTAAGTGCTTAGTACAATGTCTGGCACATAATAATATCAGGTAATACATTTTATTATTATTGTCACTTACTTATTTGACTCTCACTTAAGTGTTCTTATGTGAGAAAGGTTGAGTTCTTCCTTTGAAGGGTTTGCTTGTTTTCTTTGTTTTGTCAACTGTTTCTTTCCAGTTCCTGGATTTACATTGTTCTGGGATGTTGTTGTTGTTGTTTAGTTGCTAAGTCATGTCCACTCTTTCGGACCCCAAACCCTATAGAAAGTCATAGAAAGTCATCACAATTAAGCTCAAAAGTTCAACTTAAATAAGGACCACAGGTGGTGATTTCTAGGGGTGCCATAAGTCAACACCTGCTGTGATTCTGCCTTGGAGATAGAGGATGAAAGTGAGCCCAACAAATGAATGAAGATCACAGTGTACTTTTATTTCCAAAAATTAAGCATTGTTTGAACCTGACTGTCCCCCTGCTTAAAATGCACAGTGGGTTTCCGCATGGAGGTCTGGGAAAGTGGTCATGGGGGAGACACCGGCAGCATGCCGTCCAGGGTCATTCACTCCAGAAAAGGTTGCACTCCCAGGGCTACCCACAGACTCTGGAAGGGTATAGCAAGTAAAACAATGAATTATCTTCTTGGTTTTTATGACAGCTTGATGGGAGCTCTGTTATGAACATATCGACTCCTGGTTGTAGAAATAGTCCTTAAAGCCTCTTCCATGGCAGCAATGACCCTCTGGGGTCACTGGGCCACGGTCAATGATGCTGTTTTCAGGAGAGGTGCTAGGGTGTCCAGGTTGGACTTGGGGGTGTGGGTGGGCACCCCGAGTTTGAATCTCCATGACAGCTTGATGGAAGCTCTGTTATGAACATATTGACTCCTGGTTGTAGAAATAGTCCTTAAAGCCTCCTCCATGGCAGCAATGACCCTCTGGGGTCACTGGGCCACGGTTCAATGATGCAGTTTTCAGGAGAGGTGCTAGGGTGTCCAGGTTGGACTTGGGGGTGTGAGTGGGCCCCCCCTAGTTTGAACCTCCACTTCTCCACTTGTAGCTGAGTTTCTGTAGACTCCTGAGTTTCAGATGCCTCATCTGTAAAACAAGGATGAGCCCAGTATTTGCCTCAAGAGGTTATGCAGAGACCAAAGAAGTGAGTGCCTGTAAAGAACTTAGCCCAGTTCCTGGCATGGGGTCAGCTCTGCATGCAGATGTGTATTTTTGGCTGCGCACTGTGCTCATGTGTAAGTGCTCTGTGTCCCTGCTATTTAAAAGGAGGGCCCCAGGCCAGTAGCCATATCCTATGGGAGCTTGTCAGAGTCAGAATTCAGAATCTGAGAGAAGGACATTAGCATATGTACACTACCACATGGACAATAGCTAGTGGCAAGCTGCTGTGTAGCACAAGGGACTCAGTTTGGTGCTGTGATGACCTGGAGGCGTGGGATGGGAGGGGATGGGAGGGAGGCTCAAGAGGGAGGATATAAATATACTTATAGCGGACTCACATGGCTGCGCAGCAGAAACTAACACAACATCATACAGCAATTGTACTCCAATTAAAAATAAAGGATAAAAAAAAGAAATTCAGAATCTTAGGCTCCACTCCCAACCTGTTGAATTAGCTTTAGCACTTGAACAAGATCCAAGGTGATTCCAGCAGGCATTTCTGTTCAGAAGCACTGCTCTCAGTTAAAAGGTACATAGAAAGGGCAGCTGGGTCCGTTTTGATATGGAAACCTGTTGGCAGCATCATGTTGGTGCAAAAAGACAGCAGCTCCAGGGCACAAAATATACAGTGACCCTGATTTACCTGGCATTTTGGGGCAGTCACATAACCCCTCTGGAATGAGGTTTCTTCATCTGTGAGGTGACTCACCTATGTTGGAGACTTTAATGTGAAAAGTAATATAAAAGAGTGAAAAGAATGTTATTTTATCTTGTTTACATAGAAAAAAGACATCATAATCCCTATGGCTGTCAATACCATTTTCAAAGAATTCAATTCCCCATCTTCCATGTTAATTTGCCGAGTGGCAAAGACCTATTACTTGGTGTCTCAATTACAATAATGCAGAGTGACAGTGGCCCAGGAATTTCAGCCTGGTATGTTTGGAAACTAAATGGGAGAGTTTTGTAGTTTGGCAAAATAGCATTACCCTAGAAAACACGAGAAGTGTGGTCAATGGGGATGTTTATACCATTGACAAAATAGTCATGGAATTGCAATGTCACGAACGATGGCCACAAGCAGAAGCCAGTAGGATGCTTCCAGGTGGTATGGTTCAATGTGACACATGTTTATCAGCCACAAAAGCCTTTAATTATTTTCAAACATCACAACCAAAGTGAGAAACAAATCATATTGTTCACATTAGCACAGATAAAATACAAAAACCCCAAAACATTACAGCACAAGAAAAATACACAGTTGTATACCGAAGACACAGCATAATGTAAGAATTCATGGGAGAGCAGAACGTGGGGACATCCAGAAAGTACAGTCCAAAGTCCCCTGGGGTGGAAGTGGGTCTGATGGATGCATGCAGCACACAGCTTTGGACAGGGTTCATCAGCAAAGCTTGCCCTGAGTTCACAGGAGTGAATCACTTTACTTGATACGGTATAGACCTTGATAACAGGGTCACTCAACAGTAACACCATGTTGAACAAAATGAACTGTGAATTAGAAACCATCCTCCTTCATAGATCACAGCAAATAGAAAACCTGTGATAGAGACTCAGTTCTTATGAACAAAACAGCTTCCAAGAAAACCACAGGCAGCTCAGAGTCTAACTCCCTGAAACTACAATCCAGCGGTTTCTTGAAACACATATCCTCCCACCCACGATTCCCTCTCTTATTTTAAAGACAGAAAAGGAATCATAGGAAAAATTACCTTTTTGAAATAGGGAAATGTATGCCATAAAATAGCAAGATAATACATAAAACATAATGTATAAATCAAAATACTTTGTACCCAGGTATGTTCTGATTCTCCAAAGCACTTTACTTCTCTTTCATTAGAGTCTTGCAAGCTGCCCTGTGTTGAATGCTTACAAACCCAACAACAACAAAAACAACATCAATAACACAAAAATAGAAGTGGGTTCCATTCCCATGCTATTTTGGTGGGGGTGGAGGGGTGGAGTCAAGAAGAGGGGCAAACAGCATAGTATTACTTCTCCCACAAAGAGGTTGCTGTTTTTAGGAAGTTGTTTTACTGTAAATAGAATAATAGATGAGAAACTCAGTCTCTTATGAGATGAGGGCAAAGCTATTTGAGCAGCTGGCAGCTAGGTGTTGGTAGCTGTAACAGGTTTGCTTGAGGGAGATTTCAGCCACCCTTACTGTTACTGCAAATCCTTCAGTCTGCTTGACCTGAAACATGAAGGAGTGAGTGGGAAGCATCACAGACCCTGGATGCCTGAAAATGAATTCAGACAGCACCCGAGCAGCCCCCACAGTCCTCCCCCACCAGTGACTATTTGAGAAATCAGAGTTTGTGACTTACCCATGGCTGAGCCAGTAAAGAATCCGCCTGCAATGCAGGAGACACAGGAGACATGGGTTCAATCCCTGGGTCAGGAAGACCCCTGGAGGAGGAAATGGCAACCCACTCCAGTATTCTTGCCTGGAAAATCCCATGGACAGAGAAGCCGGGTGGGCTATAGTCCACAGGGTCACAAAAGAGTCAGACATGACTGAAGCGACTTAACACAACCGCACAGCACGTGGGCATCCTTTCAGAGAGGCTGTTGTATCCATTTTTCCCTTTCAAAAGGCTCCCTGCAAGCTTAGAAACCAAAGACACATAGGATCATGGCTAATAACACATTTTTTATGTATTTTAAGTAGTTTTCTCCCTTCCTGCTAAACACCCGGGCTGGCTGGAGGGTCGAAGGTGATCAGACTGAGTACCCTTCCCATGGACCCCCGTCTTATCCCACATTCATGCTGTTGCAGCTACAGAGAATCTCCTTGAAGGTATTGCACAGCTCCAGGCTCCGGAAAGCATAGATCAGCAGGTTGGTGATGGAGGTGCACATGATGAAGATTAGGTGGGTGTTGAAGTGGGTGGTGTAGCAGACACAGTGGGGTTGGTGGGGCAGGTTATGATGGGGACAGGGTGGAGAAAGAAGGGGGCCCAGAAGAAGATGGAGACCCCCAGCAGGCTGGTGATGGTGACTGCCCCCTTCACACACAAGTGCTGCTGGCCAATGGGCCACCCCATCGGCAGGCAGCAGTGCAGTGATGTACTCGATATGAAGCAGGCCAAAGAGGAGCATGTGCACATAGAGGGTGCCCAAGAGCAGCAGTGTGGCAAGGAACATGCTGACCAGGCACACGATGACCATCTTGCTCTCAGAGTAGACGATGAACATCACACTGCAGACTCTGCAGCCCAGCCAGATGGCCGCAATCAAGACCAGCACCTTCCACATGGTCATGATGCTGTGGTAGCAAAGTATGTAGAAGATGGTGACGTACCTGTTGACTGCAATGGCCAGGAGGTTACAGATGGGAACCACCAGGGAGATGCAGATCATGGAGTCAAAGACGTTGTCCATGTGCTAACCCAGAGATCAAACTTGTGTCTCCTGCATCTCCTCCATTGGCAGGCAGATTCTTTACCACTGAACTACCTGTCGTTGTTGTTCAGTCACTAAGTCGTGTCCAAATCCTTGCAACCCCATGGACTGCAGCACGCCAGGCTTCCCTGTCCTTCACCATCTCCTGGGGCTTGTTGAAACTCATGTCCATTGAGTCTGTGATGACATCCATCCATCTCATCCTCTGTCACCCCCTTCTCCTCCTGCCCTCAATCTTTCTCAGTATCAGGGTCTCTTCCAGTGAGTTGGCTCCAGAGTACCACCTAGGAATTCCTATAAAGCAGGTAACAGATGCCTAAGAGGACCCCAAAGATGCCGTGTTTCCTCTTTGACTTGCTAATTTTCTAGATGCCTTGGTGGTAATATACTGACTCAACTTCTTGGATCAAATATTCCTCGGGTCTAGGATTTGCTGTAATTAAACCTTGAAGAAATTGAAGCTCTTCCCTTTGAGAAAAAGCTCATGAGATGAATGATTCACACTTTCCAATGAACCATGGCCTCCCTGTGATTTTTCTTGCTGCTTCTGCTAACTTTGCTATTCCCTCTTATGCACTGCTTCTTGTGTTTCCCAGTCTCCACTGATAGCTAAATTGTTCAAGAGCAGCAGGCAAGGCTCCTTGCAGCCCTGAGAGTCTTTCCAGCTGGGGAACTTCAAGAGGACTTGGCTGTTGAAGTAGCCAGTGAGTGACACCATGAACAAAACTCCTTATACCCAGGGGTTGGGGAGAGAATGGAATGTGAGAAGTCACCATTAAATTTTAAATAATCCTCAGAATGCAGGGACTAAAGTGATGAGCATGTTTTAATTCATCAAATACTTTCTTGACAATCATCTGAGTTCAAACAGACACACGATGGCAGAGACTGCTGGTTTGCCTTCCTCAGTATCTACTCTCCATCATGCCATAATAATAAAAAGATTACACATGGTGACCCAGAGCAAATATTCTGTTTTCAGTCCTCCTTGCAGCTAGGTGTGTCCTGTGGCTAAATTCTGGCCAGTAGGATGGCAATGGAAGCTTTGTTTGGTAGCTTCCAACGACACTTCCTGAGGAGAGCTGGTGAATGCCCTTGGTTTTTTACTTCCATCCTGCTTTCTGAAGATAACTGTGACGGCTGGAGCTCCAGCCAACATCTTGGACCATGAGTACTAGTGCTACAGTTCAGGGATAAGAATCTGGAAAGAAATTAGATTCCTAAGGACTTATTGGCACAGAGCCACCTTACCTGGCCACCTCTGGACTTCTACCTGAGAGCAAGAACAGTTTTATTTGTTCAAAGCCGTCATTAAACAGCCTCAATGTCACCTTGATACCAAGAGGAGAAACTGAAGCTATAGCTCTCGTCTTGATTTCTGTGCCTGAGAATGTGTTTTCACTCATGAAGTCTTCTGACTTTATGAACTGGTTTTCAGAGGCTTAGGAATGTTGTCCATTGAAAGTTCCTGTGAGATGGCAGAAAATGGGGAGGTTGTATGCTCCACAGTAGATACTCAAAAGATATGTTAATTCAGTGAATGATGTAGGATGATGAAGCTAAACATTTACGAGCTGGAAATCTGCTAAGCTCAGGCAGGGCCAGAATCCGAAAAGAAGCTCTTGTTCTTCTCAATTTACTCAACAATGACTTGAAGAAAAGAAGGATGAGTTGGCCGAATGTGCCATGACTTGCTTTGGTGTTCGTCAAGTTTTCCTTGAAATAAACATCCCCATACATATGCCTGCCTGCTTGAAGAATGTTTAATTTTTTCTCTTTTTAAATTTAATTATATTCATTGTAGAAAAACAATACAGAAAAGCTTAAGAAAGAAATAAAATAAGTGATAGTACTGCTACCTTCCTTATGATATTCTCATTTTAGTCTTGATTTTATGAAAAACAAGATATGTTTGTGACTAGAATTTACCCTCCCTCCTTGAGTTTTTCTCCTGCTTTCCCTACATTAAAGCATGTACAAGGCCCTGATCTTCCGTAACTGGGGAGGGGCCCTGTGCCGGGGCAGGGAGGCTGGCTAAGTTGCCTACAAGACCCTTCCTTTGTTGTCTTTATTTCCACATCAGTGCTCATTGATGGAAGAAAAGAGGGACTTCTTCAGACTAGTGATGATTAACCTGGGGTTCCCAGAATGACCCCAACCTGAGCTCTACCTGGGCTGTACCAGGCAGGTGTGGTAAGGCCTCTATTAGTCGCTCACTTGTTTTTGACTCTTTGTGACCCCATGGACTGTAGCCCACCAGGCTCCCCTGTCCATGAGATTCTCCAGGCAAGAATAAGAATATTAGAATGGGTTGCCATTCCCTTCTCCAGGGAATCTTCCCCACCCAGGGATCAAACCCGCATCTCCTGCATTACAGGCAGATTCTTTACCATCCGAGCCATGGGGAAGCCCTAAGGCCCGAAACATAATATGCACACAAATCACTTAAGGATCTGGTTGAAGTGCAGACTCTAATCCCGTGGTACCCAAGTGATGCTCATGCTGCTGGTTCAGACCACACCTGGAGTGGTGGGCCCTACAGGGTGTCAAGGTTGCTTTCGAGAATTTTGGCATAAGTGTCACCCAGACTTGTAACCTTTTCTGGTCAGAAAGACCAGAGCAGCTGACCTGGCAGAAAAACAAGGCCTTGGCAATGGGCATTTTGGGATAATGCTGTGCACACATGAGCAAAGACCACGGGGTTCTGGGTAAAAACCTTGACTAAACCCCAGATGGTAGGTGGAGGAAGGGCTGAGCCCAACCAAGGTCAAATTTCTTAAGATTTTTGCAGGACTAGACTTAGAAGTAAAATTAAGTTGATTTATGAAAAATAAGACCTTCGAGAACTGACCCTCATAAAAGATGTCCTTTTCATTATCAGGGACTGGAATAAAAAACTAGGATGACAAGAAACACCTGGAGTAACAGGCAAATTTAGCCTTGGAGTAAAGAAGAAGCACGGCAAAGGCTAATAGACTTCTGCCAAGAGAACACACTGGTCATAGCAAACACCCTCTTCCAACAACACAAGAGAAGACTCTACACATGGACATCACCAGATGGCCAACACCGAAATCAGACTGATTATATTCTTTGCAGCCAAAGATGGAGAAACTCTATACAGTCAGCAAAACAAGACTGGAAGCTGACTGTGGCTCAGGTCATGAATTCCTTATTGCCAAATTCAGACTTAAGTTGAAGAAAGTAGGGAAAACCACTAGGCCAATCAGGTATGACCTAAATCAAATCCCTTACGGTTATATAGTGGAAGTGAGAAATAGATTTATGAGACTAGATCTGATAGAGTGTCTGAAGAACTATGGACGGAGGTTCATAACATTGTACAGGAGGACAGGGATCAAGACCATCACCAAGAAAAAGAAATGCAATAAAGCAAAATGGCTGTCTGAGGAGCCCTTACAAACAGCTGTGAAAAGAAGAGAAGCCAAAATCAAAGGGGAAAAGGAAAGATATACCCATTTGAATGCAGAGGTCCAAAGAATAGCAAGGAGAGATAAGAAAGCCTTCCTCGGTGATCAGTGCCAAGAAAGAGAGGAAAGCAATAGAATGGGAAAAACTATAGGGATCTCTTCAAGAAAATTAGAGATACCAAGGGAATATTTCATGCAAAGATGGGTACAATAAAAGACAGAAATGGTATGGACCTAACAGAAGCAGAAGATACTAAGAAGAGGTGGCAAGAAAACATGGAAGAACTATACAAAAAAGATCTTCACGATGCAGATAATCACAATGATATGATCACTCACCTAGAGCCAGACATCCTGGAATGTGAAGTCAAGTGGGCCTTAAGAAGCATCACTACAAACAAAGCTAGTGGAGGTGATGGAATTCCAGTTGAGCTATTTCAAATGCTAAAAGATGATGCTGTGAAAGTGCTGCACTCAATATGCCATCAAATTTGGAAAACTCAGCAGTGGCCACAGGACTGGAAAAAGTCAGTTTTCATTGGAATCCCAAAGAAAGCAATGCCAAAGAATGCTCAAACGACTGCACAATTTCACTCATCTCACATGCTAGTAAAGTAATGCTCAAAATTCTCCAAGCCAGGCTTCAACAGTACGTGAACCATGAACTTCCAGATGTTCAAGCTGGATTTAGAAAAAGCAGAGGAACCAGAGATCAAATGGCCAACATGCACTGGATCATCAAAAAAGCAGGAGTCTTCCAGAGAAACATCTATTTCTGCTTTATTGACTATGCCAAAGCCTTTGACTGTGTGGATCACAACAAACTGTGGACAATTCTTAAAGAGATGGGAATACCAGACCACCTGACCTGCCTCCTGAGAAATCTATATGCAGATCAGTTAGCAACAGTCAGAACTGAACATGGAACAATGGACTGGTTCCAAATAGAGAAAGGAGTATGTCAAGGCTGTATACTGTCACCCGCTTATTTAATTTATATGCAGAGTACATCATGAGAAATGCTGGGCTAGATGCACAAGCTGGAATCAAGACAGCTGGGAGAATTATCAATAATCTCAGATATGCAGATGACACCACCCTTACGGCAGAAAGCAGAGAAAAACTAAGGAGCCTCTTGATGAAAGTGAAAGAGGAGAGTGAAAAAGTTGGTTCAAAACTCAACATTTGGAAAACTAAGATCATGGCATCCTGTCCCAACAGTTCATGGCAAATAGATGGGAAAACAGTGGAAACAGTGACAGACTTAATTTTGGGGGGCTCCAAAATCACTGCAGATGGTGACTGCAGCCATGAAATTAAAAGACGCTTACTCCTTGGAAGGAAAGTTATGACCCACCTAGACAGCATATTAAAAAGCAGAGACATTATTTTGCCAACAAAGGTCCGTCTAGTCAAAGCTATGATTTTTCCAGTAATCATGTATGGATATGAGTGAGTGAAGTGAAGTTGCTCAGTCGTGTCCGACTCTTTGCAACCCAATGGAGTGTAGCCTACCAGGCTCCTCCATCCGTGGGATTCTCCAGGCACGAATACTGGAGTGGGTTGCCATTTCCTTCTCCAGGAGATCTTCCCAACCCAGGGATTGAACCCGGGTCTCCCGCACTGCAGGAAGACGCTTTACCATCTGAGCCACCAGGGAAGCTCCAATGGATGTGAGAGTTGGACCATAAAGAAGGCTGAGCGCCGACGTATTGAAGCTTTTGAACTGTGGTGTTGGAGAAGACTCTTGAGAGTCCCTTGGACTGCAAGGAGATCCAACCAGTCCATCCTAAAGGAAATCAATCCTGAATATTCATTGGAAGGACTGATGCTGAAGCTGAAACTCCAATACTTTGGCCACGTGATGGGAAGAACTGACTCATTGGAAAAGACCCCAATACTGGGAATGATTGAAGCTGGGAGGAGAAAGGGATGACAGAGGATGAGCTGGTTGATGGCATCACTGACTCAGTGGACATGAGTTTGAGTAAACTGTGGGTGTTGGTGACGGACAGGAGGCCTAGCGTGCTGCAGTCCATGGGGTCACAAAAAGTTGGACATGACTGATTGACTGAACTGAATTGATGAAAAATAAAAAGTGTTCACTTTTTTACAAACATGAATTTGGGGACTGAAACATTTCATACTCTATCATGATGTACATTAAATAAGTTCACAGCATGCTGCATAAACATTTTAAAAATCTTGTTTTGCTTCTGATTATGATATAATGAGGGCTTCCCTGGTGGCTCAGTGGTAAAGAATCTGCCTGCAATGCAGGAGTCTCAGGTTAGATCCCTGAGTTGGGAAGATCCCCTGGAGGAGGGCATGGCAACCCACTCCGGTACCCTTGCCTAGAGAATTCCATGGATAGAGGAGCTTGGCAGGCTACAGTCCATGGGGTCACACAGAGTCAGACACTACTGAAGCAACTAAGCAGCAGCAGCATGATATAATGAACCTTTTCCCAACTCTGAAATAACACACCTTTAACAATTCCATTCTAGGACAGTGAGGACCGGTCCATTGTGTTCGGCACTGTGTCTTCAATACTCAGCACAGTGCCTGGCATGGGGTGGAGGCTCATGAATTATTTGTTCATTCACTCAAGTGCAGACATGCCCTGATGGATGATCTCTCTGCGGTGTGGCCACTTAGATTGTTTTCAGGTTTATAAATCATGTTCTGGTAGGCATTCTTGGTGGAAACTTTTGTCCACACACTGGACTGGTTCCTTAGATATCAGCACAAGTCAGTGAATTCACTGGTCAGTGAATATGCAGAACTGAAGGTGAATTTAGTTCATCTTTCAGTTTCTCATAAAACCCTTGCTTATCACTCTGCAAAAACCCACATAATACAGACATAAAATTAATTTAGTATGATGTAGATTCTTCTTAAAATTTACTCCAAGGGTTAATCCACTGAAAGACTTGAATTACAGAGCTTAAGTTCCTATAAGTTTAGCCCAGTTTAAAAAACTTAGCTATCAATGAAGAGAAAGGTGGGATTTTTTCCCCCTCTATGACGTGGCGCCATCTAGTGGTTCTGTTAGAGAATGCAAGAACAAAAACGGGGTGATTAAAACGAATGGAGCTCCTTTAACTTTCCTTCCCTTCTCCAATGGACCACCAAGCGGAGAAACGGCTCCAGAAGGAATGAAAGGCAAGCAGAAACAATGCCCAGCTGTGCATGTGTCTGGTGGTGAAAGTCTGATGCTGTAAAAAACAACAATGCATAGGAACCTGGAACATTAGGTTCATGAATCAAGGTAAATTGAAAGTGATCAAACAGGAGATGGCAGGAGTGAACATCAACATTTGAGGAATCAGTGAACTAAAATGGATAGGAATGGGTAAGTTTAATTCAGATGACCATTACATCTACTACTGTGGGCAAGAATCCTTTAGAAGAAATGGAGTAGCCCTCATAGTCAACAAAAAGAGTCAAAAATGCAGTACTTGGGTGCAATCTCAAAAATGACAAAATGATCTCGGCTTGTTTCCAAGGCAAACCATTCAGTACCACAGTAATCGAAGTGTATGCGCCAATCACTAATGCCAAAGAAGCTGAAGTTGAACATGAAGACCTACAAGACATTCTAGAACTAACACCAAAAAAAAGAGAAAAATGTCCTTTTCATCATAGGGGACTGGCATGCAAAAGTAGGAAGTCAAGAGATACCTGGAGTGACAGGCAAGTTTGGCTTTGAAATACAAAATGAAGCAGGACAAAGGCTAACAGTTTTGCTAAGAGAATGCACAATCATACCAAACACCCTCTTCCAACACAATAGATAACTCTAGACATGGATATCATCAGATGCTCAATACTAAAATCAGATTGATTATATTCTTTGCAGCCAAAGATGGAGAAGCTCTATACAGTCAACAAAAACAAGACCTGGGACTGACTGTGGTTCAGATCATGAACTCTTTATTGCCAAATTCAGGCTTAAATAAAGAAAGTAGGGAAAACCACTAGGCCATTCAGGTATGACCTAAGTCAAATCCCTCATGATTATACAGTGGAAGTGACAAATAGACTCAAGGGATTAGATCTGATAAACAGAGTGCTTGAAGAATTATGGACGGAGGTTTGTAACATTGTATAGGAGGCAATGATCAAAACCATCCCTAAGAAAAAAAATGCAAAAAGGCAAAAATGATTGTCTGAGGAGCCCTTACAAATAGCTGAGAAAAGAGAAGCAAAAGGCAAAGGAGAAAAGGAAAGATATACCCATCTGAATGCAGAGTTCCAAAGAATAGCAAGGAGAGATAAGAAAGCCTTCCTCAGTGATCAGTGCAAAGAAATAGAGGAAACCAATAGAAATAGAGGAAAGACTAGAGATATCATCAAGAAAATTAGAGATACCAAGGGAACATTTCATGCAAAGTTGAGCACAATAAAGGACAGAAATGGTATGAAACTAATAGAAGCAGAAGATATTAAGAAGAGGTGGTTAGAATACACAGAAGAACTACACAAAAAAAGATCTTAATGACCCGGGTAACTACCACAGTATGATCATTTACCAAGAGCCAGACATTCTGGGGTGTGAAGTCAAATTCAACACTATGAACAAAGCAAGTGGAGGTGATGGAATTCCAGTTGAGTTCATTCAAGTCCTAAAAGATGGTGCTGTTAAAGTGCTACACTCAATATGTTGACAAAATTGGAACCCCCAGCACTGGCCACAGGACTGCAAAAGGTCAATGCCAAAGAATGTTCAAACTACCACACAATTGCCTTTATCTCACACGCTATCAAAGCAGTCCTCAAAATTCTCCAAGCCAGGCTTCAACAGTACATAAACCATGAACTTCCAGATGTTCAAGCTGGATTTAGAAAAGGCAGAGGAACCAGAGAGCAAATTGCCATCTTTGGATCATCAAAAAAGCAACAGAGTTCCAGAAAAACATCTACTTCTGCTTCACTGACTATGCCAAAGCCTTTGACTGTGTGGATCACAACAAACTGTGGAAAATTCTTAAAGAGATGGGACTGCCAGGCCACGTTACCTGCCTCATAAGAAACCTGTATGCAGGTCAAGAAGCAACGGTCAGAACTGGACATGGAACAACAGACTGGTTCCAAACTGGGAAAGCAGTACGTCAAGGGTGTATATTGTCACCCTGCTTATTTAACTTACATGCAGAGTGTATCATGGGAAATGCCAGGCTGGATGAAGCACAAGCTGGAATCAAGATTGTGGAGAGAAATATCAATAACCCCAGATATGCAGATGAGTCACTGTCGTTCATGGAGAGATGTTAACTAGTGTCTCATTTCTTCTACTTTTAAATTTTCTAGTATTACTGATTTTGATTCACTCAATTTCTATTACATACTCTGTATTCCATAAGAACTTTGCCAATAAGTTTTTCAACACACAGATATATTATTAAGAAAATCTATATCTAACTGATTTTACACTTAATTATGCCTTACAATACTCTGTGTTCTGGAGACCATGGTTTTAAAAACACTTTTAATGAATGTTACTACTTTAATTAACATTACAAACCTAGACAGCATTAAAAAGAAAAGACATCACTTTGTCAACAAAGGTCCGTACAGCCAAAGCCATGTTTTTTTCAGTAGTGACTTACGGACGTGAGAGTTGGACCATAAAGAAGGCTGAGCGCAGAACTGATGCTTTCAAAGTGTGGTGCTGGAAAAGACACCTCAGAGACCCTTGGACAGCAAAGAGATCAAACCAGTCAATCCTAAGGGAAGTCAACCCTGAATGCTCATTGGAAGGACTGATGCTGAAACTAAAGCTTCAATACTTTGGGCACCTGATGTGAAGAGCCGACTCACGGGAAAAGACCCTGATGCTGGGAAAGATGGAGGGCAGGAGGAGAAGGGGATAGCAGAGGATGAGATGGTTGGATAGCACTGCTAATTCAATGGACATGAACTCGGGCAAACTCCGGGAGATGGTGAGGCACAGGGAGACCTAGCATGCTGCGGTCCATGGGGTCACAAAGAGTTGGACCTGACTTAGCGACTGAACATCACCAACAGCAACAACTACTTTAATTACAATGAGACGGTCTTTCCTCAAATTACCAATATCTTCAGAACCGATTTTTTAAGCCTTGGATAGACATCATAAACTTATATAAGAAATGATCGCCTTGTGGGTGACTAATTGTTTCCACGTGAAAATAGGATAAGTCTAGGACCACACTGGATCCAAAGAGCAGAGTGCCATGAAGCAAGAATGAATACAACACAAAAATATTCGCTCTAAAAAATAGGAATTGTGAGGTCTAAATTTGTTGAGAAGTCAAAGAAACAAGCAAGAAATGTAAAAGTGAAACTTTAAACTCCATGTCAACACAAGGGCCCCTTTATCATTTCACATCCAACCATGTCAATGGTTTAAAATGGTTTTTCTGAAGTGTGCCCTGAGAATCCCTGAAGTCCAGAGACCCACTGGGACAGGGGGTCCAAGAGGTCAAAACTATTTTCACAACACCTCTGAACGTTACTTCCATTGTCATTCTGTTCTGAGTGCAGTGAAGTTCTTCAGAGACAGGATAGGTGATATCAGAACTCTAATGACTAATGGAATTAGCCACTATGATCGTGTGTGCTTATATTTTTACATTTTTTAGTTTTATTTTCCAGGAGTCTCTGGCAGAGGGGAGGGTCGGAGGTGGCCTGCTGCAGGGGCAGGGGCACTGAGTGCAGCAGTGAGGGCATGGGACCTTTGAAGGAAGTCAACATCATCCTCATTACCTCCACCATAGTTTGGCCTCAGGCCAAACAACAGGGAGGGAACACAGCCCCGCCAATCAACAGAAAATTGGATTCAAGATTTATTGAGCATGGCTTCACCCATCAGAACAAGACCCACTTTCCCCCTCAGTCAGTCTCTCCCATCAGGAAGCTTCCATAAGCCTCTTATCCTTCTCAATCAGAGGGCAGACAATGAAAACCACAATCACAGAAAACTAACCAATCAGATCTAATGGACCACAGCCTTGCCTTCAGTTCATCCCCTCAGTAGTGTCCGACTCTTTGTGACCACATGAACTGCAGCATGCCAGGCCTCCCTGTCCATCACCAACTCCTGGAGTTTACCCAAACTCATGTCCATTGAGTCAGTGATGCCACCAGCCAACTCATCCTCTGTTATCCCCTTCTCCTGCCCTCAATCTTTCCAAGCATCAGGGTCTTTTCAAATTAATCAGCACTTCACATCAGGTGGCCAAAGTACTGGAGTTTCAGCTTCAGCATCAGGCCTTCCAATGAGCACCCAGGACTGATCTCCTTTAGGATGGACTGGTTGGATCACCTTGCAGCCCAAGAGACTCTGAAGAGTCTTCTCCAACATCACAGTACAAAAGCATCAATTTTTCTGTGCTCAGCTTTCTTTATGGTCCAACTCTAACATCCATACATGACTACTGGAAAACCATAGCCTTGATTAGACGGACTGATATTGGCAAAGTAATGTCTCTGCTTTTTAATATGCTGTCTAGGTGGGTCATAACTTTCCTTCCAAGGAGTAAGCATCTTTTAATTTCATGGCTGCAATCACCATCTGCAGTGATTTTGGAGCCCCCCAAAATAAAGTTAGCCACTGTTTACACTGTTTCCCGATATATTTGCCATGAAGTGATGGGACCAAATGCCATGATCTTAGTTTTCTGAATGTTGAGCTTTAAGCCAACTTTTTCACTCTCCTCTTTCACTTTCATCAAGAGGCTCTTTAGTTCTTCTTCACTTTCTGCCATAAGGGTGGTGTCATCTGCATATCTGAATTTATTCATATTTTTCCCGGCAATCTTGATTTCAGCTTCTGCTTCTTCCAGCCAAGCTTCTCATGATGTACTCTGCATATAAGTTAAATAAGCAGGGTGACAATATACAGCTTTGATGTACTTTTTCGTCTAACTCAATGAAATTATGAGCCACGCGTTGAAGGGTCACCCAAGACAGATGGGTCATGGTGGAACGTTCTGACAAAACGTGGTCCACTGGAGAAGGGAATGGCAAACCACTTCAGTATTCTTGCCCTGAGAACCCCATGAACAGTATGAAAAGGCAAAAATAGGACACTGAAAAATGAACTACCTAGGTTGGTAGGTGCCCAGTAAGCTACTGAAGATTAGTGGAGAAATAACTTCAGAAAGAATGAACAGATGGAGCCAAAGCAAATAAACACCTAGCTGTGGATGTGACTGGTCATGGAAGTCAGGTCCGAGGCTGTAAACAGCAATACTGCATAGGAACCTGGAATGTCAGGTCCGTGAATCAAGGCAGATTGGAAATGGTCAAACAGGAGATAGCAAGAGTGAACTTTGACATTTTAGGAATCAGTGAACTACAATGGACTGGTTTGTGGTTTAGCCCCTAAGCCATGTCTGACTCTTGTGACACCATGGACTGTAGCTCGCCAGGTTCCTCTGGCCATAGGATTTTCTGAGCAAGAATGCTGGCGTGGGTTGCCATTTCCTTCTCCAGGAGATCTTCCTGGCCCAGGCATTGAACCCAGGTCTCCTGCACTGCCGGCAGATTCTTTACCAACTGAGCTATGAGGGAAGCCCCCAAATGGACTGGAATGGGTGAATTAACTCAGATGACCATTATATCTACTACTGTGAGAAAGAATCCCTTAGAAGAAATGGGGTAGCCATCACAGTCAACAAAAGTCCAAAATGCAGTACCTGCATGAAATCTCAAAAATGACAGAATGATCTCTGTTCGTTTCCAAGGTGAACCATTCAATATCACAGTAATCCAAGTCTATGCCCTGACAAGTAACGCCGAAGAAGCTGAAGTTGAACGGTTCTGTGAACACCTACAAGACCTTTATATGGAGCCCATTATACAGAGTGAAGTAAGCCAGAAAGATAAAGAACATTACAGCATACTAACACATATATATGGAATTTAGAAAGAAGGTAACGATAACCCTATATGCAAAACAGAAAAAGAGACACAGAAGTACAAAACAGACTTTGGAACTCTGTGGGAGAAGGTGAGGGTGGGATGTTTCGAAAGAACAGCATGTATATTATCTATGGTGAAACAGATCACCAGCCCAGGTGGGATGCATGAGACAAGTGCTCGGGCCTGGTGCACTGGGAAGACCCAGAGGAATCGGGTGGAGAGGGAGGTGGGAGGGGGGATCAGGATGGGGAATATGTGTAACTCTATGGCTGATTCATATCAATGTATGACAAAACCCACTGAAAAAAAAAAAAGAACTAACACCCCAAAAAGATGTTCTTTTCATTATAAGGGACTAGAATGCAAAACCAGGAAGTCACAAGATACCTGGAGTAACAGGCAAATTTGGCCTTGGAGTGCAAAATGAAGCAGAGCAAAGGCTAATAGACTTTTGCAAAAAAAAAAACAACAAAAACACACTGGTCACAGCAAATACCCTCTTCCAACAACACAAGAGAAGACTCTACACATGGACATCACCAGATGGCCAACACCGAAATCAGACTGATTACATTCTTTGCAGCCAAAGATGGAGAAGCT
This sequence comes from Cervus elaphus, assembly GCF_910594005.1. NCBI lineage: Eukaryota > Metazoa > Chordata > Mammalia > Artiodactyla > Cervidae > Cervus > Cervus elaphus. The sequence goes on along the minus strand of NC_057837.1, from coordinate 50,587,406 downwards.
CTATACTGTCAGCAAAAACAAGACCTGGAACTGACTGTGGCTCAGATCATGAACTCTTTCTTGCCAAATTCAAACTTAAATTGAAGAAAGTAGGGAAAACCACTAGACCATTCAGGTATGACCCAAATCAAATCCCTTACAATTATACAGTGGAAGTGAGAAATAGAGTCAATGGATTAGATTTGATAGACAGAGTGCTTGAAGAACTATGGATGGAGGTTCATGACACTGTATAGGAGGCAGTGATCAAGACCATTCCCAAGAAAAAGAAATGCAAAAAGGCAAAATGGTTGTCTGAGGAGCCCTTACAAATAGCTGTGAAAAGAAGAGAAGCGAAGGCAAAGGAGAAAAGGAAAGATATACCTATTTGAATGCAGAGTTTCAAAGAATAGCAAGGAGAGATTAAAAAAAAAAAAAAAAAAAAGCCTCCCTCAGTGACCAATGCAAAGACATAGAGGAAAACAATAGAATGGGAAAGACTAGAGATCTCTTCAAGAAAATTAGAGATACCAGGGGAACATTTCATGCAAAGATGAGCACAATAAAGGACAGAAATGCTATGGACCTAACTGAAGCAGAAGATATTAAGAAGAGGGCGCAAGAATTCACAGAAGAACTATAAAAGATCTTCACAACCCAGATAATAACAATGGTATAATCACTCACCTAGAGCCAGACATCCTGGAATGTGAAGTCAAGTGGGCCTTAGGAAGCACCACTATGAACAAAGCTAGTGGAGGTGATGGAATTCCAGTTGAACTATTTCAAATCCTAAAAGAAGATGCAGTGAAAGCGCTGCCCTCACTATGCCAGCAAATTTGGAAAACTCAGCAGTGGCCACAGGACTGGAAAATATCAGTTTTCATTCCAATCCCAAAGAAAGGCAATGCCAAAGAATGTTCAAACTGCCACACAATTGCACTCACTTCACATGCTAGCAAAGTGATGCTCAAAATTCTCCAAGCCAGGCTTCAACAGTACGTGAACTGTGAACTTCCAGATGTTCAAGCTGGATTTAGAAAAGACAGAGAAAGCAGAGATCAAATTGCCAACATCTGTTGGATCATCAAAAAAGCAAGCGAGTTCCAGAAAAACATCTACTTCTGCTTTATTGACAGTCAAAGTCCAAAGCCTTTGACTGTGTGGATCAAAACAAACTGGAAAATTCTTAAAGAGATGCGAATACCAGATCACCTAACCTGCCTCCTGAGAAATCTGTATGCATGTCAAGAAGCAATAGTTAGAACTGGACATGGAACAGCAGACTGGTTCCAAATTGGGAAAGGAGTACATCAAGGATGTATATTGTCACTGTGCTTATTTAACTTATATGAAGAGTACATTATCCGAAATTCTGGATTGGATGAAGCACAAGCTGGAACCAAGATGGACAGGAGAAATATCAATAACCTCAGATATGCAAATGACACCACCCTTATGGCAGAAAGTGAAGAAGAACTAAAGAACCTCTTGATGAAAGTGAAAGAGGAGAGTGAAAAAGTTGGCTGAAACCTCAACATTCAGAAAACTAAGATCATGGTATTTGGTCCCATCACTTCATGGCAAATAGATGGGGAAACCATGGAAACAGTGACAGACTTTATTGTTGGGGGCACCAAAATCACTGTAGATGGTGACTGCAGCCATGACATTAAAAGACGCTTGCTCCTTGGAAGAAAAGTTATGACCAATCTAGACATCATATTAAAAAACAGCAGAAATAAACAAATGGGACCTAATGAAACTTAAAAGCTTTTGCACAACAAAGGAAACTATAAGCAAGGTGAAAAGACAGCCCTCAGACTGGGAGAATGTAATAGCAAATGAAGCAACAGACAAAGGATTAATCTAAAAAATATACAAACAACTCCTGCAGCTCAATTCCAGAAAAATAAATGACCCAATCAAAAAATGGGCCAAAGAACTAAACAGACATTTCTCCAAAGAAGACATACAGATGGCTAACAAACACATGAAAAGATGCTCAACATCACTCATTATCAGAGAAATGCAAATCAAAACCACAATGAGGTACCATTACACGCCAGTCAGGATGGCTGCTATCCAAAAGTCTACAAGCAATAAATGCTGGAGAGGGTGTGGAGAAAAGGGAACCCTCTTACACTGTTGGTGGGAATGCAAACTAGTACAGCCGCTATGGAGAACAGTGTGGAGATTTCTTAAAAAACTGGAAATAGAACTGCCATATGACCCAGCAATTCCACTTCTGGGCATACACACTGAGGAAACCAGATCTGAAAGAGACACGTGCACTCCAATGTTCATTGCAGCACTGTTTATAATAGCCAGGACATGGAAGCAACCTAGATGCCCATCAGCAGACTAATGGATAGGGAAGCTGTGGTACATATACACCATGGAACATTACTCAGCCATGAAAAAGAATTCACTTGAATCAGTTCTAATGAGATGGATGAAACTGGAGCCCATTATACAGAGTGAAGTAAGTCAGAAAGATAAGGACCAATACAGTATACTAATACATATAAATGGAATTTAGAAAGATGGTAATGATAACCCTATATGCAAAACAGAAAAAGAGACACAGATGTACAGAACAGAATTTTGGACTCTGTGGGAGAAGGCGAGGGTGGGATGTTTAGACAGAACAGCATCGAAACATGTATATTATCTATAGTGAAACAGATCATCAGCCCAGGCTGGATGCATGAGACAAGTGCTCGGGCCTGGTGCACTGAGAAGACCCAGAGGAATCGGGTGGAGAGGGAGGTGGGAGGGGGGATCGGGATGGGGAATACATGTAAATCCATGGCTGATTCATGTCAATGTATGGCAAAAACCACTACAATATTGTAAAGTAACTAGCCTCCAACTAATAAAAATAAATGGAAAAATAAATAAATAAAAAATAAAAAGCAGAGGCTTTACTTTGCCAACAAAGGTCCATCCAGTCAAAGCTATGGTTTTTCCAGTAGTCATGTATGGATGTGAGAGTTGGACCATAAAGAAAGCTGAGCACTGAAGAATTGATGCTTTTGTACTGTGATGTTGGAGAAGACTTTTGAGAGTCCCTTAGACTGCAAGGAGAGATCCAACCAGTCCATTCTAAAGGAAATCAGTCCTGAATATTCATTGGAAGGACTGACGCTGAAGCTGAAACTCCAATACTTTGGCTACCCGACGAGAAGTACTGACTCATCTGAAAAGACCCTGATGCTGGGAAAGATTGAAGGCGGGAGGAGAAGGGCACGACAGAGGATGAGATGGTTGGATGGCATTAACAACTCAATGGACATGAGTTTGAGCAAACTCTGGGAGTTGGGGATGGACAGGAAAGCCTGGCGTGCTGCTGTCCATGGGGGTGCAAGGAGTCAGACACGACTGAGCGACTGAACTGAACTGAACTGAGGTGTTGCCTCTGAGCCATCCCAAGAGAGCCTTCCACATTTCAGGGAACTGCCAAACAGCGAGTCACCAGGTTGCTCCCAGGAATCTTGTGTCTTTCTCTGCCTGGGTCACATGGTGCCTCAGCTGCATGCTTCTCAGGGATCACCTCTCACTGTCAGACTGGACTGTTGAATCTGTTGGCCATTTTTGTGCCTTTATTTGCAAGGAGAGATCACTGGGAAGAAAGGGTCGCCTTTCTGTCAGCCGGTGACTCTCAGTACCCCCATTCTATGGCAGGTAGGCTAAGAGTGGGTTCTGGTACATCCCGGGAGCCTCTCTCAGACTCACCCCTTGGCTACATTCTCAGAAACTGGAAAATTTAAACTCTGCAAAAGGCCTGGCCCCAACAGAAATGGGGAACAACAAAAAAACATGGCCTCTGAACGGCACAGTAGCTTCTGCCAAAGGCAGGGAAAGGACTCGGTCTCCTCCTGCTCAGTCCTTCATGGCCCACCATCAGAGTCCGGGTTTGAGGGACTCAAACACCCGCATGTGCCTTTCTGCTGCCTCTCTGTCTCCTGTCCCCCTCTGTCTCTCTCCATCAGAGTCCCTAGATGACCTCTACTTGACCTTTCATATCCACATGATCTCTGGGAAAGGATTCTGAGGTTCCCTTTGGTCCAGGTCTTTCTCCTATATTCAAAAGCCTGAAGCATCAGAAACTCTCCTAACATTCTAAAGAATCCCTTTCTAACTATGCTTGTCTCTCAGGTGAGGAGGGAACCAAGCTTCTCCCACTCCTGAACATCCTAAAGAATTCCGTTTCTCAGGGTGGGTAAGGACAAAGCTTCCTGGACTCCTGCAAATTCCCTTAACCCTTCAGATTCTTCTGATGGGACAAAGACTTCCCTTCCCAACAGAGGGACAACCCAAGATTTTTATCAGCTGATCTGCCCCTGATATCAGAGTCAATTTGAGCACGATTTAGTCTATATTTTAACTATAGAACTATGACTACAGAAAGGAAAGATGACTTTTGGACACAGGAATACCATGATATTCTTTAGACTCAGGAGAAAACTGGTTAAAATGAAACTTTTTTTATTGGAAACTGCAAAACTGTTTCTTTTTGCATATGCAATTTAAAACAACTAGCTTGTTAAAAAGCCTGCCTAGGGAAAAGCTTGAAGTTAACCTTTTCCACTCTTGAGAGTCCCTTGGAATGCAAGGAGATCCAACCAGTCCATCCTAAAGGAGATCAGTCCTGGGTGTTCACTGGAAGGACTGATGCTGAAGTTGAAACTCCAATACTTTGGCCACCTCATGTGAAGAACTGACTCACTGGAAAAGACCCTGATGCTGGGAGAGATTGGGGGCAGGAGGAGAAGGGGACGACAGAGGATGAGATGGCTGGATGGCATCACCGACTCAATGGACATGAGTTTGAGTAAACTCCGGGAGTTGGTGATGGACAGGGAGGCCTGGCGTGCTGCGATTCATGGGGTCGCAAAGAGTCGGACACGACTGAGCGACTGAACTGAACTGAATTGAAGCTTTTCCATGTCCTTGAAATGCACAGCCCACTTTGCCTGAGACCGCAGCCTTGGGCAAATTAGAACTTCAAGCAAAAAAACGAAAAAAAAAAAAAAAAAAAAAAAAAAGCCGGGGGTGGGGGTGGGGAATGGGGAATGTGTCAAAGAGAAATTTTCAATCTCAAGCAGATAACTATGAGATCTCTGTCTGTCTGTCTGTATTTATGTATGTCTCAGTGTGTGTCTTTTGTGTGTTGTTGTTTTTTTATAATATTGTTGAAGTTGTTAATGAATTCTAATTTAATTGGCCTATAGAAAAGTAATCGCTTATCAGACAATTCTAAATACAAGAGAAATTACCTAAAGGAATTTCAGATTCATGTGAATAATTCAATATTAAATATCTAGTATTAATATTTGTTTGCTAATCTAATATAGACATGTCTAAGAGTCATTAACATTAAGCATAATATTTTCATTGTGCCTAGGTTTATTACAAGTTAAATATTGTTATATTGTTATATCTGTTACAAGTTTGTCAGCAAGGAAAGTACCTCAAGTGAAGAAACTTCCCCCCAAAAAAATGTAAGTGAGATGTGAGCTTTTAGATAAACTCTATTAAGAATAATTATACTTTAGCAATGTCTGTCTACAACAGTCTCTGAAGAATTGGGGTAACTTGAATTTCTAGGGTTGTACTAAACTAAGTGACAAAAGTTTATTGACTAGCTAGGTCATTTCCAAATAAAATAAGATTTTGAAACATTAATTACTGAACACTAACTTCCTCTTACAGAGAAACTAAAGGGATTGTGGACTACTAATAAATATGTTTGGTGACATCCTGAGATGTTCTCTATAAGAAAGCAAATGTTTTTAGAAATTAAAGCTGGTATCGATGTTCACCAGTCTACAGAATGCCAATATAAAGGACAGCTCATGATTGCTTAAGGAAAATAAGATGTATGTTTTTAGTAAAAAAGGTATGAGACATGAAATTGCAGTTTATTAAGAAAAAAGAAAGTCTGACTTACAGGTGGCTGTTTCTAAATAAACAAAGTGACTTTAAAGAAAAGAGAGAGAGAAGTTTAATGGAAAGTGGACCCCAAGAAAAGACTTTTGTACATAATACAAGTTTTCTTGAGATGTTGAACTGCCTTTGATAATGGATTTTAAGTTTCTTTATCTCTGAAGTGATCTGTTCTATGTTTACCATTGAAATCTCTTGTTAATTTTGGCTAATCGAGTAACTGTTGTTTCACAATGATCTACATGATCCTATCTGTTACAGACCCTGCTGGTATTTTTGGCAAAACTTCCTAAAATTAAATTCTAATGCAGTTCTTTTGACTTTTAGCTGACTTTGGGGTGCTTCATAGGGCCCCTGAGACATCCCAAAGAGAGGTGTTAAAATGTATGGGTTCATTTGACATGCTAAATTACATGGGACGTATTGTTGGAGAAGTGATACATCTTGTCGGGTTACTGTATGGTTGATGTTACTAATATAGATATCCTAAAATTATGTGGAATTCATAAAGATCTGATATGTCCTGATAAAAAATTGTCAATTATAATTCTAGTTATCATATTAAAGTGTTACATGTCAAAAAAAAATCACAAAGTGTTACATGTCATGGCAATGACCAGGTTGCTTTGTCCATTGCAATGCAAAAGATTTTAAACATGCCTTCTATGGTTTCACTCTGATATCTTTGGAAGAACACTGCTCGTTCTTCAAGATTTATGGAAAACACTTTTTGAAGATTAACCAGATAAACAAATTTTGTAATTAACAGTAAACTGGTGCCAGACTGGAATTTGGTTTTCTGTCTCTGTTAAGAGAACAAAGGTTTCTTAGAATGCGGTTCTTGATGACAGATTGTGAATTTCTTTGCCTTTAAGTGAGATTTGTTTTTAAAATCATTTGTTACTTTCGCAAAGTAAATAAGTGTTATTTCACAATGATCTATGAAGATTATGGTACCTGTAGAGAAAGGTCATCCTGCTTCTACAAAATTAACCCCTCATTGTCAAACTGTTGCTATCCCGATGTCCTTGAAACATGGCAATAGCCTTGAAACCGAAACTTAGGTCCGGGCCGCCTGTCATGGTGTTAGCCCTGGCAGCCTCACATTCCCCCCTGTCTTCTTGTTCCTGTAGAGGAATCTTTCTCTTCATCCTGGGCTACCATCTGATATTGCTGCCTCAATACCATAATCTGAATGGTATTTAGACGTTCTTTAATAAATGACACTAGCCGGTTTAAAATACAAGGGCCAAATGTGAGTATTAATAATAGCACTATAAGTGGGCCCAGGAGGGTGGAAACTAAAGTGGTCAGTCAGGGGGAGCGTTGAAACCAAGACTCAAACCATCCCTGCTGGGCCTCCCGTTCCCTCTTTCGTTGCGCCAGTCCTTCTCTCACTTTTGCCACAGATTCTCTTACCACTCCTGTATGGTCTGCATAGAAACAACATTCTTCTCCCAGAGCCGTGCAGACCCCACCCTGTTGGAGAAAAATCAAGTCTAATCCTCTCCTATTCTGCAAGACCACCTCAGACAAGGAAGTCAGAGACTTCTCCAAGTGGCTGATTGATTCTTCTATGCGAGTTCTATCTTCATCTATAGCGGCTCGTAGGGAGGAAAACCCTTGGCCTTGCAGAGATAGTGAAGCTATTCCTGTCCCTGCTCCTGCCAGCCCAAGACTGAACAAGGTTGCCATGGTGATCGCACTGATTGGCTCTCTCTTTTGTCTTCGCCTTTCCCGGTCCCAATGTGAGTACATAACCTCTTCAGAGTGGTATAAGATTTTTGGCATTACAGCAACCAGGACACAGAATTCTTGACTCTGGTTAAAAACCTTCACATTTAAACATGGGGTTAGCCCAGTATGTGAACAAATCCACCAACCCCCAACCTCTGGCACAATCCAATTTTTGCCGTGTAAGCGTAGGTTACTGACAGTCTGGGCACAAAGGGGAGCTTTATCACGTGGCACTGTGCCCAAACAGAGTCCCTGTCCCCAAACCTTATTCACTGTGAGGCCAACTTTGCGTTCTTCCCATCGGCATTGGGGTGGGTTCTGGCCTGAAGACAAGTTGTAAGAGACATTGAGGCCTATGGCCTCATAGAAGGGGGGGTGAAGATTATAACAAAGCCAGCAGGATTGGGTCGCATTAGGGTTGGTATGGTTTAAGACTGTAAAGGCTGCATTCACTAAGGCCCATAGGGGGTCCTGAATTGCTGAGCTAGTGGTAACAGTCAGAGGGCCAGGGGTTTCCATCAGGTTGCCTCCGAGGCTCGGGGTAGAGGAGTTAAATGTTCTCGGTGAGCTAAGTCTGGAGGTGGTTGGCTCGGGGGTCGCCTTGTGCCCCTGTGATGTTTTGACCAGATTGGGACCTAAACTATGTACCTGCACCGGCTCAATAACCTGTTTAATGATTAAAAGCTCACCTGGGTAGGGACCGGGCCAACCTACGTGAAGCTGAAAACCCCAAGTCAGTCCTGAGGTCCAGCGGTTTTCCTTTTTCGCCCGTTCCTGGTTAAACTGTGCTCGTACCTGAGGCCCCTGGTGTCTGTGGCCACTGAAGGTGAAGTTAACTAGATCTCTGTTTCCGACATCCCACCTCCAGGGTCCATCACAAGAGGTCACACAACTCCAGCTCCTGCAATAATAGCTTTCTATGCCACCACAGGTTTTCCAGTTATTTCTTATGTTGCCCGGGCAAGCCCAGAACCCCAACTTATGGTTTGTTATCCCGTCTCTATAGTACTTGTCATAGAGACTACTTCCTTTTTCATAGAGTTTTGGGAGGTCGAAATATAGATCTGGCCACCAGGTGTTTGGAGGGTGGATTCCTGAGGTCTCGTTGAGCAGCTCATGAGTCTGCCCATTGCTGAGTTTCCAGGTGATCTTAGCAGGTTGATGGGGGTTGTGACTGGTCGCTCCTGGGTCGATGAGAGCTGCCATCAGCAGGAGAATTAGGAGGCCTCCCGGCGGGCGAGTTTCAGTTTCAAAGGATTTGACGGGTGAGGACTCGCCTTCCATTCTGCTCGCGCTTTTTGCTGTTCTTCCGGTGTGGCTTGCCGCACGTGATTGCAGTGAACCCAGGGTCCAATCCCGTCGACCTTGATAGCGGTAAGAGTGGTAAGGAGAACAACATAAGGGCCTTTCCATCTAGGTTCTAATACTTTAGATTGGTGCCATTTTACCCAAACCCAATCACCCGGGGCAATATTATGTGAGGGGATGGCCCCCTTATTTTGGCCCTCATGTATCTCTCAAATCAATTTCCAAACATGGTTATGCACCTTACTTAATGCCATCAGAGTTTGCTGGAATTGTCCCAAAGTAGGGGGTGGCAGGCATTTTCCTTCAAAAATAGGATACACAGGAGGGGGTCTTCCATACAGAATCTCAAAAGGGGTAAGATTCAGCTTATAAGGGGTGTTACGCGCCCAAAAGAGTGTGAAGGGAAGGAGGGTCACCCAGTCCCCACCAGTCTCTATTGCCAACTTTGTCAAAGTTTCTTTTAGGGTCTGATTCATTCTCTCAACCTGTCCTGAGCTCTGGGGATTATATTCACAATGTAACTTCCATTTCGTCCCCAGAGCTTTGGCCAGCCCTTGTACAATCTGGCTCACAAAGGCAGGTCCGTTATCAGAGCCCATAGTCACTGGCAGCCTGTACCTAGGCACTATCTCCTCTAAGATCTTTTTAGCAACCACTATTGCTGTCTCTCCCTTAGCGGGGAAGGCTTCCACCCACCCCAAGGAGGTATCTACCAGAACCAACAGATAGCGATACACGTACTTGCCTGGCCTTACCTCAGTGAAATCTATCTCCCAGTGTTGCCCTGGCTTTTCTCCTAGGTACCTCGTTCCTGTGTGCTGCTCCTTCCCTGCCCTCATTAGCTGGCACGCTTTGCAAGCCTAAATTGTCTCTTGTACAGTTGCATTTTGTCGAGGGAACCTCAGGCAGGCCGTCTGGAGAAGTGTTAGGGTCTTTTATTCTCCCAAGTGTGTAGTTGTGTGCAGGTGTTCACACAGGTGACGACTCAGGGTGGCAGGCAATATCAGGTTGTTGTTTTGATCTCAGTACCATCCATCTTTGTCATCCTTCTGGAGGGTGGTATCCTCGTTGATCCAGGCGAGATCAGGGAGGGAATATTCAGGAACTGGTGGCAAGGTCCCCATACCAGGAGGTGGAAGTCCCACGGCTAATATGGGGGCGGCGTAGTCCCGGCTAGCCGCTTCTCGAGCGGCCGCATCAGCGGCACGATTGCCCCACGCCTTAGGGTCTTCTCCTTTCTGGTGACCGGGGACATGTACTATAGCTACTGCCCGGGGTAGTTGGACAGCTTCCAGGAGCCTGCGAATCTCGGGCAAATTTTTGACCTCCTTTCCCTCAGCTGTCCGAAATCCCCTTTCTTGGTATATTGGACCTTGAATATGGGCAGTGCTGAAAGCATATCGGCTGTCAGTAAAAACGGTGACTCTCTTCCCTTTGGCTTGCTCCAGAGCCTGTATTAGGGCAATCAATTCTGCTTTTTGCGCACAAGTGTTTGGGGGAAGTGTCTCAGCCCATATCGTCTGTTCTGAATCGTCAACTATGGCGGCTCCCGCCTTCCTTTGCCCATCTTTTACATAGCTGCTCCCATCGGTGAACCATCCTAGCTCACTGTTGTTTAGGGGTACATCAGTTAAGTCTTTTCGTGCCACCAGGGCCTCAGCCAGTATCTCACTGCAATCGTGGAGAGGGCAGTTTTTCTCTGGGTTAGGTAGGAGCATGGCCAGATTCAGGAAGCAAGGGGTCTGAAAACGCACCCGTGGGGCATCGACCAGCAAGGCCTGGTAATGTGTCAAGCGGGCATTGGAGATCCACTTACCCGGCGGCTGCTTCAAAATCCCTTCAATGGCGTGGGGGGTGTAAACCAAGAGTTGCTGTCCATACGTCAACTTGTCAGCGTCGCGGACGAGGAGGGCAGTGGCTGCGATGATGCGAAGGCAAGGGGGCCACCCAGCGGCCACCGGGTCCAATCGCTTCGAAAGGTATGCCACCGGCTGCTTCCACGGTCCCCATTGTTGGGTCAAGACCCCCTTTCCTATTCCTTGCTTTTCATCTACAAACAGCTGCAATGGCTTATTTGGATTAGGCAGGGCAAGGGCTGGGGCTTCTAGTAGGGCCCGTCTGAGTGTCTGGAAAGCCTGTTTCATTGGCTCAGTCCAAGTCCAGTTTGGGGTCTCTTTACTTCCCTCATATAAGGGCCGGGCCTTCTCAGCAAACCCCATGATCCACAGTCTGCAATATCCAACAGTCCCCAGAAACTCTCTCACCTGGCGGGGGGTCTTGGGCTCTGGTATCTGCAATATTGTTTCCTTCATGGCCTGGGTTAGCCACCTTTGCCCCCGCCTGATCTTATACCCCAAATAGGTGACCTCTTGCCGGGCTATTTGAGCCTTCTTTGCGCTAGCACGATACCCCAAGGTGCCTAGGGCCTGTAAGAGGTCCCCGGTGGCACGGCTGCATGCCTCCTCTGTGGTTCCAGCCAACATAAGGTCATCTACATATTGTAGCAGAATGACCTCTGGGTGTCAAGTCCGATATTTGTAGAGGTCCTCACTCAGAGCCTCATTAAACAAGGTAGGGGAGTTCTTGAACCCCTGTGGGAGGCGGGTCCAAGTTAATTGTACCACCAGTTGGCCTTCCCCCTCGGTCCACTCAAAGGCAAATATCTCCTGGCCCTGGGCCACCAGGGGTAGGCTGAAAAAGGCATCTTTCAAGTCCAACACAGTGTACCAAGTGTACTCAGGCAGCAAACTGCTCAGGAGGGTATACGGGTTAGGGACAGTGGGGTGTATGTCACTCACCTGCTTGTTGACTTCTCGCAGGTCTTGGACAGGTCTGTAATCTGTCCCCCCTGGCTTCTTCACCGGCAGTAAGGGGGTGTTCCAAGGGGATTGGCACCGCTTGAGAATTCTGGCATCCATGAGACGTTGAATGTGGGGAGTGATCCCCTGCCGAGCTTCCTGGCTCATGGGGGTACTGTCTCACCCTCACAGGAGTTGCCTCGGCCTTTAGCTCGATGACGACCGGATGTCTCTGTTTGGCCAGTCCCATTCCTGCCGTTTCTGCCCAGGCCAATGGGTGTTTACGGACCCACGGTTGTACATCTGGTGCTATGGTCTCTGAGGGCTTAGGTGCAAAAAGTCTGTATTCATCTCTAAGGCTAGGGATAAGACATGTACCGGCTGTCCAAGTCCATCCATGACTGACATTCCCCCAGGGTCAAAATGAATCTGAGCATTAACTTTAGTCAACAAGTCTCTTCCAAGTAGAGGGGCTGGGCATTCTGGTATCACCAAAAACGAATGGGACACCTGGTGGGTCCCCAGATTTACTTTCCGTTCTGTGGTCCAACAATATCTTTTTGTCCCTGTGGCTCCTTGCACCAAGCTGGTTTTCTTAGACATTGGTCCCAGTTTTTGATTCAAAACAGAGTGTTGGGCGCCAGTATCTACCATGAAGCCAACGGGTTTCCCCTCCACATGTATGGTTACCCAGGACTCGGGGAGGGGTGCCGAGTCTTGACTCCCCTAGTCACTGTCTTCCCCCGCATATAGAACTCGAGTTCCAGGGGAGATTTTCTCTCTCTGGGTCGTTCCTCTCCTCGGGTCCCTCTTAGCGCACTCATTTTTCCAGTGCCCCTATTCTTTGCAGTAGGTGCACTGATCTTTCTTTAGGGCCTGCCTTTTTGGTCTCTCTGCCTTTTTGTTCTCCCCAGGATGTCCGGTGGTCTCGAGGTTCCCTCAATCCTGTTCCGGCCTTTATCCCCGCAAAAAGAATCTGGGCTAGCTCCCTCTGGTTCTTCCGGTTTTCCCTCGCCCTATGTTCCCTATCTTCCTTCCTGATCTTCTCAGCTAATTCCCTTTCCTCCCGTCGAATTCGTTCTTCCTTTTCTTCTGGGGTCTCCCTATTATTAAATACCTTTTCAGCTGCTTTCAGTAAATCCTGTATTGTCTGTTCTCCCAACCCCTCTATCTTTTGTAATTTCCTCCTAATATCTGGGGCTGCCTGATTTACAAATGCTAACAGAAATGCAGTGCGTGACTCCTCAACCTGGGGGTCCATGGTGTATATTGCCTGAAAGCTTCCATCAGCCTCTCTAGGAAGGCTACCGGGCTCTCAGTGGGCTCTTGCTTTACTAAATTTACCTTTGCCAAATTTGTTGGCTTTCTTGCTGCGGCCCGCAGGCCAGTCATCAGAGTCTGGCGGTACACTCGGAGACGCTCCCTACCTTCCGCTCACTCAAAATCCCAGTTAGGCCGCAACAGAGGAAACCCCTCGTCCACGAGATGAGGCTGGGCGGTGGGCCTCCCGTTGGCCCCCGGGACCCGTTTCTGCACCTCTGCCAGAATTCGCTCCCGTTCTTCTGTGGTGAAGAGCACCTGCAACAGCTGCTGACAATCGTCCCAGGTGGGGTTGTGAGTGAACAGAATGGAATCTAAGAAGTCAATGAGGCCTTGGGGTTTCTCTGAGAAAGGAGGGTTTTGGGTCTTCTAATTGTACAGGTCACTCGTGGAAAAGGGCCAGTACTGATAGGTTCGCTCTCCGTCTGGGTTAGCTGGTCCCACTCGGACGGGGAGCGCCTGAACAGTGGATGAAGGTAACTCTGGGTCCCCAAGGTCTTGCCCACCCCTATCTCCCCTAGTTCTCCCCCGGGTCCCCAATGCTGGTCCCCCCTCATGGTCGGTTCCCGTTGGCCCTCTTAGTCCTCTCAGTTCACCCGTGGGAGCTTCTCTCCTCAGAGGGAATTGTGAGGGGGGCACATATGGCGGAGGCCTCATCTCCGTTTCTAGATCTATCAGGTTTGGATAAGATGATTCCTGAAAGACTAGTTTTGGGTCCTCTTTCTTTTTGGTTTCCTCCGGCGCGGGGCGGGGGGTGGGGGGGTCTCCATCACCAGGACCTGTGAATTAGAAGAACTAGGAGGTTTGTGAATGAAAGGTTTTAACCACTTAGGTGGATCTTCCACTAGATCCTGCCAAACCATGACATAGGGGACCTGACCCGGATGGCCCCAGGGATCCGGAGCTATAATCTTCTCCTTCACAGCCTGTATGATGGACGGTTGAAAGGTGCCTTCCGGAGGCCATCCAACCTGGAGGCGGGTCACTCTGCAGAGCAAAAGGTTATTAATTTACTTTTCTTGACTAGCAAAGACAAGTTATGGGCCCTGGCCCTGACATCCGAAAAATGGTCAGTCATGAGGGAAAGTGGGGTAGATTCTCCCTGACCTATGGTCAAAGAATAAATGGTAGGGAAGAAAGAGAGAGAAAAGAAGTCACTGAGAACGACCACCAAAAATCCTACTGGGAGTGGTGATGGCCAAGAGGTTGGGCTTATGGTATGCTCTTGGAACTGTTTATATGCCTGCATCGTTGCATGGAAGTTTTCTTGCTGGGGGCGGGCACCCTATGGGTTTGTAGCCGGTTCCGTGACCCCCTTATCCTCTCACAGGAGTCTTTAAGTGGCAGGCGCCCTAATGGCCTTTAAGTGCCTGACCCGTGCCCACATGAAGAATTTTAGGCCACGTCCTCAGTTAAGGATGTTAAAGGAGAGTCTCACCCGGTTGGGCTCTAGTTACTGAGGCTCACTTATTGTAGGGCCTTCAGAGTCTGCCAGAGTGTAGCCCTGGCCGGGACTCATCAATTGCCCCCACAACCGCTCACCTGTTCACTGAAACTGCCGAAAAGAAAAGGAGTTGAGGGCAGATCAGAGAAGAAGAGGAGAAGGAGAATAAGTCAGAAGAGAGAGAAGAGAACGATGCACCAGAAGAGAAAGAGACCAGAGACAATGCCGGCACACACACAAACACGGAGAGCCGAAGACAAACACACGGACAGACAAACGTTGGCCGACAACACAGCACTGGGTTTTGGGCCCCGAGTTTTCTTGCCCCCCGGTACTAGGTTCACCTTACTGAATGGCGTCCACTGCTCACCAGACTCGGGATCAGGAGAGGAACTCTCCTTCCCACAGAGCCAGCTGCCTTCCAGCACATCCGCTGGCCTCGGTCTTATGCCGGCTGGAACGTCCAGTCCGTTCCCCCACCAGACCTAATGTCAGGGTCTGTTCCTAACCCCCTATAGAAAGCTTTCTCCTGTGCCAGATACCTTCCTGCCTCACAGCAGGGCCTCAGATTTACACTGGACTTCTTGTCCTGCCTGAGCACCGGTGCTATTATCTATCCTTCCCCTCTGTCCTGGAAGTGTTCTCTCCCCCCGGTCAAGGGATCCCGGACGAGCCCCCAAATGTTATGCCCAATGTCCAAATCCCCGAGCGGGAAGAGAGAAGGCCTCCAAGACAATGCAACTCACAAAAAGGGAAGTTTATTGCTGACTCGAGTCAGGGCTCCTGCTGCATCCAACGCAGTGGTGCGGGGTCAGAGAGCCCCGAGCCCAAGCTGTTACACAAATTTATAGGGTGAGCATAAGCAGCTGGTAGCTGGCTTAAGCGGATTGGTTACATGTTTGCAAAGCAATTTTATTGGTCCAAACTTTCGCGGGCTTTTTTCAAACTTGGGCATTCGTGGGCTTTTCAGCTTTCCCCTGATAGGTTCCCTTTTTCTTACTGGGTGCATGTTGATTGGCTGGCTCCAGGTGGCCTGATGGGGGTAGGGAATCTTACCATTTTGGGGGAAACCGAAACTTAGGTCCGGGCCGCCTGTCATGGTGTTAGCCCTGGCAGCCTCACAGTCTACTCCTAAATTGGGGGTTTAAACTGGGTAAGCAGAAGCTGTAAATCAAACAGTCAGGGCTATGGGAAATCCAAGATGGCTGCTTGACTTTTGCTGGCTTCCTAATGAAGGACATTTTTCTTTGATGGGATAAAGCCTTTCCTGGCTGCAGGGTAAATGCCCTCACAGAGAAAAATCTTTATGTTTCACTGAACTTTGCATTCTAGTGTTGTTATTCATTTCCTTGTTGTTATGTTGTCTTGTTAAGATTTTCATCAAGTTGCTACAAGGACACTCTAACTTTGTTTCTAAAGTTTTTATTTGTAGTCAATCTCTGAAAGATCAAACGCTCTGTGATGTACATCCAGGAAATTCACACCTGGCTATAATCATTTAACTAAGTCAGATGGCCTGGGGTATACTGGCCTATACCCAGTGAAAGTTCTTGACTTAAATTCTAGCTTGTGACCTAATTAATAACTGCTAGCTATATTAATTTCTATGTTGCCTATATCAGAAAATTTTTGTCTCTTCCATTACCAAGTATGTGACTGAGCCACTGATAAACCGATGATAATAGATACTGCCATATGAGATCAATGATTGTAATAATATAACTCTCGATATGGTAAGAAGCAACAAGAAGGAATATTTTCCTGGACCAAGAGGCTATCAAGACAGGTATGGTCCAGAGACTTTTGCTATTCACAGGGCCCAGTCCAATAACAGCATGTTGAGTGACCTATCAATGGAATCTCTGCTGGACCTGCTAGGCTGGAGCCTTTCCAGCCCCATGGGACACAATGGCCATGAAATGCCCCCAAAGCATGGTCAAATCTGTGGCTATGAAGGGGTCCTGGCAACTGAAAACTGGTACTTGAAGGTTGCATGTGCAAAGATTAAATCATGGCCACTACAACTGCCGAACTTCAACACCCCTTGAAAAGAATTCAGGGTGGCTCTCAGAAATGAGGCACTCAATCCGTGCTCTGGGAAAAATGGACAAAACAGGCCTTTAGATAGTCAGATGTGTTCAGGTAAAGATGTGTTCTTTTTTATGAGCCCAAATTCTTGCATCTTCTCATACCTACAGAAACACTAACATCATGTGCCAATGTCTGGTTCCAATTCTCCTGTCTAGATTTTCTCCTAGGCACCCCGACAGCTCTTCTCTACTTTTATGCATCTTCAGTCCTCTTGTTAAGTTTGTTTCTTTGCGAATGAAGCAAATGGATCTCCAAATGGTAACACAAAAATATCACCTGGCCAACAGCCAAGTGTTCACCTGCCCTGCTGTTGGCCCACAGAAGCATAAAATCATACAGTCTTGCAAAGGTGGTTAAATTATCTAGACTTTGATAACTGCACCCTTGTACTGACAGACTGTGGCAAGACTACAGAAGGACCGCTGCATGGACCAACTTCTCAACTTTGAGAACTCTGTTTATTGGAACACTCCATCAATTACTGTGAATGGACTGTTTTCACTAAAACCTACAATATGTTCTATACTGTTACTTATAGAGTTAATAAGACTGGTTGTGTCATTTTGCCTTGTTCCAATGTTCTTCAGCCTAAACAATCCTGGGGTGGACTGATAGGGAACTGTACAAAAATAGTCTTGTTTAAGCTTCACAGACAAAGCAGAACAGCCTCTGACCTTGCTTCTAACCTGCCTGGACACTGCCCTGACTGGGAGTGACTGCCTGCTCTGAGTGCAAGACTCTCAGCACCATAGATAAGATGGGGGAGAAATCTTGAGATGGTTGAGCCCCTGGAGGGGGGCCTGGCCAACCAAGCCCCAGGCTTAGTCACATTCCAAGTTTTACAAGACAAAAACAAACAGCATTAAAGGGAAGCCAGGCTTGCAGTCTGGTCACAGATTGACGATGACATCAGTGTGCCTTCACCCTGGGATTATAAACAGGAACCCCAAATAGCAATCTTTGAAGTCTCACCCACATAATGGACTTGCTGCCTGGGACCCTTTCCGAATCGGGACTCCTAACGTGCTGTGAGACAAATGGACTTCGCAGCAATCATTAAGGCTGGATGGTGGTCAAAAACCCAATTTGGTGAAGTATTCTCTGCTGTATTTCTCTTTTCTTTTAATGTTAGTATGTTGAAAGTAAGCTAGATAATTCTCTAATAGATATATTATTTATTTGTATATAACAAGTGGCTTGTTTTGTTAACAAACCCTTTGAACCTGGGACGAAGGTGAAAACTTTCAGCAAAAGGGCAAGCAACAGACCTAACGAGTGAAGTATGTGTTGTTTCCACTGCTTGTTTTCATCAGGTGAGCCCTTAGTGGGTTAAAGGGAGAACAGACAGTTTGCAAATTTAGCAGGAGCAGCACTGACTTCCAAAAGTTTGCAGTTTGCGGAGAACTCGTGCTGCAGAAGGCAGCAGAAGGCAGCTTGGTAGGTTAGAGGGTTCTGGAGCTGAAGACTATTTACAGCCTAGCATGGTAGTTGGCACAGCGGAGAATTTGGGCTGGACGACAAACTTCAGAGGATCCTGTGACTGGGTGAAGAATAAGACACAAGAGTACTGACTGCTGGAGGAAAGAGGAGGTAGTCAGAGCTCAGCCTGGAGAGAAGTCTGTCTGCACATGAGATCTCATCCTTGGCCTTGCTAGGTAGTGTTTGCATCAGTTAGTGGGGCACAGAAATCAGCAGCGTGGTGTTAAGGTTTGTGGACACAGATCGGGTGGAACACCTCGCAGTGACTGTGTTTGAGAATGAACGAGGAACTGATGTGCAAGAGGTCTGCAGTAAATGTAAGGGAAATGGAAAGTCCTGAACTCAGGTTCCCAAGTCATTCATCTGTTCATGCAACAGATATGCACTCAACAGTTATGAGCTGATAAATGGCTCTGGTATTTTGACTGTAAGCAGAATCCAGAGGTTTGCCCCTGCTGGCCCTCACAGTGTCATGCAGAAGGCAGATGTTAAATTCAGGTAAACCAGGTCAGACTACCTGCCGTGAAGGAAAACATCACATTCGGAGAGAGAATCATGTCTTAAAAATATTAGCAGATTGAGGAATGAGGGAAATTCTCTCCCAGGAAGAGGCATTTCAGCTGGATCCAGAAGAAGCAGGTTTTAGCGAGGAAGTGATTGTGGGCAGAGAGCATTCTAGTTGGAGGAAACAGCATGTGCAAAGGCCCTGAGTCATGAAAGAGGGTGGGATGCTCAGGGACCTGATCACTACCAAAGGCCAGTGTGGCTTAAACTTAGTGAGCAGGCAAAGGGCGACACCAGGTGAGATTTTTAAGCATGTGGGGGAGGTGGTGGCATGTTTGTGTTCTAATGATCACCCTGGCTGCTATGAATGCAGCACCCTGAAAGCATCCCTGTGTGGGGTTGGCCTACTGCATGCTGAGACATACGTGTCATCTGCAGTCATAAATACTCCTTCATTCAACACATGCATTCTGAGTTTATCCTGTGTGTAAGGTGCTGGGCAACAAGCAATAAACACAGTCCTTTCCCTGATGGCCTTCAGGCAAGTGTGGAAGCCAAGTATAGATACACAATCACAGAAATGTCATAAAATGATAATACTGCAAAGGGAAAGTCCACAGTGCTGTGTGGGAGCAGGGGTCGTCCTGGTGACCTGGGGAAAGACGGCTCTGTGAGGTCCCCTGGAGGCTGCAATGCAAAGGATGCCTTGGAGGTGGCAAGGTGAAGAATGGTACTGGGATGTCCCAAGCAGAGGGGCCAGCAAGTGCAAAGGCTCTGGGACAGGCAGGACTGTTGAAGGTAGGAACAGAAGAAGATGGGACAGGGAGGAGGTGGGGCTGAGAAGAAGGGGAGACAGGTAGGACCATGAGGAAGGTGGGAGCAGAGGAGAAGGTAGGAACAGAAGAAGGAGGACAGATAGGCTGTGGGACCAGGCAGAAGGGGGATCACCTTAAGCACAGGGAGCAGTGGCCTGAGGAACCTGGAGAAGTAAGTTCCATGTAGTCCCCGCCTAGAAGGTCATGTTGAGGTTTTAGACTCTGACCTTTCTGGTTGGGAAGCAGTTAAAGGTTTTAACCAGGAGTGGCTGTACCCAAATGATGTGGTGAAAAGATTACTCCACTGACAGTGAGAATAGAATAGCTGGGCCAGAACTAAAGAGAGAAAAATGGGTAGGAGGCTGCTGCCTATTGCCTCGGTCTTAAGGGGTGAAGACGAAGATGGAGAGAAGGATACCATTTTTTTTTTTTTTTTCATTTTGTGTAACATTTTGGATGGAACATTGAGAGATTTTGGTAGTAGACTGGCTGTGGGTGATAAGGGGTGACTTCAAAGCTCTGCATGAGAAGCTGGAGAGATAGCGGTCTCTAAAATGGGACAGGAAGTGGCAGGAGGAGCAGGTTTGCTGGGAAACCAACATGCTCCCCAAGAGCTCAAACACTGAGGCGGGGACACAGGGCGAGCACACCAGGCTCTCACGGATCCTCTGTAAGGCAGGTGGGTGGTCCACCATATAACTATGTATTTAATAAAAACACTTAAATTATCCATGACTGTAGAGTTGGGAAAGAAATGTCACTGGACCTAAAGATAAGATTCAGAGACCCTGTGAGCCATTTCCAGGCTCATCTCTCAGATCACACATCTACTGTGTCTATATTTGCCAAAAAGGAACAAATTTTCTAGGGTTACATAGAATGAATCCAAGTCACATTGCTTTAAAAAAAAGAAAAGTCACGGTGGTCCAGGGGTTAGGACTCTGCACTTCCACTGCAAGGGGCAGAGGTGAGAAACTAAGCTGCCATAAGCCTTGCAGCGGAGCCCCCCAAAAAAGCCAAATAATATGAATTTTTTCTATAGTAGTAATTCCCACCTTTGATTCTATGTGGATATGAAAATTTCCATAATCATGCAGGTGAGAATACGGCTATGTGTATTCATATACAATAATAGTTATTTAACTTCCATTTCCTACTCAGCACCAAGAATCTTAACAACCACTTTAGGGCTAACCATGAGAATTACATGAAGAATGTCACAGTCTAGGTCCAGCACACAAGAGCTACCCAATAAAAGTTGTTTTCCCTTTGTTATAATACAAAAAATCCACACTGCAAAACCGAACAGAACCCAACGCTGGGTCCCAACATCAATGCCCACCTTTTCCGGACCTGCCTTCTAGCCCTCAAGGTGCACACGCTGTCGACCAAAAGGAGAATGACTGAATCCAACGGAAGATCGGGCGTGCGTCCATCCCGAGTTGGGCTGTGTGAGAGCTGTCCTGCCGCTCAGCCTGAGCTTGGACCGAGGCCTGGAAAGCGGTGGGGTTGAAGCCAGACTGAGGCCCGCAACCGCCCCAGCGCGAGGCTCCCTGGGGCACTGCGGCTGCACGGCGGAGGCAAATGTCCCCTGGCGGCCACCGTAGCCCGGAGGCCAGCAGTGCGCTCCTATTGGTCGCCATTTTGGCGCCAAAACGGGGCGGAGGCGGGTCGGCACTGCGCTCCTGGGAACAATAGGAGCAAAAGCCATAGGGAACAGTGAGTGAGGCGGCAGTTTGGGTGAGAGCCGGTGGTCCAAAGGGCCCGGTGCCTGGGCCATGTTCTGCGAGAAGGCCATGGAGCTGGTCCGGGAGCTGCACCGCGCGGCCGAGGGAAGGCTGCCTGCTTTCAACGTGAGGGCGGGGTCCTCCCCAGGGCGCTTCTCTGGGGCTACACAACCCAGAGCGGGATGGGGGTGTGCCTATGGTTCTCCTCCGTGGACATGGAAGGTCGTGGGCAGGTCGGTTTTGGTGGCTTCCCGCGAGAGCGGGGATTGCCGCCACTCTCCTCGCTCCCCGCCGCCTCTCGCGGCCGCCGCCGCCGCCGCCGCCCGGCGTGCTCGTAACTGCTGTGCGGCGCAGGCTGGGCGGTGGGCGTCTGGCCCCGGTGAGGTGCAGAGAGACCGGGAGACGCGGTGCTAGAGCTCAGGTGTGAGTTATACCGGGGAGGTGTGAACTGGGGTAGCCCGGCGTTAGGGCCGTGCCCTGAGGGCTGCGGTGAGTGTAGCCCCACCGGAGAGCCGGCCCTGCAACACCCCCCCCCCCCCCCCCCCCCCCCGCCGGGGAAGGGCGGGCTCCGCGGCCCGGAGGTTTGCTCGTCACTACAAGGCATTTCAGAGGAGCGACGGGATCACTCTGTGTTTTGATAGCTGTCGCAGCACTTTGGGGAATGGACCGGATAGAAGAAAGACTGGTTCTGAGTGGGTTATAAATAGACCACAGAAGCGATGGATGTGGTCTACAACCCGGTCGGGGGGCCCTGAACACCGTGTCCTAAGACGGCAGGACTGGTAGGTAGGAGGACAGGGGTGGAGGTGAGAGGAGTCGCCGGGGCGTGGAGAGACCGGCGTCTCTGGAGGCTTCAGTCAGGTAGCAGAGTAAACATCCTGGCGGTCAGCCGGAAAAGCGTCTGGGTAAGGTGAGTTTTGAACATTCAAGAGCAGTTAGGCTGACACTTGGGTTATTTAACAGATGGGGAAACTGAGCGCCTGGAATTAAGGATCAAGTTAAAGGGCTCGTCTGAACTTGCAGCGTGTTGGAAGCGGAGCCTCAACTTGAACAGTTGTCTTCAATTCCAGTCTGTTATTCTTGCAACTTCAGGCAGTTACCTTATCTAAAAAGTTAGGAGACCACAGCGGGAGGTTCACTGGAGACACAGAACTCAGAGGAGTTGTTGTTGCTGTTGTTCAGTCCATAAGTCATGCCCCAGTGTTTGTGACCCTATGGACAGCAGCAGGCCAGGCTACCTGTCCTTCACTGTCTCCCTGACTTTGCCCAAATTTATGTCCATTGGGTCAGTGATGTCATCCAACCGTTTCACCCTCTGTAGCCCCCTTCTCCTTCGTCTTACCCTCAGTTTTTCCCAGCATCAGGGTCTTTTCCAGTGAATTAGCTCTTTACATCAGGTGGCCAAAGTATTGGAGCTTCAGCATCAGCATTATTCCTTCCAAGGAATATTCAAGGTTGATTTCCTTTAGGATTGACTGGTTTGATTTCCTTGCTGTCCAAGGGACTATCAAGAGTCTTCTCTAACACCAAAGTTCAAAAGCATCAGTTCTTTGGTGCTCAGCCTTCTTTATGATCCAGCTGTCATATCCGTACATGACTACTGGAAAAACCGTAGCTTTGACAATAGGGCCCTTTGTCTACAAAGTGGTAATCTGCTTTTTAAATGCTCTCTAGGCTTGTGATAGCTTTTCTTCCAAGGAGTAAGGGTCTTTTAATTTCATGACTGCAGTCACCATCTGCAGTGATTTGGGAGCCCAAGAAAATAAATTCTGCCCCTGATTCCATTTTTTCCCCATCTGTTTGCCATAAAGTGATGGGACCGGATACCATGATCTTAGTTTTTTGAATGCTGAGTTTTAAGCCAGATGTTAGAGAGGGATGGAAGCTTTCCAATATGGCCCCACTAGAGTGGGAAGACTACGTTACATGGGAAGAAATGAGCCCAAAGGCGCAGGCAGACACTGCCCAAGGGGCTGGCTTTTCAGACTGTTAGTCCAGCTGTCTTTTTCGCTTGGATTTTAAGTGTTGGTTTCTTAGAAGTGTAAAATCCTGGCTTTTCTGGGTCTTAGAGGGTGTAGGTGCACGTTTTCTTGCCGTAGTGCCTACCTTTAGGGGCTGGCCCCTGGGACAGGTGAGCTGGGTTAGACTAAGAATTGATCTTGATCTGATTGACCCCTCACACCCTTGACCCACACATGCTTTCAAGAATCATTCCTCCCCAGCGGATGGTAGCTGGTTTAGAGCAGCTATCTGCCTTGTTCATTCCAGAATCCCTCATGGTTAGGTGCTGTGTTTGGCAGATTGGAATGATGCACTTTGGATATGCAGAACTGATAATCATTTGAGTCTTTAGGAAAATTATCTTGAGTTCCCAGGGGCTTACAGCTGGAGGTGGGAGCACAAAATGATGCACTTCCCAGTGTAAATTTTAAAAATCGAAGTCGTAAAACAATAAATAAAAATTTAAATCTGAAAATTTGGTTGTATCTTGTGCTCGCTTCAGCAGCACATATACTGAAAATTTGGTTGTATCTTTACAAGTTTATTTTGTTCTTGTCTTTTGTATACCTACTGATCTCCTAATAGTGCAAGAGTTTCAACTGTTCCTTAATATTTGTGATAAAAGGAATATTTAACTGAATTCTAGTAAATCAGACTTTTCCATATCTTTTTAACCAGTTGATGAAAAAGAAAGTAGAAGTCATGCTTTCATGTTTCATTAGAAATGATTTCTTATATTCAAGCAGGATTAAGTAGTGCAATTTTGTAATTATACCAGTAGTGCTAAAACATTTTTGCTAATGCATATATTGTACCTCTAAAAGTAGATGGGTTGCTTATCACTGTTTTGCTTTGAGGTTTTGTGGGGTTTTTTTTTTTTGGGGGGGGCATCATTGTTATAGCATTATTGGGTTCTTTTTTTTTAATTTTAATTGAAATATAGTTTATTTACAGTGTTTCAGGTGTAGGGGTTGCTTTTTGACAGACATTGTATAACATTTATGAATTTTATAAATATAATGTTTTTATCCCTCCAAGGGAAGTTTTTTAGAAATTTGCCCAAGTAGATAGCAGAAAAACTCCTTTGACCTTTCTGTTTTCTATCCTGGCAGTGTATAGGTGTTTTTTTGTTTTTTTTTTTTCAGTCGTAACCTTTTAAAATCCTTTTCCAATAAACAGTAAGTTATTTATATGCTTCTGTCATGTGTTATTACTTCTGTAGACTATTGGTTTTTTCTCACTAGTTTTATTGAGGTATAATTTATATACAACACAGTACACATTTTAATAGAGCTTTGAGTTTTGACAAATGTATACAATCCTTGTAACCAGCACCCTAACCAAGATATCTGCTATCCCAAGGATTCCCTTTTCTCTTTTGTGGCACTGGCTACCTCCCATCTGCAGCCCTAGGCAACCAAGGATTTTCTTTCCCCTACAGATTATATTTGTCTTTTTTATTGTATTTTTGGAGTCGGCATGCCAGGAATTGCAAACTTTTCTGAATGGGGCCAGTTAGAAGCATACAGTATGTACTCCTTTCTGTCTGACTTCTCAACACAATGTATTTAAGATTATCCTTAATTAGTATGTTAATTGTGTATTTTGTTGGCAATTCATTCCTTTTTTTTTAATTGTGGTAAACGATACATAACTTAAACTTTGCCATTTTTAACCACTTTTGTGTGTACACTTCAGTGGCATTAATTATATTCCCATTGTTGTGCAACCATCACCCCTATTTCCAAAGCTTTTTCATAACCCCAAGTAAACTCTGTAGCCGTTAAGCAGTAACTCCCCACTCCTCTTCCCCCTCAGCCTGGTAACCTCTAATCTACTTTGTTTCTATGAGTGCCTATTCTAGACATTTCAGATAAGTAGAATCATACAATATTTGTCCTTTTCTGTCTGGCTTATTTCACTAAGCAGTGTTTTCAAAGTTCATGTTGTTGTGTGTATCAGCACTTCTTTTTTTGACAGTAATATTCCATTAAATGGACATACCATTTTGGCTTATCTGTTCATCAGTTGGACATTTGGATTGTTTCCACTTTTGGCTGTTATGAGTAATCCTACTCTGCATATTTGTGTATAAGTTTTTGTATGAACTTAGGTTTGCAGTTTTCTTGAGTGTATTCCTAGAAGAGGAATTGCTGGATAATATGGTAATTCTAAATTTAACTTTTTGTGGACCCACACTGCTGTCTTCTATAGGGCTGTACCATTTTGCATTCCTACCTGCATTGTACAAGGGTTCCAGTTTCTCCCCATCCTCTCCAACACTTATTATAGCTGTCTTAGTAGGTGTGGAAGGACTATTGGTTTTTCATAAGGTACATAAGCATAGAGTATTGCTACAAACTTGGTGGGGGAATTAATGAGTGTAATTTTATATGTTCCAGGAAGATGGACTGAGGCAAGTTCTGGAGGAGATGAAAGCTTTATATGAGCAAAACCAATCTGATGTGTAAGTTGGTAAGCTTGATATTTTAAAACAATTTAAGAAGTACAATGTTGAAGTCAGATCATCATATTAATTAATATTAGTTTTTAGATATGATTTGGTTTTCTTAATTCTCTGTGACCCTGATAATACCCTGGCTATACAGAAGTAGAAGGATTTGTGTTCATGATTGTTATGTCTATAGGGACCGAGTAGTGCTTGGCACATGGTAAGTGTTCGATAAATACTTATTGTTTGATTGGTATGACTTGAAAGGATTTAGGGTGGATCCGAAAGAGGTGAGACAGGAACAAGTAACAGACATAACGAGTAAAGTGTATTGTTTCCATCAGGTGAGGCCTTAGTGGTTTAAAGGGAGAACAGGCAGTTTGCAAATTGAGCAGGAGTAGCAGTGACTTCCAAAAGCTTAAGTGAAGTTCACTGCGAACTTGTGCTGCAGAACGATACAGCTTGGTGAGTTAGAGGGTTCTGGAGTTGCAGAGTATTTAGAGCCAAGCATGGTAGTTGGCACAGTGGAGGATCTGGGGTGAACAACAGACTTCAGAGGATCCTGTGACTGGGTGAAGAATAAGACGGAAGAGTACTGGCTGCTGGAGGGAAAATGAGTTATTGAGAGCTCAACCAGGAGAGAAGTCTGTCTCCACATGAGATTTCATCCTTGGCCTTGTTAGGTAGTGTTTTCACCAGTTTGTTGGACATAGAAATCAGTAGCGTGTTGTTAGGGTTTGTGGAGCACACAGAACACTTTGCAGTGACTGTGTTTGAGGATAGATACCGATGAATGAGGAACTGATGTGCAAGAGGTCTGCAGTAAATGTAAGGGAAATGGAAAGTCCTGAACTCGGGTTCCCAACTCATTCATTTGTTCATGCAACAGATATGCACTAGACACGAGCTGAAAAAGGGCTCTGGTGTCTCAATTGTAAACAGCAGAATCAAGAGGTTTGCCCCCGTGGCCCTCAGTGTCAGGCAGAAGACAGATGTTCAATGCAGGTAAACCAGGTCGGACTACCTACTGTGAAGGGAAACACAGCACTCGGAGAGAGAGTAATACACTGAAAATATGAGTAGATTGAGAAATCCTGGAAATTGTCTCTGAGGAAGAGACACTTCAGCTGGAGCCTGAAGAAGTAGGTTTTAGCGAGGAAGTAATTGTGGGCACAGAACATTTCTAATTGGAGGAAACAGCATGTGCAAAGGCCCTGAGGCGTGAAAGAGGGCGGGATGCTCAGGGACCTGATCATTACCAAAGGCCAGTGTGGCTGAAACTTAGTGAGCAGGCAAAGGGCAACAACCAGATGAGATTTTTAAGCATGTGGGGGAGGTGGTGGCATGTTTGTGTTCTCAACGGCTGCCATGTGGATAGTGGATGGTGGGACTGAGAGGGAATATGGTGGTCACGCAGGTGACAGGAAGGGTGCGCCAGACTAGGGGAAAAGAAAACAGTTTACAGACCTATTTAGGAGGTAACTGAACAGGCCTTGGTCCAGTAAAGGAATGATTTTCCTGTATTCATACCATTGGGAAATTCAGGATCCAAAATTCTGTGCCCTATCCTCCTAGTTTGGTTCTGGGCAGGACAGTCACTATTACCAGTTTCTGGTTAAAATTCTTTGTCAGAAGAAATCTATTCCTATTTAATTGCTCACATGGAAATGTGAATTTTTTAAGGAAGTTCTCGGGTATTTAATCAAGTACTTTGATGTTAAGTTGGGTGTGTTTTATTTGTGCTATTTCATTATAATCAAGAGCACATTGTAAACAATGTGGAGAGTAAGTCTAACATTTGTAGAGTGGCAGAAGTGTCTGGAAGAGATCTAGAAGACGTGGTACATCTACGTACATGGTACAGATCTAGAAGACATGGGAAATATATTTTGCCTTTATTTTCAGGGCCTATAGCAGGCACAAACATTTTGTATTTCTCTGTTGCCTTTTAAAACTCCATAGTAGATACTGATTAGTTCTATACACATGGGTTTGTTTTGTTTTCCTCTTTTTTTTTTCAATTGTGGTTAAGATACACACCAGTGATAGCTCAGTGGTAAAGAATCTGCCTGCCAGTGCAGGAGATGTGCATTAATCCCTGGATTGGGAAGATGTCCTAGAGAAGGAAATGGCAAACCACCCCGGTTCTCTTGCCTGGAAAATTCCATGGACAGAGGAGCCTGGCAGGCTACAGTCCATGGCGTCAGAAAGACGGACACTACTGAGTGACTGAGCACACATACTGTTGAGTGTATTCAAACCATTCATAATGTCATATCGCCATCACCACCATCACCTTCTCCAGAACTCTTCATTTTACAAAACTGAAACACCATACCCAGTAAACAATTGTACATGTGATTGGAAAAGGTGATACTTGTCTAATATCTAAGGAGACATATATTTTATAGGGTAAAACCAAAATTTTCTCCCTCTTTGTGTGAAGGACCCTAAAGTGCAAACATATAGTTGAAGATCAAGAACTATTTCTTGAATGTGTTGGAGGAGCATTTGACTTTAGAGTCCTTAGCTCACTTTATGAGAATGAGGATTTGGAAGTATTGATGCCATAGAAAGAGGACGCCGTAGGATGAGAACATGAGGTGAGGCCATAATCTTATGCCCCATGATATTTGATCTCTTGTCCCAGCATGAGAAAGGGATTCTTTTTAGTGAGGCAAAAGGTTGTCATTTGGAGACAATGGATATTAACCAGTGTGCAAAACGCAGTGTGCCACATGGCTAAACAAAGCAATGGGAGTGTGATCCTAGGCAAATTAGTTAGGTGTTTTTATTTTTTTTTTGAAAGAATTTAAGTTTGTCCACACAGCTTGCAGGATCTTAGTTCTCTGACCAGAGATTGAACCTGTGCCCTCGGCAATGAAAGTGCAGTGTCTTAACCACTGGACCACCAGGGAATTCCCTGGCTCTTTTCTATTTTATTCTATTAGCAAAAGCTTCGATGTGGAGGCAGGTACTGTTTAGGTAGGTTAACTACTAACATAAATGGCTAAAAACAAGTATGGAGTCAGTTGTTAGCTGACTTTGAAAATTTAACCTGTGCTTAATAGACATTCTTTTCCTGAAATGTTTTGCCAGGAATGAAGCAAAGTCAAGTGGACGAGGTGACCTGATACCAACCATCAAGTTTCGACACTGTTCTTTGCTGAGAAATCGGCGCTGCGCTGTAGCCTACCTGTGAGCATATCTGTCTGCGGGGTGGCGGGGAGCGGTGGGGGGTTCCCATACCAGTGGGTGTCAGGAATTCTCCGAGTTGTCTCTCTTTCATGAGCATTCTGAATTTTCTCTTTTTTTCACTTAAACATTTTTTATTGTGGAAAATGACAGTATTCTTAAAGCTAGGGAATAATATTACAACCCCCCGTGGAGCCATCATATAGGTCAAACAGTTCTTAACATTTTGCCATAATTGCTTCATCTTTTTTTATGCTAAACATTAGACATTTTACTACTGAATAGTTTCGTATGCATCTTTAAGAAATAAGGGCCTTTGGGGTCTTTTCTCACATGACCACTGTATAGTTCTCATACCTGGAGCAGTGAACGTACCTTCACAGCATCCATCCAGTCTGTTCCTATTTTCCATGTTGTCCCAAAGGTGTCGTCTTACAGTGGTTTGTTTGCCTCTGGAATCGAATCAAAGTCCACATGTTAACCTTCTGATGGTTGAGTCTTAAGCCTCTCCTGATCAAGACAACTTCTGATCCAATACCATATTAATGTTCTAGGTATGACCGGCTGCTTCGGATTAGAGCACTCAGGTGGGAATATGGCAGTGTCTTGCCAAGTGCTTTACGATTTCACATGTCTGCTGAAGAAGTAAGTTAGCACTCTTGTTCAAATCTGTATATTCAGAAACTGGCTGAGCTTCTGGCATTGTTTGTGGTGGTGGTGGTTTAGTCGCTAAGTCATGTCCGACTCTTGCAATCCCATGGACTGTAGCCCGCCAGCCTCCTCTGTCCATGAGGATTCTCTAGGCAAGAATACTGGAGTGGGTTGCCAGTTCCTTCTCCAGGGGGCCTTCCCAACCCAGGGATTGAACCCGGGTCTCCTGCATTGCAGGCAGATTGTTTATCAACTGAGCTATGAAGGAAGCCCCCTGGCATTGTTTTGTAATAGTATTTATAGTACTTGTCTTTTTGTTTTAACATTTGCTTTTCAGTAGTTTTTGGTCTGTTTGAGAATGGTAGGAGTAATTCTAAATGCTGTACGGAAAACTACTATTACTTAACAAAATAAAGGGTCCCGTTATGTTGGCTGCTAGTGATGCATCAGTAGGATTCAAAACTGGCATTATTATTTGGAAGTTCTTCATAAAATATGTGTGTGTACATACTTTGCTTGGGGCTTCCCAGGTGGCACTTGTGGTAAAGAACTTGCCTGCCAGTGCAGGAGACATAAGTGATGTGAGTTCAATCCTTGGGTCGGGAAGATCCCCTGGAGGAGGGCTTGGCAACCCACTCCAGTATTCTTGCCTGGATGATCCCGTGGACGGGGTGCCTTGGCAGGCTACAGTCCATAGGGTTGCAGAGAATTGGACACGACTGAAGAGACTCAGCATGCACACACATACTTTGCTTATCTTTGTGAATGTGTGGTGAATTCTTGATTTATCCAGTCACTGAGGCACAGTATTTAAGGACACAGGATTGAAGGCAAGCAAACTCGTGTAGAAACATTGGCTCTGCTTCTGAGAGATCCTAGGCAGGCAACTCCATCCCTCCATGTGCCTAAATCCCCTCATTTACAAAGTGAAGGTCATAGCACCTGCTGCAGTGACTTCGGACACCAACTACCTAGTTAGACCAAACTTCATAGGTTAAGACTGCCCTCACTTCAGACACCAGCCATGGATTGGGGATTCCCAGGGCCACTCTCCCTTCTGACCAACTGGCTACAAATTCAGAGGTTTCCACTCTCCCCTCAGGTTTGAGGCTTTTAGCCTCTTGATATCATTGCAGAGAGGAGAGGGGAGCTAGAAGGAGGGCTCCGTCACCTGTGATTCAGTCCGTCACGGTTTGATCAATCAGTGCAGCCTGTGTCATGACACTTCGGAGTTGTGTGAGCTTCCCTGGTTGACATGACCCATGTGCATTGTTCCACATCAGTGTGCCGGGAGGGTGGTGTGTCCTGATCCCTCAGGGAGAGGAAATCAAAGCTTCACATTTGGGACCCTCCCAGACCTCACCCTGACTGTCTCTTCCTTTGGCTGGTTCTAATTTGTATTCCTTTCACTACAGTACAACAGTGACTGTCAGGACAGTGCTTTCCTGGGTCCTGTGAGTCGTTCTGGCAGAGTATTAAACCTGAGGGAGGGGTGTACATGTGTATGTATGCACGCACACACTTCACTAGTGAAGGATATGAAGATGTTTCTCTGTACAGTCTTTTCGGAGTTACCTTGTTTTATCTTTCACAAAGATCTACAGTACTGGAATAGATTTTTGTGAATAATGTATGAGCCAAGTTTCATGTCTGTGGGGGGGCTTTATTTTGTCTTAGTCTATTTGTCCTTGTACCGATTTCATACTGCTGAAATGACTGTAATTTTGTAATACTTCTTAAGTAAGTTTTCCCATTTTGTTCTTCTTTTTTCAAGTGTCGTGACTATTTTTGGCTTTTTGCATTTCCATGCAAATTTCAGACTCCTTTGTCAAGTTCGATTTTTTTCAACAATTGGAGTTTTGATCGAGAATGACGTGAATCTATAGATCAGTTAACATTATTATAATATTGAATTGTTCAGTCCTTGAAAGTGGTATATCATCCTGCATTTTTAGGTACTGATATGCAGAATGACCAATACCTACTGTTCTAGGTACCAGTGCCTGGTTCATAATAGGCAATCAATAATATTTGTAGTTGGAATGAGTGGTCATTGTAAAGATGCATGTGGGCATGTGTGCTGTTTTTGAAAGGTTTAGTGTACAGTTTCTGCAAGTTTATCTTCTTACAGCTTTGTCAAATGGCCATCTTTATGTTTCCAGATGGACTGGTTCAATCGTTATAAAAAGTCCCTTGCTACCTACATGAGGTCATTGGGAGGAGACGAAGGTTTGGACATCACACAGGATATGAAACCTCCAAAAAGCCTATATATAGAAGTAAGTATACCTTTAAAAAAAATAAGTGTTTCTTTGATGCACAGAGTGTGCTGACTTTTGTCCAAGGGAGTGGGTATATGACTGTATACTAGTGTATATAGACATACCTTGGTGACACCATAGGTTTGGTTTCTGATTCACAATGAAGCGAATATTCACTCAAACATGTCACACAAATCTTTTGGTTTCCCAGTGCATGTAAAAGTTATGCTTACACTAGTCTGTTGAGTATGTGTTAGCATTATATACATATTTTATTGCTAAAAAATCCTGCCATCTGACAATGCAGGGTTGACACAAATCTTCAGTTTGTAAAAAAAAAAAAAACAATATGAGAAGCACAATAAAGCAAAAAACAAATGAGAGGAAACATAAACCCAAGCCAAAACTTTTACCTGTAGGTGGTGGTGCGAATAGGATTGAACAGCTAAAAATTTTTGACTGTACCTGTTTTTTAAAAGTTTTAACTTTAGAACCATGTAAGTATTTTACATATTGTTAAAACAAAGTGAAATCAAAGTGAAAATCCAACCCAAAACTCTCTTTGGCAGCTCCTTCAGTTTCCTTGCTGTCGGTGCTGACCTACACATATATTCAGAGATTTGCCATTTTTCCTCCTCCCCATCAGTGGACAGTGGAACTAATGGCCACTGGAACCACTAGTATGCCTCAGTAAGGAACACTAAGCCTAACTACACAGAGAAGAAGCCCACAGAGCCTGATACTTCCCTGTAGGTACATGTATGGCCCCCAGCTACTTGATGGTTACTTCATAATAAAAAATAATTTAGATATTATAAAACATCAGTTTTTCTTTTCAGGTGCGGTGTCTAAAAGACTACGGAGAATTTGAAGTTGAGGATGGTACTTCAGTGCTATTAAAAAAAAATAGCCAGGTATTTACTGTCTTAGGATACTTTAAATTTTGTAAGAGTGCTGAATGATGGAGATGTTGGAGTCAGTAGCTAAATAAATATCACCTTGCCATGATCATTTGTGTCATAGGCATTAAGTTTATCATAAAATATCCTTTTATCCTTTTTCTAAAGACTTGAAGCAAACGTTGCATGTAGTAGGAAAGGGCTGATTCGGTTGGCCCTTAAACATCATGTAGAGATTATGGGTGCAGTAGACTGCCTGCTCCCCACAGGCTCTAGGTGCACGGGCTTCCATTGTGGCAGCACGCGGGTTTGGCAGTTGTGGCGTGTGGGCTCTGTGGCATGTGGACCCTAGGGTTTGTGGGCAGAAGCCTTCCTCTTGATGAGACTTTTGTCTCTCAGTATCACTCTATAAAACTGGGGTAGCTTAAAAGCATCAGCTACTGTCGTGGACATTAAGAGGCTTCTAACATGTCTGAGCACATTAGAAATAAGTTTTCTATAAAATCTGTTATAGATCACCCACATAATGTGAAATATTAATAGGGAAACATTTTCCTACCACATAGTCCTTTAATCTTGACTCTACAGGGCATGTTTCTCATTGCCCAGAAATGAGAACAAGTGTCTTTAGTAGACATTGGAATAACTGTTCAGTGAACAACTCCATCGGATTTTTTCCTTTTTTTTACATTTCATAGTTGTAAGACTTAATTCAGTTAAGTCAGACATCAGTCCTTGGCCCGTGGGTCTTCATGACTGGTGGGCAGGAGTTTCTTTGGTCGTGGGTCCCACGCGAGGCCTTGAGTTTGTGAAGGACTGTCAGGTGCACGGTGCTGCTGAAGTGGCTTCCACTTCCTTGAGTACTTGCCGCGCTCTTTCCTTCAGTTCACCTTCTAGAGTTCTCTGCGCTGCACTTCCTAATGCAGTTTTTCATTTTTACTCAAGTATCTATGTCTGTCTAGTCTTTGAGATTCCTTTAGTCACCTGTGAGCTTGAAAAGTCTTCCTGCCTCACTGCGTGCACCTCCCCACTCCAGAATTTGGTAAATGTTCCCTTCTGTGTTAAGCCTTGCTGTTTGGGAGGGAATGAGACCAGGAGATGCCGTTCCACCTCAGAATGAGAGCAGTGTGCTCTCTGGAGACAGTGAGGATGAGCCTTAGCTGGGCACCACCTTCCTCACACAGCACATGGCCAGCATCCATGGATTGCAAAGACTTTTCATCCTTGAAAAATACGGGAGGAGAGTTGCACTCTTAGTAGCGGAATGACTGTTCAGACATAGATCCTGGAAGAGGTTTAGTGGAGAAGACACTCCTTCCATTTGCCTTCTTGGTGAACTGTTGCCACATCCCTTGTGGTGTGTGGCCCAGATCACCTACCTGGCTTTCCTGTGCATAAATCTAAATATGCAAACACTGAGGAAAATACCTACTAGAATTCAGAAGTCTTTAGTTTAAATTTAACTTAAGAAAGTATGAATTTGTTTATAAAATTCAGATTTTAGTACAGCTCTTAGTAACATCAATTTCAGTTGATGAAAATAGCAAATATACTTAAGCTTAGCTTTTAACTACTTCACTGGTGCAGTTTGAAATATTCAGCATGCATTGCTGCTTTTTAATGACACATGTAACTTAAAATAACGCTCTTCATTCCTCTCTTCCTCCCCCTTCCCCTCAGCACTTTTTACCTCGTTGGAAGTGCGAGCAGCTGATTAGACAAGGAATTCTGGAGCACGTGCTGTCATGACCCCTGGGCGGATGGCTGCTAAGACTCCCTCCTGGTGTGAGACTGCACCCAACCAAGGTCACTTCTCCACCTCCCCAAGGCCCGCTGCTTTTTGGTTCTAAAATTGAGACATTCTTTAGCCAGGAATGCTTGGCTGAGGAGTATGGTTTGTTTTTTTCTTTCATTTGGATGTTAGTTTCTCTTTTATTTCATTTCTGAATGTAATGCCATTACCTTGCATGGTAAACATATTTGTGAATCTGTGTTGTATGTTTGTACTTTGAAGTATCGGTTCTAAAAAGAGAATTTGCACTCTGGATGTACAGAGACTCCACAGACATCCACCCTGCTGTCCACAGCTCTAGAGCGATGTCTACGATCAGGGTTCTAGCAGATGCTGTGCCTAAAGAGAATGCTTCCCGGCTCGTATACTGCTATCTTCTCATTCTGTCTTCACAACATGCGAGAGGTTTGATTTTCTATTGTCCAGGATTCTACCGTCTGTGTAGTAAGTTGTATCTGTAATCATAACATTTCTACAATTCCCAAAATACTATCGTGTGTTTTAGCTTCATGAAAGTAAACATTCGTTACATGTTCATCTCCTTTAAACACTGAGGGAGAGTTTCGCCTGGATGTACAGGGAGGTCTTATGTCCCTGGGCCTCTTGTATTGTTGCTGGAAGTGTGCCTGTGCAAGCCAGGGAGCTGGATTTCTGAAGTTTGTGTTTCCAAATCACATGGGCAGGTGGAGCTGGTGGTCTTTAGAGAACACAATGGATTTTGCCCATTTCCAGCAGTGGTGGCTGGTCTTGCTTGTGCCTGTCTGTGAGCTTGTGTCGTAGGATATCCATTTTGGAAAGGGAAGTTGAGATTGGGGCTAGGAAAGGAATTTTGTGCAGTTTCCCCCCAAGAGTCACGTTGACCAGGAAGTCACATGAAGAGCTGATCGGCTAAGTGGAGGGCAGTTTCTACTGCCCAATAAAATGATAGGCGGAGAGGCACCAGGTGGTCCTACCTGCTGGTCAATGGCCTTTCTCCACCAGTCCCCTCCATGACCAGCCCAGTAATCTCAGAGACATTCAAGTTTAAAATACAGATAAACCCCGTACCTGGCACTCTCTGCAGTATATTTCTTAAACGGGAATATTTCTGGCCAAAATTCTACTCAAGTAGTCAAACTATGAGATCCTCTACCTAGGGTGTGGATCTGCATATTTTCACAACACATGTATTAATACTTAGTCACCAAGTGGCCCTTGGCAGATTCTTTTCCAGGCTGTGCGGTTCATAGGATCTGTTTCCCGACCAGAGACTGAACCTGTGCCCTGGGCATTGAAAGCACAGAGCCCTAAAATAATTCCTTCCATAGATTCATAGCCAGATCGGATTTTCATCTGAATCTCTGCCAATAAACAATAAGGAAAGTTTCTCTAGTGAGTGGGGTGGATGATGTGTTAACTGTAGCTCAGTGGTCACTGCCCTTGCATCCTGTTCTTCCAAGCATGTGGGACCACGTGCAGGTGAGCCCAGAGGCCATGTGAGTCAGCTGTGAGGAGGAGCCTGCGGCAGAGGCCACTGCCCTGTTGCCAGCCCAGCATCATTTCTGTATATAAACCATATGAGATACTTTTCTGATTCATTCCCAAAATAAAATAATTATGTTTCTTACTTGAAGTAAATGTATACTGGTTGAACAATTAAAGTGTTGTAGGTTTTATTGATTTATGTTGATTGGTCCTATAGAGTTGTGGCTAGAATTTTAAAATGCATGTTTTTTTATTTAAGGGTAATAAGTGCACAATTAAAAAGATAAAACATACAATGTAGAAAATGAAAGTAAGTTCCTATTTTACCTACTGAATGCCGCCATCCAGTGTGCCCAGTGTTAACTGATTATGGATATAAAGTACATTCCCATTTCAGGTGTTTTTCCAATGAAATACTTTCCAGTTTTTATTCCTCATGTGAATGAATGTTTTCTGTTATATTTTCTAACAGGTTTTGGATGATAAATATTAAAAAGCAGTAAATTATGATGACTTGGCCACTTTCCTATATAAAGTCATTTCTTTTTCACATTGATTTTGTCATCTGGAACTTTCAGAAAAATGTTGACTACTGCTGGTAATAGCTGGCAGCTTATCCTTTTCCTAACTCGACCTGAATGACAGTCTTCTTCATCTCTCCACCCCACACTTCGGGAAAAACTCACAAGACTTGTGGCCTTCCTCAGTGCACCCTGAAAGTTCAAAATACATTTAAAACCATAGTAAAAAAAAAAAAAAAAAGTTAAACAGTGGTAATTAACAAACATGATTTTTTCCAAGTGCATTTTTGGAACTTGAGTGATGATCATATATGGTTTCTCACTTAACTCCCTAAAGTTATGGATTACATATATGTAACTGTTGCACCATTTTACAGTCCATTTGTAATTCTTCTTGGCCATGGTGTGTTAACCATTCATTGAACTGCAAGATTTGATTTGCTGTTATTTTATTGTGAAATTTTGCAACTTTGAGTGGTGCTGTTTTATAGTGCTTAGCAAGAGGGGATGGATGTGTATGTATTCACACATGTGTCTGCTTTGTCGGTGTTTTCAGCCATTGTTCCTATGAAACAGCTATCCAAACACAATGGCTTTAAACCACACCACTCTTGACCTTTGCAGTTCTGCAGGTTTGCTGGGCTCAGCTGGGAGGTTCTGCAGCTCTTGCTTGCGGTCTCTGACGCAGTTGCATTCCTCTGGTGACCTGACTCGTATGGCTTGGCCTCTGTTCTCCGTGTGGGCCTCTTGCGAGGTTCTATCCAGTGAGCTGATTGGGCTTCTTACCTGGCAGCTTGGGACCCTGCAAGGTTAAGAAGGTGGATGTGTGTGCTGCTAGTTTTCTGACCGACTAGGCCTGGTAGTGAACTAGCACCATTTTCTGCCAAATTCAGTCAACTAATACAGCCCCAGGTGCTCAGAGTCAATGAAGAGGCCACATGAAGCATGTAAAGGCAGGAAAGCAAGAGGCCCCACAGTCAGATGGGGTGTCAGGGTTCTGGTGTCAGTTTTCAGTGGTGCATGTTCCTTTATCTATTTTTCACAGAAATGTACCTTTTAAAATAGCACTAATACCTATATAACTATCTCAGTATGAATCTTCTTTGGAGAGATACTTGATGAATTTTTTCTTTTGTTTAGTTTGAAGTCAAACTTTTCTACTTTTTCTTAAGTAAATTTCAGTCTTTTTTTCTAAACTTTTTTAATCTATATTTTGAAAGGTATCACGGAATTTTTTTTCTTTTCGCTACATATGATTATCCCTAATATGTGTCTGTCTTTCCTTTTTGGTCTTAGTCCTATAACCAGAAGAAGTGTCTGTAATGATACTGTATTAATGCTTTAGGATGTAGTGGAGGGAGGTGCTAATTTCACATGGTCAATTGCTTTTCACAATTGATGGTATTTTAGGATGAACTGAATTCATTCTGTTTTGTAACTTTACAAAAAACAATGTTTTCATATAGTACAAAATGCAGTAACAAAGAAGGTAGCCATCTACAAAGTCAAAGACAGAGGCCTCAGGAAAAACAAACCTGCTAATAAGTTTGATCTTGGATTTCTAGCCTCCAGAATTGTAAGAAAATAAATTTATTTTGTTTCAGTCACCCTTGTAATATTCTGTTTTGGCAGCCCCTGCAAACTAATATAGGGGGTTTAGTATTTTTTTTTTTTAATGTATTTCCCTAATTGAGAGGCACTTGAACAGTTTCCATCCTTTTGCTGTTATAGACAGAGCTATATGGGTAACCTTGTACATACATCATTTTACACATACACAGCTTGGTGTGTAGGATAATTGTAAGTTTGATGGGATGTGTAATTTTTATAGGAATTATAATTTGTACTACACCAGAAATTATGAGAGTCACTCCCCCTCACCTTCTTTGCCAACAGTATGTTATTTCCAGTTGGGGCTGTTACAGAAAAGATGCCAGGAACGTTGATGTACAAGTCTGTTACAGATGCGTATTTCTTTTCCTTTGGGCAGATAACTAGGAGTAAAATGGCTTGGTCTTCATGTAGGTGTGATTTTAACTTTTGAAGAAACTTCCAAACTCCTCCAAGGTGGTTGTGGATTTGCATTCACACCAGCAGTGTATGAGTTTGAGTTCTTCTACATCCCCTCCAATACTTGGTATGATTAGCCTTTTAAATTTTACCCATTCTAATCAGAGTGTAGTACTGTCTCACTGAGATTTTAATTTGTATTAAAATCAAAATAAAGAGATGGGAATACCAGACCAGCTGACCTGCCTCATGAGAAATCTGTATGCAGCTCAGGAAGCAACAGTTAGAACTGGACATGGAACAATGGGGACTGGTTCCAAATCGGGAAAGAAGTACATCAAGACTATATATTGTCACCCTGCTTATATAACTTACACGCAGAGTACATCATGAGAAACGCTAGTCTGGAAGAAGCACAAGCTGGAATCAAGATTGCTGGGAGAAACATCAATAACCTCAGATATGCAGATGACACCACCCTTATGGCAGAAAGCAAAGAAGAACTAAAGAGCCTCTTGATGAAAGTGAAAGAGGAGAGTGAAAAAGTTGGCTTAAAACTCAACGTTCAGAAAACTAAGATCATGGCATCCAGTCCCAACACTTCATGGCAAATAGATGGGGAAACCATGGAAACAGTGACAGACTATTTTTGGGGGCTCCAAAATCACTGCAGATGGTGACTGCAGCCATGAAATTAAGAGGCTTGCTCCTTGGAAGAAAAGCTAGACAGAATATTAAAAAGCAGAGACATTACTTTGCCAACAAAGGTCCATCTAGTCAAAGCTATGGTTTTTCCAGTAATGTACGGATGTGAGAGTTGGACTATAAATAAAGCTGAGCGCCTAAAATTGATGCTTTTGAACTGTGGCATTGGAGAAGACTCTTCAAAGTCCCTTGGACTGCAAGGAGATCCAACCAGGCCATCCTAAAGGAAATCAGTCCTGAATATTCATTGGAAGGACTGATGCTGAAGCTGAAACTCCAATACTTTGGTCACCTGATGCGAAGAACTGACTCATTTGAAGAGATGCTGATGCTGGAAAAGAATGAAGGTGGGAGGAGAAGGGGATGACAGAGGATGAGATGGTTGGATGGCATCACCAACTCAAGAATATGAGTTTGAGTAAGCTCTGGGAGTTGGTGATGGACAGGGAGGCCTGGCATGCTGCAGTCCATGGGGTTGCAGAGAGTCAGACATGACTGAGCAACTCAACTGAATACTAATGCTGTTGAGTATCTTTGCATGTAATTATTTTGAATCTGTGTATCTTTTGCTGGTGAGTTTGTCTAAATCATTGCCTGTTTGTTAAGCAACTAGGTTGCTGTCTCATTGAGTTTGGGGAATTCTTTATGTGTTCTGAATATAAGTCCTTTATGAACCATGTGTTTTGCAAAATACTGTCCCACTTTGTGGCTTGGCTTGACGTCTTACAAATTTATTCATTTGTATTTTTTTCTGCTTTTGGAGTCATATGTAAGAAATTTTTTTTTTCCAGCCAACGGTCTCAAAACTTTTCTTACTTTATGTAGAAGTGTTACACTTTTAGGTTCTACACTTAAGTCTATGATCCATTTTGACTCAATTTTTTACATGGTGTAAGGTGTGGGTCCAAGGTCACAGCAAGGGTTGAGGGGAATAATATGGATATTCAACTCCTCCAGTACCTTTTTCCTCATAAAGCACTAATGAATGGTTTGCTGTGCCAAGCACACTCTTCACAAAATACCCCATGGGGCTGGGCTGCACCCTCAGCATGGAGTTCACCCACCCCTGTTCCTTTCCTTGACCTCGAAAGTAATCATAGTTTCCTTCTGTCTGCTTCCTTTGGATTTAATTTGCTTTTCTTTTTCTAGTTATTCAAGGTGGAAGTTGAGGTCACTGGTTGGAATAGTTGTAGAAATAGTATTATCTGATTTGCTCCAAATTTTCTGCCTTTTCTTATTTCTCTTGGCTGTGCTAAGTCCTTTGCTTTTCATATGAAATTTAGGATCAGCTTGTCAATTTCTACCAAAAACAGACCTGCTAGTATTTTTTATTGGAACTACACTGAATCTGTGTATCAATTTGGGGAGAATTCACATCCTAACAATATTGAACTTTTCAGCCCACAAACAGCCCAGTGATTTTTGTCTTCCTTTTCTCTCAGTAATACTTTAGTTTTCAGTATACAAGCCTATCATGTGTCTTGCCAGCATTTCATAGTTTTGATGCTGTTGTAAATGGCATTGTAAATTTCAAATTCTAATAGTTTATAAATAAAAATACAGTTGATATCTAACTTGTGTCCTGGATCCTTGCTAAACTCACTTATTAGTTCTAATAGCTCTTTTGTAAATTATACCTAGTCTTCTACACCATGGTCATGTTTTCTGGAATTAAAAGTTTTACTCCTCCCATTCTAATCTGTATGCCTTTTATTTCCTGCCCAATTGCCCTGCTTAGAACCTTCTGGAGAGTATTGAATCAAAGTGGTCTGAACAGAAGTCCCTATCTTGTTCCTGATCTTAGTTGGCAAGCACTCAGTCTTTTACCATTAAGTATAATTTAGTTCTGAGTTTTTTGTAGATGCCCATTATCTGGTGAAGAAAGTTCCCTTCTATTCCTGGTTCACTTGAGATTTTTTTTTAATCAGGAATGGATGTTGGAATTTGTCTTTTCATTTTCTGTATCTGTTGAGATGATCATACGTTTGTGTCTTTTCATTTATTAGGGCCAGTAAACTTTATCATGGCCTGCAGTCCACGCAGTCTGTTTCAGCTCTCAGTGCTCAGCTGTAGCACACAAGCAGGCCGTGGGGCTGGCTTTCACCCGGAGCATGGAGTCTGCCAACCCCTGTTCTGTTCCTTAACTTCTGCAGTAATGTGCAGTATTGCTTTTCTTCTGCTTACTCTAGGTTTAATTTGCTCTTTTTCTGTGGTGGAAGCTGAAGTCACTGATCTGAGACCTCTGTTTTATAATCCAGTTACGTAGTGCTGTTAATTTCCCCCAAGTACTGCTTTTTAGCCCCACAAATTTTAATATTTCATTTTCAGTCAATTCTAAATCTTTGATTGCTTGTACATCAGTTCCCAAATATCTGGGACTTTTCAGATGTCATTTTGGGCTTGAATTCTAATTTAGAAGAACCTACTTTTAAAAAAGAATTTTTTTTAAAAATTTGATTCTAGTATAGCTGATTTACAATGCTGTGTTAGTTTCAAATGTATAGCAAAATGATTCGGTTATACATATATCCATTCTTTTTCAGATTCTTTTCCCATATAGATTATTACAGAATATTGAGTTCCTTGTGCTATACAGTAGTTCCTTGTTGGCTATTTATTTTATGTGTCTTAGTGTGTGTATGTTAATCCCAAGCTCCTAATTATCCCTCCCCAACCACATTTCCCCTTTGGTAGGTCTAAATTTGTTTTTGAAATCCGTGAGTCTATTTCTGTTTTGTAGACAATTCATTTGTATCATTTTTTAGATGAGATTCTATGTGTGAATGATATCAATAATGGTATTTGTCTTTCTTGGACTTAGTATGATAAGCTCTAGGTCCATCGTGTTGCTGCAAATGGCGTTATTTGTTCTTTCTTGTGGCTGAGTGTGTTCCATTGTGTATGTGTATCACACCCTCACTCACCCCTCTGCTGACAGAGGTTCGGGTTGTGTCCGTGTCACGTCCGCTGTACACGGTGCTGCGGAGAACGGCTGCGGCCCTCAGCTCTGCACCTGGCCCTGTCACAGTGCTCTGACAGGCTGCTCCAACAGAAACAGGTGAAAACAAAACTGGCCACAAAGGGAAACACCAACAAGCTGGCTGCAGAGTAGGTCTCTTTCCCCACCATGTGTCATGTGATGCAGTGACACCCCTTCTCTACATGCTCAGTGAAAACTCCTGGAAAAAATCAGCCTGAATGTTTTGCTTTCAGTGCTTAAGTAGAATGCTGGGAAGTAGAGCTGAGTAAGGAAAACAAAGGAACTAGTTAAAATTTCCTTCAGGTAATGAGATAGGCAAAATATACCTAAAAATAACGCGTCTAAGCATAAGTCTTGAGGAATAGAGCTCTCTTTATTAACTCAACTTTTAATTAGATTAATCTTCCTCCTTTGGTTTCAAATTGTCCTCATGCTCTTAAGACACTGTCTATGTCCTTCATGTGTAGACAATTTTAACTTTTAAAAGCAGCTGGACGAAATAAATATGGATTTGTGAAAAACAGGATATAAAGAATAAATATGTCAAGATTTCCTACCATTTACCAACTTATTGTTCTTTAAAAAAAAATGGCACAATGGGCACCAGAACACTGAAAAAGCAAGGAGATGATGTTCCTGAATCTGGAACTTCAAGCTTCTCATCCTTTCTTAACTCCTTTGAAGGTCGTTAACAAGACTGTTCTTTTAATCCCTGGCCATGCTTTGCCACTCTGCATCTTTACTGTAGGTTTATGGATGTTCATAACGTCCTTGCTTAACAACTATCATCGGAAGCGATTTCTGTTCACATCAAATGTCCTGTTTACTCCCCATCAATCAGGGCCCAGGCCATGTGCCAGCCCCTCCCAGAGCTGTCCTCTCCCGACCACACTAGCTCACGTCCATGCAGCTCCTAAATTCCTGCAACTCTCTGTTTGGCATCACTGAAAATTCAAAACTTACCCCTTGACATTGTTATTTATACATATGTATATTATATGTAAACATAATATATAATATGTAAACAAAGATACAGTAGGTAAGAGATATGTAAAACATAATATATAAAAACTATAGAGTCCCATGAAGTGAAGAATCCCGCTGAATTAACTCCAGATAATTGGGTGTATTTTTTCTTGTCCTCTACTTGTACAATATTCATCTGACATTCAATTACTATTATTAGAACTGCAAGAAATAGAGGAATAGGATCTTACCTCCTGGAATTCCCATGTCAGTACTTTCATCCACATTCCCTAGTCTCTTGTTCCCTGGAGCTCTCCTTTCTCTTTCGTCTCCAACTTGTTTATTCTTTTTATAGGTTTTTCTACAATCTTTTCACTTTACCTTTTTTTTGAAGTCCGTTTCGTTCTTTCTTGTGTAATCTTTCTCAGAAGCGTGAGGGCACACACAACGTTCCCAGCCAGCTCTGTTAAGTGCTGTTTTACTGGGCTGTGTCTGTTTGACTTACATTTTCATATTCCATAATATTACCACATGCCAGGAGAGGCAACCATTTTCCTGTCTGCTTCTCATTTTGACCCACATCACAATAAAATGAAACAAAAGAAAGGGTCACGGACAGACCATATGAATGGTTTGTTTAAGATGCTGGCCTTTTCTAGAACCACTTTGAACAAATTGTTTCCTGCTGTCAAAATAACTATACTACCCAAAGCAACCTGCAGATTGAATGCATCACCTTAACAATGGTGTTTTTCACAGAACTAGAACAAAAAATTTTGGGAATAAAAGACCCCAAATAGCCAAACAATCTTGAGAAAGAAGAGCAAGAGCTAACAGAATCAGGTTCCCTGACTTCAGACT
Organism: Cervus elaphus; assembly: GCF_910594005.1. Taxonomy (NCBI): domain Eukaryota; kingdom Metazoa; phylum Chordata; class Mammalia; order Artiodactyla; family Cervidae; genus Cervus; species Cervus elaphus. The sequence continues at coordinate 50,543,494 of NC_057837.1, read as the reverse complement.
ATATTACAAGCTAAAGTAATCAAGACACTGGTACTGGTACTGGAAGAAAAACAGAAATATATTGCATATATCAATGGAACAAGATACAAAGTCCAAAGAGAAACCGATGCACCTATGGTCAAGTAATCTAGGACAAAGGAGTTAAGACTATAGATGGTGGGAATGCACACTAGTACAGCCGCTATGAAGAACAGTGTGGAGATTTCTTAAAAAATGAAATAGAACTGCCATATGACCCAGCAATTCCACTTCGGGGCATACACACCGAGGAAACCAGATCTGAAAGAGACACGTGCACCCCAATGTTCATCGCAGCACTGTTTATAATAGCCAGGACATGGAAGCAACCTAGATGCCCATCAGCAGATGAATGGATAAGGAAGCTGTGGTACATATACACCATGGAATATTACTCGGCCATTAAAAAGAATTCATTTGAATCAGTTCTGATGAGATGGATGAAACTGGAGCCCCTTATACAGAGTGAAGTAAGCCAGAAAGATAAAGACCAATACAGTATACTAATGCATATATATGGGATTTACAAAGATGGTAACGATAACCCTATGTGCAAAACAGAAAAAGAGACACAGATGTACAGAACAGAATTTTGGACTCCTTGGGAGAAGGCGAGGGTGGGATGTTTCGAGAGAACAGCATCGAAACATGTATGTTATGTAGGGTGAAACAGATCACCAGCCCAGGTTGGATGCGTGAGACAAGTGCTCGGGCCTGGTGCACTGGGAAGACCCAGAGGAATCGGGTGGAGAGGGAGGTGGGAGGGGCGATCGGGATGGGGAATACATGTAAATCCATGGCTGATTCATGTCAATGTATGACAAAAACCACTAGAATATTGTAAAGTAATTAGCCTCCAACTAATAAAAATAAATGGAAAAAAAAAAGACTATAGATGGAGAAAAGACAGCCTCTTCAATAAGTGGTGCTGATAAAACTGGGCAGCTCCATGCATAATAATGAAATTAGAACACTCCCTAACACCATACAAAAAATAAACTCCAAATGGATTAAAGACCTAAATATAAGGACCCTACAAAACTTAAAGAACATAGGCAGACCACTCTCTGACATACAGCAGTATCTCTGACCCAGCTCTTAAGAGTAATGTACTAAAAACTAAGCAAATGGGATCTAATTAAACTTAAAAAGTTTCTGCACAGTACAGGTATTCATAAACAAGACAGAAGAAAACCCACAGAATAGGGACAATATTGGGAAACGATAGAACTGACGAGGGATTAATCTCCAAAATATTCAAACAGCTCAAGCTCAATATAAAAATACAAACAACCCAATCAAAAAATGAGTGTAAGATCTAAATAGACTTTTCTCTAAAGAATACCTACAGATGACCAAAAAGCACATGAAAGGATGCTCCACATCACCAATTATTAGAGAAATGTAGAAAAACTACATTGAGGTATTATTTCACACGAATCAGGATAGCTACCATCAAAAAGTCTACAAACAATAAATGCTGGAGAGCCTGAAGAAAAGGGAACCATCCTACACTGTTGATGGGGATGTAAGTAGGGACAGCCACTGTGGAGAACACTATGGAGGTTTCTTAAAAAACTTAAGTACAGAGTTGCCATATGATTCAGCAATCCCACTGCTGGGCATATATCTGGAGAAAAATGTAATTCAAAAAGATACATGCACCTCAATGTTCCAAACTGGGAATGGAGTAGTCAAGGCCATATATTGTCACTCTGCTTATTGAACTTACATGCCAGGCTGGAGGAAGCATAAGCAGAAATCAAGATTGCTGTGAGAAATATCAATAACCTCAGATATGCAGATGACACCACCCTTATGGCAGAAAGCGAAGAGGATCTAAAGAGCCTATTGATAAAAGGGAAAGAGGAAAGTGAAAAGGCTGGCTTGAAACTCAACATTGAAAAAACTACAATCATGGCATCACTTCATGGCAGATAGATGGGGAAACAATGGAAAGAGTGACAGACTTTATTTTTTGGGGCTCCAAAATCACTTCAGATGGTGACTGCAGTCATGAAATTAAAAGACACTCAATCCTTGGAAGAAAAGTTATGATCAACCTAGAGAGCATATTAAAAAACAGAGACATTACTTTGCCAACAAAGGTCTGTCTAGTCAAAGCTATGGTTTTTCCAGTAATGATGGATGGATGTGACAGTTGGATCATCAAGAAAGCTGAGCACTGAAAAATTGGTGCTTTTGAACTGTGGTGTTGGAGAAGACTCTTGAGAGTCCCTTGGACTGCAAGGAGATCCAACCAGTCCATCCTAAAGGAAGTCAGTCTTGAATATTCATTGGAAGGACTGATGCTAAAGCTGAAGCTCCAATACTTTGGCCACCTGATGCGAAGAACTAACTCATTTGAAGAGACCCTGATGCTGGGAAAGACTGAGGGCAGGAGGAGAAGGGGATGACAGAGGATGAGATGGTTGGACGGCATCACCGACTCGATGGACATGAGTTTAAGTAAACTCCAGGAGTTGGTGATGGACAGGGAGGCCTGGTATGTTGCAGTCCATGGGGTCGCAGAGTCAGACACGACTGACTGAACTGAACTGAATTAACTAATAGAAGCAACACTGTTCATATGAGTAACAAGACATTTTTCTGCTTGCATAAAGCTTGTATCAGAATGTGTAAGCCCACTGATAGTTAACAGTAAAATAAACCTAAACCAATACCTATTTATTTATTAAAACAGTTGTTAATCAGCATGTTACTGAAAGAGTACATGAGGTCTGGCTGCTCGCTGCTGTAAAGCCAATAAACAGGCCTGGTTGGCAGAAAGGAAAAGTGTGCTTTATTTTAGATGCTGGCAACTTCAAGGAGCGGAATGGTGGATGTCTGTCCCAAGGCCATTCCCACCACTGACATGCAAGGGGTGAGAGCTTTTATAGACACAGGGTGGGTAGGGGGGTGGGATGGGGGAGATGGGCTACATGCAGAAACAGCACAGTCAGCTCTGACGGTCATCTTGAAATTGGTCATCAGGGTCTGACCAGCATCATCTTGCTTTAAGTACAGTTAATATTCAGTTCCAGGGTCAGTTTGTTCCCATTTCTTTGTGGCCAGTTCTCTGAACTGTGGCAGCTCATGTCCTGGGTATAGTCCGGTCATCATCTAGTTAACTCCACCTGGTGTTTTGGTATCTATAAGACAGTTCACAGGATGTGGCTCAGAATATTATCTATAGACCTAGAGAAAGAACTAAAGGTCCTTGACGATGCTTAATGACAGCATTATTATTGTTTAGTCTCCTTTGACTGTTTTCCTTTGTGTCAGCATTTCTCATTTCTCTGATTAAACTTACTTTTTGACTGAAACTTTCCACAGACAAAAGGCAGGCGGAGGACATGGTGGGGGAGGGGGCCTAGGACGACAGGGTCCTGCTCTGTTTCAAGCACAGACATACATTCAAGGAAAGATTAAAACAAGTGAATGAACTCAGCAAGCACAAATCCTGCCTGTTTACCAAGAACACTGCCTCTCGTAGCTCTGGCATCAGAGGCACGGCCTGTCTCGTGACATCTCTCTAACTGTCATGGGATCCTGTCTTCAGACACGTAGCATGGCCATGTGTTCTCTGAATAAGGACTTGCAAGAATGGCTACACATGGGCTTTACCAAATATTTTATTTTTAATTAAAAATTTGTTTTTTATATTTGTAATTTATTTATCCTAATATTTGGCTGGGGCCAGTCTAGCACAAGGGCTATTCTAGGTGTGGCATGTGGGATCTAGTTCTCTGATCAGGGAATGAACCTGGGTCCCCTGCATTGTAAGTGCAGACTATTCGCCCCTGGACCACCAGGGAAGTCCCTACCATGTCCTTTAATCACTGTTGACCTTCCTGGGAAGAGGCTGGAATAAAACAAGAGGAGAAGATCCTACAAAGCATTGGTTAATTCATTAATCCAAAAAATATTCAAATTTTAAGGGAAAACAGAGCATGGCTTCTGTCTGCCTCCTGTCTATAGAAAACCTTTAGACTCCCAGGCATCTCTGAGTTCCAAAGAGTACATTTAACAAGAGACGTGAGAACATGGAGAAAGAAAAAAAAGGCTGTCAAAGAAGACAAAACAGTAACTTAGCAATTAAACAAAGTCGAGGACCTATGTTCCTCAAGGGCTGTAGATAATATTCCTGTATGTATAATCGACAATCCCCAAGGGTTATCCTCTTCCTTTCTGCCTTCCTTCCTTTCCCAATATACATGGGAATCTGTACCTCTAACCTATACACAGAAATCTGTATCTCTAGGAGAGAATCCACAGAAATTATCCCCTACCTTCCCTCTTTGTATACACAGAACACTGTATCTGAGATACATAATCCACCAGGACCTGATTCTCACCACTCTGTTTGACCTTCTGTGGCAAAAATCTGAAAAAGAGTAGACATATCTCATAGATATGTTACACCTGAATCAGGCGGCTATGTACGGCAACAGTCAGAACACTGCAAACCAACTATCCTGCAACGTAACGTCGGCGTGATGTTAACGAGAAGGAAAAAGAAGCAGTGCCTACTTTATTCCTCCCGACTTCCCTGTCAGGCTTAGGTTCCACTGCTGGACTAGGGTGAGTTTGACACAACCTGACAGGGTGCCCTTCACTGAACCTCTTTTCAACATCTACTGTCTGCTATGTTCTGGCTCAGACCAGATTCCCCAGCAGGATCCAGGCCTCCAGGGACCTGGGAGCAAATATTACGAACCCTGCACATGCCCTGGTGCTGAGCATTCCAGCGAAAGCCTTCTTTCTGGAGTGCATCCTCCTAGGCACCTGAGCACACTCAGCAGTGTTCTGTGGACCCAGTAGGAATTAGTCCAGGGTGTGTGTGCACACGCGTGCGTGTGTGTGTGATGCGTTACAGGGGCAAAACAGTGAACACAAGTCCTTAGGTGTTTGCTCAGGTACAATTCACTCTAATCCACAGCCCAGGATGCTGACTTTCCCGGGAACCAGAGATGAGCTTTAAAAAGTGCAGTCGCCTGTAAACATTTCCTGTAACTACAACTGGATCAGAGAGGTTGACCAGCACCTCTAATTCACAAGGCCTGGGGTTTCTGTTAATGACAGCTGCCCTCAGGAAAACTCCCAGGGTGAGGGGTTGCAGAAATAAATTCCAAACACAACGGAGTTACAAGAAGCCAATAAATTTTCCTCACACTCTTTAATGTAAATAAAACAAGAAGGAAAAAAAAAAGCAAACCTCCACCACAGGAATAGATGCACAGCATCCCTAATTGCTGCAGGAATGCCAATCAAAACAACAATGGTGAAATCAAATCCCACCAGTCAGACTGCCATCCTCACAAGTCTACAAACAATAAATGCAGGAGCGAGCTGCCATGTGAGGTAACCCCACTACGTGTTCAGTGGAAATAGACATTGACAACAGCCACTAGAAAGCACAGCCTCCGAATGTCAAGGAAAAAAAAAAAATTTCTTGAGAGAGCCAATCTTAGTGTTGAAACAAACTCACTCAGGAGGACAGTGCAGATAGTGGAGTGCAGTTCATTACACCGGCAGGGCCAAGGCAGAGTCTCCTCTTAGCCAAGGACCCCGACCAGTTTTTGTGAAAACGTTATATACCCTAAGTGTACGTGCTCAAACCCACCTCCCCAAATTCTCTGAAAATACTCTGAACAAAGGAAAAGAAAGATACAATCAAAGTTAACCCGTGATTCATATGCCTTAAGCCTATAACAGTGGACAATTATCAATAGGCCTGTGGTCATACCCCAATAAGCATAATAGAATTTATGACTCTATCCAGTTACACAGATAATTAGGGTATTCTTTTAGGTGACAGAGAGTCTAGGTACGAGCCCTGGAGCTCTTCCATCCGGGGGGTCTGGTTTTCCAGGTGGTATATCGTTTCCACAGGTACTGGGCATATAGCTCAAAGTCCACAGTCTGGCCCAAGATGGAGTCCTGCTTTCAAGATGGAGCCCGTTCGCCTGTTTCCTCCTTCACTAGGATCAGACATCCCCACACCTGGGCCAATATCCTGAGAAAGTCATCATTGAATAAAATCACGTGCAGCCCAACATTCACTGCAGCTCTACTTGCAACAGCCAAAACAGAACCTGCGAAATGTCCACTGACAGATTAAAGGTTAAAGAAGATGTGTCACATATAGACAATGGACCATTACTCAGCCATGAAAAAGCACCACTGAAACTATGAAATTATGCCACTGTTCGCTAGGAGGATGAACCTTGAAGGATCATACACTAAGTGAAATCAGCCAGACTGATTTCTGAAAGGAAGACAACAGCCTTGGATCTCCCTTGTAGGAAAAATTTAAAAAGAGACACAAAGGAACTAAGTTATAACCCAAAAAGAGACTCTGAGAATTTAAACACAGAGGGTTCCCATAAAAAAAAAAAGGCAGGGATGAATTCAGAGGTAGGGACTTACATATACACAGAAATCTGTAGCTGTAATAGGTAATCCAAAAGGATTATCTCTTTCCTTCCTTCCGTATATACACAGAAAACTGTAGCTGTCATAAATGCTCAAGAAGGACCTGACGTACACAAGTGGAACTTTGCTTGAGCTTCTGCAATAATCTCTATGGCAAAAGAATTCAAAACGGAACAGATACGCTGTATATATATGTCATAACTGAATCAGGCAGTTACACTAACAGCAAGCACCAAACTGCAGATTGACTGCACTCTGACATAGCTTCAGCATGAGATTAAAGAAAACATAAAGAAAAAAATCAATGCCTAATTTATTCCCTGCAACCTCCTTGATTTGGGCTGCTATCCCATCCTTGGAGCCTGAGCCAGCTTGTGTCTCATAGTTGAACTGGGGTGGGGTTGAGAATACAGCCAAACTATTCAAAAAAAGATGGGTAACCCTGTGATTTTGACCCCGTAAGGTATAATAGCCAAGACATGCAATCAAGCTAATTGTAGAAGCACAGTTAAATTGATAAAGACTAGGAGGTACATGTACGGAATGCAGTATTTCTCAACCACAAAGAAAGTAGGAAATAATGCCAAGGCTGGCCACAGGAAAGAAAGTAGAGATGATCATTCCATGCGAAGTAAGGGACACAGATAGAGACAAGTATCAGTATCATGATATCACCTCTAGGTGTAATCTAAAGATGGATAACATGGAACTTCTTGCGCAGAGACAGAGCCTCACAGACTTAGAAAAGAAACTTCTAATCACCAAGCTATAAAGATGTGGGGCGTGGAGAAATGAGTTGCTTCAGACTAATATATGCACACCATTAGTTGTAAAATAAATGACCAGGACCCACTGTATAACACAAGGACACTTACTCCACACTCTATAATAACCTATATGGAAAAAACTCAATATGTATTAACATAAGTGAAACTAGTTGTGAGAGAAGGAAAAAAACCACCCACAAGACTGTAATTTACCTATATACTCCAGTTCAAATGATGAGATAAAAACAGCAAAAGCGAAAAAGAAATGCTGACTCTGTTTCCCTGAGGACATAGTGACCTGGGCTGGTGTCATCCCTGGAGCCTGATTAACTTGGGTCCCAAGGCTGGAGTGTCCTGGGGCTGAGGGAGCTGGGAGCACGTGGCAGGCAGTGTGCTCCCACAATGAACCTGGAGTACCTGTTGCCCTCCAGATACACGTGGGATAATTTAAGGGATTGGAATTAACATATACACATTAATATGTAACAAATAGATGATCAAAAAGTACTTACCGAATAGCATAGAGAAGTTTATTGAACACACTGTGATCATCTATAAGTGAAAATGAAACTAAAAGAGAATATATAAACGTCTGTGTATTAATATAACTGAATCAAGTTCCTGTACATCTGAAACAAGCACAACATTAGAAATCAATTAAATTCCAATAGAAAATAACAAGGAAATTACAGTTAAAAAAAAAAAAAAAAGGTGTGGCAGGAAGAAGTGCTGCCGCCTTGTGGCCATTTTCTGTAACAACACCATGAAGACTGCGCCATTTGGCACATCACAAGGATTCCAAGTCTCTAAAAGTTAGCTGCCAACTGAAAAATATTTCAGTCTACACTGAAAGTAGAAGGTTATTTTACTTGGTGGGAATATTTATAACTCCAAGCTTGGGAGACAGCATCTCAGTAGCTCTGAGAAAACTGCTTCAAGGAGGCAGGAGGGGGAATCAGGCTATATGCAAGTTTGCAACAAAGGGAGCAGACAGTCTGAACAGAAAGATCAGATATCAAGTTAAGGAATTTAGCATTCTGTGTATGGGAAGATGCAAATCTCTAGGCTCACTGCATTCATTCCTTTCTTACGCACCTCAGCTATCTGGGGCCAATCCTGTTTCTTTCTTCACCTTGCTTCTTTCATTCCCAGCTCCTCAGGGATCACCATGTGGGGTGGCAGCATCTGCTGGATCTCAGTTTGGGGAGCCATTTTTTTTAATTTATTTTTTAATTGAAGGATAATTGCTTCACAGAATTTTATGTCAAACAGCAATGAATCAGCCATAGGTGTACATATTTCCCCTCCCTTTTGAACCTCCCTCCCATCTCCCTCCGCATCCCACCCCTCTAGGTTGATACAGAGCCTGCTGGGGGGAAAGCTTGTCACTGATAGTAACAGTCCCTGCAGAAGTTGTTGGCTCTGAGGTGCCCACAAAAGAATCTCTTTGTGCTCATGGGTTTGACCCAGACTGGTGGCCCATCTGCTTAACCCAGCTCAGCTCTGCCGACTGGCCAGGCTCCAGGCTCCTGCTGCCCATCACCCATCTCCCACTGTGTGCTGCCCCTCAATGCCCTCCCAAACTCCCTCCCTCGCTCACACCTGGCTGCTGAGTTAAACCAGAGGGGCCTGGTGGCCTTCTGGGTTGGTCCCTCCTCCTTGGGCTCCCTGGATAGCCCCTACCCTCACCTCTGACTCATCGTCATGGGCCTCATGGGTGACCTCCAGGGTGGAGATTGCCTCGCCCTGTGCCCACGCTTCCCCAGGCCCAGCAGGATGCAGGCTACGGGACGTGCCTTCCACAGCTGTGTGGGTGGGCTGGCTGATCATCCTCCATGACATCTGCCATGCAAAGACATACACATGTAAGACCCTCAGCGCCCCTGTCCTTAGAAGCAGTCATTGAGGCAGCAGTATCCATGCCTGCACAAGGATCTGTGTGACCTGTCCTGGGCTCACAACCTCCCACCCCATCCCTGCCCAGGAGGATGAGCCACTCTGAGCAGCTGCTTATGTAAGTCCTCTCCCTAGCCCTCCGCCCTCTCTTTATTATCTGCTCTGGGTGAGCTCCTGGAATTCAGGCAGTTCAGCTCTGAGGGCAGAAACCAGAGCTCCCCCCACACCTTGGATGTGGCAGGGCGGGGATCTCACACTGGGGTTTAGCATCCTAGCATTCTAGAACCTGCACCCCCAGGAGTCCGAACCTCTTCCACTCTCAGCATTGAGAGACCTTAGCTATAAAATCAGGGGATAGAGAGACAACCTCAATAGATCTCCTTAGATTCTGTAGCTCTGCCTTGCCTGGAATTTGCTATTTCTGACTGTCTCCTGTATTTTCCATTAGTTCCCACTGGCTTTCTAAACAACTTTAAAAAAATTGGTATTGCTTTCCTTCCAATTATGAGCTTATCATTAAAAAAAACAACTGGAAACTACAGCAAAGTGTAAAGAGGACACAATGCTGCAGAGCCCGCTCCCAGAGGCCACCCTCCCGCCCCGCACCGCAGGGGCGCCCCTCCCTTCTTCGTGTCCAGACTCAGAGGCAGCCGAGCTTTCTACTCTGAGCGATAGCTGTGCTCAGGCTACCAACTCCCGCCCTCCAAGGGCAGTGTCCACTGGATATTTCTGTGATCAAGCGCCCTCTCTTCTGCTCTCAGTGGACACTGAGGACTCCTGAAGCAGGCCAGGACGGGCAGGCCCTGCTGGGAGCCGGCAGGCTTCTTGTCCACGACTCTGCAGCCCCAGGGTTTGCTCAAGGGATGAAGTCCTATCCAAGACAAACTTTGCAGAGGAGAACGGGCAAGACCCTATATCCCAGACTGACCTTGAGCCAAATCCAGATCCCTGGCAACCTTCTCTGAGCTCCAGTGGGGGAATTCAGGCAGAACAGCCATGACAGTAAACCGTGGCTGCCCCGGGAGACCCCATGACCTCACACCCCCTGGTTCTTGGTTCCCCAACTTGCACCTGCCCTGCAATGACAGAGCCTTCCATCCTTCAACTGGCTCCCTGAGCCAGACATGTGAAAGAGTCAAGGGCCGGGCTGGAGGAGCGGGACCATGGGAAAATCTTCCCCAGACTCGAGCAGTATGCAGGGGCTATGAGTGTCTCCTGCCTCAAGGAAAACCTCACAGCACCTCTCGACATCAGGCCCTCACATGGGAGGTGAGAGAAGCAAGGACGTGCCCAGTGCTGTTTCATCCCAGAGCCCTGACTGGCAGAGGGCTCTGCCAGTACTGACCCGCCAATATTGTGGATGGCGGACAGATGTGGCCCAGGCACGCTGGGCTCCACTCCAGACCCTGGGAGTAGTGACGGGACCATTGGGTGGGCACTGTCTCTGCCCTGGAGCCCAGCAGTCCTGCCCCACACTGTGGCAGCCACGAGCAGCCTCTGCCCCAGTCGGCTGGCAGGAGGCTGGCACTTTGGAAGTGGCTTTGGTTGCTGACCCTGGCAGTCCTGAGGGTGGAGGGCAGCCCTGCATAATGCTACTCCCAAACCCAACCCAGGTCTCCCCAGAGGACATGCCTTCTCTTGCCTTCTGGAGGTCAAGTCAGGATGCGCTGCAGAGAAAGAAGGTCCCAGTCCCCTCTCCCTCACTGCCATCAGCCACATTGTGCCTGCCATCCCCGCCGATACCCGGCTTCCAGGGATGAGGGCACACTGGTGGTGCCCACCCCACCCAGGCCCTCATCCTGGACACTGGCGACCATTCCGCAGGGTCTGTCACCTCCCGGCTGAGACGCTCACCCGCCCCCTCCCCCATTCTCCCCACGCAGCCCCTGTACCAAGTCCCCCTGCCCCCTCACCCACTCTCCCCATAGGAGTAACTGCATGGCACCGACAATGGGGCTGAATTGATTAGTACAAGTCCTGGGCACCTCCGGCCCGTCTCCCCGGGAGCTAGGACAATGCAGCTTGGATGCACAGAACAGATTCTCTGCAGGTCCTTGGGCGGGGGGCCCACACCCCCATTCTCCTCTCCCGCGCCCCCGCCACACAGCCAACTTTTCCTGCTCCTTCCCGCAGTTGCAACTTTCTGCGTCACTTCTGCTGCTGTTTGTCTCTCTGGCTGGCTGTGCCTGCCCCTCCCTGGCACAGACCACTCAGCCCCTCTCCCCACCCCCAGTCCTGCCTCCCAGTCTGCCTGGCACCACAGAGGGGGCTCGACCTCCTGGAAAATGACTGATCTGTTCTGGCGAAGAGGGGTCTGCAGGTCCATGAGCCGCCGCCATCCTGGGGTGAACACTTGGAGTGGAGTGCGTGCGTCTCCACTCACTCACACCTCCGCCAGCTCCAGGCGACACTGATGCATCCCCTGCCTCTTCCACTGCCTGCTGGGCAGCATCCGTTACTTTACCTCATCTCCTCCTGAAGCTCTGCCTCCCTCTCCCTGGCCCTCCCGCTCCAGCTGTCCCCATGTCCCCCAGCGCGGGTACACCACAGCTGGAGTGAGGCGGGGGGCTTGTTGTGTTTCTCCCTTGTTCCCAGCAAGTGATGGGAACAAACGACACATACACTCACAACCACAGGTGAGGCAGAGCGGGCCCAGGACAGACAGAGGGCGGCTCCTTCCCATTCTAGAGTGGGGTCTGGGCCCAGATGCTTCTGAGCAGACAGGCCTAGCACTGGGTGAGCCCCTGGTCACAAGGCTGGGTCCCACTGGGCCCCAGAGAGGGTGAAGGGGCAGGGAGAAGGGGATGGAGCCACAGGGCACTCCGAGAGCATTCAGACTCTGCAGAGTGCTGAGGGCCGAGGGTGATGGGCCCTGAGCAATCCCCCTGGACTTGGGGATCTCCAGCCAGCCAAGACGGTAGATGTGTCCTCACAGAAGAATGGGACTGACTCTGCAAAAGAGTGGTGGCCTGCTGAACTGCGCTCTCACCTGTCTGAAGAAAGATAGCATTAGCCGAGAGGGCAGCTGCAGAACACGGACCCCTGAGGATGAGCACTGCGTCAGCTGAACCTGAGGAGGTCCCTCGGAGAGACAGTGCTGAGTGGTCTGCGTAGAGTGTCACTCTGACCCTCAATGCTTCTTCTCTGAGGCCACACTCACTGCTCAGTCTCCAGTGAGTGCTGAGACACCACAAACCAGTGACCAGGAAGGCGGGCACGAGTGTCCTGGTGCTGGGAAGACACAGCTTCCAGTTTGGGGAACTGATGGGTGGGCAAAGGGTCTGGTACTACGTAGGATCTTAGTAACCTAAGATCAAGCATGAATTCTGATGTAAACGACAGCTCCCCTGTGAGTTTGGTAAGTGTGCTGACCCCAATGGGAACATGGCAAGATGATACTATTTTAACCTTTTCTGTTATTACTATTTTTAAAATATTTATTGGGCTGCGTTGGGTCTAAGTTGCAGCGCACAGGCTCTTTAGTTGTGATGCAACAGCTTAGCTGCTCTGTGGCATGTGGGGACTCAGTTCTCTGACCAGCGGCAACGAGTCCGTGTCCCCTGTACTGGGGGCGGACTCCTAGCCCCTGGACGACCAGGGGAGTCCCCACATCATTATGTTTAAAGGGAAAGTCTTCAGTGGATCTCCCTCCATGTATCTCCTTAGGCAAGTTACTTTACTTGTCTGGTCTCAGTTTCTGTATCTCGAAAATAGGGATCATATCTACTCATCGTTGAAGCTAGTAAGCATTATAAATAATAGTAATAGATCATATATATGAAGTGCTTACTGTGAGCCAGATGCTGTCTTAAACACTTCATACTGATATATATTAACTCATTTAATCCTCCCAACAGCCTCTTGACATCGGTGTGCTACTATGCCCATTTGGGGAGGGAAGATGGGGAGTGATCTTGGCTCAAGCAAGTCTCCCAAGAGAATGGCCTCAGACCCTAGCAACTGAGCTGCTTCCAGGCCAGCCTCATGCAGCTGGGTCCCCAGACACACTCTGCTGTCTTCCGCGAGGCCAGACTGAGGGCCTAGCTCCTGGCTGGTCCACTGGCTCCAGGAAGGCCCAGTCACCCATGATGCCCAAATGCTCACTTCCACCCAGGGTGGGCTCTGGGCTTTGGCTGCCCTGGCCTGGGCCGGGTGCCCAGAACAGGCAGCCCTGGCTGGACAGCTTTCTCTGGCTCTGGCCATGGGGACAGCAGGCGGCAGCAGCCCTGCTGGGTCCTGGCCGTAATGAGGCCTCATCAGTGGTATCCAGCTGCTCTAGTCCCACTGAGGGAGGCCGGCTCCCCCAAGCCCATCTCTGACTTTTCTGAAGAAGAGGCAGCATTCCTCCAGAGGGCCAAGGAGTCGAGGGGCTTTGTTTGCGACCTGTGACTCCGAGGGAAGGTCCCGCTGAGGCAGGACTGCAATGTGCTGGGGTGGTGGGGCTGCCAGGAAGCTGTGTGAGGGGAGGGGAGGCCGCAGAGCTGAGTCGGTGGGCTCCAAGGAGGCCAGGATGCGGAGGGAGGCCAAGTGGAATGGAGGGTAGGTCCTAGGTCCAGAGAGGAAGCCTGAGGAGGTTGGGCCTTTTCCTCTGGATCTAGATACTGCCCATTTCACTGGGGAGGCTTAGTTGTGAATCTAGGGTCATCCAGTCATCGTGCAGGCAGGCTGGCCTGGCTAGGACGGCAGCTCCTCTGTGCTAGTCCTTGTCATCTAAGGAGTGTGCCCACTGTGTGTTGGTGCCTAAGATAGGAGAAGACCTACCATGTGTCAAACCACACTAGGAAGGCACCCAGTGTGTGCCAAGTCCAGTGCTGGGAGAGACCCACTGTGTGCCAGCCCCATGCCAGGGAGCCCTGGTGGTTTGCTGGGTCCTGCACGAGAGGAGTGCCCCATGTATGCCAAATTCTGGGCCAGGTGAGGACCCAGGATATGGTCAGCCCTGAGCAGGGTGAGCACACATTGCGCGCCTGGCACTGTGCTGGGCGAGCGCCCAGTGTGTGCCGTGTCACACTGGGTGAGCACTGGTCATGGGCCAGGACTCATGCTAGGAGAATGCCTGGTAAGTGACAAGCCTTCTACCAAGGGAGGGCCCGGTGCATGCCAAGCCCTGTGCTTGCTGAGCTCCCAGGATGTGTCAAGCCCACACTGGTTGAGCACTTGCCACATGCCAGGACCCGGGCTGGGTAAGCATCCACTGTGCACCAGGCTCTGTGATGGCTGCTGCGGACAGGAAGTATCTAAACACCTTAGTCAAAGAGCAGAACAGGCCAGGGTGGGACAGCCCCAGGCGGCCTCTGGTGCTTTCAAAGCCTTCTAGGACGACTTCGATGCTCCAGCACCTGGGGCCCTATCCTGGGTGACTCTGCTCTTATTCATCATGAGGCTTCCCAGTAGCACAGGCACCCAATGCAGCAGAGAGGAGGGGAGAGACCAGTAAGACTCACCAAGGCCCTCTGCCCAAGAGATTCTGGGGTTCTGACTCAGAACCCCTCTGATGAACACAAGCAATCTTTAAGCGGCAAATATTGAAAAACAGGATTAACAGTTATCTCAATGGGAGGTTCTTTGATGAGCATTCAGAGTGGATTCTGGGCTTCATTTTCCTTTTTTTAGGGAATGAGAGAGGAACAGTTTCTTAGTAATATTTGCATGAGTTTTTCCTCCCATTTTTATATTTTTGATATCTAAGAAGTAATTTATAAATCCCCCTAAATGGGTTTCTAGTTGTTAGACATCCAATTTATCATGTTGACCTTAAAAATTATACTTTGGAAAATTTTATACCATCAGAATTCTTTGTGTTCTATTGTCCCCGGTGGGGCATATAATTCCTAAAATTCTAATTAGTTACTTTGGTAGATTTAATAGGATAAGGCCCAGAAGCAGAGGGATAACCTGCCAAGTTTACAAAATTACAGAGCTGTCACTCTATGAAATTGTCCTTCAATCTCTAGTTCTCTTTTCGGTAAATTCTGAGCATGAATCTTAATTTAATAAATGGCATTAGAAACCAACTGGTTATGGATTAACCATTGATTTTAAATCATTTTGACTAATAAACATCTTGTACAGAGTATTCTAAGATTTTTCACATCCTTGACTCCTGCATATGGGAAGCACCTGTGGGCAAAGCCATAACTGTAGCATCAGGTCCTTTGACCCTCCTTCAGAGCCTTTATTCCACTGACTGGAAAAGTGTTACCTCCTAACAGAGTCAAATTGTCCATTAAATGGCATAAAGTAGGGTGATTTATTTTCTTCTATGCTTCTAAACTATTGACATTTCTTTTAAAAGTGCATATCTGCTTTCATGCTATAAGAGAAAGCACTTCCCTACCTGCCTCCATCCTGAGAGTACAACATGATCCTATTGACAAATTAAAGCAGTGACTTGAAGAAACAGTTAAGCCCATGACTCATCTTGAGTTTTCTCATAAGGGAAACTGCCTCATTCATAATATGCAAACAACATAGTGATTCAGGGGCAAACCCAGAACAAGAGAAGTTTTAGCATATATTGTTCCAAAAAAGGGTTAAATTTAAATTGTTGTCTTTTAGCAGGCTAATGATGTAAATCTCCAACGAAAAAGGAGAAAAAAATCTCCAAAGAAGAGGTGAGTTTAGCATTTCTAAAACTTATTTGATAAACAACATTGAGGGAACAGAAAATTTGAAAACACTCCCACCAACTGGAAATGTTGGCTAACTAGAAATGTTGGCTAAACTGTAGCTGACATCTTTTTAAAAGGCAAAGTTAACCACAATAGAAGGAAAAATTCACAGGGGTCAAAAATCATGAAGTAAATAAACATGACCTGGTACTAAGACTGCCCTGGTAGGGGTGGTAGATGTGGGGGTGATGTTAGTGTTGGAAGCTGTGGCCTGAGGTAACCAGAGGGTGTGTGGTTTTTTTGACCACATAGCTATAGGATACAAGGTCTTCACTATACCAAGATGGGAAGTTGGAACCAAAACTATAAAATTCCCAATTATATACTCAGTGAAACAAAAAATCTACTCACTAGTACATGGGGAAAATTTATCTCTCTTGGCCTGATCTGTGTGTTGAAAACAGTAGTCTTCCTTGGGATATCATAACTGTAAGCCTGACTTACAAATCTAAGTTTGAATTTACATAAGCTTCATAGTCTCAAAAGGCCCCAAATCAAAAAATTCTCATAAAAGTGTGAATGGGGCAGGAGGGTATATTAGTGAAAGGAAACACAAAACTAAGTACTCTTGAAAACATTGTTGACTGGCATAAAAATTCCTGTAAAGAAAGCCCACTTAAAGATTAATTCACAATTAAAAATTATAAAATATATAAGGAAACTATTCATCAGACAGCAGGATTATATTTGCCCTAATCCTTGAGGTAATATTAGATAAAAACTTTAAACTTTTAAAACACAAAAGAAGAGGGCACTTTTCCCCCCTTAGAATAATATATTTTAGGTTCATCCATGCTGCATGTATCAGCAGTTCAATTCTTTTTATTGCTATGTAGTATTTCATTTTATGAATATACAACACATTATTTATTCTTCTGTTAACAGACATGTAGAGTATTTCTAGTTCTTGGCTGGCCTGTGTTATCTTCTGATTATGATGTATTCCTGAATTACTTTACCACTATAGTAATCTTTGGTAGAAATATTGGAATAAATGCCAGAAATATATTCCTCATGATTTTCCAAGATTTGTTCTTATGTCACCAAAAAGCAATGTATAGTGTATTTCACCCCTGCAGGAAGCAGATGCTTGAGAAAACAGATACTGGAGCAGGTATTCCTGGGGTGAATCCCAGGTCTACCACTTGCCATGATTTAAACTTGAGCAAGTTATCTAACTTCTCTGTGCTTCATCTTTTCAGTGGGTATATTAAGGAACATCCACATACATTAATGACATTCTAGACAATTCTAACCAACCCTCCTAATGAGGACAACTAGAAAAGCTGCTTTATATATATATATATATGTGTATACATATATACACATACAGACTTGCATATATATACATATGAAAGTGCTAATTGCTTGGTCGTATCCGACTCTGCAATCCCACGGACTGTAGCCTGTCAGGCTACTCTGTTCATGGAATTCTCCAGGCAAGAATAATGGAGTGGGTAGCCATTCTCTTCTTCAGTTCAGTTCAGTTGCTCTGTTGTATCCAACTCTTTGAGACCCTGTCGACTGCAGCATGTCATGCTTCCCTGTCCATAACCAACTCCCAGAGCTCTCACACTCATGTCCATCAAGTTGGTGATGCCATCCAACCATCTCATCCTCTGTCGTCTCCTTCTCCTCCTGCCTTCAATCTTTCCCAGAATCAGGGTCTTTTCCAACGAGTCAGTTCTTCGCATCAGGTGGCCAAAGTATTGGAGCTTCAGCTTCAGCATCAGTCCTTCCAATGAATATTTCCTTCTTATATGTATATAAATGTTAAGATAGTAAGATACATTTTTACATACATGCACACACATCTTACTTAAGAGGATCAGAGTTTATAAGATAACGAAGGATTACCAGGTCAGGATCTAGGGGAGACAGAAAAGTCAGGAATGTGATCTGGTGTTAGGGGCAGCTTTCTACTGAGGACATTTGCTATTTCTAGAAGAGGAGATGGTGAATGTGTTGAGAAGCTGAGTGATCTTTCTGAGATCTTTGTCTCTCTGAGGAGTCAGAGACTAGCTAAGGACAGGATGGCCTGTGAAACCCCCTGGTTTGGGCTGGATCTCTGAAAGGACTCATAGTAGAAATGAAGATGAACTAGAAGTAGGTACAGCCTTGGTTTATCCAGTTCCTGAAAACAGAATGCCATGACGTAGAAGCGAATGCAGATTCTGGGAGGAAGAAATTGGTAATGACTGAGTTCTTAAGTTGAGTGGTGGACTCTCTTGCATTTTTCACTTTGCTGTAAGGTAGGATTCCATGATGTAAATAAATCCTGGGGCTCATAAAACCCTGTCTCTCTGGATTATTGCATTCAAAGGACCAAGATCTAGCAATCAAAAGTAAACTTATTTCCTTATATTCCTTTCCTTTTCTGCCTGTTTTAGTCCCAGAGTGATCAATTCCCTCCCCCAAGCTAGCACTATTCTCTCCTTTTAATCTCTAGTCTATCCCTGAATATTTCTCTCTAGCATCCCCAAAGAGTGAGCATTAATCAATCTCGCTCCACCTCCATTGTCCTGTCACCTACCACCTCTCCATTCTTAACCTTTCTGGATAAAGACCCTTTCTTTATAGATCCTTTCTGATAGAGATACCCCATCTCAGCTCCTAAGTTTATTTCACTGTACAATTAGGCCAATTAGTCCAGGGAAGCTGTAAATACCAAAATGACATTGTCAGAATTTTGCTTGATTGAGAGGGGACATGGGAGAGAGGCTATGAAAGGACATGTGTCAAAAGAAACTATGCTGATTACACTTTCCATCTGCTGCCCCCAACTTCCCTAGATAATTCCAGGAGGATAAAAATCCCTGTCAGGGGTCTCTGTCAGGAGACACTATCAAATTCAGCAGCTTCTGCCAACATTCATCATTGGAGGCAGTGAATGGAAAAACTTGCTAATGGAATTTCTAGAAACGTATCAGATTGAGTAACTAATCCCCCTGCCTTCCCAGAGAATCTCAAACCCTCTGTTCCAATCTCCATTCTTCAAATAAGGAAATATCATTCATCTGACAGACCTCCTTGAAGTAGAGGCCCCACTGGATGTCCCTCTTCTCCATGGCAGATGGGGACAGAGGCCACATCCATCTTCCAGGTCCAACACACAGGCGGAGGGTAAGCCCTGCATGGACTCACCCCTGCTGGCTTCTTTTTAGTCTCCACTTGTCAAAAACTACTGCACTGGAAGCATATTCGTGTCCAAACTGTGAGAAGAGATGTCTTTTGGGGGTCCTGATTGTGAATTGGGCCCTATTTATGCTTCCCTGAGAAGATTTCGGAAAAAAAAAATCTGTTTCTGCTTTACTGACTATGCCAAAACCTTTGACTATGTGGAACACAATAAACTGTGGAAAATTCTGAGAGAGATGGGAATACCAGATCACCTGACCTGCCTCTTGAGAAACCTGTATGCAGGTCAGGAAGCAACATTTAGAACTGGACATGGAACAACAGACTGGTTCCAAATAGGAAAAGGAGTACATCAAGGCTGTATATTGTCACCCTGCTTATTTAACTTATATGCAGAGTACATCATGAGAAATGTTGGGCTGGAAGAAGCACAAGCTGGAATCAAGATTGCTGGGAGAAACATCAATAACCTCAGATATGCAGATGACACCACCCTTATGGCAGAAAGTGAAGAGGAACTAAAAAGCCGCTTGATGAAAGTGAAAGAGGAGAGTGAAAAAGTTGGCTTAAAGCTCAACATTCAGAAAACTAAGATCATGTCATCTTGTCCCATTACTTCATGGCAAATAGATGGGGAAACAGTGGAAACAGTGGCTGACTTTAGTTGGATTCTTTACCATCTGAGCCACCAGGTGATAATTTAATTCAAGAGCACAGTTGGATGTCACATCACAAATCCAAAGATTTGCCAACTCATTTCCACAGTGTAACCATCTAAACGTAGTGGTTCAGTCTTTCTGCCAACACAGCTCAACCTAGGAACCAGAAGTGTAAATGATTAACTTTATCTCTGGAAAAGTACTAGTTCAGTTGTCACTTAGTTGTGTCCGACTTTTTGTGCTATTTCAAATCCTGGAAGATGATGCTGTGAAAGTGCTGCACTCAATATGCCAGCAAATTCAGAAAACTCAGCAGTGGCCACAGGACTGGAAAAAGTCAGTTTTCATTTCAATCCCAAATAAAGGCAATCCCAAAGAATGCTCAAACTACCACACAATTGCACTCATCTCACAGGCTAGTAAAGTAATGCTTAAAAGTCTTCAAGCCAGGCTTCAGCAATACGTGAACCATGAACTTCCAGATATTCAAGCTGGATTTAGAAAAGGCAGAGGAACCAGAGATCAAATTGCCAACATCCACTGGATCATTCATTGAAAAAGCAAGAGAGTTCCAGAAATACATCTATTTCTGATTTATTGACTATGGCAAAGCCTTTGACTGTGTGGATCACAATAAACTGTGGGAAATTCTGAAAGAGATGGGAATACCAGACCGCCTGACCTGCCTCTTGGGAAACCTGTATGCAGGTCAGGAAGCAACAGTTAGAACTGGACATGGAACCACAGACTGTTCCAAATAGGAAAAGGAGTACGTCAGGCTGTATATTGTCACCCTGCTTATTTAACTTATATGCAGAGTACATCATGAGAAATGGTGGGCTGGAAGAAGCACAAGCTGGAATCAAGATTGCTGGAAGAAATATCAATAACCTCAGATATGCAGGTGACACCACCCTTATGGCAGAGAGTGAAGAAGAACTAAAAAGCCTCTTGATGAAAGTGAAAGAGGAGAGTGGAAAAGTTGGCTTAAAGCTCAACATTCAGAAAACTAAGATCACGGCATCTGGTCCCATCACCTCATGGGAAATAGATGGGGAGACAGTGGAAACAGTGTCAGACTTTACTTTTTGGGCTCCAAAATCACTGCAGATGGTGACTGCAGCCATGAATTTAAAAGACGTTTACTCCTTGGAAGGAAATTTATGACCAACCTGGATAGCATATTAAAAAGCAGAGACATTACTTTGCCAACAAAGGTCCATCTAGTCAAGGCTATGGTTTTTCCAGTGGTCATGCATGGATGTAAGAGGTGGACTGTGAAGAAAACTGAGTGCCAAAAAATTGATGCTTTTGAACTGTGGTGTTGGAGAAGACTCTTGAGAGTCCCTTGGACTGCAAGGAGATCTAACCAGTCCATCCTAAAGGAGATCAGTCCTGGGTGTTCATTGGAAGGACTGATGCTGAAGCTGAGACTCCAATACTTTGGCCACCTCATGCGAAGAGTTGACTCATTGGAAAAGACCCTGATGCTGGGAGGGATTGGAGGCAGGAGGAGAAGGGGACAACAGAGGATGAGATGGCTGGATGGCATCATCGACTCGATGGGCATGAGTTTGAGTAAACTCCGGGAGTTGGTGATGGACAGGGAGGCCTGGCGTGCTGTGATTCATGGGGTCACAAATAGACACAACTGAGTGACTGAACTGAACTGAACTGATGGAATGCAGCATGCCAGACTTCCCTGTCCATCACCAACTCCCAGGTCTTACTCAAACTCATGTCCATTGAGTCGGTGATGCCATCCAACCATCTCACCCTCTGTTGTCCCCTTCTCCTCCTGTCTTCAATCTTTCCCAGAATCAGGGTCTTTTCCAACGAGTCAGTTCTTCACATCAGGTGGCCAAACTAGTGGAACTTTAGCTTCAGTATCATTCTGCCAATGAATATTCAGGACTGATTTCCTTTAGGATGGACTGGTTGGATGTCCTTGCTGTCCAAAGGACTCTCAAGAGTCTTCTCCAACATCACATCTCAAAAGCATCAATTCCTCAGTGCTCAGCTTTCTTTATAGTCCAACTCCCTCATCCATACATGGCTACTGGAAAAACCATAGTTTTGACTAGACAGACCTTTGTGGGCAAAGTAATGTCTCCACTTTTTAATATGCTGTCTAGGTTTGCCATAGCTCTTCTTCCAAGGAGGAAGCATAATATAATTTCACGGCTACAGTCACTATCTGCAGTGATTTTGGAGTCCAAGAAAATAAAATCTGTCACTTTTTTCATTGTTTCCCCATCTATTTGCCATGAAGTGATGGGACGGGATACCACAATTTTAGTTTTTTGAATGTTGAGTTTCAAGCCAGCTTTTTTACTCTTCTCTTTCACTTTCATCAGGAGGCTCTTTAGTTCCTCTTCAGTTTCTGCCATAAGGGTGGTATCTGCATATCTGAGGTTATTGATATTTCTCCTCGCAATCCTGATTCCAGCTTGTGCTTCATCCAGCCTGGCATTTCGCATAATGTACTCTGCATATAAGTTAATAAGCGCAGTGACAATATACAACCTTGATGTACTCCTTTCCCAATTTGGGACCAGTCTTGTTCTATGTCCGGTTCTAACTCTTGCTTCCTGACCAGCATACAGTTTTCTCAGGAGGCAGGTAAGGTGGTCTGTTATTCCCATCTCTATAAGAATTTCCCACAGTTTGTTGTGATCCACACAGTCAAAGGCTTTGGCATAGTTAATAAATCAGAAATAAATATTTTTCTGGAACTCTCTTGTTTTTTCAGTGATCCAACAGATGTTGGCAATTTGATCTCTGATTCCTCTGCCTCTTCTAAATCCAGCTTGAATATCTGCAAGTTCCTGGTTCACGTACTGTTGGAACCTGGCATGGAGAATTTTGAGCATTAGTTTGCTAGCATGTGAAATGGGTGCAACTGTATGGTAGTTTGAGCGTTCTTTGGGATTGCCTTTATTTGGGATTGGAATGAAAATTTACCTTTTCCAGTCCTGTGGCCACTGCTGAGTTTTCTGAATTTGCTGGCATATTGAGTGCAGCACTTTTGCAGCATCATTTTTTTGGATTTGAAATAGTTCAGCTGGAGTTCCATCACCTCCACTAGCTTTGTTCATAGTGATGCTTCCTAAGGTCCACTCAGCTTCACATTCCAGGATGTCTGGCTCTAGGTGCGCGATAACATCATCATTGTTATCTGGGTAATTGAGATCTTTTTTGTATAGTTCTTCTGTGTATTCTTGCCATCTCTTTTTGATATCTTCTTTTTCTGTTAGGTTCATACCTTTTCTGTCCTTATTGTGCCCATCTTTGCATGAAATGTTCCCTTGGTATCTCTAATTTTCTTGAAGAGATCTCTAGTCTTTTCCTTTCTATTGTTTTTCTCTATTTCTTTCACTGACCACTTAGGAAGACTTTCTTATGTCTCCTTTATATTCTTTGGAACTCTGCATTCAAATGGGTATAGCTTTTCTTGTCTCCTTTGCCTTTAGCTTTTCTTCTTTTCTCATCTATTTGTAAGGCCTCCTTAGACAACCATTTTGCCTTCTTGGATTTCTTTTTCTTGGGGATGTTCTTGATCACCATCTCCTGTACAATGTTCTGAACTTCCGTCCACAGTTCTTCAGGCGCTCTGTCTATCAAATCTAATCCCTTGAATCTATTTGTCACTATATAATTGTAAGGAATTTGATTTAGGTCATAACTGAATGGTCTAGTGGTTTTCCCTGCTTCTTTCAATTTAAGTCTGAATTTGGCAATAAGGAATTCATGATCTGAGCCCCAGTCAACTCCCAGTCTTGCTTTGCTGACTGTATAGAGCTGCTTCATCTTTGGCTGCAAAGAATATAATCAGTCTTATTTCGGTACTGACCATCTGGTGATGTCCATGTGCTGAGTCTTCTCTTGTGTTGTTGGAAGAGAGTGTTTGCAATGACCAGTGCATTCTCTTGGCCAAACTCTGTTAGCCTTTGCCCTGATTCATTTTGTACTCCCAGGCCAATCTTGCCTATTATTCTGGGTATCTCTTGACTTCCTACTTTTGCATTCCAGTCCCCTTTGTTGAAAAGGACGTGGTTTTTTTGTTTGTTTGTTTGTTTTTGTTTTTGGTGTTTATTCTAGAAGTTCTAAAAGAAAATACTAAGTACTAAGGAGAGTCCAATTCATTCTACAGTAACATTTCTCCAAAGCTCCACCTCATATCTTTTCTTCTTCTAACTTCTCATATGTAAATGCATGGGCTACCCTTCAACCGCCACCTCATTTTCATGCTCCCTTCTTTTCCCTACAAATATTATCCTAGACTCTTTCTGCATAAGCTCTTGATTTTCCCCTCTTTCTTTCATGTCCCATTTCCCCCTGCTTTTATAAACAAACCTCATCTTTTTCTTTTAAAAATTTTTTATCTTTAATTTTTTTTGCCCCCTCTATGACCGCTGTGAATATATGTAATAAAGTCTGTGGGGTAGAAGAAGGACAAAGGAAGAAATGAGAGACAGCTATGCTATTTCCTCCTCGGGGGAAACATCAAATATGCATAAATTAATATATCATCACTGTCACATTAAAAAGAAATAACTATAAATTCATCCAATAAAATTTGTTGCTTCCTTGGACCATATTTTTTGACTATCATCCCTCTCCCTATTTCTATTTTGTCTCTGTCAGCACTTCAAGTCTTCAGCCTAAAATTAGAAACCAAACAATTGTTCTTCTTTCCCCAGCATTACTTATAGGAAATTTCACAGCTGAGTGAAAGATGTTACAATGAGTTCCCAAGTTAGTGATATTAATTCCAGTCAGTGTTTCCTGTTTGCTTGGAAGTAAATGAGCCTTGTGGGTGTAGAAAAAGAAAATCTCACACCTGCTGCTCAGCTAGGAAGAATTTTCCTTTTTCCTTCCTTCCACAGCACCACTGTAAGTTCCCAACAAAACATGTGCAATGGCTAATAATGTTTGTTTGCTTTTCCATATGGAATTTAATTTTATATGTAAAACTCTCTTCAGAGGGTTATATTTCTCTTAGCATTATACCTTTGGCAACTCAAGAACACAGTCTGTCCATTAAAAAAAGCATCATTAATTAGTTCTTTTTGGAAAAATAGCTAATACAAACAGGAAATTAGAATTTATCATGAAAGTTTTCAAAAATATGGGCAGATTTTTCAGAAAAATCACTCACCTTGTTTAGGTAAAATTCAGTAGACTCTTGATGTAACTCAATGAACCCAGAAAGATGGGGATTTCTGGTAAAAGTTTCTAAAACATACATTGTTGCATCATTTGAAAAAAGGAAAACACTCAGACCAAAATACTGAGATATGTTTCAATTTACAGTAACAGTCATGAAATAATAATTTGTGAAGCCTTCTCAAATCTGATTCCTGAACCAACTTTTCTTGGAAACAAACTTAAGTAGAAGATTCACAGATATATTACATATGTGGCATAAGGATTTTAAGATCCTCAATATTGTTCTCATAATTTACCTTTAGATTAGAAACTATTATCTTTTTAAGGATGAAAAATTAACCGTTTGAGTTTTCTGTTATAAAATCCAATTATATTTTACTCTTTTACAATTTTCTGGAAGTTTAATACCCATCATGGATACTGTCTTGAAAATATATTTTGTGTGAATTCTGAGAGTACCTTGAGAGGTTTTAGTTAGATGGCTATAAATCCTGTTGTTCTGTAGAACCAGCCTGTGAGGTGGTATAAGTATTATTTTCAGAATCAGAAACTTCAATTTTTAGACTGACTCAGTTTCTAGCCTATTTGTGTGATGCTGTGCCAATGATTTAACACTTCTAGGGGAGAATCCAGACTGTCTGCACAACTTATTGTCTCTATTAACATTATTGTATTATTCTGTTGTTTCACCAATTTAACTTTACCTAAAAACACTTGCCCAGAACTTTTAAAACTTACAGGTAACTTTATAATAGGTTCCAGAAACATTCTAAAAGCTCCATCAGACTTGTCACTGCTGCTGCTGCTGCTAAGTCACTTCAGTCGTGTCCGACCCTGTGCGACCCCATAGACGGCAGCCCACCAGGCTCTCCCGTCCCTGGGATTCTCCAGGCAAGAACAATGGAGTGGGTTGCCATTTCCTTCTCCAATGTGTGAAAATGAAAAGTGAAAGTGAAGTCACTCAGTCATGTCCGACTCCTAGTGACCCCATAGACTGCAGCCTACCAGGCTCCTCTGTCCATGGGATTTTCCAGGCAAGAGTACTGGAGTGGGGTACCATTGCCTTCTCCAAGACTTGTCACTAGAGGGTATCAAAAGTAGTTTACAAGTCTTTTTGGCTTACTGTGTTTACTGATCCTAAACTCTTGTTTCCTGATTCTTAACTAGTCCTAACCAAGTCTTCCTCCCTTGTTGAAAAAACAAAACAAACAAGCAAAAAGAAAAAAAACTTCAAAGGAGATTCTCAAATTTCAACCAATATCGCAATTTTGCCTCTCTCTTTCCAGATGCTTTTGGACTGGTGAGGCAGTCTTCGCCTCTCTGCCTGACCACAGTGGGTGATAAGCTCAGCTTTGTCTTAACAATAGGCTGTTTTAGGGATGCTCTGGAAAGCCAGCGTTGGACATGACATTGTTGTACTATATCACAGGTTCTCAACTATGGCTTTAAATATTACGGATAATAATCTAGAACACCACCCTAGATCAATTTTCAGAATCTTTGCTTGAGGTAGGTTGTATGGGGATGCAGCTTGTGCAGTGGTACAGGGACCCATACTTAGAAGGGCTAAAAGCTTGGTTTAAATGCTACACTGTTGCTATTTCAAAATTCTTAATAATTTATGAATAAGGGGCTCTGTACATCAGGTAGCTGATCCTGTGTTTGGGAGAAATCCATGAATATTTTAAACCTCTTTGAGTGATTTTAATATACAACCATGGGGAAGGAATACAAGGCTAGGACTTATCTTTGGACTAAAACTACAATGATAATTGAGTGATTACTATATTTACTGAGTGATTATATCTAGTGCTTTGTATGTACTATCTTATTAATCTAACAGGTTAGATTCAAACTCAAGTCTTATTTTATAGCTTGTGTTCTCATTGACTATACTGCCTGTTTAAGTAATTTATTCATTAAGCAAATATCTGTTAAATCCATCTACGTTAGTTTCCTATTACTGCTGTAACAAATTCCTACAATTGTGTGAGCTTAAAACAATACAAACATATTCTCTTACAGTTCCGGAGATCAGAAGCTCCAAATGGGTCCCATGGGGCTGACATTAAGATGCAGGACTGTTTCCATCTGGAGACTTCAGGAGAGAATCTCTTTGCTTGCTTCATCCAGCTTCAAGAATCTGCCAGCATTCTTTGGCTCCTGGCCAAAGATCATGGCATCTGGTCCCATCACTTCAGGGCAAATAGATGGGGAAACAATGGAAACAATGGCAGATTTTATTTTCTTGGGCTCCAAAATCACTGCAGCCATAAAATTAAAAGACGCTTGCTCCTTGGAAGAAAAGCTGTGACAAACTAAGACAGCATATTAAAAAGCAGAGACATAATTTTGCCCACAAAGGTCCGTCTTGTCAAAGCTATGGTTTTTCCAGTAGTCATGTATGGATGTGAGAGTTGGACCATAAAAAAGCTGAGCACCAAAGAATTAATGCTTTAGAACTGTGGTATTGAAGAATACTCTTGTGAGTCCCTTGAATTGCTAGGAGATTCAACCAGTCAATCCTGGTGGAAATCAATCCTGAATATTCATTGGAATGACTGATACTGAAGCTGAAGCTCCACTACTTTGGCCACCTGATGAGAAGAATGGACTCGTCAGAAAAGACCCTGTGATGGGAAAGATTGAAGGCGGGAGGAGAAGGGGACAACAGAGGATGAGATAGCTTAATGGCATCACAAACTCAGTGGACTTGATTTTGAGCAAGCTCTGGGAGTTAATGATGGAAAGGGTTTCCCTGACAGCTCAGTTGGTAAAGAATCCACCTGCAATTCAGGAAAGCCCTGTTTGATTCCTGGGTTGGGAAAATCTGCTGGAAAAGAGAGAGGCTACCCACTTAAGTACTTTTGGGCTTCCCTTGTGGGTCAGCTGGTAAAGAATCTGCCTTCGATGCAGGAGATCTGGGTTTGATCCCTAGGTTGGGAAGATCCCTTGGAGAAGAGAAAGGCTGCCTTTTCCAGTATTCTGGCCTGGAGAATTCCATGCACTATATAGTTCATGGGGTGGCAAAGAGTTGGACAAGACTGAGTGACTGAACTGAACATATAACTCTGATCTCTACTTTTGTCTTCACCACACCACCTTCTCCTCTATTAACTTCTCATAAAATCCTTTGTGATTACACATAGGACTCGCCCAGATAATCCAAAATTATCTCCTCCTTTTTAAGATCCTTAATTTAACCACATTTTTAAAGTCCCTTTGCTGTTTGAAGTAATATATTCACAGGTTCCAGAGAATAAAATGTGGACACCTTTATTCCACATTTTATTGGAGGAGGGAGGAAGTTATTGACCTTAACACAGCATCTCATAAGGAAAGGATCCCCAACCTCTGGGCTGTGGAGCAGTACCTCTTGTCAGATCAGCAGCAGCATCAGATTATAAACAAAGTGCACAATAAATATAATGTGCTTGAGTCATCCCAAAGCTGTTGCCTGGTTCCTAGTCCATGGAAAAACTGTCTTCCACGAAACTGGTCCCTTGTGCCAAAAAGGTTGGGAACTGCTACTAGTAGACACACTCAGCTCTGGACATTGGAGATTCAGCATGAAAAAGAGAGATGAACCTGTTACTTGAAGGAGTTTACATTACACCAATACTTTTTAAAAAATAGTGAAAGATTTAATTTCAGAATTTCATGAGTGACACGAAGAAAATAAAGTAGGATAAGAAGCAGGGTTAGGAAAAGAGGATGCAGTAGGGCTGTCAAAGGAGCCCTCTCTGACAAAGTGCCATTTGAACTGTTTTTTTTTTTTTTTTTTTTTTTTGCGTAAGGACCAAGCTATAGAAAAATCTAGAAGATAAGAGTTTCTTGGAGAAGAAAGAACAATTATAAAGTCTCTGAAACCAGAATAAGTTTGATACCTTCAAGCAAAAATAAGGGGAGAATTGTTGTAGACAAAGCATAGAGTGTATGTGATGGGAAGGACTTATTATGTAACATCTTGAAAGGCCACCTGGTAAGAAGTAAAGATTCTATTAAAAGTGTGATGACACATCATTGAACGGTTGAAAACAAAGGAGAGACATGATCTGACTTAAGTTTTAAAGTTCATCTTGTGATCACAAGTTCTAGTGAGTGAGGATCGTGACTTTGACCACAGTAATTGAAATACAGATGTTGACTAGTGATGAGAATTGGGATATAACTTATAAGTCAACAGGAATTGCTAGTGGGTTGGATGTGGAGGTCAAAGCGAAAGAGAATAATTAGTAGTTTCCTAGGTTTTGGCCTGAGCACCTGGGTGAATGATACATGAAAGATGAAATTTCTAGATTAAGCTCCTGGTAGGATGGTCATGAGTTTGAGCAAGCTCTGGGGGTTGGTGACGGACAGGGAAGTCTGGTGTGCTGCAGTCCATGGGGTCACAAAGAATAGGACACGACTGAGTGAACTGAACTGAACTGAACTGAATTGAGCTGTTAGAAGTAGAGGGTGGCAGAGGATGAGATGGTTAGATAGCATCACTGACTCAATGGACATGAATTTGAACAAACTCTGGGAGATAGTGAAGGACAGGGAAGCCTGGCATGCTGCAGTCCATGGCATCACAAAGAGTCAAATACAGCGATTAAACAACAAAAATGGACTGATTAATTGTGTCCCCCTAAAGGTTCATCTGGTCAAGGCTATGGTTTCTCCAGTGGTCATGTATGGATGTGAGAGTTGGACTGTGAAGAAAGCTGAGCACTGAAAAACTGATGCTTTTGAACTATGGTGTTGGAGAAGACTCTTGAGAGTCCCTTGGACTGCAAGGAAATCCATCCAGTCCATCCTGAAGGAGATCAGTCCTGGGTGTTCATTGGAAGGACTGATGCTGAAGCTGAAACTCCAATACTTTGGCCACCTCATGTGAAGAGTTGACTCATTGGAAAAGACCCTGATGATGGGAGGGATTGGAGGCAGGAGGAGAAGGGACGACAGAGGATGAGATGACTGGATGGCATCACTGACTCAGTGGATGTGGGTTTGAGTAAACTCCGGGAGTTGGTGATGGACAGGGAGGCCTGGCGTGCTGCGATTCATGGGGTCGCAAAGAGTTGGACACGACTGAGCGACTGAACTGAACTGAACTGAAAACTCTTACATTGAAGCCATAACCCTTAATATATTTGGAGATAAAGCCTTTAAGATGATAAGATTAGATGAAGTCATAAGGGTGGAGCACCAATCTGATAGATGGTGCTGTAGATAGGTTGTCTGTATAAAATGAAGAGATACCAGAATAAGTTCCATTCTTTCTTTCTTTCATGTGAGGACACAGTAAGGAACATGAGATGAAGGTGCAAATGGAAGTAATGGAAGTAATACTGGTGTTTTTACAAGATGGAAAAGGAAGTTTATTGATTTTTCTATGGACAGGACTGAATTTGCTTATCTATAGTCAAGAATAATTTTACATTTCCTTCAGTTGTTTACAACCTATATAGTTGAAAAATAGTTCAAGGACAGTGAGAGACTATGATTCGATAATCTGGAAAATTGTCATCTAGACATTCATAATTTTTCATTGAAGCACATATTTTTTCCACATATATTTCTATCAAGGGATATCTATTAGTGATCTATGGAATCCACTTTGGGAATTGACTTTAGAATCTGCTGCATTTCTGTGAGTGTGCCAATCATGGGAAATGTAAAAGGGCAGATTACTAAATAGATTTTGTGTCTCTTTAGTTGAACTTGAGTTCCAGGTACTGCTCTTTTTGTATGTATCCAAACACTCCGAGAGCTTACATATCCTTTGTTGGCAGGAATTACTTAATATTAACAGACACTGATTTTTGGAGTGGTAGGTAGTGACTCCAGACCTGAAAATTAAAAAACAAATAAACAAACAGGAAACACATTCATTCTTCTGCTAAGAAATACTGGCCACAATGCCCACATCACCATAATTTTAAGTGCATCATTTTATATTTCCTGTGCTTTTTGAATCTGGCTATCCTTTGAAAAATTGTTTCCTGAACATTGAAAATGATGCCATCTCCTTCGGGGAAAATGTTGATGTCTATCAATACTGAAATCTCTTTAACAGACACTTTCCTGGTACTGAAAGTTGAAGGGGCAGACTAATTTGTATGACCCATATCCACATGATTTCTGAAAAACCCTATTAAGTTAAAAAACCTGAGAATTATGAAGCTGGCCAGGATCCCAATATTCTGTAACTGAAATAAAAAGATGAATGTGGGTACTAAGAGAAGACAAAGGTAGAGAGGATGTGCTGAGGACTTGTGGAAAAACATCAGAGGCTAATTTATTATTATTTTCAGAAGTGACCTGAGAACTCAAAGGGGACAATTTTTGAAAGCCAATTGATGTGAAAGTTAAGATGGATTTCTCCAATTGTCATTCTGATGCAAATTCATCATGTTTATTTCAACAATTCCTGTTGTTTTTTTTTTGCTATTTTTCTCTCTGTCAGACAAGCTGCTGCTGCTACCAAGTCACTTCAGTTGTGTCTGACTTTGTGCAACCCCATAGATGGCAGGGCACCAGGCTCTTCTGTCCCTTGGATTCTCCAGGCAAGAATATTGGAGTGGGTTACCATATCCTTCTCCAGTGCATGAAAGTGAAAACTGAAAATGAAGTTGCTC
This sequence comes from Cervus elaphus, assembly GCF_910594005.1. Taxonomy (NCBI): domain Eukaryota; kingdom Metazoa; phylum Chordata; class Mammalia; order Artiodactyla; family Cervidae; genus Cervus; species Cervus elaphus. Next base: position 50,512,112 of record NC_057837.1, on the reverse strand, counting down.
AGTCGTGTCTGACTCTTCGAGACCCCTGGACTGTAGCCTACCAGGCTCCTCCATCCATGGGATTTTCCAGGCAAGAGTACTGGAGTGGGGTGCCATTGCCTTCCCCACTGTCAGACAAGCCAAACAGTTGGCTTCTTAAACACACATGCATTCAACTTTTAGGAGTTAGTTCAAAGTGGGTAAAGCACGACTTAGAAAAGAAAAGGACTATAAGGTTTCATTACAACATTATCTCATTCTAACTTAGAGAGAAGGCCAGCCATTAAAAATCTATTGTGATTTGTCTTTTCACTCCAGGAGCTGCCCATCACTGAGGCTTGACAGAGATGTAAACAACTGAACACCTAAAAAATCATCTGCTTTTATTTTTTGTAATGAGCTGACTGGTAGAATTCACTCAGGTGCTGCACAGTAGCTGAAAGCAGGTTTTGTTTTCCTGATTATTAAGAGGTTATTTGCAGGAGGTAACGCAGGTGGTGCAGTGGTAAATAATCTTCCTGCCAATGCAGGAGACACAGGAGACAGGGGTTCAATCTCTGCATCAGGAAAATCCCCTGGAGGAGGAAATGGCAACCCACTCCAGTATTCTTGCCTGGAGAATTCCATGGACAGGAGCCTGGAAGGCTGTAGTCTATGTCGAAAAGAGTCAGACACAACTGAGCGACTGAATATGTAGCACTCATAGAACCTGGAGAACATTCTGTTGTTGTTTACTATTGGGGAGAGAGCTGGGATAGTAAAAGTCTCCTTTAATAGGTTGAAAGAGACTTTTTTTGAGTCTGACAATTGCCGGAAGGGTTCATTAAGAGACAAGAGCTCTCAGGTCAAAAATTGCATCAGTACTACTATGCCTAAACAGTGAGGGGTAATGTCCACCTGGGTGCTGGGGTTCAGAATCAGAATGTATGTTCTTTATCTATTTTATTGTACAAAGCAGAAGGTTTCTTCTGTTGAGATCTCAGTAAGCAGAGTGACTGGTTCAGTGGTTGATTACATATTTTCTCTGTTTCCAATCTAAGAAACTATGAAGTTCTCCAGTTTGGGGGCATCTAGGTTTAAAATAGTAGTTTATAAGGAAACTGGAGAGGAATCAATCATTCTACCCCTGTGGCATCAGAAACTATATTTAGGCACTAAGAATATTCTCATATCAATAGTTTCTGTCCTGCTTTCATTGATGGTGTTTGAATAGATTGGAAAATTTCAGTTGGTAAGACCCAGAACAGAATTTTCTTATGGGATTTTTTTTTCAATCATCAGTATCAGAATTACAGAACATACACAACATACATACCCATATCTTCATCCCAAAAAATTTGTAGAGAAAAAACAAAACAGCCAGAACAAATATTTTAGTGAATGCTTCTGGAGTTGTACTCAGTGAGACGAATCTCAATGAATTCTAATAATCTCTCTTCATTAGACTTTGTATTAAATTACATTTAATTATCAGTTAATTATAACTATAATTTCATAGATCTGTATAAATACAGAATAGTATATGTGCATATGTAGCAAATGTGTGAATATGTGTATATATAATATCTTATTACCTTATTAAATCCTTTCCTGGGCATTCGAATGAACTGAGTTTCTGGGTCAATAAGGAGCTATGTTTGGATGCTAGTGAAACATATCCCAACTATTAAAAAAAACCTTAAATATTGATAGAATAAAGGGTTATGCTGAATTATATGAAAGAAGTTGGGGGGGCGGGGCAGGTCATTTGGACTTGGTAAGGTTGCTTTGCAAGCCTCAGAAGCCAGGCTCAGAACTCAGAATCCTTGTCGCTTTCTGTCTTGCCATCTTTAGCCAGAATCATCAAGAAAAAACGAGACAGATGAATAAAAAAAATAAAATCAGAAATGAAAAAGGAAAAGTTACAAACAACAGAGAAATAAAAAATCATGAGATTGCTACAAAAAATTATACACCAATAAAATGGAAACCTGAAGAAATGGCTTAATTCCTAGAAATAAAATTCTGAGGCCAACATCACCCTGATACCTAAGTCAAAGATATCACACAAAAAAGAAAATTACAGGCAAATACCACTAATAAATGTACATGCAAAAAACCTTAACAAAATATTAGCAAGTCAAATTCAACAATACATTAAAAGGATCATACACCATGGATTTATCTTAGGGATGCGAGAATGATTCAGTGTCTGAAAATCAATCAACATGATACACTACATTAACAAGTTGAATAACAAAAATCATCTCAATAGATGTGGAAAAAGTTTTTACAAAATTTGACATCCAGTTATGACAAAAACTCTCAGCAAAATGGATATAGAGTGAACATGTTATTTAGTCGCTAAGTCGTGATTGACTCTTGAGACCCCGTGAACTGTAGCTTGCCAGGCTCCTCCGTCCATGGTATTTTCTAGGCAAGAATACTGGAGTGGGTTGCCATTTTCTTCTCCAGGGGATCTTCCAGACCCAGGGATTAGACCCACGTCTCCTGCATTGGCAGGTGGATTCTTTACCACTGAGCCACTAGGGAAGCCCATAGAAGGAACATATCTCAACATAATAAAGCCCATACATGACAAGCCCGCTGCTAACACCATACTCAACTATGAGAGCTGGAAGTATTCTCTTTAAGATCAGGAATAAAACAGGGATGCCCACAGTCACCACTTTTATTCAGCCTGATATTGGAAGTCCTAACCACAGCAATCAGACAAGAAAAAGAAATAAAAGAAATCCAAGTTGGGAAGGAAGTAAAACTGTCCCTGTTTGCAAATGACACAATACTATACATAGAAAATCCTAAAGATATCATCAGAAAGCTACTAAAACTCATCAGTGAATTTAGTAAAGTTGCACAATACAAAATTTATATAGAGAAATCTGTTGCTATAAACTAGAAACAAACTATCAGTAAAAGAAATTGAGAAGACAATCTCATTTACAATCATATCAAAATAAAGACTGAAATACCTAGGAATAAATGTAACTAAGATAGTAAAAGACCTGTACTCAGAAAACTATGACACTCTGATGAAAGAAAATGAAGATGACACAAACAGATGAAATTATATGCTGTTTTCATGGATTGGAAGAATTTATATTATTAAGAATGATTATACTAGCCAAAGTAATGTACAGATTCAGTGTAATTCCTATCAAAATACCAATGGAATTTTTCTCAGAGCTAGAACAAATAATTCTAACTTTGTGTATGGAAGTACGAAAGACTGAAAATAGCTAAAACAATTTTGAGAAATAAGAGCGTATCTGGGAGTATTATGCTTTCTGATTTCAAACCACACTTCAAAGTGAGAGACATTAGAACAGTATGACGGGCTTTCCTGGTAGCTCAGCTGGTAAAGCATCTGGCTTCAACCCAGGAGACCCTGGTTTGATTCCTGGGTTGGGAAGATCCCCTGGAAAAGGGAAAGGCTACCCATTCCAGTATTCTTGGGCTTCCTTGATGCCTCAGATGGTAAAGAATCCACCTGCAATGTGGGAGACCTGGATTCAGTCCCTGGGTTGGGAAGATCCCCTGGAGGAGGGCATGGCAATCCACTCTAGTATTCTTGCCTGGAGAATCCCCACGGACAGAGGTGCCTGGTGCAGTACAGTCCATGGGGTTGCAAAGAGTCAGACATGACTGAGCAACTAAGGACACACAAAGCTAGAGTCATCAAAACAGTATGGTACTGGCACAAAAATAGACACATAGATCCATGGAAGAGAACAGAGAGCTCAGAAATGAATTCACATTTATTTGGTCAATTAATCTACAACAGAAGAGGCAAGAATACACAATGGAGAAAAGCAGCCTCTTCAGTAAGTGGTGTTGGGGAAATCAGGATATCTGCATGCAAAAGAATCAAACTGGGCTACTTTCTCATATTAAAGAAAATCCTCAAAATAGATTTAAGACTTAAATGTAAGGTTTGAAACCATACACTTTCTAGAAGAAAATATAGTCAGTATACTCTCCGACATAAGTCTTAGCAATGTTTTCTTGGCTATGTCTCCTCAAGCAAGGAGAACAAAAGCAAAAATAAACAAATGAAAGTACATCAAACTAAAAAGCTTTTGTACAGCAAGGAAAAGTATCAACTAAATAAAAAGGTCACTCATTGAACGGGAGAAAGTATATGAAAATGACATATCTGATAAGGAGCTTGATTTCCAAAATAAACAAGTAACTCTTACATTTAAACACACACACAAATCTCCCCAAACAACTCTGCTAAAAAAGGGGCAGAAGATCTAAAAAAACTTTTTTTCTCAAAGCTGGCATACAGATGGCTAACAGGCACGTGAAAAGATACTCTACATCACTAATCATCAGGGAAATGCAAGTCAAAACCAAAATGAGATATCTCTTCACACTTGTCAGGATGGTTTTTGTCAAAAAGGCAATAAATAACAATTGTTTGTGAGAATGTGGAGAAAAGGGAGTGCTCATGAACTGCTGATGAGAACGTAAATTGGAAAACAGTATGGAAGTTTCTTGGGCTTCCCAAGGTGGCACTAGCGGTAAAGGGCCTTCCTGCCAATGCAGGAGACTTCAGAGATGCAGGTTTGATTCCTGGGTCAGGAAGATCCCCTGGAGGGCACAGCAACCCACTCCTGTATTCTTGCCAGGAGAATCCCATGGACAAAGGAGCCTAGCAGGTTACAGTCCACAGGGTTGCAAAGAGTTGGACATGATTTAAGCAATTTAGCAGGGTAAATGGAAGTTTCTCAAAAAATTAAAAATGAAACTACCATGAGAGCCAGCAATGCCACTGCTGGGTACTTAGCTGAAGAGAATTAAGAGGCAAATTTGAAAAGATACATGCACATCTATGTTCACTGCAGCATTATTTACAACAGGCAAGATATGGGCTCAATCTAACTACCAATGGATAGACTAATGGTAAAGAAGATGGGATATATGCACACAGTTACTCAGCCATAAAAATAGTGAAATGTTGCCATTTGCAACAACATGGATGGATCTAAAAAGAACTATGCTTTAACTTGGGCCATGTGAAAACTGAAATGCAAAACAAGGAACAAACATAAAACAAAAAAGGGTCATAGAGACCAAGAACAAATATTGGTTGCCAGAAGGGAGAGGGGTGAAGCAGATGAGGGAAACAGGTGAAAGAAATCAAGAGGTACACACTTCCATTTACAAAATAAACGAGTCACAGGGATGAAATGTAGAGTGGAGAATATAGTCAGTAATAATGTTTGGGTGATAAACAAAATAAGGGGTTTCATTTATTATTTCCATCTCTCCTTATTACACTTGGAACCAATATTTTAAAATGACCACCACAAAAAAAATCATCTTTTATAAATACTATTGTTTTCCAATTTTGCCTTAGCCTAAAATATTTATAATTTTTGATCAGCAGTCTTACATAATAATATAGATCAAGATAATATATTATGCATAATAATATATGATTATATTACATATCAATATGATATGTTAAGCAGATGTATTTACAGTGTAAACCAGAGACTATATTATTGTAGCTTGCAAAGCCTAAAGTTGGATAAATGCATGATTTCCATTAAAGTTTTTAAAAGCCAAGAATCAATCACCTCACAACTAAAACAGGTGTTGGCCTGAAAACTCACATTGAACTATTCACTACAACTGGTCCCTAAACAGATGAAAGAAATGCCATTCCTACCAAACTATTCCCTCATTTGTGATAAGATAGAAGTTAAACATTTTTTTTTTTTCCTTCCTATGCTATCCTTTGTGAATGGGCAACTACCTTTACTTGTCACAACGAATATTTACAGCAATATAGAGTTGAGTATCATTTTTGAGTTGAGGTAATAAAATATAAAAAAGCATTTTACAGTTCTTAAAAAAATGAGCCACTATTCTTTTTAAAAAATCTATCACTATTACAACCATCCACAAAAATAGAGAGGAGAGATGGAGATTGATTCAATCTACTCCTTTCTCAAGTTCATTTGCTTTAAATAAATTTGCATGGTGTCCACACGTATTTCTCACAAAACTGTTCTCTTATTTTAGCAATTTCCAAAAGCCATCAGCACCAAGAACTTTCTAGTTTTCAAACATGCTCACAGGAGTTTTTCATTTGATATGTACATAGATATGTGACTTTCAGCCTTTAGTTGTTGGGACTCGTTTATAAGGAACGTGCTATTAATATTCATCTATAGCATTCATAAGATAAATAGTTGAACACATGTAGGAAGACTATATGCATCTCTCACCTGCTAAGACAAGGTACTGCAAAATAAAACTCTATTCCAGGATGTGCATCCAAGTGCAGCAATTTTCTTTTTTTTTCCTTTTTCATTTATTTATATTAGCTGGAGGCTAATTACTTTACAATATTGTAGTGGTTTTTTACCATACATTGATATGAATCAGCCATGAATTTACATGTGTTCCCCATCCTGAACCCCCCTCCCACCTCCCTCCCCATCCCTTCTCTCTGGGTCATCCCAGTGCACCAGCCCTGAGCACTTGTCTCATGCATCAAACCTGGACTGGTGATCTGTTTCGCAATTCATAATATACATGTTTCGAAGCTATTCTCTCAGGTTACCCCACCCTCGCCTTCTCCCACAGAGTCCAAAAGTCTGTTCTCTACACCTGTGTCTCTTTTTCTGTCTTGCATATAGGGTTGTTGTTACCATCTTTCTAAATTCCATATATATGTGTTAGTATACTGTATTGGTGTTTTTCTTTCTGGCTTACTTCACTCTCTATAATGGGCTCCAGTTTCATCCACTTCATTAGAACTGATTCAAATGTATTCTTTTTAACGGCCGAGTAATATTCCATTGTATAAATGTACCACAGCTTTCTTATCCATTCATCTGCTGATGGGCATCTAGGTTGCTTCCATGTCCTGGCTATTATAAACAGTGTCAAGTGCAGCAATTTTCTTTCAGCATCATATTTTAGACAGAGCTATCATTCTTGTTTGGTTGAAATTATCTGCTTGAAGAAACTGTCTTGTTTTAAACATCCACAGCTTTTCCTCCTAGTATAAGACTATAATTTAAAGTACACTGTTTAAGGGGCTTCCCTAGTGGCTCAGTTGTTAAAGAATCTGCCTGTTAAATTCAGGAGACCTGGGTTCAATGCCTGGGTTGGGAAGATCCCCTGGAGAAGGAAATGGCAGTCCACTCCAGTACTCTTGCCTGGAGAATTCCATGGACAGAGGAGCGTGACAGGCTGCAGTTCATGGTATCGCAGAGTCGGACACGACTGTGCTAACTTTCACTGTCATGCTGTTTAAGGGCATTTCAGTTCTGATTATTAATCTCTAAAATCAGAGAGCTGACATCTCATTATTAGCCAGTCTCCTCTGGCTCACTGTTTCCAAGTACAACTGTGTTTTAAGAATAGCATTCTGGAGCTTGTTGGTTTATCCTTCAGCACACTGCTTACAGACAGCATAATTTCCAGTCCTTATTATACATCTTCTTTCATCATTAGCCTTGGGGTATCTTCACGTGTAGCAGTAGCAATATTGTGGAATAAAGCTAGTTTTTTGTTAATCAAAAGGACAATTTTAGGTGCTAGTGGTTATACACATAGTATGAATTCTGTCTTAAAGAATATTATTAGGTGAATGGAGAGATGTGCTAGTCAATAAATGATGGTGAGACAATTGGTTAGTTATTTAAAAATTAAATTAATTCCTACCTAAGGAATTATATTTAATTATGTGTTATATAATATAATAAATACCAAACTGAAGCCAAAAGTAAGCATTTGTGAACTTTGGGGATAAATCTATGTATAATTCAATGCTAATGCTAACAGCATAAGGCTCTTTGATTAAATTAAGGGGTTGGGGAGATTGGAAGGTAACACAGGGTGAGTTAGCAACCAACTAAGACATGCGGGTAACTGAAGCATGCACCTCACAGATCTATGAGCATTCAACTCATAGAACACACATCTATGAGTTAAATGCCAGAGGACTGAGGGATTTGGTAGTCATGTACCAACTCCTTTGCTACAGTCCATGGGGTCGCAATTTAAGCCCTCCAGGGGGCATTGATTCCACAGTACTTGAGCATGACATGTGGATGAAGCAGCAGATTCCAAGTTCAAGAGAATATTCTCCTATAGGTATTGGCAGTTGAAATTCCCCTGCTGGGCACAGATGAGCAACTTTAAGTGGGGCCTCCCAAATTGAAAGACAGATCTGACTCCTGTCAAAGCCATTGCTTTCTGAGTCATGCCTTAGTAATGCAAATCTTCCCCAGGTGTTTTTTCCATGACTGAATGGAATTTTAGATTGAAATCGCAAGGTTTTTTGGACTGGCACTTCCCTGCACCTTCTCCAGAGGAAGATAAGACTCTAAGAATCAGCTGTAAGTTTGGCCTTAATGTTTCTTGTTAAAGCCAAAAGTTTATAATCAGCCAGGTTTCTTGTTGTGTAGACACCCTGTGTTTACTGGATGTGCTAGGGAACAGTTGACTGCCTTGACCAAGCACAATAATAATGATTTGCATGAGTTGTCTCAGCAGGAGGTCCTGATAAGGAAAATGGTGCTGTTGCAGAAAACTAACCTGGAGAATCTACAAGGGAACAAAAAGAAGGAGGAGATGCCCATAATATGTCCTGCCAAACTCCCTGAAACCTTGTGCTGGAATCCAGATTTGCAAATACACAAGTAAATGCCCTTGTTGTTGTTTAGTTGCTTAGTTGTGTCTGATGCTTTGTGACTGCAAAGAGTAGTCTGTAGCCTGTAAAGCTGTAGCCTGCCAGCTTCTTCTGTCCAAAGAGTTCTCCAGGCAAGAATTTTGGAATGGGTTGTCATTTCCTTCTCCAGGGGACCTACCCAACCCAGGGATCAAACCTGTGTCTCCTCAAGTCTCGTGCATTGCAGGCAGATTCTTTACTACTGAGCCACCTGGGAAAACCTGGAAGGATCAGACCAAATATGGGTACAGACCAAATATGGGTCAGACCAAATATGGGTACAGACTAATATGGGTCAGACCAAATATGGGTACAAGCAAAAGACCAAATATGGGTCAGACCAAATATGGGTGCAGACCAAATATGGGTCAGACCAAATATGGGTACAAGCAAAAGCCAGAGGCTATCTGGAAAGCTAACTCCATCACCATTAAACCTGAGACTGTGACCCACGTAGCAGAGCAGTTCTCCTGTTCCCTTATCCCGCTGCTCTCTGCCCAGGCACCTCTTACCAATAGTCTTTTGCTTTGTCTAAACACATGTGTCTCATTAGACAATCCATTTCTGAGTGTTACACAAGAGCCCACTCTCGGGCCCTGGAAGGAGTCCCCCATTCTGGTAACATATGCCCCATTCGTTTCATTAAGCTCTTTTTTGTGTATGTGCATGATCCAAATATGGAATGAAAATGAGTGTGAAGCAAATTCTGGGTACCAGTTAAATAGCAAAGACACATGCAGTGGGGAAGAAACAGCCTTCGGCAGAATTGAGCCAAGAGCGGCCTTAGGCAAGTACTGCTCTAGGATTTTAATTTTTATTCATTCTCCTGCCTTTTTAATGTAACAGACACCTAATTACCTCTTGCTGCCCCCTCAACCCAATTTCTTGAGCTTAGATGTACTACCTGTTCTTTGGCAGACAGCTGCAAATAAAATGTCAAAGTCTAAGCATGTGTTTGCTCACTTATTTAATGTAAGCAACAGAGAACTAAATCTGAACTTTGGAAAAAGTCTGTTAATAAATGACTAATAACAGAATTGTCAGAATGTTGAAACAACACAGGGGGAAAAAACATCCCGGGGTTTGCAACAGCCCAGGAAAATGTTCTCTCGGCTTGTTTGCATCAATGATTATGAACAACATGCTAAATCTGTACTTCAAAAGTCTATATATGACTATTATAAATCTGGGGCAAATGATCAGGAAACCCTGGCTGATAATATTGCAGCATTTTCCAGGTAAGAATTTTCTTAAAATCATGTTTTAAAATTATACAAAGGTATTCTATCAAAGCACAATCTTTCAGTTTTAATAATGATGGTATGGACTTACTTGTCTAGATATTGTTTAGTAGAGAGGGGAAATTCATGGGGCTGTGAGAAACACTGGGCTTTAAACTTGCATGAAAATATCCCAAGCCTGGGGATCTTGAAAAAAAGCTAACCCTAAATTTCCTCACTTGGAATTATGTGGATAATTCATTTAACTGTGTATAAAAATGGTGATAAGTTCTGATGCCTCCATTCTCTTTTTCTCCGACAGTCTAATTTATGGTGTAGGAAGCTGTTAGTATTAAACATGAGACAACTGTCTTATCTAGGCAAACAAGATCAGATGGTTGCCTCAAATGTTCCCATCATGCTGGTTTTCCATTATCATTCATTTTGATTACTGTTTTGTAAATTTTCACTTTAGATTCAAGTTTGGCTATATGGCGTTAATCTTTCACTTTGTGGTTTCATCTCTCCTCCAAAGGGCTTCATCTCTCTTCCCAAATTAGTCTTCTGCTGACTTTCATATTTCAAAGCCCAAGATGGTGGATGTCACAGCTTATGCAGTTAGGAAATAGTTTATTTGCTGGAGCAGGGGAGGGGAGCCCTCAATACACTACAGTCTATGAGGCTCATGTACCTTTAATGAAGCCAGTAAATGTTGTGGGCACTCACGGATGGTGATAAACAAAAAAGGCAAGAAGTATCCAGGTGAAAGAATCTGCCTTTATTCCTCATTTCTGCTTTAGCCTAGAGCAAAATCACTGAAGCTCATTTTTCTATGTGTTTATTAGGGGAAATGAAATCATTCTAACCATGGTGGTCCCCAGCAAATAGCACCAGATCACCTACGAATCAGCGTAGGTGATTTGAGAGTGTGGTGGAAGGCAGGGGAGGCTTCCCCAAATTCCTTCAAGCCTTGGCTTTGTCTTGGATCTTTCCTGGGGCACAAATGAGATTTAATAAATGCTAGGGAGCCACGGACACCTCATGCGAAGAGTTGACTCATTGGAAAAGACCCTGATGCTGGAGGGATTGGGGGCAGGAGAAGAAGGGGATGAGAGAGGATGAGATGGCTGGATGGCATCACCGACTCGATGGACATGAGTTTGAGTAAACTCCGGGAGTTGGTGATGGACAGGGAGGCCTGGTGGGCTGCGATTCATGGGGTCGCAAAGAGTCGGACACGACTGAGCGACTGAACTGAACTGAACTGAGGGAGCCACGGCAAGGGAAAAGATGTCAAAGAGTAGAGTTGCTTAAACTTCTGATGATTTTATCCAACTGCTATGGGATATTTCAGGTCCTTCAATGTTTTCTGCTCCCAGAAGTTGCCTCTACTTGGGCTCATCTCAACTCTGTTCACAAGTGATGTGGTTTGCCTATTAGTAATTTCCTGAAAGCAACACCTAAACCCAAATAGGTAATTTTAACCAAGGAAATCTCACGGCCTTGGGAGGATAATGGAGTTGGTGTCCATCAGCATTCCTCAGGGCACAATGCTCAAGGGACCAACTTGTCCATTTTTGCACAGCCTTCCTCACCCTTTAACACCCTTCCCCACATGCTGATCGGTTAATTACCTCACACATTGAGTATCTCAGTGGGTTTGATTTGATATTACATGTTGAGGATAGAGTGAGCCAGGTGAAGAAAGTTCTTGTCCAGTGGAGCTTACATTTCAAGGGATGCACATTGACCTTTGGCCTCCATAATTCTGGTGGTTGAACTGGTGCAAAATGGACCCAAAACAATTGGCCCAATGGACATCTTCAAGATGGAGCAAAGGGGTGTAGTGAACTAGACACCTCTTCCCTCTTCAACCCTAGAAATTCTAGAAACCTTGTGAGACACAGAAGACTGTGATGACTTCTGTGTGGCCTGGAAAAGCACCTCACAGCTTCTGTGAATTACACAGGTATTCCCAGCTGTGGGTATTCCCAGCCTACTCAGACTAAGTATTGAGTGAATAACTTAGGGACAGGACACAGACAATGAGAAGGAGTTTTAAATGCCACCTTTTCCATGAACCTTGATCATTCTCTTTTGTTTAGCTTTAAAGGAGGGAAAAATGTACTAATATACTCTTTTTTTTTTTCTTCTTCTGGAGGATAGAGGATTATTATCAACCACCCAAGGAGTTTTTATTACAACACACACTGTCTGTCTGGCATCTCCAGTCCTTTTTTGTTGTGTAACTTGCTGGATGACCTTTCAGTTCTTACCCTGTATCATAAAGCTGATCACGTGGAGGTAAAATAGATGTTCTGCCAGGTGGTGGCTTTGGCTTGATGGGATAAAGGCAATCAATCTGAAAGCTCTCATTCTAATTCAAATGAAGATGACAAATCAAGCAAACCTCAGATAACCCACTGTGACACATGATGACGGAGTATTTTAAAGACAGTTGTGAAATTTATAACCTCCCTATCCCAGGGGTATAGCAAATGGTGTGAATGCATAATGACACCTTTTATCTCTGCACCCAGCTCTGACAACCACGTTTTGGGGTTCTGGAGACACAGACCAGTTAGGTGACTAAGCAGTTGCTTGGAGATATTTTTGGGTAAGACTTGAGGCTGTAATAACATTGTGTCTGCTTCCCACATAAAAAAGGACAAATAAAGTCAAATAGAACTACCCAAAGAACAGAGTTTCCTATTGCAATTATGACAGGAACAATGAAAGATGTCAACTTGTTAGAGTTCGTGTGGCCTGACCTGATTGGAGTTAATTTTCAAAAGGATAGTTCTTAGATTCTCTTACACATTAATCAGGGCTATAAAGTGAGAAACACATTATCTTTCTCAACCATGGTCTGCACACATTTTGTGGCTTCTTGTGAAATTATCTGGTGGAATATGATTCTCCAATTTGGGTGTTTATAAGTCATGTGATATTAGTAAAGGAAGCTCATTGTCCCTAATGCGCTTAGTGACTGAAAATTGCATGGATTTTTTCAAATAAGAGATGGTAAAAGTGACATCATTCCCTCTCTTAAATATTTGAGAAGCAATATACATTCCCCACGGACATTGTTAGTGTTCTCATAGGTTTAAATATCACAGAATCATTCAGCTACTTGGCACCACAGGTAAGCAAGCTGATTTTTCTCTTGCATTATGAAAAGCAGTTAATTGTCTCATTTTTTGAAAAGTCACCTGGCAAGAGATCTCATATCAGCTCCGTCACCTTCTCATCCTTCTCCCTCCTCATCATTTCTTCTCCCTCTTCTTCTTCTCTTCATCTCCCTCCCTCTCCCTTGGAAATCTCTCAGTCTCCCCACTTTGGACCTCAAAGCTGTGGTTTTTAATCCAGACATGTGACAAACTACACACACATGTGCGCACACGCGCACGCACGCACACACACACACACACACACACATTTCAGGAGATTCACGGGCCTTCTGAAACTTATTTACACATGGAGGCACTCCGAAAATAGCTTGACTGTTTAAATATAATGTTTACCAGGCTGTGTTTTCTTCTGACTTAAATTCCTTCTTCTTTTACCAGGTGCCTCAGAAGTATCGATATTCTAGTTAAATGTTTTAAAGCTCTCTCAATATTGAGAAATGAATGGTAACAAATAAGATTTTAAAACTTGTAGCATATTTTATATATACATATACACAATTTATGTATGTATATATATGTTATGCATTTTTAATGCTTAGAATAAGTAATTCATGTGGAGAAATTAAGATGCAATATGATCACCATTTTTATTGCTTAGTTGCTAAGTCGTGTTGAACTCTTCTGTGACACCATGGACTTTAGCCCACTAGGTGCCTCTGTCCATGGAATTTTCCAAGGAAGAATACCGGAGTGGGTTGCCATTTCCTCCTCCAGGGGATCTTTCTGACCCAGGGATTGAATCCGAGTCTCCTGCAATGGCAGGCAAATTCTTTTCCACTGAGCCATTTGGGAAGACACAATCATCTTACAGTATTTGTAAATCATTAATTCACTGTGTTGAGTTGGTGAGATCCAATAACAGCACAGAACTTCAAAGCTGGGCGATGAGTGGGTTTCTTCCTTCATCAATGTACTTCCTCTTGGGGACCTGATTTATGATAACATAAAATTGAGGCCCTTGTTGGATGTTAAAATGATTTCCACTTTTGTACCACTTCATTTAAGAAACCTTTGAAAAATGTTTATTATTCAGCTGGTTCAGTTGTTTTGTCAATCTTCATATTTTTTTTCCAAAGTGGAAGTCCCATAAAAGCAGAGTCCAAGGTTGTAGTCAGCTAGTTTTATGTAAGATAGCGAAAAAATAACTTAAATTGGGGTTGAGATTGGTTGGGGCATGCAGAACTATTGGAATTACCTGACAAGGTGAGTTGTGATTGCTCTTTGGAACATTTCAAAATGTGAAGGACTTTTTAGAGAGCATACATTTTCCACGCCATTGATCTCATCTAATTTGGTCTAGGAATTGCATTTTGTGCCGTTGGTTGATGCCTCTGTAATGTCATTCTCAGGGCAGGAAATTATGTGTGTGGGAAGCAAGAACACGGTTATTAAAGTGACTTCGCCACCTCGTGGACAAGCATAAAATTGCTGCCTGTAGAGGAAAGGGTTGAGCCTTGCCTGATTCAAGGGGAACTGGAAATCTGAAAATGTTCCTTCTGACACACAAACACACACACAGCTAATGCCCTGCAGCTCTATGTGTGCTCCTCATAAAAGCTTCCATTGTTTTCTCAGCTCTAAGTAAATATTAATGCCTTCCAAGGCCAGCATGCCAACGGCTGCTATTAAATCTTTTTCTCTCATTCTAATAATACACTTAGAGATGACTGGTAGTAAAAATTCTCTTCAAGGCTTCTGCATCTCCCCATTCAGAATGGAGATCAAAGAATCATGCTGTGAGAGTTAGTTGAGAAGAAAAGGCTTCCAGCAGCAGAGCATGTGGTGTGACAGAAAATCAAGACAATTATGTTGTTCAAAGGAACTGCAGAGAAATCACCACTAAACTTCTTTATTATGTTTTGCAGGGGTTGAATGTTTTTACTTTATTATGTGAGGAAGGATTATATTACAGACCCTTAGCTATTCCTCAAAGTAACATTAAGGCAGAATTTCTTCTTCCGCTGGAGGAAGTAGGCTTCAATTAAGTCTTGGGAGGTTCCATTTATTTTGGTGACTCTGTTACTAAATCACACTTCACTGTATTAATGAAAAATCTTGATCTATCTGGAAGCAGAATTAAATCTAAACCCTGAAAGGTGAGTGCTAGTTAGGTATTATGTGCATGTGTACTCAAGGTTTATTGCCTTAGTGCTCATGAGAAATTGGGACTATATTTTCTTCAGTTTTTTTTTTTTTCTTCAGTTTTAATCAATTACTAATGAGGAGAAAATAATCCTGAACAAATAGGAGATATAAATTTTTCAGAGAGAAAAAACTAGTTTTCCTGTAAATTTTACTAGTTTGTTTCTTGGTTTGTTAGTAACTTACAATGCTACACAAAAGAACAGCAGAAAAAGTAATTTAAGATAATGATCAGGGGTGAAAAATTCTTCAAGTCAAAAATTCCAGTTTCTGCCAAATAACATTTTTTTGGGAAAATGCTCAGTTAAACTAAAAAAAACCCACCTTCCCTTATCATCATACTTCAATGGATACAGAATTCAGATCAAGGATTTTGAAGAAACCACATCATAATTTTACAAGTAATTGCCTGAAGTTACTGTCTGTAAGAAAAAAGAACAGTTTAAGTAGACGTAGGATATCTTCTTAAACTCTAACTCCCATGCCATTCTATACTGTCTTCAAATGTCTTGGACGAAGTGAAATGAAAGCTATGTTCCCACAGAAACCTTTCAGTGAATGCTTATGGTGTCATTATTTACTATCACCCCAAGTTGAAAGATTCCAAATATCTCTTATCTTGAGAATGGATAAACTGTGCTACATTTTTACAATGGAATACTCATCATCAACTGAAAATGACAATTATTGATGCTTGCAGCAATATGGATGAATCTCAAAAGTATTAGGCTAAGTTAAAGAAAAGTGAAAGTGAAAGTCACTCAGTCATGTCTGACTCTTTGACACCCCATGGACTATATACAGTCCATGGAATTCTCCAGGCCAGAATACTGGAATGGGTAGCCGTTCCCTTCTCCAGGGGATCTTCCCAGCCTAGGAACTGAACCCAGGTCTCCCATATTGCAGGCGGATTCTTAACCAGCTGAGCCACATACCAAGCCTGACTCAAAATGCCATATACTAGAGTTGACCTTTGAATATGGATTTGTACTTAGCAGGTGCACATATACATGGATTTTTTTTTTCCACTGAAAAGGTAGTACATGATCTGCCGTTGCTTGAATCTGTTGATGTGAACCCAGAGGCCTGGAGGATCCAACTGCAAAGTTATACACAGATTTTCCACTGTGCAAATGACTGACCCACCCCACTACCCCTGCCTCGTTCAAGGATCAATTATATATAATTTCAGGACAAACTATATATGATTCCATTTTTATGATATTCTTGCAAAGTAAAACTATAAGAACAACAACAAAAAATGATCAGAGGATGTTAGGGGATTGGTGGAGGGAGAGTTTCACTGCAAAAGGAAATGGGGCAATTTTTCAGGATGGTTGAATTCTTCTAGATCTTGATTGTCTGGATATGCAAATGTGTTTCTCAAAGAGCAAAAGGCTGTAGACTCAAATGGGTGACGTCTATGGCTTGTTAATTGTACTTTACTAAGAACAATAACTTGAGAAGTTTATTATTAATCTTATTGATAACTTTCCATCTTAACAAGCACTAAAATTGCCTAATTTCCTTGAGCTTTGTCAAGTAATTTGCTTGCTGGGAAAAATACAAGAATATCTTCTTTTTCTAACTCAAACGCTTTTGAAATTCTAAAACCTTTTTTCCACACTCCCCCAAATTCCAGGTGGAAGCTATATCCAAGGATGCTCCGGAACGTTGCTGAAATAGACCTGTCGACTTCTGTTTTAGGGCAAAAAGTCAGCATGCCAATCTGCGTTGGGGCCACTGCCATGCAGTGCATGGCTCACGTGGATGGGGAGCTTGCAACAGTGCGAGGTAGGAAGAAGGTTCTTACTCAAAGGGACAGAAACAAACTAACATTTAGTGACTGTCTTCTCGGTATGCATCAAGCAAACACTTCCCTAGATGTTTTTATAGTCACAATAGTTAAGCTCATTGACTGGCATAGAAATGCTTGTTCATGGATGAGTTATATTCCCCAAAATAGAGTGTTTTCAACTGCCTTAGGAGGGAATATTGAGAAATTCAAATATGAAATGCAGAAATTCCTAATTAGGGGTAATTTGTCCACTTCCCAGTCTGCTAGCAACTATGGATATTTGAAAGGGTACGTGCAGTGATAAATCTCCCCACATTCTGCTTCAGAAGCATGTATAAAAGTAGGTAACAAATTTTATCTGATTTTTTTTTTTTTAATGCTAAGGAAGGCAGGCAGGAGAAGGAAATGGAAACCCACACGAATATTCTTGCCTGGAGAATCCCATGGGCAGAGGAGCCTGGCCGGCTACAGTCCATGGAGTCTCAAGGGTTGGACATGGCTTAGTGACTAAACCAAAGAAGAAGGCATGAAATTCAGGACCAAAAAGCAGGAACTAAATACTATTTTTAAAGCACTTTAATTCTAAGAATTAAGGATCTTGTGAATTCATTTTCCTTCTTGAAATGTCTTCCGCAAACTACTGCTTTGAATATCATCCTGACACAGTGAGATTGTGCTGGGAAGATTTAGGTCTTTAATTTTAGGACCACACAGACAAATGACCCTTGGAGCCCCAACCATTTGCCTACAGTAATCCTGAAATATGGAGAGAAAGAAGGGGAAAAAAGGAGAAATGGTATTGGTCTACTTGAAGTTTGGATAAGAGAGAACTTCCCAAGCATGTTATAGACCACAAACAGTAAAACAAAAGCAAACAAGTCAACACACACACAAAAATGGAAATTTCCACACTCTCAAATTTCTATAAAAGATTAAAACAAATGGTTAACCAAAAAGAATTGAAAAAATATGAGACTGCAAAAGGTTAATGTCCTTCCTATGTAACGACCTTTATGTTTGAATAATAAAATAACATACAACCCCCAAGTGGAGGAAAAGAGGTAAATGAAAAAATTCAAATAGGACATTCACAAATGGAGACATAAAAATGGCCAATAAACATATTAAATACATACAATTTTTTATCATACCCATAATTATCAAACAAATGTAAATTATAATATTTTGTTTTCTGAATATCAAATTATATTATTTTAAGATTAGACAGTGGGATGAGATTATATGCATGTTGAAAATGTGCATTTTTAAATACTGGCAGGAGGAGTATAAAGTGGAATAATCTTTCTAGAAAATAATTTGGCACTGTGTATCAAAGCTTTAAAAATACCAATTCCATGTGATGCTATAAATTTCCTTTAGGAATTCCAAGGAAATAATTATGATTTTGAGGAATGACACTTTTTCAGGAATTTTTATGCCTATTATTATTATTTTGTAAGTATTTGCCTATTTGGCTGTGTCAGGTCTTAGTTGAGGCATGAGGGATCTTTTGATGCAATGCAGATTTGCAATGCAATTGCAATGTGGGATCTAATTCCCTTACCAAGGGTGAAAACCAGCCCCCCTGCATTGGAAGTGTGGAATCTTGGCCACTGGACCACAAGGGAAGTCCCATTCCTGTTATTTTTAATAAGAAAAAAGTTAGGAAAATCACTCAAATGTCCCAGAATTAGAGATTGGTTGCAAAAAAAATAGGATGCATAAAAATGCGGTAAAAATTTAAAAATTATATGAAAGGAAGAGTTGACTGGCATAGAAATATGTTACAATATAAGAATTTTTAAAAAGCAGTTATAAACAATAGTAAGGTCCGAAAATATATTTATTTTTGAGGACTGAGAATGTAGACCACATTTTACAAATTTTTATTTGTGGGTTATGAATATTCTGATTATAGAATCAGATGTGACTCTATAACCTTATTATTTTTGGTCCATATGTATAGAATTTTCTTTGAATTAGAAGAGTGCAATAAAAACTAAATTTAAAATAAGAGAGAAAACTGGAGTAGGAACCATGGAGAGAATGGATGAGAGTGGAAGGAAGTGAAGAAGGCAATAAGCAAAACTTACTGAATTGATAAAACACCCTGAAGCTGCAAATTATTTTTACATAAAAACATTTGTTATTTGACAGGTGTCACTGTTTCCGATAGGTGAAGAGCTGGTTCCATATAGAGCAGGTTTTCATAGTTAGTGATTAATAGGACTTACGCTCCAACTCACTTCTGATGATTCCAAGGTCACTACTCCTTCTTTTTGCAGGGAGTAAGGTGGGAAGAAAAATGAAAAGAAAGCTTACTGAGAAAGTACTTTGACAGCCTAGGCATGACTGTTTTATCTAACATTATTTCCTGCCAGCACTAACTCTGAGGCATTATTAAAGGCCTATTGGAGTCTTACCCCTTTAGATTTATTTATCAAGCACTTATTACCATGCTCCAGGCACTTTTCTAAACACATCACAAGTATTAAAGCATCACATCCTCTAAACACCCCAAAGAAGTAGGTACTATTATTAGGCCCATTTTATACATGAGAAACTGAAGCACACAGAAGATGCCGAGGGTCACACAATTGTGTGAATTTATAAATGATACAGATAAGATTCAGACCTAGGCAGTCTGGCTCCACAGTTTGGGCTCTTAGGCACCTTGTGTTGCTTTTAATTTCTAGAAAATCCCATAAGTGTCATGAGGGGAAGCCCATTTATCTGTAAATCACAATTCTCTGATAGTGAAGTGAAAGTGAAAGTCGCTCAGTTGTGTCCAATTCTTTGTGACCCCATAGACTATATTGTCCATGGAGTTCTCCAGGCCAGAATACTGGAGTGGGTAGCTGTTCCCTTCTCCAGGGGATCTTCCCAATCCAGGGATTGAAACCCAGGTCTCCTACATTGCAGGTGGACTCTTCACCAGCTGAGCCACCAGGGAAGCC
Organism: Cervus elaphus; assembly: GCF_910594005.1. Lineage (NCBI taxonomy): Eukaryota > Metazoa > Chordata > Mammalia > Artiodactyla > Cervidae > Cervus > Cervus elaphus. The sequence goes on along the minus strand of NC_057837.1, from coordinate 50,492,127 downwards.
CTAAAGGTAAAAGGGAATTAATTTGCCATTTAAGGTGCAGGTAAAGAAGCCTATGCCTACCCCAGGAGAATGCAGGAGAGTGAAACACTTGATAGACATTAGGATAAGGCAGAACAGGCAGAGCAAAGATGATGTAGTGACGCCGAGAACACAGAGGAATTCGCAATGAAAGGTTATACGCACTGGCTTCAGGAAGCTGAGGTCCTGAACAGGTTCTTGTCAGGCTACTGACATGACAGTTTATATTCCAGATTTGTAGTAGAATCATCCCTCAAGGATTTCAACATCCTTAAGGTTTTCTTCTATGTTCCTGTCACTGTCTATGGATTGATGGTCTATGTAATATGGCTATTAATCTTCCAAACTGGTGGTGATCAGCTCTTAACAAAAAGGGCTCCTTGGTTGGCATGTGTTGGTTGTGGGATGGAGAGATTATTCAGAAGGAAAGAATGTCTGTCTGGAACAGATGCTGTTGGTGCCCATCATATATATTCCCTTGTTGCTTCCCATTTCTATCAGAACATGCAACTTTTTGCCTAATATTTTCTCTGGCAACAGGAGTTGATGGGGGTGGTGTTCGGGAGTTGGTGAGTGGAAGGGCATCCTTCAGGCTGGTGGAAAAATACTCCAGCTCTCTTTGATCAGGATCACCGAAGCATTTTCTCTTCCTACCACCCAGGGTTTCCCCAGTAAGACTGGGCCCCAGTTGCCTCCAGAAGTCACCTGCCCAATATCACACCCCTCCTTGGCTGCCTCCCTTTCCTCTTTCACTTTCCCATTCCTTCAGCTCAGCTTGTGATCATTCCCAAATAAAAGTCTCAGGCTCATAATACTGTCTCATTGTCAGCTTCGGGAAGAATACAAACCAAGACAGTGGCTAACTGAATATTAATACAACCACAGACACTTTAAAAGTGGAGGGATGCTTGTATTTGGGAGAGATTGTTTCTTTCTTTCAAAACTGAGAAAATCAACATGGAATTATGCAGCTAATATTTGATTTACTCTATTGTTTCCAAATATGGAAATACTCTCAAGCTAGCTTGATCCTTGGGGAGATTATGAAATCTATGGATGTTGTTATGAAGGACTTTTTTTTCTCACTCTCCTAATTATCTGACCCTTAATGTAGCTTTCTTGCTTCCAGGGCCTTGGTCCCTAGCTAGGAGGAGAAACTGAAGCCAAGTTTGGAGAATAGGTGGAGAAGGAAATGGCAACCCACTCCAGTATCCTTGCCTGGAAAATCTCATGGACAGAGGAGCCTGGTGGGCTGCAGTCCATGGGGTCACAAAGAGTCGGGCATGACTGTGTGACTAACAGTACTTGGAGAATAGGTGCTAGTTAGCAGCCGTTTCTGGAGAAAGGGCTCCCCCTGGCTTGGTCAGTAAGAGTAAGTGAAGGATATTCAAATCCCCAGGGAATGGTCTGGCCTGAATAATTAGAATGAGCGGCTAGAAAGTTCTGAAAGTTGTCATGGTGCCAGGGTCTCACGGTCCTACTTGGTTCTGCAGACTTCTTCATGGAGCCCTGCTTCAGGGCCCCTTTGGTCTTTCTTACCACTGTGGGACATGTCCCCGGGACCAACTAAAGCCAAGAACAGAGTTCTCTGTTTTTACTTGAGTCTGTGATTATAGAGTGACCAACGGAGCTACACTTACTTTCTTTTCAAAATGGGAACGAGTAGAGGGGTTGGCAAATAAAATACAGAGAGCTAGTTGTAGTTGCATTTCAGATAAAAATTCATTTGTAACAGGGTATCCTATGTTTATTTGCTATAGCTGGCAACCCTACTCAAATAACAGTCTTACCTCTAGAGGTTCATGTGAGAATCATATGAGATAAAGGTTGGGAAAAGCTTCCTGAAGTGGGGCTCAACTTTTATTTGCCCCTGAGATTCCAAGTCCCTAAAATATTTCTCTTCCATACATCCCACACATCAGAAAAGTACACTCCATTTATATCTTAGTGGAAGTAAAGAATGCTCTTTTTACTTTGCTTAATTTCTTTTTTCTAAGTTTTATGCAGAAACCTCAAAAAATGGCTTTTAGGGCCAGGTTGGTAATGTAAATGTGCAAGGAGAGATTAAGCTGAGAAAACAACAATGCAAGCTCAGTGATAGAGAGGGTACCATGCCTAGACTGCATATTCCATGGAAGGAGGGTAGCCCCATCTTGCCTCCAGCTAACTGATGCCCTATGGGAATGAGGATGTGGGTTTGCCAAATCTTCAAAAAACATTTTTTAAGAGAAGCCAGAAACCTTGATTTTTATGTGCAATCTCCTGGTTTTTAAATGTTGGCAAATAAATCAAAATTCTTTAAAACACTGTTTGGGGCAACAATGTGTGGGCCAAAGCAAATACTTTTGTGGGCTACAACTGTCCCCTGGGCTGCCAGGCTGGGGCATCTGATTTATGTGGAAATTCACCACTAACTAGTTTCGCTCCTTGAGGCGAGTCATTTTCACTCTCTATGATTATGCTTCTACACTGATAAAGTGAGCTGCTTATGCAAGAGCAGTGGTTTATTTCCAGTGTCCCAAGGAGCTGGAGTTGTTTCCAAGTATCTCAGGGAAGTTAAGGGTGTCCCTGAGCACACAGCTACTTTTGTTACTTATTAGAATTCAAAAGAGTAGCCCTTCAAAGAAAGGGTTCAGTTGCTAAGACAGAAACAAAGAAAAAGTACTCAAAAGTGAAGAACTCCCAACAGGAATAGATGATCTTTACACTTTTTTCAGCATAGAAATAAATTGTCTTGTTCTATTTTAAAAATGTCATCAAATACAAAAAGAGAGACCAAAGTAGAGACCTGCCTTTCCTTACATTTCTGAAACCTCCTCCCAGCCCACTTACTTTCAACTTGATGCCGGCTCTGGAGGATAGAGACTGTGGAGTGAGTGTCTGCCTACATTGGATTTTTATTTCTTAAAGCTGCCCTCTTGGTTGGAGGAGACTGATCTGATAAGTATTTATCTCTGGATCTTGCTGAAAACAAATAGGTGTTTTAAAAAACACTTATATAAATTTAAAGAGTGATACTTCAAACTCTTGTGGAAAATTATGATAGCCAACATTTATTTAGCAATTAATATGTGCCAGGCAATTTGAATTTTTAACTCATCTATCCCCTAGTGCTGTCTTAAAATGTGTGAACCCAAAGTCCTTTATCCAACTCCCATGGATGTGGAAACTGAGGCTTGGAGAGATTAAATGCCTGGTTCAAGATTATTAATCACAATACACAATACAGTTGTCCGTAATACTCTGGCCAGTTACTGATATTACCAAATGTCATATCAGTCTAATTGCAGCAAGACCCCTATAGCAAGCTGTATGTTATATAGTCTTGGAATATTAACTACAAATGTTCTATGTTTTTACAGTATTATCCCTTTAGTTTTGAGAGTATGGAATAAGCCACAGGATATGAAACTTATTAGGAAATAGGAACCTTGTGCAAAATTCAGGAGCATGAATAAAGGTGCTTAAATTTTAAACAAACAAAAATTAAAATTCTTTTAAGATGGAAGGGGGGCTTCCCAGGTGGTGCTAGTGGTAAAGAACCAGCCTGCCAAGGCAGGAGGCATAAGAGACGAGGGGTCGATCCCTGGGTTGGGAAGATCTCCTGGAGGAGGGCTCCAGTATTCTTGCCTAGAGAATCCCATGGACAGAGGAGCCTGGCAGGCTATAGTCCCTGGATGGCTACAGTCCATAGGGTTGCAGAGTCAGACACGACTGAAGTGACTTAGCATGCACACACGCAAGATGGAAGGAGTAACCAGGAAACATTCAGTGGAAAGCAGTTTGCCATGCACAGTGTTATGAATAAGAGGTTATTGCAGTGGATGTCAACATTTTAATAACTGATAATTAGTATAACATTTAAGGAGCTTCCCCAGTGGCTCAGCAGGTAAAGAATCTGCCTGCAAAACAGGAGAAACAGGAGATGTGGGTTCCATCCCTGGGTGGAGAAGATCCCCTGGAGGAGGAAATAGCAACCCACTCCAGTATTCTTGCCTGAAAAAGCCTGATGGCCTACAGCCCAAGGGGTTGCAAAAAGTCAGACATGACTGAACAACTAAGCAATATTTATGTAGTCATATAAATGCTCCTACTTATAATGGCGCATCTGTTTCAAACTGTATTCGATTGGGTTTTAATTTTTAAGTTTTATTCTTCACATAAGCCTCAGGAATGAATACAAAATCATTTCTCCAAAATATTAATATATTGAAACAAATAGAAATAATAAATACAAATGCTAGTAGCACATAAAGGAAGTGGTCTCATTAGGTTAAATTTCCATCTTGCAGAATAAGTAGAGTATATCTGATTTCTTGGAGAACCAATTAATAAAATGTTTACTATAGCACTGTGAAAATCTCTCTGGTTTTATGCACAGTGGATGTAGTAAAATTTTATTTCATTTCCCATGGAGGTACCTTAGCTCTTTTGCTCTGTTATATCATGGGAAATAATAATGAAAGAAAAAAAGAGATTAAATATTTACTTATGCTTTTGCATCTGACTTGTTATGTGAACAAATACCACATGAGGGAGTGCTGGGACCTCAAATAGAGAAAAATTAAAACCTACCTAATGCGTTCCAGGAATGCTCAGCATATTAGTAAATTCTTATTAAACTGTCAAAAAAAAAAAAAAAGATTTTAGAAAGAAATTCTTACCCCTGGATGCAATTAGAGGCTACCACACAGGATTTGATGGGCCATAAAACCATTAAATCTAAACACTTTCTTTTTGAGCCTAAAAGGGCAGAACATTCCAAAGTGAAGTTTTGGGACTCAGTTGTGACTTGACCACCTATTAAGGTGCAGGTGAAACAGATTGCAGAGTGACACAAAGGCCCCAAAGAGCTAAATTAGGGTGTAGGTGAGAGATTTAGCTGTTGAATTTTCTGGATTTTCTGAGATTAAGTGATCAACCTTAACACTGAGTGAAAGACCATTCAGCAAGAAAAATTGTCATTTCCTTTGCTCCAGGCCCAAACGATGTATTTTTGAAAGCTTTATTGATTTATATATTTATGTGTTGTACTAGGTGACCAAGTATATATATATGAGGAAAATATCAGCATAAGTTTTAATTTTAACTAAATCCAGGAAAAGCACCAGATTTACTTTAAATGAAACTTTCACTATTTCTGAAGTGAGTGCCTTTTATATACCAGGTACTTGAACGTCACATCCCTATCATTAATCCTCACAATAGACCTGTTCAATCATTATCATTTATCATTCTCCTCATTTGACAGTAGTGAAGGACACCCTTGACCAGTATTGGTCAGTGGTTAAGATGGGTATTGAACCTAGATCTGTTTCACTCTAGAGTCTGATCCAGTGATTTGTCTTCAGCCATTATTGTGTCCACTTTTACTGAGCAGAAACAAAAGTAAGGAGGAATAAAGGAGAATGGATAGTTCACTAAAACTTTGTCCAAATTACATCAGTTAAAAATTTGTAAGGGAATACCTCTTTGCATCATTGTATAAAACATCAATTCATACCTTTTCTTGCGCTTATTTTCAACCTATTTAATGACTACTGCATATTTTGGATGTTCTCATTATTTAAAACAATCAAAAGTCAGTAAACGTGCTCTTTTGGTACATAAACTCATACACATTACATATACACACACATATACATTTTGTATTGCTAAGTCATTTCTGTCATGTCCGATTCTGTATGACCCCATGGACTGTAGCCTGCTAGTCTCTTTAGTCCGTGGGATTCTCCAGGCAAAGATATTGGAGTGGGGTGCCATTTCCTACTCCAGGGGATCGTCCCAACTCAGGGACAGAACATGTGTCTCCTATGTCTCTTATAGTCTCCTGCATTGGCAGGCAGGTTCTTTACCACTAGCGTCACCTGGGAAGCTTTACATACATACATAGTAATGATTATGGGCATCTTATATATCTGCACATATATAAATATATAATTCATATATAAAATTATTCAAAAAGTGATAGGTTCAGTGTTGAAATTACTTTGCAGTGAGAGAAACTTCATTCATCTAAAACAGCTATTAAAAGATTAGACTTCAACTGTCTTAAAGACCAACATCAAATGAAATAATTTTTAGTATTTTGCACCAGAACTGAGCAGCTTTCTTGAGAGTATGAGCTTGCTTCTTCTCAAACTATTAGTGCTCTGGGAGATATCAAAGTGTGACAGCTAGAAGTCAAAGGCTCACCTATAGATTCCAACACTCAGGGTGTTAAATTGAGGGAGGTTGATTGAAGTCACCATGTGTAAATCTGATACTCCTTGAAACCATCATTAAAAGGCATCTCACTGTGGTGTGGTCTTCATGCCAGCTGCCAGCTATGACAAGGCCTGGAGACTCAATAAGAATGAGAGAATTATAACCTGGGAATTATTACAGTAAAGCTAATGTTTTTGTCTATTGCAGAGTGCTGCCCCAGAGATGAAGTAGGAACAAAGAAGGGTGGGCTAAGATGTCATTGGGAAGAATTGTTCCCAAAATATTTCCATACAATGAAAAAGAGTTCTTACGACCACTCAGTGTTATGTTGTTCCAAATGCAGACCATGGACCATCATGAAAACAGTGGCTTCTTGGCCTTTTGGGGCAGGCTTTAAATTGGTTAAATTTTCTAAATTGTAAATGAATATTTTTGACCACTTCTAAGTATTTCACACATAATTATAGTAGAAGTTTTTTCTTCCCTTAGATGACTGACTTTAGAACATTCTTTTTCTGAGTAATCTAAATGATAGCTTTCGACGTTGAGACAATAATTTTAATTGTGTCTTTAACAAATCTGTGTAATAATAGCTTCCTGGGCAAAAAAACTCTGACCCTCTCAATGGCTAGTATGGTGCGTGTTTATGCAAACACTGCAGTGTGTCAGACCCTGAGTTTAGAACCACACAACTGCTTGGTACATGATCATCGCATATTTTCCCCATTGCATAATGACTTCCTGTGCAGAGGACAAAATGGGTTTTCTCAACAAAATTTTCAGCACAGCTGTTTTGGTGACTAAGTTTTGCAGGAGGGTTTTAATCAAATGCACCTAAAAAAGCCCCTTTTTGCCCTTTCATAATATTACCCCTTTTCCTTAAACACATAATTTTGGAAGCTTAACTCACTTTTCCCATAAAGGAGAGTTATTTTCAAAGAAATAATTTGTACCCAAAGTAGCACATTGCTTAATTGTTCTGCTCTGGTTTATTCCACATGAGTTAATGTCCCAAATAACAGACATCAATTCCCATTGATAACTAATAGTTTACACTGTCGTTTTTGTGGTAGTGAATAAACATCATTCTCAAATGTATTATAAATCTCTTCCTTGTCAAGCCTAGAATGATAAACTTTAGTTTCACTTGATGGTTTGGCATCTTATTTATATGTGTAATTCACCAACTCAGTGGATATGAGTTTGAGCCAACTCTGGGAGATCGTGGAGGATAGGGAAGTTTAGCATGCTGCAGTTCATGGGGTCTCAAGAGTTGGACAAGACTTAGCGACTGAACAATTGTTTGCCCTGACATTAAACATCGAAAACTATTTTATAATTGGTAAATTGTGTCTTATCTTTGAGAAACCTCTCTTCCTCCGCATCTTCTGTCACTTTATTTGTATTTTGTTGCTTGCTTTTTCTTTGAATCTGAAATCTAGGAAGCTGGAAAATTCTGGATAAGCAAGGTTATAAAATACATCTGATAATGGTTAAGTGTGCTGAGGGGCTGTTGTTGTTTAGTCACTAAGTCATGTCCAACTTTTTTGTGACCCCATGGTCTGTAGTCTGCCAGGCTCTTCTGTCCATGGAATTTCCCAGGTAAGAATACAGGAGGGAGTGGCCATTTCTTCCTCCCAGGGGATCTTCCCGACCCAGGGATTGAACCCATGTCTCCTGCATTGGCAGGTAGATTCTTTACCAGGGAAGCCCAAGGGGTTGTTGCTATAGTGCACTGTAGTTTCTTGACTTTAAATCTTACTAAGAGATGAATGAATAAGAAAATGTTGCAAAGTTACCTGTGTCCCTCTACAGAGGAATAACAATGGAGAAGAAAAACACATTCAGCAGGACATGGCTGGCAATTGACAAGACACAAGCCAGCCCCTACCCACCCTGCAACTCCTGGTCACTTTCTCCTTCTTGTTTCCTATAAGGTTCTATCTTTATTCAGGCCATTAGATATATCCAATTAACTTTCATGAGTCCTAGAGAAGCAAGATATACATTTCATTATTCTTATAGTCCACAAAACAAACGTCAGCATTACTAGGAAGCTTGTTGGAAACACAGAATCTTAGGTTATATCCCAGACCACTTGCAAAATCTGAATTTTATCAACATCCGCATGTAGTTTCTGTGCATGTTGAAGCTTGAGAAGCACTGGACAGAGACTGGAATGAAAGTTCCTGGTGGTTTCCAGCCAAAGGCATAGCTTAAATCCCCAAAGATGAAGTAGTGTTGGGTGTAGCTCAAATATTGTTTCCATCTGAAGGCCCTCCAAGATCTTCTGAGAGCCTCTGATTCCATGATGATTGCCTGCAATGAGCAGGAATTGAGAAGCAGACTCTAGATGCCTGGGAGATATGTACAAAGTAGTCTTTATTTGAAGAACTGAAACAGGCAGATTTAGCATCCCCTGAGATTTAAGGTCACAATAGCCCTCCTATCTGCTTGCCTCCACATTCAGATTACTTGGATTAGAAATAAATGTTTTCTTTAAGGCTTGACGTAAAGTGAAACCCTGGCCAAACCTAGAAATACAATTGCATTTCTCAGCCATAGGGAGGATTCTGCCAACTTGTGCTGTTTTGCAAAGCTATTTACCTGTTCTAGCCCAGCCAAATCACTGAACATTGGGTTTAGCCTTTGTTTCAACCCCAGAGGGGGCTGCATTCATATATAATATGAACTGATACAAACCTCAGTAGTTGTTTACAGATTTCGTAGTGTAAGACACTGAATTAATTATATTGAATTTGGGGAGGCAGAATTAATTTGGTCTTATGCCAGATTATTGTAACCCATGTAGCATTTCCCCACCTTAGGGCATGTGATTTAATTCTAATAAAGAACTATTCGGATAGGTCTAAGGATAATTTTTGTTCTATTAAACACAATGCACCAACATTTTCCACTAGCCCATAGCCCACTTTGATGTTGGGGGAGGGGTTAGAGCTGATAGTATTGATCTCATGATTTCCATATTATCATGCTTACAGTCGTAAAAGAGGAGAGAAACTAAAGAGTGTAGGGAAAATCTGAAACATTTGCTTTCAGAAATTACTGCTTGATGACTGGGCTTAGTGAATGTTATAGCTACTAATATCTTCTCCACTGTTCTCTTCATGGAAATCTGTAGACAGATGAAGGGCAGCCATGGGGAGTGGAGAATGGCATATTTTTGTTGTAACTCCCAGATCATTTGCTTTTGTCTTGCCACTGACTTTACAAAAAGATCACACCCTGGGAATGTAGGAATTTCCTCCTTTGATATCCCTGTATCAGCCATAGCCTGGAGTTTCTTGGTCTGGAGAAGGTTCCTCTCTTCCTTAAGTGCTCTCTTGTTTCAGGAAGTGAGACTCTGACACTCTATTTGTAAGGAAGAATGAATGTCTTGAGTATCAGTACCCTTGTAGAGAGGGCCTTCTCTTGTGGTCCAGTGGTTAAGACTTTGCACTCCCAGTGTAGAGGGCACTGGTTTGACCCCTTGTGGGGAACTAAGATCCCGCATGCTGGAAGGTGCTGCCAAAAAACAAAATGAAAAAAAAAAAACCCAAAAAACCGATATTGCAGAGGAAAGTTGTATGTTGAGAGAATTATTAATAATGAGAACTCCAAGTGCTTGACAAAATTCTAAAAATTTAAAAAGTTATCTAGAACTTCTTTTCCCAAATAATGTTAGGCATTCTCTCACTTAACCTTTACAATTGCTTAGCTTTAGAGTTTATCAGAAAACATTCATAAGTATCATCTCAATGGACCATCTGGCAATACTATGATGTGATGAAGTGGGTGGGGCAGCAGCTGTGGTTGAAGAATCTTTACAGTTGAAATGTGCCTCATAGATGGCAAGTCTGAGAGTGCAGCCCAGACCTCTGACTCGTGTGTGTGTGTGTGTGTGTGTGTGTGTGTGTGTGTGTGTGTGTGTGTGTGTGTGTGTGTGTGTGTGTGTGTGTGTGTGTGTGTGTGTGTGTGTGTGTGTGTGTGTGTGCGCGCGCGCGCGCGTGCGCGCTCAGTCGCTCAGTCGTGTCCGAATCTTTGAGACACCTTGGACTGTAGCCTGCCAGACTCCTCTATCCATGGAATTTTCCAGGCAAGAATATTGAAATGGGTTGCCATTTCCTACTCTAGGGGATCTTCCTGAGCCAGGGATCAAACCCACATCACTTGCATCTCCTGCATTGGCAGGCGGATTCTTTACCACTGCTTGAGAGATAGGAGAGATTGACATTTTTATTTAGGTCATTTATAGGGTTTTATTTTTGATGTTTCAATATCTAAAACCTTACTAGCGTCTCTTTAGTAGCGTGTGTGTTGGGGGGAGGTATGTATTTTTTAATAGTGGTGACTTGATGACTCTTTCCTCTAAATAAAGAAGAGAAAGAGATATCAAATATAAACAAAGTCTGAATATACCTAGAACATTAAGAGTTTATACGTCTATCCTTGAAGATCTATCTCAGGGATGATAAAACAAGAGTGGGTGTAAATAGGAAATAGAGTCATATGGGATCAATGGTTACTTAATGCTGTAGCTTCCTGGGTATGCTTTCTCTAGGACATGTTGACTATCATGAAAGACAAGATGTTCAGACTTGGGTCGATGCTGGGGACCTTCTCATGGGCAAGGGACAGGTCTTGCCTTTTAGTAACATTGCCATTTTTCCAGGAATTGGGAAAAGGCAACATGCTTTGGAGTCTTCATTCTGCACTACTTGTTAGGAATGGGGGCCCATGAAAGCTGATCCCTGCCCTTTGTAAAATGAAATTTGACACTTGCTCCTTGTGAGAGCAGGTGAGAAGTTTCATTGTGGAAAATAAATAGGGAAGGAAAATGGACTTCAAAAACTTTTGTGTTCTTTCCACTAGACTAGGATAACTCAAATTAGAATTTTTCAACAAAATCTATGTTCAGTCATTTATAAAATTAAAAGCCTTGTACTTTTTGTCCCCCTCAGAACAATGTGAGCTGGAGGGTGCATCTTTACTCTCAGACTAAGGTGATATTTGAAATAGTTAGCAACCGGTTGTGACCAATTACAAGAGATGCACATGCAGTAAATGACAGGCATTAATCATTGGTTTCCAAATTTCCATGCCTTCCCAAGTATATGGAAAACCTATTCACTTGGTTGTCAAGGCCCTAAGGTTTGCGGGAGTACATTTGTTTATATTGATAACAAGGGAGTCTTCTGGGCATCTGGGGATTCCAGAAAAATCATTGCCTTGGGGGAGTGGTCAGACATGCTGGGTTCTCTGTGTGACCTCAGTTAGGCCACATCCTCTTCAGGACATGTTTCTTTATGGGAAATTGACGGTTAGGGGATTCTGATCCGAGCAATCCCTGGTGTTTGTTCCAAACAATAGTGGATCACCTGGATCTATTTTCCATATTTACAACTCTTAATGAAAATAAGATATTTATACATATCATTATTTATAATTGCTTACTTAAAATGTGGTTTGTTGGACAATATTTTTCTAATTATGAGTCCTTAAGAGAGAAATTCTCAAAGGAACACTTGGAGGAAACAGATTAATGATCCATAGATAGTACAATCTTCAGTTTAAGTACTTCTTTATCTGACCTGTGACCTGAAGAACAGGGATGAAAAACATCTTCGAAGGCATTGGAAAAGTAACATTTATCAAAAACAAAATCCACTTTACTACCACGTTAACGTAGAGTAAAGAGAATGTGGCCTAAGTAAGGTCACACAGAGAACCCAGCATGTCTGACCACTCCCCCAAGGCAATGACTTTTCTAGAATTCCCAGATGCCCATAAGACTGAACGAATGTACTCCCCCAATCCTTAGGGCCATGAAAACAAAGTGAACAGAATATCTATATACTTGGGAAGGCATGGAAATTTGGAAACCAGTGGTTAATGCCTGCCACTTACTGCACGTGCATCTCTTGTAATTGGTCATAATCTTTGTTCTACTGGTTGCTAACTATTTCAAATATCACCTTAGTCTGAGAGTAAAGATGCACCCTTCCAGCTTACATGATGATGCTGTTTGAATGTCAAAGAGTGGTCCAGGGGCTGGCAGCATTGGCACCACCTGGGAGCCGGTTAGAAAGACAAGTTCTTGGGCCCCGTCTCTGCCCGACTGAATCAGAAAATCTGGGGTGTTTTTCACAATTTGTGTTTTCACAAACACTCCAGGGGATTTGTCTGCCTGCTAAAGTTTGAAAAGCATGAAAGCATTTTAACCTCTCAGAGCAGCTTTGTAAACAGCATGTCACTTGATTCTTATCATCTCCCTGTGTCACTTGAATGACTTTCACTCACATTTGATGGATGGCAGCTCGAAGGTAAGTCAAATGAACCAGGGTCAAATAGTCAATTTTATATATTTACTATTTATCTTTTGGCATTTGGCATACAGACATTGTATCAGTTTGTCCTGCACTAAAGCTGACCCCAATTTACTACCTATTTTTGGAAAAAGCCTGTCACTCATGTTCTTTCAAGTTCCCTAAGACAATAGGTTAGATGATTCTAATTTTTCACTTATTTGCTCATTATTTGATATTTTGTTTAAAAGGTTGTGAGGTGACTGATGTCTGTTTGAGGTGTCTAACATATGAATTGTATAAAATTTTAAATGACAATGTAAATGGCAAATGCATTTTTAACAGATTTTAGAAGATAAAATTTAAAAAGTGATAAAGGAAGAAAAACTCTCCCACCCTCACCTATCATTAACAGTTAGTTTGTTTAGGTTCATACACCAATAATCACATTTGTACAAATCATGGTATACATGTTATTTTGGAGATTTTTTTCTTTCTTCTCCTATTTTTTTGGGTGGGGGAGAGTAAGGGGAGGTCATGCTGTATGGAACTTAGGTCCCTGATCTGGAACTGAAACCAGGCTTCTGCAGTGGGAGGGTAGAGTCCTGAACCACCAGGGAATTCTCTGGTTTCTTAATATGCCTTGATAAACTTTCTGAGTCTGCAAATGTCATTCCTTGTAACTGAAAGGGACTGCGGGAGAGAGACAAGAGAGAAACAAAGAAATAGAGAAATGGAGAGAGAGAGAGTTTTAAGGAATTGGCTCATACAAATGTATAAACTGGTAAGTCCAAAATCTAGAGCTGGAACACTGGAGACCCCAGGAAAACTGAGTTGGTGTTTGAATGTGAAGGCAGTCTGCTGACAGAATTCCCTCTTCCTCCAGAAAGGTCAGTCTTTTTCTCAAGGCCTTCAATTGAATGGATGAGGCCCATTCACATTATGGAGAGTAATCTGCTTTATGTAAAGTCTACTGATTTAAATGCTAACCTCTTAACAAAAAAAAATCTTCACAGCAACATTTGGACACGTTTGAGCAAATATCTGGGAACCATTGCCTAGCCAAGCTGACACATAAAATTAACTATTACAAAAATTACTTTTCATGGGTGTGTATACTTCATTTTATTTATGAACTACCATTTATCTATTTCCTTAAGGCTGGAGATTCAAGTTGCTTCTAATTTTTTCATCCTTACATATAGCACATCTTTGACCATTTGGGTCAATTTTGCTTTCATATCTGTTCACAGAGTGTGGAAAGAAAAGCATGTTTCTAACTTTGCAACTTTTTATTTCTAAATTGCCTTTGTAGCTGTCTTTATCCCATGAACCACAACTTGAAGACTGGAGTAGGGAAAATGCCAAGCTGGTCTTGATCTTCTCTTTCCTTCCTCAGCCTGCAGGTCACTGGGAACTGGCATGATGCTGAGTTCCTGGGCCACCTCCTCAATTGAAGAAGTGGCAGAAGCTGGTCCCGAGGCGATTCGCTGGCTGCAGCTGTACATCTACAAGGACCGTGAGGTCACCAAGCAGCTTGTGCGGAGGGCTGAGCGAATGGGCTACAAGGCCATATTTGTGACCGTGGACACCCCTTACCTGGGCAACCGCTTTGATGACGTGCGTAACAGGTTCAAGATGCCACCCCAACTCAGGTAACCATGGCTTTTTGATCACTGGGCCCCTGAACTTATTTTCTATTTCTGTTTGCTCTTGTCATGATCCAGTTCCAAAGACTTTCTCCAGTTTCCACTTGGGTGTTCGGGGGAATCACAAAATGTTGGTTCCAAAGTATGGCTGTATGAGATTGTATCTAGGAATGATAAGGTCTGGGTTCTAGAGATGGTGTCATTGTCAAGTATCCATATAATCCTCAGCAAATCACACACCTAATGTGAGTGTTGCATACTTGAGCTATAACAACAGAGACAGGATTTGCCATATACTTGTAAAAATAAAAAAAATCTACATCTCAGAGTGTATTAAGGGCTTTGAGTAGGATGAATTGCCATATAGATAGAAGATACTTAATTTAGCTTAAGCAACAGCTTGCTATTGTGATCCTAATACCATATTTCTTTGCCTGTTGAAATAAAAAAGCACCCTTTTAACTTTATTTTTCATTGTATTTGGAACAACTCTGGCAGGGAAGATTGAAGAAAGCTAAAAGAATGGAGACAAAAGAAGTCACATATTTGCTGCCTCATCTCCTACTTCTTTCAATGACATATCTCTTTTGTTGTGGTTCACCCATGGTTCAAGATTCACTAGTTTATTTACTGGTTAATTCATTATTTCATCCATTCACTCACTCATTCATCTCAGCAAAAACAATGTACATATCTAGGAATCTAAGACTGAACTGTGATGGTTTTATCAGGCCATTCAGCTGATCCATCAACAGGGAATTATAGCCCCTTTCCCTGTAAAAGATTAGGATCATCTTGAGTCAAAACTAGAAACTCAGTGAAGTTTACTGAACAAGACAGAGCTACAAATCTCTCCTCCCCTTTGATTTTACCTTCCCTTGGTTACTACCAAGGTTCCTGCCCTTTTGTTTTTCATACCAGTGTTTGATCGATAGACTTTAGGGCTAAAACTATTTGAGCAGAAGAAAAATCTTAGTTTTAATGGAGGACATTTTGATGATGGGATTTCAAAGCATCCACCAGAGTACAAGAAATGAGGGATGACTTCTTTAGAATCCTAGACCTCACTTCACTGGACTATTGCTTATTCTGTCTGCATATAAAGTTAATCCTTCTAAAAGATCCAAAATCTAAAAGATTCAAAATCAAATCAGCATTCCACATAAGGACAAGAAGACTGTTGAGAGCCAGGATTCCAAGTGAATTAGAGAATGGAATGTCTTCCAACCATCATGTAAGTTCATAGTCTTCTGTGTCACATAACTGTCATATAGCTCTTCTGTGTGTATACCTATTTAAGTATAAGTTATTGTGCATAAAATCTTGCTGTTAAACCATATATAAATGAGCTGTGTGATGTTATCTCTGTGATAGTTCCAGGTAGGTTTAGGATTTATTTCTGTATATAATATCCTCAATGGCCCAATGGCAGAATGAGGAAGTGTTCCCCCGACAGCCATCAATCACCCTGCTCCACACATTCCAGACATGGAGTTACCCAAACACCCTGTCTTTCTAAGAGAACAAAAACAAAAATTCTTGACATATTTCTACTTCTTGCCAAATTCATCAAAGTAGATGGTTTCAAATGTCCTTAATATGAAATCTTATTCATCTATATTAATTCTTGATATGAATTCACGTTATTTCTCTCTTTTGATTACCTTAGATTTTAGACTTTCTAAAATGTCGTTTCCCAGTATTTAGGCTTCTGGCAGGAAATGTTCCTCATTGTTTCCCTTTGACCATTTGAATAGGAATTTGCTATTTTTCTTCTTCTGTTCTACTGCTACTTCTACTGCTGGCGACAACAATAAATAATACAGTGGGTTTGTTCTTTAAGCTTAGGAAGCAGTTTCTAGCTCTGAATAACAAAACAGGTTTCACGTGGTATCTACTTAGATGGGGGACGACACCCGTGTTAAATCTGGCCCATATCTCTCACTCCTTGGGTGCCAGGGCCACTCAGCCAGGAGCGGGAAGTCTGCTGTTCTTTCCCGCCCCCCTCTTTCCTCTCGGGCTCCTGCCCAGATGACGTGAGGGACCAGGAGACAAAGGCCCTTTTCAGCTGTCCATGTGCAGAGGAGTGGCCACGGCTCCCCAGCTTGTCACATCTTCCTTCTGAAGATGATCAAATAATGAGCCACACATCTAGGCTATGGGGAACACAGGAAACACCCCTGGCCGGTGCCCTGGCCGTCAGAGTGCACACTGACGCTGTTTGTCCCTGCGGGCTTCGGGGAGGGGGGTGTGCAGCGCCCTGGGGCCCACGTTCAGCAGTGAAGGCAGAGCGCCCGATGGGAGGCCCTGGCTTCCGCTGGAGGGCACGTGCTGCCCCAAAGCTCATCTGTTACAGCCTGATATGAAATCAGGTTTCTTTCCGCAATTGACCTGACTCAGAGAAGGTGAAGCCGGGCTGTTCAGAATGAGGTTTGGCAGGCGCGCGAGGCAGGAAATCCAGAGGAGAATGAGTCTGTAAAGCAGCGGCTCCTTCCAGCCCTCGTGGCTTCCTCTGCCTGGAGAGAGGGGGGGCGGGTCCTGACTCTCGGCTTCTGGGACCAGCCAGAGTTCAGGAGTTTGGTAATCTCTGCCTGGTCCATATGCAAAACACACGGATGTGTGCATGATGAGCAGCGCGGAGGTCCCTGAGACTGAGGGGGAGTAAGACGAATTCTCATCCGCTCCCGGAAGAGGCGAGGATTGAAGTCAGTTTACCAGATTGGCTCCTGGGGCGCTGAGTCAGGGACCCGAGTCCATCTCCACACCACGCGGGGGGTGGCTTGTTTACTCTGGGTTAAAATTTGGCTCTTTGGGGCAGGGCTAAGGCAGTTAAAAGAAATTTCCAATCATTGACTAAGGTCAAGGTAAATCATGACACCTACCCTTTTGATGATTTGCCCTGGGACGTGCTTCCTTAGGCCCTGAAATGAAGTATTCATCACAACAGCCAAACAGCACGCGAAAGAGATGAGACCGTGCTGTCTTCCCAGATTTCTGGGGATAAAAGTGGTGGATGAGGCATCCCCTTCTCTGACCTCATTGCCAGCATTCTCATCTTCATTCACTCTTCCCAGCATCTCCTGCTTCCTCCTGTTCTTTCAGGGGGCCAGTCACACCTGCGCCTTAGAGCCTCAGAACTGACTATTCCCTCTGCCTGTAACATTCTTTCCCCAAATCAATGCAAACTAACTTCACTTCTTACATCAGGGATGAAGCTACATGTCTTTATATTGGGAAACCAAAATAAGGATGAATGGTAGAGACCAGAATAGAGATACAATAAGTGTGGGGATCTTGGGTTGGGAATCTTGGGTTGTGGGTCTAAAAGAGAGAAAACGATTTGTGAAGGAGGACTTTGCACATGGCAGATCAGTTCAGTTCAGTTCAGTTCAGTCGCTCAGTCATGTTTGACTTTTTGCGACCCCATGAATCACAGCATGCCAGGCCTCCCTGTCCATCACCAACTCCCGGAGTTTACTCAAACTCATGTCCATCGAGTCAGTGATGCCATCCAGCCATCTCATCCTCTGTCATCCCCTTCTCCTCCTGCCCCCAGTCCTTCCCAGCATCAGGGTCTTTTCCAGTGAGTCAACTCTTTGCATGAGGTGGCCAAAGTCTTGGAGTTTCAGCTTCAGCATCAGTCCTTCCAATGAACACCCAGGACTGATCCCCTTTAGGATGGACTGGTTAGATCTCCTTGCAGTCCAAGGGACTCTCAAGAGTCTTCTCCAACACCACAGTTCAAAAGCATCAATTCTTCGGCGCTCAGCTGTCTTCACAGTCCAACTCTCACATCCATACATGACCGCTGGAAAAACCATAGCCTTGACTAGACATACCTTTGTTGGCAAAGTAATGTCTCTGCTTTTTAATATGCTATCTAGGTTGCTCATAACTTTCCTTCCAAGGAGTAAACGTCTTTTAATCTCATGGCTGCAATCACCATCTGCAGTGATTTTGGAGCCCCCAAAAATAAAGTCAGCCACTGTTTCCACTGTTTCCCCATCTGTTTCCCATGAAGTGATGGGACTGGATGCCATGATTTTAGTTTTTTGAATATTGAGCTTTAAGCCAACTTTTTCACTCTCCTCTTTCACTTTCATCAAGAGGCTCTTTAGTTCCTCTTCACTCTCTGCCATAAGGGTGGTGTCATCTGCATTCTGAGATTATTGATATTTCTCCCGGCAATCTTGATTCTAGCTTGTGCTTCTTCCAGCCCAGCATTTCTCATGATGTACTCTGCATATAAGTTAAATAAGCAGGGTGACAATATACAGTCTTGACGTACTCCTTTTCCTATTTGGAACCAGTCTGTTGTTCCATGGCAGATAGCCTCTAAATTATTTGGTTAGGAAAACAGTTACAATGTTAAGTCACATAATATTAAGCAGGATAATAACCTTCCAAAGATGCCTATGTTCTGAACCTTGGAACCTGAGAATATGTTACTTTTTACATGGCAAAATGAACTTTGAAGGTGTGATTAAGTTAAGGACCTTGAGATGAGATGATTATCCTAGATTATGACAGGAGGCTTAATGTAATGAAAGGGCTCCTTATAAGAGGCATGCAGGACAGTCAGAGTCAGAGAAAGAGATGTGATGAGAGAAGCAGAAGTTGAAGTGATAGCATCTGGAAACAGGGAAATATAGATGGTTTCTAGAAGCTGGAAAAGTCAAGGAAAGAGATTCTCGCCTAAGCCTCTGGAAGGGAAATAGCCCTATTGACCCCTTGAGTTTAGTCCAATGAGGCAGTTTGAACTTCTAGAACTATAATATAATAAATTTGTGTCACTTTAAAGCCTCTAGGGTTGTGCTTGTTATAGCAGCAACAGGAAACAGATACAATGACACAACTCTGCCAGTTTCCTTTACAAGATAGCTTCTCATTGGGGCCACATCCAATTACCATATTTAAACTCTCAAGTAAAGTCTCTACCAGCTCACATCCCTCTTATTCTGCTCTGTTTTTTCCTTTATTTTGTACAGTACTTATGTCCTAACAGTGGAGAAGGCAATGGCAACCCACTCTAGTGTTCTTGCCTGGAGAATCCCAGGGACAGAGGAGCCTGGTGGGCTGCCATCTATGGGGTTGCACAGAGTCGGACACGACTGAAGCGACTTAGCAGCAGCAGCAGCATGTTCTAACAGGCTCCACAAATTACCTATTGATTATGTTTCTTGTTTATTTTCTGAATGTCAACCTAGATAGCCAGTATTTTTGATCATTTTACTAAAACACTGGCACATAGTAGGTGCTCAGTAATGTTGAATAAAAATGTACTAAATCATAACAGATTTACCCAATAAAACAATACTAATAAGAACTTGAATAAGGGTTTGAGCTCGTACTTAAAATCCTTGCCCTGAACCTTTCTTCCAAATAACCAGCCACATGGAAGAAAAAGTTAGCGGGACTGTGCAATAAATAGAAATGTTTTCCTAATCACAGTATTAAAAGTTGCTGTTCCATGTACCAATATCTATTATGTAGTTTGAATGTCTCTCATGTTATACTGATATTATGCGTTCTACTGGTTGTTATTTTGTAATGTGTTTCCCACAGTGGAGACATATGACATTATCTTTAATGTCATATGATATCTCAATAATAGTCATCATTACTGACATTACTATTGGTTATTTAATAATGTTAACTTTCCTTGGTAGTTGTTACATTTTTATGATGTTAACTTACTAAAAACTAAAATCATTTTTATATTAGATTAAAAAGTATATTTAGGAGCCTTTCAAGGCACAATGAATCCTTTACAAAAAAGAAATCCTATCCCTTGCCTGTGGGTTGTTAAACAGATTGGGATTCAGAGAATTAAGTCCCAAGTAATCTTGTTATTATTTTGATGTTGCCCTTTTCCTTCCTTAAGAAATGAAATACTTTGGTTATCAGAAGCTGCTTTAAGTGTTTTTTGTGTATATGTCATAATTCTAATAAAAATAGCATTCATGGAGGTTTCCTTTGGAGCCATGGTTAAAACACTCCATCGTGGGTCTCTGTCAAGATATCTGAAAACTTTTTCTTGGCTTCTGGCTTTGAACAACGTTTAAGAGTAACAACAAGGCTTCATTGTACCCTGAAATTTCTGTAAGGCAACATTCATTCAAGTGTTGATCTGCATTTAGCCATCCAAGAATAACAACAGTTATTTATATAATTTTATCCATGTTTCTGTTTTTTCCTATCCCTTTCACCCTTTCACCCCACCCCTGCTGAAACAGTGTAGCTTGTTTGGGATGGGGGTGGGGTGCTATGCAGAGAATATACACGTACAGATATTATTCTTTTTTCCCCTCTGGTTTTGCTATGGAGTGGACAGACAGGACCTTTTTCTTGTTAACAATATTATTTAAAAGTTTGACATTTAATATTATTTAACATCATTTTAAAGTAATGGAATAGGCCTCCAATAATAAGGGTATGTTTGTTGACTAGGTTAGCTTAATTCAAGTTAGGATGACCACAGAAGGCCAAAATCTGTGATAAAATATACAACATTAAGTGGTTTGATTAAAAAAGAAGCTTAGAGTATTTCAGCTATAATCTAAACCAAACTCAGCAAATAATGGATACATATATGACTTTCATGGATTTGTGATTTTCTGTGGCCTTTAGTGGCTACCTGAGTCATAGTCAATCCTTATTGAGAAAAATTTGCTAGTGGTTGAAGACAGTTACATGGGATGTGAATGTCCATGGCCTTATGATAATAGATGCTGCCTAAGCTACACAACCAGCTATTTGTAAGCATGTTAAGGGCATTAAACCTCAGTGCTCAGTTGCTCAGTCATGTCTGACTCTTTGCGGTCCCATGGACTATAGCGCACCAGGCTCCTCTGTCCATGGAATTTTCCAGGCAAGAATACTAGAGTAGGTTGCCATTTCCTCCTCCAGGGGATCTTCTTGACTCAGGGATTGAACCCAAGTCTCCTGTGTTTCCTACACTGGCAGGCAGATTCTTTACCACTGAGCTACCAGGGAAGCCCTAGTTTTGTAAAAATTTGAAACCTCTGTATAAAAATTGTTATAGCCTTGGCTCCAAGATACTTGCTATGTTCAATGTCAGAGCCAGTGGAAAGGAATAAGGACTGATGACTAAGCCAGAGATCCATATATAGCTTTCACTTTTACACAAAGAAGAGACTGGCTAGCAGAGTAATTCATAATGTGCAGAAGAGCAAGGTGAGTCTAGGTCACTGTC
Source organism: Cervus elaphus (assembly GCF_910594005.1). NCBI lineage: Eukaryota > Metazoa > Chordata > Mammalia > Artiodactyla > Cervidae > Cervus > Cervus elaphus. The sequence continues at coordinate 50,470,732 of NC_057837.1, read as the reverse complement.
ATCATTCAAAATCAGCCTTTTAGAGAAATGAAGTTGGCAGTTCTATTTGGGCCTGCTAAGCTGATTCCAGGCAGCTAAGTCACACGGGTGGTGCCAGTGTGTATTCAGAAGGCCATCTATCCTATCAATGGTCAGAGGTACAGGCAGAGAAGACTTTGTCCCTACCTTGGAGAACTTCCAAAATCTAGTCAAGATATCGGGATATTAGACTAAGAGAAAAGACCTCAGGTGTAGAGTAAGCCAGCTGCAGTGTCTTCTAGATGAGTGAGAGAAATACTGTTATAAGATGAGTTAACAAAATTAGACATAGGAGAAGGGAGCGACTCAGTGGGGTTGTGTCTTAGTTTGTGTTTCTTTAGGAGAAGAGTGTGAACCACTGATTTAAATAAAAGTATTTCCTTTAGAAGATGGTAGGAATATTGGTAGAGGAGTGGGGAATAGGTATAAGGGAGGGGAGGTGGTCAACAATTGGCATGTTACAGAGACAGTCACAGCTATGGGCAACTGAAGCTTAATCCTGCTGGGGAACTCTGGGAGATCTTGTAGAACCTATCTTAGGGTTAATCTGCCCAGGGGTGAAGGAGCTGGGGTATGTGTACACCAACATCCTTGACAAGTTGAGTCTGCTGTGTTGAGGGTGACTCAGGCCCCAGGAGCAAGAAAAAGTCATATGTATTAATCAAGTTCTCCAGAGAAACAGAACAAATAGCATGTCCATATCTAAATATCTGTATCTATATCTATAGAGATACTTACTACAAGGGATTTGATCACACAATTAAGGAGGCTGAGAAATCCCACAATCTATTATCTACAAGCTGGAGGCCCAGGTTGTAGGAGTAGGTCCAGGAAAGCCAGAGTAGTTTCAACCCAAACCTGAAGCCCTAAGAATGGGGGGAGCTAATGGTATAAGTCCCAGTCTGAGTCTGAAGGGGCCCCAAACTCAGAGCCCATAGTGTAAGTCCTGGTCAAAACCTGAAGGTTTGACAACCAATAGCTCCATTGTGAACAGTAGGAGACAATGGATGTCCCTGCTCAAACAGAGACAATGAACTTATTCTTCTTCCACCTTTTTGTCCTATTTGGGACCTCCACAGATTAGAAGATGCCTGCCCAGTCTCTTCTCAATCTACTGATATAAACGCTAATCTCACCTAGAAACATCCTTAGGGACATACCCAGAAGTAATGTTTTACCAGCTATCTAAGCTTCCCTTAGCCCAGTCAAGCTGACAAAACTAACCATCACACCTCAGGCAAAGTAAAGAAGGTCTTGATGATTGGAAAACTCATATCCTGATCAGGATTGTCTAGAAGACTGGGGGTTCTGAGTCAGAAGACAGAAAAAGCAAGTAAATAGAGGAGGAAAAAAGCAAGAGCTGACAGCTCATCTTCTGGGAACCACTTTCCACTTCTCCCTATGCCCACCAGCACCAGCACCACCACTACCGCCGTGGTAGCAGCAAGACAAGGAAAAGAGTTTACAGTGACCACAGGCAGAAGGTGTTAATACTGCATTTCCAATCTCCTCTAGAATTTTCCAAAAGGACTTTGAAAGATTTCTGAAGCCTGATGTAATTGACAGAGTGCCGTTGAGATCTGAGTGAAGATAATGTAATCAGGAGTCAGAGACACTGAGACTTTCCTGGTGGTCCAGTGGTTAAGATGTCACTTCCAATGCAGAGGTTACAGGTTCGATCCTTAGTTGGGGAGCTAAGATCCCACATGCCTCAAAGCCAAGAAACCAAAGCATGAAATAGAAAGACTTTAAAATGATCTACACAGAAAAAGAATTCTTAAAAAAAAAAAAGAGTAGAGATCAGTTTGAAACCCAAATCCTGCCTTAGTTAATACATGGGGGCATCTTGTTCTACAATCTGGTTTTATTTTCTGTATAAAATAGGAATTATAGAGTGTGAATTTTATTTTCCAAAAGTTTTTAAAATATTGTGGGTACATGAATGCCCATTGTCAATTGTGATGCACCATGCAAATGTTCGTCTTATGATTAATATGCATTGCATTTGAAAATAGCATCAAATTGATTGTTTATATCACAGACTGGCTTAAAAAGGTAGAGATATTTGAACTTGGCCAAAGTTTTATCCTTTAATCTCACTTATTTATATAAAAAGTTATATAAATTTATATAAAAATCTTACACTATAAGATGTAAAATAAACTTTAAGTGACCAATTAAGTCTACTAAGTTGTCCAATTTAGCCTGGACTCCTCATCAAAACATGAAAACGTAAATGTGATCAACCTGGAGAGTGAACAGTCAATTGATTTGAAAAGAGTACCCTTCTTTTTTTTTCATTGAATGAGTCATTGTAAAGATACTTCTAATTTGGGAAGTTTCTCACTTTATGTATCTCTTTATTTCAGAATGAAAAATTTTGAAACCAGTGATTTAGCATTTTCTTCGAAGGAAAATTTTGGAGATAAAAGTGGACTTGCTGCATATGTGGCTAAAGCAATAGACCCATCCATCAGCTGGGAGGATATTAAATGGCTGAGAAGACTGACATCTCTGCCCATTGTTGCAAAAGGCATTTTGAGAGGTTTGTTTATTTCTCTACTTGAGTTCACTCTGATTTTATGATTCTTTATGGATATGATCATGATACTTTAAGGGAAAACAATCAATTATTTCCAAATAATTAATATGGAAATATAAATCCATCTTTCAGTTCTCGCATTTGACATTAATGACTAAATGTGTCTTCCTTCTGAAGGAGAACAGGGCTCTTATGAAGTAAAAAGTTACTTTTTATAAAGTAGTGTGATTGCCTTATTTTGGATGCCATTGAATCACAGAGCTTGACAAAACCTAGGTAGAAGGTCTTGAGTTTGTCGCTTTGGCTAAAAACTGCCAACAACTGCTCTCAGATCAATAAGAAGTCCCAAGGAAGATATTATGACAGCCAGATATGTTTAAGAGCCCTTTGTATTTTTCTCCTGTTCCCTCCCAGTACCAATGACTAGAACTGATTTTTTGAGTGTGGTATCCCATATCACCTCTCTTTAAAGAATGGTGGACTAGAACATTAAAATCTTCAAATATCAAGCCATGGTTGTTAAGAAACTTGAGAAATCCCCCAGCATCCACATGTATGCAAATCCTACAGGGAGGTACCAATGAATATAATAATTTGGAATGTAAATGTGTTCACCCACAAAAATATTTTCTTGCCTTTGAAAACTGTTATGTAGATAACAGTTATGTAGATAACTGCCGCAAACATATAATTTCAAATGGAAATGTTTAAGTAAGTGGCTCTGTGATGAGACTCTATTAACCTATCTCAGGGTTAACTATGGCTTAGATTCAAAACTTTTTCATTGGTTTTACTTGAATATGTATGAGTACCATGGCCCTTATTTATAAAGCTCTGGGGATGCCCCTGACTTTATTCAATAGTATGGACACAAAAATAAGCTAACGTGAGTAAAAGAATGGGCCTAATGAAGCTTGGCTACCCACTCCAGTATTCTTGGGCTTTCTTGGTAACTCACATGGTGAAAATTCACCTGCAGTGTGGGAGTCCTGGGTTCGATTCCTGGGTTAAGAAGATCCTCTACAGAAGGGAACGGCTACCCGCTCCAGTAGTCTGTCCTGGAGAATTCCATGGACTAGTCCATGGGGTTGCAAAGAGTTGGACACGACTGAGCAACTTTCACTTTTCACAATGAAGCTTTTAAGTAGTGAAGATACGTTTAAATCCTGATCTGTCTTAATCTGTGCTTTTAAAAGATACTGTTATATTCTTTTCTATAGACTATTGTCAGTTCAAAATTTCTGTGGATTATACTTTTTTGAGTATATACTGATATTACAGACACCTTTAAACAACAGTTTCTCTGACCTTGCTTGCATTCATACTGTAGTCCATGATTGTTAGTGCTACTTTCTGTAGCTATATTCCACTGTAGGTACTGAAATATTAACCCCAAGGATCTGTCCCATTTATTTTCTCATTCATTCACTTATTCACTCACTCATTTCATAAACATTTACTATGCTTACTGTGTGCTAAAATAAAAGACAATAATTTGAGATCCTTGGCCAAAGGACATCTCATTCTTGGAAGGGACAGACATAAAAACAAGAATTTGGATGAGATAAGATGTTGTAGGTGCTGAGATTGAAATCTATGCACTGTAAGGGTGTGGCTTAAATAGTATTTTGGACAGTTATAAAAGTGATTTACGGAAGGTTTCATTCCAGAATGGAAGATGATCCTTGACTTTTGTCTTGACATCAGGTCAAAAGACTCTTTTTCAGACTTCGGTCATGACGAAATACAGCAGTCACAAGTAACAATGTTAAACTATATAAGCCATACTAGAGTATGCAGACTTTAAGATGGTTGAGAACCACTAAAAATCTTGATGAGGGAAACAGCCTCATCAGATTAGCAATGTAGAAAAAGCAAGCTTTGTATAATGGGCTGACTCAATGGAGGTGGCCTAACTGTGGTCAGGGAAGCAATTTAGGAAACTGCTGTAACCTGGGTAAGAATTGTGGCTAATCCCTGGTATCTCAGCTGGTAAAGAATCCACCTGCAATGCAGGAGACCCTGGTTTGATTCCTGGGTCGGGAAGATCCACTGGAAAAGGGATAGGCTACCCACTTCAAAGAATTCTTGAACTTCCCTTGTGGCTCAGCTGGTAAAGAGTCAACCTGCAATGTAGGAGACCTCAGTTCGATCCCTGGGTTGGAAAGATCCCCTGGAGAAGGGAACAGCTACCTACTCCAGTATTCTGGCCTGGAGAATTCCATGGGCTGTATTGTCCATGGGGTCGCAAAGAGCTGGACATGATGGAGCTACTTTCACTTTCACTTCACAGTAGTGTCAGTGAGGAAATCAAAAGGGTGTAATCCATTTAGAAAATTATTTAAAAATTATTTAAAAATAATTAAAAATTATTTAAAAAATGCTGTTTCAAGTATTTAATCACTCTTATCACAGAAGGCTCACAGCAGTTGGTGTAAAATCACCAATTTAATTTTTAACCAACTTTTCAATTTTGGATTCCCAATATACCTAATTTTCTACAACTTTGTCCTCTAGGATATGATATGAATCTATTGAATGAGACTTTACTATCACATGTTATGTTGAAAAATGTATTGACTTCAAGAACATCATTCTGTGGCCATTACACCAAGGACCACTACCACCACCATTACTTCTCTTTTTTCTTTCTTATGTTATGTGTTTTTCACTCAGTAGACAGCCTGAATGTTTATTGAGTAAAATACTTAGGCAAAACTGCATGAATATGTATAATTAGAGAGAGCTCAAAAGCAAGAGAAGAAGAGACTGGGCATTTGGCATTTGAAAGGAAATAACTTATTTGTACATGTGCAGTTTACATTGTGTAGCTTCTCTGTAACTATTTACTTCATTTATTTAACAAACAAGAATCATCACTATGACAACAACTACATTAAGTGGTGCATAGATTCAGTCTGGGTGGAGGGGAGGCGGGAGTGGTAAGGCCAATTCTGGGAAATTCAGGTCTCATTATTTCACAGATCTTCATCCAGAAGTTACATGGATTGACTAAGAGTCATCTATCTTTTTTCATTTTCTTTTTCCCAGAAAGGTACAGATTATGTTTGTAGGGACATGAAATCACAGGCTACTGAGAAGATCTCAATGAAACATCCCCCCTTACCACCATTTTAAGGATTGCATTCTAATGACAGCAAGATGCAATCTCTTGCTGTGGTTAAACTCTGTCTTTGGAAACTTCAACACAAACTCCAAATATGTACTTGAGACAGGGTTAGGTTTTCTTCAGAACTCACGCTAACAAATGGCATTATAAACAAAGGCATGAGCTTTTCAGAATTTTCTTCTAATTAAAAAATTTAAAACTAGGCTATCTCACTTCTCTAGTGGTTTTTGGCTTCTCAGAGACTTCTTTAACTCATTATTATCCTATCTATAGTTTTTAAAGACATTCTCAAAGAATATTCACTCAGTGTTCCTGAATTGTGTTCAAAACTGCTGCCATGAAGCTAGGATTGAGTTACTAAGCTCCTGCTGAAATAGCATAGAGTTCTGCTATATGTCTGTTGTCCAAGGCCTTGACAATAGATAGAAGATAATACTACTCTAAATCTTGAGTACTTACTTTGGTATTTAAGATTAAGTATGGAAATAATGTATTAATAAGATAGCAAACAGTGCTATTCACTATTGACCATTGTGTTTGTGAATCAGTTAGTGTATTACCCGGCAAATTAACAATTGTGGAATGTCATACCAGTAAACTCTAAACGTTAATGAAAATATCCAAGATTCATGAACATTTACTATGATCACTTTGACTCTCTTGTTAAGAAAACATTGTTTTTCTCTCTGGGTTAAAATAAAATGTCAATAAGATTACATAAACAACTAAGGAGAAGGATACATAAATGGTCATAAATGATTACTTTCATTTTTTCTCTACATACTCATGATTCCATCTTCTGAGCAAACCATTCAGTGATTTCTCCCTACATTCCCAGCACTGCCTGGTAGAACACAGAAAACCATTTGAGATGATAGAAGACAACAAATTAAGACTTAAATAGCACTTCCTTCAAAATGAAAAGCTCATAATAATCATAATCCTCACTAGGATGAAAATTTATTGTTATAAACAAAACTTAAACAGACTTGCCAAAAGTATCCAGCAAATAAATCTTCCTCTACCTATTCACATTCTTAGTTAATATTCCCTGTACCATCAGCTGAAAATAATAATAATCATATTTATCTGAGTGCTCAATATGTGTCAGGTACTTTCTAAGAGCTCATTCGACTTATTTAATCCACAAATCAATCATATTTGAATCTTTATCTCCATTTTGTGGTTTAATATACTGATGCACCAAATAAGTTAAGCAATTTGCCACTTACATGGCAAGCATGTAGCAGATATGGGATTCAAATCTAGGTGGTCTTACTACCAAACGTAAGGGGTTAATCTCTTTTTCATACTGTGTAGGATCAGTATATTGACAGTATTCAATATCTTAAGACACAGGTTATAGCTACCTGGTGGCAAGTATTCGCATTATAAATCAGAGGATTACATATATCTTTGATCATGAGGTTCATAAAATATATTTCAAATATTTTAATTTTTTAACTTTTGAGTTTTATGTTTCGTATCACACATGCAATTAGATAACCAGAGCAATTCCAATTACATTTTACATTGTTTGTTAAAGTTACTTATAGGTATTGATACATCTAGACATAAAAAAATACCATGGTACATCTCTTTATTAGAGTGGGTAAACGCATGCAAACATTAAAACTCAGTTAGCCAATATGGCAGTCACTAGCCAAGTGTGGCTATTCAAGTCAATTAAAATTAAACAAAAGTAAAATTCAGTTTCTCATTTACACTGCCACACTTCTATTTCTCTACAGCTATTTGTGTTACTGTATGGAACCACACAGATGTAGAACATTTCCATCATCGTAGAAAGTTCTCCTGGATAGCATACAAGTCTGTGTCTTTAGAGAACCATTTCCTAAACATGTTTTAAATGATAGTGTCATAGCATATTGGGCTTCTAGTTCAAAATGATAGATTCAGCACATATGTACCATTTTATCAAATTTAAGACCCTACTGAAATTAAAGTACAGAAATCCAAGTATGCATAACACTTATGACAGCAAAGGAAAGGAAGGCACAAACAGCAGAGAAACTTCAAGACATTTATGAAAGAAACAAAATGTAAAGCGTATTGACATATTGAGCATATTGACAGCAGGAAAATGAAAAGAAAACTGCCCCTGTAGATAGTCTTTGTGAGAACCCTGAAGGCAGGAGCAAGTCATATCATAGGGTGCTTGAGGGGTTCTAGTGTCTAGAGTGTAAGTGTGACAGAGATGAGGGATGAAAAGTGGAAGCTGAAAGCCAGAGGAATCACTGGAGTTCTGTTTGTGACACTCACCCACTAGCCACTGAAGATGGGTAAGGTCTGCTGGGGTCCCGGGGTGTCCAGGGGACTGGTCTCTGCCTCCTGCTGGTGCCTTGGAGGGGTGCAGGGTGGTGAGGAGCTGGAAGCCACGGGGTTTCTCAGGGGTTTGTACTCCAGCCCAGGGGAGACTCTGCCTTTAGCATCACAAGGCACTTCAGAAATTTCAAAACATAAAAGACGATGGTTCAGTTCAGTTCAGTTCAGTTCAGTCGCTCAGTCGTGTCCGACTCTTTGCGACTCCATGGATCACAGCACGCCAGGCCTCCCTGTCCATCACCAACTCCCAGAGTTACTCAAACTCATATCCATCGAGTCAGTGATGTCATCCAGCCATCTCATCTTCTGTCGTCCCCTTCTCCTCCTGCCCCCAATCCCTCCCAGCATCAGGGTCTTTTCCAATGAGTCAACTCTATGCATAAGGTGGCCAAAGTATTGGAGTTTCAGCTTCAGCATCAGTCCTTCCAGTGAACACCCAGGACTGATCCCCTTTAGGATGGACTGGTTAGATCTCCTTGCAGTCCAAGGGACTCTCAAGAGTCTTCTCCAACACCACAGTTCAAAAACATCAATTCTTCAGTGCTCAGCTTTCTTCACAGTCCAACTCTCACATCCATACATGATCGCTGGAAAAACCATAGCCTTGGCTAGACTGACCTTTGCTGGCAATGTAATGTCTCTGCTTTTTAATAAGCTGTCTAGGTTGGCCATAACCTTCCTTCCAAGGAGTAAGTGTCTTTTAATTTCATGGCTGCAATCACCATCTGCAGTGATTTTGGAGCCCCCAAAAATAAAGTCAGCCACTGTTTCCACTGTTTCCCCATCTATTTGCCATGAAGTGATGGGACCAGATGTCATGATCTTAGTTTTCTGAATATTGAGCTTTAAGCCAACTTTTTCACTCTCCTCTTTTACTTTCATCAAGGGGCTCTTTAGTTCCTCTTCACTCTCTGCCATAAGGGTGGTGTCATCTGCATATGTGAGGTTATTCACATTTCTCCAAGCAATCTTGATTCTAGCTTGTGCTTCCTCCAGCCCAGTGTTTCTCTTGATGTACTCTGCATATAAGTTAAATAATCAGGGTGACAATATACAGTCTTGACGTACTCCTTTTCCTATTTGGAACCAGTCTGTTGTTCCATGTCTAGTATCCAAATGATAAGGGCTTCAAGAAAATTAGAGAGATCAAGGGAACATTTCATGTGGAGATGGGCGCAATAAAGGACAGAAATGATATGGACCTAACAGAAGCAGAAGATATTAACAAGAGGTGGCAAGAATACACAGAAGAACTATACAAAGAAGATCTCCATGACCCAGATAACCATGATGGTGTTATCACTTACCTAGAGCCAAACATCCTGGAGTCTGAAGTCAAGTAGGCCTTAGGAAGCATCACTATGAACAAAGCTAGTGGAAGTGATGGAATTCCAGTTGAGTTATTTCAAATCCTAGAAGATGATGCTGTGAAAATGCTGCACTCAATATGTCAGCAAATTTGGAAAACTCAACAGTGGCCACAAGACTGGAAAAGGTCACTTTTCATTCCAGTCCCAAAGAAAGGCAATGCCAAAGAATGCTCAAACCACTGCACAATTGCACTCATCTCACATGCTAGCAAAGTAATGCTCAAAATTCTCCAAGCCAGGCTTCAGCAGTGTTTGAACTGAGAACTTCCAGATGTTCAAGCTGGATTTAGAAAAGACAGAGGGACCAGAAGTCAAATTGCCAATGGATCATCGAAAAAGCAAGAGCATTCCAGGAAAACATCTTATTCTGCTTTATTGACTATACCAAATCCTTTGACTGTGTGGATCACAACAGACTGGAAAATTCCTAAAAAAAGATGGGAATACCAGATCACCTTACCTGCCTCCTGAGAAATCTGTATGCAGGTCAAGAAGCAACAGTTAGAATCAGACTTGGAACAATGGACTGGTTTCAAATTGAGAAAAAGAGTACATCAAGGTTGTATGTTGTCACCCTGCTTATTTAACTTATATGCATAGTACATCGTGCAAAATGCCAGGATGGATGAAGCACAAGTTGCAAGAAATATCAATAACCTCAGATATGCAGATGACACCACCATTATCGCAGTAAGTGAAGAGGAACCAAAGAGCCTCTTGATGAAGGTGAAAGAGGAAAGTGAAAAAGTTGGCTTAAAATTCAACATTCAAAAAACTAAGACCATGGCTTCTGGTCCCATCACTTCATGGCAAATAGATGGGGGAACAATGGAAACAGTGAGAGAGTTTATCTTCTTGGACTCCAAAATCACCGCAGATGGTGATTGTGGCTATGAAATTAAGACGCTTGCTCCTTGGAAGAAAAGCTATGACCAACCTAGACAGTGTATTAAAAATCAGAGACATTACTTAATATGCAGAGACATTCCTTTGCTGAAAACGTCCATCTAATCAAAGCTATGGTTTTTTCGGTAGTCAAGTATGGAGGTGAGAGTTGGACCACAAATAGAGCTGAGTACCGAAGAATTGATGCTTTAGAGTTGTGGTGTTAGAGAAGACTCTTGAGAGTCTTTTGGACAGCAAGGAGATCAAACCAGTCAATCCTAAAGGAAATCAACCCTGAATATTCATTGGAAGAACTGATGCTGAAGCTGAAGCTCTAATACTTTGGCCACCTGATGCGAAGAACTGGCTCATTGGAAAAGTCCCTGATACTGTGAAAGATAAAGGCAGGAAGAGAAGGGGATAACAGAGGATGAGATGGCTGGGTAGCATCACTGACTTGACAGACCTGAGTTTGAGCAAGCTCTGGGAGTTGGGGATGGCCAGGGAGGCCTGACATGCTGCAGTCCATGGGGTTGCAAAGAATCAGACATGACTGAGCAACTCAGCTGAACTGAACTGAAGGGCATCACACACACACTATACATTTCTTATATAGGACCCATGTCTCTTACATCTCCAGCATTGGCAGGAGGGTTCTTTATCACTAGCACCATCTGTGAAGCCTAACATATATATAGTATAGTATATATAGTATATGGACTTCTCATGAGGTGCTAGTGGTAAATAACCAGCCTGCCAATGCATGTTAGATGGAATAGATGTGGGTTCGATCTCTGGGTTGGAACCATCCCCTGGAGAAGGGCGTGGCAACCCACTCCAGTATCTTGCCTGGAGAAGCCAATGGACAGAGGAACCTGACAGGCCACAGTTCATGGGGTCGCAAAGAGTCAGACACAACTGAAGTGACTTAGCATGCACACTGTATAGTATATATTCCTTATATATACTATTCTCTGCTAGTAATAATAATATCATGATGACACAATGTCTTAGTCGGCTCAAGTTGCTATAACAAAATGTAATAGCCTGAGACAGGGAGTGTTTTAAAGCAGAAATTTATTTTCTCATTCTTCTGGAGGCTGGAAGTCTGAGATAAGGTTGCCAGCATGGTTGGTTTTTGTGAAGGCTCTTCCCTTGAGTTGCAGAGGTCACCTTGATGCTGTGTGCCCACATGACCTCTCCCTTGTGAGCGTGGAGAGGGAAAGGGGCAAGCTCTCTGTTGTAATCTTGTAAGGGCACTAATGCCATGATGAGGGCCTTACCCTCATGATCTTTATTACTAGCACTACCTGGGACCTCATCTAACCCTTATTACTTCTCAAAGTATTCATCTCCAAATTCGATCCCATTAAGGGTTAAAACTTCAACCTATGAATTTTTAAGGACATTGTCCTTAAAGACATTGTCCTTTTAAAGACATTGTCTATGCCACATGGGTTTAACATTTTCATATGCCTATAATTTTAGAACAAAAATATTTCTAGCTTTATTTTGAAAAGTGGGAATATTTTAAAATTCCATGAAACACAGTGTGAAAAATGGTGGTTTAAAGAATCAAATTTTCAAATAATCCAAATTACAAATTCTCCTATGAATCTCTTTTTTATTATCCTTAGTCAGGTCTTCCCTTGATCTCCATTGCTGAATTTATAAATATACGCAATGTTCTGTATCTATCAGCTTAAGTTTCCACAATCTGATTTCACTACAACCTTGGGCTATTTTTGAGTGTTAAACTTGAGAAGCAGTGTTCTTTTCATGATTCTGTTAGCAAATAGCTTTTATTGGGAGAATCCTGAAAATAATAGTTTAAAGATGTAAAATATTTTTAAAAGATTTGAAATTGATTTCAGAGTATGTTAGTCAAATTTAAAACCACATTTTCAAAAATCAATATATTTTGAAGAATGGTTAAAGACGTAGCATATCATTTGACTGTTACATTTTTATATGCTTCAATGGACAAAATACGTTTAATTATAGAATGCTATTACTTAAAATAATTACTGAAGCTAAAGCTTTGTATTAAAGAATATTTTTGAAATAGACTTGTTCATCACATAAACTGCTTGCTACTTATATGTTCTTTTATGTTATTCAAATTTTGGAGGAGTAATTATGTTGAATGCTAAATAATTTAATCTTGTTAATAATAATAAAAAACACTTAGCAAGGGTATTTCCTTATGAGGATAAATACATTTTAACTGCATGTCAATTTGCCGTCTATTGATAGTTTTATTTCATCGTTAAGCTGTTTCAAATGTTAACCGTTTTTGGCCAAAGAAATCATCAATATAATTCTAGATTTAACCCTTGGGTGTATGTCTGTGCTAAAATTTCTGAGCAAGATACATATGTATCAGGTCGGGGCCCCTTTGATGGGGATGCTGTGGCTTCAAAATTCAAGACTTTTATTAAGTTGCCTTTTCCATACCGTGGTTGTATTACTCTTTTTAGGTGATGATGCCAAGACGGCAGTTAAACACGGTTTGGATGGGATCTTGGTGTCAAATCATGGGGCTCGACAGCTTGACGGGGTGCCAGCCACTGTGAGTTTTGGCAAATGCCTCCATTGGAATTCCCATTTCTATCTCAGTTTTGACCATCTCTGTGACTACCCCTCTTTGTGTATATATTTTTGTATGAATACTCAGAATATGTAGGAATATATGTAAGATCTCATATTTTAAGTTTAGTGGTTTGCTCCCTGGGTCTGGAAGATCCCCTAACTAGGAAATGGCAACCCACTCCAGTATTCTTGCCTGGAAAATCCCATGGACAGAAGAGCCTGGCAGGCTAAAGTCCATGGGGTTGCAAAAAGTCAGACACAACTTAGCACACACACACACACACACACACACAGAGCTACCTAAATTGGGCTTCCCAGGTGGCTCAGTGGTAAAGAATCTGTCTGCCAATGCAGGAGAAGTGGGTCCAATCCTTGGGTTGGGAAGATCCCCTGGAGAAGGAAATGACAACCCACTCCAGTGTTCTTGCCTGGAAAATCCCATGGACAGAGGAGGCTGGTGGGCTTCAGTCCATGGGGTTGCAAAGACTCCAACACGACTTAGTGACTCAGCATGTGCACGAGCACATGGGTATCTATCTAAATTAGATTATTATTCTAGTTGTTTGTAAACTATTTGTTTGTAAAGTCTATTTGTAAAGTCATCTGTGTTGAGTAAGTAGCCATTTGTAGGCAGGGATTATTCCTATATTTTTAGGTATACTGAGAGGAATATTGTAAATTGGAGTAGGGAAGAAAAGATTATCCCATGAGTTTCTTGGAGGTGGGGATTGAAGAGCTGCAGAGTGAGGGCAGGTGGGGAAAGGAGGCAGAAATCCTGTGGCCTGGGAGAGGTTTCCTGTTGGAGCTTGAACTACCTTGGCTGCACATTGGAATCTCTTGGGAACTTTAAAGAATCCTAATTCCCAGTCTGCATCCTGAATCCATCCATTAGAATCTCGTGGAACCAGGGAAACTGAAGCACTAGTATTTTTGACAGCTACTGAGAAAATCCATTGTGAATTTATATGCACTATATACCCTGTGCTGGACAAATCAGAGTCAGAATCCAGATACAGAAGTAAACTAACTGGCTGGAATGGTGTGGGATAGAGTTAAAACAGTAAAAGTGAGTAATCGGCTCCCAAGGCCAGGAGTGAAGGGCCCAGCCATGGATTGACTTTAGATAAAGTATTGCAGAGCCCAGAAATGGATCAAAAGTCATGGAGACAGACATATATCCAGGGGCGTACTTCATGGATCCCTGATCGAGAATGAAGGCCAGAAGCTGTAGGTGGGGTGGTGTGGGGTTCCCTTATATGCTGTCCATTGTGAGAATGTGTCCAGGATTTCTTTAGATGAGGCAGTGGGATTGCAGCTGCCTTTCACCTCTGCTTTGTCCTCATATGAACTCCTGCCTTCACTAGTGTGAGTGTGAAAGTGGAATGGGAAAGACTGAGATATTCTTGGGGAATAACAAGGAATCCGTTTTGTTTGCAGTATCTGGTGGGTGTTGGGCGCCTGAGAAATATGCCTGCTTGGACAGGTCAGGGAGGGGGTCTTTGAATATTAAATATCATGAGTCATTAGATATGCAATAGAAAAGCCTTGATTTAGCAGCAACACAAGTACCACAAATTGGACTGTGGCATGACAGGGAGCAGGAAGACCAATAAGGTGGCCTGGATAATTATGAGAGCCAAGGAAAGAGAGAAGGGTCTGACCTGCTATGGGGCAGAGGGATAGCCCCTCCAAATCTCAGCTTTTTCATTTTTAAAGTTAAAAAAATTGATTAGATTGTTTCTTTGGTGCCTTTAAACTTTAGTATTCCATAATCTCATTTATCATAGGCAAAGTAAGCTAACATCATATAACAAAACTTACATAAATATATATCTATGAAATAATGTGGATAGACTCTTTAGTTCATCATTTCTGAGCTGGATCACCATATCCATTTCCCCCTTTTGTCAGAACCATTTAGTCATAGTTATTATGGGATGGTTTTAGTTGGGATAAACATTTAAATTTATTCAAATAATTTAGTCAAGTCATAGTGGACTACTGTTTCATTAAGATAGCAGGTTGATTTAGCTAAATCCATGGATGTTGTGCAGGTCTTAGGACAGATTGAATGAGGGCAGGGGCTACTGGGCACATGCATTTGCACTCAAGAGATTTTCTTGAAGCACTAATGGGCTAATGGTAGGAACAAATCAAGTCTTTGCACAGAATCAGTAATTAAAATCATAAAACTGGAAGCTGTCAGCTCTTTCCAATTCAGCATTACTTATAAAGACCCATCTTTTTAGGTGATATTAAACATTGCCTGTAGGGGAGAGTGAAGAGCTCCTCTGGGCAGGCAGGAGAAGTTGGTCACAGTTCAAGGCTTTTCCCCTGATTTATGCCTCTCTTGTGTATGAAGATGTGGACTTAGTGGGCAGGCCAAATTAAGTTTGTTTTCTAAAAATAAAATCTAAATCTACTGAAATCAAATCTAACTAGATTTTAAGGGAAAAATATCTGAATGGTGTGGTTTATTTCCTTTTGGCTGAGGGGATATGGAAACTTATCTAAAAGGGCTTTTTGAGTTGTGGTCTCAGAGACTGTTTTAAGATAAACAATGACCCTCCCCTTTGCATGATGTGTGCCTGAGAGGAGATACTTGCTTGAGTTTGCCTCCTACTTTAGAGCAAATTTAAGGTGCATGATGATGAGAGAAATGTGAAGCAGGATTAAGTTCATAGTGAAGGTGTTTTTCTCTCAGTATGTTGGTTTTCAGGCATTTGGCAAAAGACTTGGAGGAGGCTGCGATATAGAACTTCTCAGTAGATACACAGAAGGACTTACTCTCTTGCACACTCTGTGACATCATAACTCAGAGCCAAAGAGGCAGTGAGATTTTACTGGAAGAGCATTGAAATGAGCCCAGAGTCTTGGGTTCAAGTCCTTTTCTTGCCTCTAGAGGGGTGAGAGCTGGGTGGGCAAGTTGCTCAGACTTTTCAGCTTTCCAGTCTCTGCATAATGTTGTGTTGGTTGCAAAAATTAAATGTCTGGATTGTATGATTTCTGCATTTCTATAAATCACAGAGTTTCCTTGTATGGAGAAATACTTATCACTAAGAGTCCCGGATCAGGAGTTTGACTGCAGTCCATAGTAATACAGTGCTGTTGAGAACCATGGCCTGTTCCAGCAAAGAGTTTAAAAATAAGTTCATATTATTTGCAAAGCAGAAGTAGAGACACAGACATAGAGAACAAACATATTGACACCAAGGTGGGAGGTGGGATATATCCCCCCCTCCCTCCCACCTTGGTGTCAATGTTTTTTTGGGATTGACATATATACACTACTATATGTAAAATAGATAACTAATTAGAACTGACTGTATAGCACAGAGAACTCTACTCAATGCTCTGTGGTCACCTAGATGGCAAGGGAATCCAAAAAAGAGGGGATATATGGAAACACATAGCTGATTCACTTTGCTATATAGCAGAAACTAACACAACATTGTAAAACAACTATACTCCAATAAAAGAAAAGAATAACATATTTCCTTCGAAGAACTTTGATAATTCAGTAGTGTATGCTTTTATAAATAATTTAACATCTGCCTTAAAAAAATAAGTTCACATTAAGATCCTTACTCTGAAGGTAATAATGTGCCAGTGACTAGTCCTGAGGTAATTAGAGAATGATATGGCAGAATCAGTATATTTCCAAAATCCACAATACTAGATCATTTCAAACTGGGATCTAAAGACAGATTATGCGGAGTCTTTGAACCCTAGGAACTTTTTTTTGTTTTTTCCTTTTTTATGAAAAAAAAATTTTTTTTGAAGCTAACTGGATCCAAACTTGTACTTGGTCACTCAGTCGTGTCTGACTCTTTGTGACCCCATGGACTGTAGCCCACAAAGGCTCCTCTGTCCATGGGGATTCTCCAGGCAAGATTAATGGAGTGGGGTGCCATGTCCTCCTCCAGAGGATCTTCCCAACCCAGGGATCAAACCCAGGTCTCCCACATGCAGGTGGATTCTTTACCAACTGAGCCACCAGGGAAGCCCTTAAACTTAAAAATATGACATTCTTTTCTAGTGAAAATTTTCAACTTCGAAAAATTTTCATAAAATAAACTTTGGGTTGTTAAATCAGTGTTTCTAAAATTGAGTCCTTGGGTATATTCTATGACATCAGAAATTTCATTTTTTCCTTCTGAAAAGGATTCATTATATTCTTCATTTGAGAACCATTTGATTTATCAAAAGTTAGCTTTTGCTGTGTAACAAACCACTCTGAAATCTACTGGCTAAAATTCAATAGCCATTGATTCATGTCATAACTTTGTGAACTGTCCATTTGACCTGAGATCCTCAGAGAGGTTTTGTGTTCCTGGCTGGGCTCACTTTTACATGTCTGTGGTCAGCTGCTGAGTCTACAAGGGCAGACTGGTGTAGGATGACCTCAGCAGGGATGGCTCTGCATTGTCTCTCACATCTAGAATGTTAGATGGGCTGGGTCTCACAAGGAGAGCAAGTGGAAATATCTAAGCCTCTTGAGCTCTATGCTTAGAACAGGCAGACTGTCACTTCTTTCTTCTTTTGTTGGTGGAAGCTAGTCATACGGCCACTTCAGATTCAAAGGGTGAGGAAATAGACTTTTCTGACTTCATTTCTCCCTCATGATGGGAGGAGCAGAAATGTTGCACTGCAAGGATATGAAGATAGGGTGGGAGATGGCCGCAGCCATTTCTGCAATGGCAAACCATCAGCCAGACATATATGGACCAGGGGTTTTCTAAACGTGCTTAGTAGAACTCACACTGTTTATTAGAACTCACACCACCACTTCCAGCCAGGGCTGCCTGAAGCATGGTGGGTAGAGAGTCGGAGGAGGACTTGCGGGCAGTGGCCTGGAATCTGTCTTCTTCATTGTTAGCTAAAGCACCTCTGGCTTTATCTGTTTGTTTGTGCTCAACTGATCTGGTTTGGAACCTTTGAAGTGTTTTAATGCCTAAAATGTCAGAAATCATGAGTGTAGGACTGGATGCTTTAAGAAGGTAGAAAGATGGGAGCACCCTGTGAGTGGAAGTTTTATGGACAGGGAGGACCTTGAGCAGGAACAGGGAAGAGGGGGGCTCTTCCAGAGTCATGTCCCTGTGGGATTCTTTTTGGATTCCATAAACTGCCTGGCATGGTGCCTGGAATCTACCAAGTCATCAACAAACTGTTTGATAAATCAGTGAATGGACGGATGAGTGAACAGTAGTACATTGGAATCTTACCATATTTTCCTGTAGATTTAACTTTGCTGGAGCTAAGCCTGCAATTAGTTGTCTAAGGAACCACTAAGAAAAGAAAAGCTGAAATGAATGGTCTTTTAGATGTGAAGCAAGCTGAAAAGAAACAGAAAAGTCATAAAATAGTGGACTTGTTCACTATATTTACTTATTTTATCTGCTCTGGTCAGAATTATTCTGCATAATATATACCCAGTAAAACTGCAGCTCCAGGAAGAAGAAAGGGAGGATAGAAATGCTCTGTGATGGATAGAACTTCCTTGTCCACGGACAGGAAAACACCAATCTAGGCTTCATTTTATAACCCAGGATTCACACTTTAAGTATCCTTATTAGTTTATTTTTTAGGCCAGATTGGGCATTGGAAATATCCTGAAAGACTTGATTTGCGTGACTTTGAAAACATGTATTGAACTGAAACTAGCTAATATTTTTCTTTGGTTTTGGTTTCAAATGGGGAAATATACTTAATTATAGCTTGCATCATCACTTGGAAATTGTAGCATTTATATGTTGATGTAACTTGCCTGACTCTAAAAGGAGGACTATGTATAGGTAAAGGGACATATGTAAATGGATCCAAAGCATGTTTGGCCAGGCAGAAAAGCCGAAAGGAAAAGAGGAAAATCACGTTACTTGCCAAACATTTAGGGGGCTGTGCTCCAACTGTTGCCTTCACTTCCTCCAAATCTGTAGTTGGGTTTGGTCTTCAGTCTTTTACATAAAACTCTTTTTACATTGAGCCTCTCAAATTTTGGGGGAGAAGCAGGAAAGTTTTGAGTGATTTCAGCAGAATTATTTCTAAAAAAACTGCACTTGAATGTATGGATTTCATTTTATATTTAAGTACTTGGGGATAAGTGTGGATAATTTCTGCAGATTTTGACCTACTATGGTCACTATAGTAGGTCGCTATGAGAATTGTTTCCACGCTCAGATGCAAAGATTTACACCAAAGTAGCTATTTGTGTCAGTTACTATCTATAACTATATTGGCTATTAACCAACTTTATGAGCTATTACCACATGATGCTAAAAAACAAAAGATTCCAAACTCAGTGATTTAAACCATTATTTCCATGAAACTTTTTGTCAACTGGGGGTCTGCTGACCTAGATTTGGTACTGGCTGGGTGGCTGTTCTCCAAGTTTCAGGTCCAGCTGGGCTTGGATGGGACAACTCTCCTTCTTCTCCGGAGGTCTCAGCTCTGTGGGGGGGTGGGGTGGGGGGGGGGGAGTTTCCTCGCATGGCAAATGGCACAGCTGCAAGAGACAGTTGAAATGTATGAGGTCTTTCAAGGCCCATGCCCTGAAATGGCACTGTTCCACCTCTGTTCACATGTCATTGGGCAAAGTAGGTTGCAAGGCCAAGGCCACTGTCAAGGATTGATAAGTGCACTGTGTGTGTGTGTGTGTTTTAAACTGGGAAACACTGCCAAGTGACCTTGGAAAAAGAGTGGGCTCAGACCAGGTGGGATGCATGAGACAAGTGCTCGAGCCTGGTGCACTGGGAAGACCCAGAGGAATCGGGTGGAGAGGGAGGTGGGAGGGGGGATCGGGATGGGGAATACGTGTAAATCTATTGCTGATTCATGTCAATGTATGACAAAACCCACTGAAAAAAATAAATAAATAAATAAATTAAAAAAAAAAAAAGAAAAAAAAAAAGAGTGGGCTCAGAGTGGTGTAAAGAATTACGAACAATAATACAGTCTAGCAGATGGACCTCAATGAGGCTCTTATATTCTCTAGAGCTGATATAATAAGCCCATCATCAACTGCTAATCAAGATGAGGATTTTCAAAGTGCATGTAGTCATCTTCCTTAAGAGCAAGAACAAATATTTTCAGGAAGAATTCTCTAATGTATAACTGGATGTTTGCTGTATTGTCATATATATTTGCTATATTATGTATTTTCTCATATTTTGGGTGGGAAAATCAGAGACTAAATTTTTTTGTGACTGATAGTGTTTGCATTTTTATATACCATTGCTTCTACCACAGTCTGGGTATGAATTTTAACAATTGATTTTCAATGAGTAAATTAATGTTCAGAATAATTTATATGAGGAAGATACTTCATTTGTATTTATGTATTTAATAAAGAGTAGCTCTGTGTCTTTTAAGCTGATTATGTATTTTTAGTTCTGTATACATACATATATATACATATTTGGATCATGATATTTGAATCCGTATATCAGGAATAAGGACTTCCCAGGTGGTATTAGTGCCACCTACCTACTATACGTCTCCGGCCTACCATTGGAGGAGACTTAAGAGACACGGGTTTGATCCCTGAGTTGGGAAGATCCCCAGGAGAAGGGCATGGCAACCCACTCCTGTATTCTTGCCTGGAGAATCCTAGGGATAGAGGAGCCTGGCAGGCTACAGTCCATAGGATCGTACAGAGTCGGACAGGACTGAAGCGACTTAGCATGCATGTACACACATCAGGAATAAAAAAAATAATCTTGGACTTCGACAGAAAAATAAGCCACTCAGTTCCAAATTTAGCTGGTCTTTGGTTGCTAGCATTTGCACTTCTTTTATTTTAGGAGGGAATGATTTTACTGTTGATTCTAAGCCTAGCCTTTCCTACTCTCAGTGCTAATTGGATGGTTGGTGGCCTGTGGAAGTTGAGTTAGGGAACAATTCAACATGCACAGTATCACTTCACTGACCTCTTCTCTCCACAGATTGATGCTCTGCCAGAAATAGTGGAGGCTGTGGAAGGGAAGGTGGAGGTCTTCCTGGATGGCGGTGTGCGGAAGGGAACTGACGTTCTGAAAGCTCTGGCCCTGGGAGCCAAGGCTGTGTTTGTGGGGAGACCGATCATTTGGGGCTTGGCTTCCCAGGTAATTGGAGGACAAAACAATAAATAATATAAAACAGAGTCACTCAACTGTGAAATAAATTCAGGAAACCAGTCATACAGACTTACTCAAAAGATCTATGTCTTCTTGCTTAGGGAGAGAAAGGTGTTCAGGATGTCCTTGAGATACTGAAGGAGGAATTCTGGTTGGCCATGGCTCTGAGTGGTAAGACTTGGTGTTATCATTTACTATTTCATTTCTTCTGGGTGTCTTTAGGCCAGATTCCTTGGTGGAAAAAAAGTGAATTTGAGGGGGAAGAGGATGGAACCATTTGGAGTGTAATTAAATTAATATAAAGTTGGCTATAGTGCAGAGAGCTCTCAAAGGGAGGAACTCCACAGCATGTCTGCCTGTAGTGGTCACTTAGCCTATGCTTGGGCAGCCTTTTCCGGGATGCTTTGGCAAGTCTTATTAGTACCTTAAGGGTAATGCTACATCATATTCTTTCTCCTCTCTTAACACATGAACAATAAATCTAATGGGCTAGCCACCAGCTCCACCTAGATGTCTACGTGGCATCTCAAAATCTACCTGTCCAAAACTAAGCTGCTCAATTTCTACATTAACTCTGCTCTACCTGCAGATTTTTCAGTCTCAGTTCATGTTAATACCTTTGTCTCGCTTGCTCAGATCTTAAGTCACTCTTGACTCCTTTTCTCTCTCATAGCCTCACATCCATCCACAGAGGTGCTTTCTGTAAAAGAAACCTGATTGGAACCTACGTTATCTCCCTTCTTCTTGGATATTGTAATGGCTTCCTTGTGTATGCTTCCTGTCATTGTCTCTTTCCCTGGGTATTTTGAGTCCTGTCTATCCTGTCTTCCTTCTCTGTTCCAGTTTATTCTGATCACAGCATTAGAACTATCCTTTTAGACATTAACTTAGATCCTATCACTCTTCTATCGGCACATTTCAATTGCTCCCAACTTATTCAGAATAAATACCAAAGTCCTCATGATGGTCTATGAGGTTCTATGTGATTTGACCTCTGTCACCTCTCTGACTTCAGCTCCTCCCACTGTTACTCAGGCCATATTTGAGTGACAAATATGCCCACCCAGGCCTTATTTGCCTTCTTGCTGATCCCTGATGACAACAGGTACATTTCAGCCTAAAGGCTTTAGCCTTGCTCTTCCTGCTTGCTGGATGCTCTTTCCCCAAAAATCTATGTGGCAAACTCCCCTGTGTCTTTCAAGCCACACTTTTACATCTTACTGTCTCATAGGATCCCATGTTGACCACCATATTTAAAACGGCAATTTGTCTTCCACTCACCCAACTTCCAGTTCTTTTCTCTGTTATTGTTTCATTTTTTTCCATAGCAGCTAACACCTTCTAATTTCATTATTTTCCTTGGCACCTAACACCTTCTGTAGATTATCTATCACATTATTTTTCTTAAATGGCACACATGGTGCATTGTCTGTTTCCTCTCTGGAATGTTAAGAAACACGAGGCAGGGATCTTTGTTGTCTTCACTGCAGTATCTCTAGTGCCTGGATTAGAACACAGCATGTAAATAATAAATATTTGCTGAAAGAATGAACAAATAAATAATCATTATTCCTAGTGACTGTTTCAAATTTGACTCAGAATGGACCTCTAGATGCAATGAATCATCTTGAGTCAATCATCCCCTCCCCTACTTTTGAAGGTAGCAAGGGCTTCCTTTTCTGTGATCTGTATCACCCAGACCATCCCCACAGATAGAATTCCAGAGCTCAGTGGTTTATGTACTTCTGAGCTGAGGCTGGGTAGACACAGCATCCCTGAGAAGAATGCCATTCTTTGAATCCTCACTCTGCCTTTTAATTTGCTACAGACATATCCTAAAAGAGAACTTTTAGCCACTGACTCTGTATTAAATGTGGCAGAAAAGAATATACTCTTTGTGTTAATAAAAATATGTGCCAGTCATTTTGTGTTAAGGACTGTTTAGGTAATAAAAATGGTCTCATGCCACATAAGATTTGGCAAGCTTACCTTGAATCATAAACCTTACATTTGTCAAGTTTTACATTCCTTGGGAAAACGATTACCTGCCTGATTATTATTGCATTCATTTCATATTAAATGTATGCATTATTTTTTCAGGGTGCCAGAATGTGAAAGTCATCGACAAGACATTGGTGAGGAAAAATCCTTTGGCTGTTTCCAAGATCTGACAGTGCACAATATTTTCCCATCTGTATTTTTTTTTTTTTTTTTGGCATGTGTTACTTGACAAAGAGACACTGTGCAGAGAGTGACCACAGCCTGTAATTCCCCACTTCGATACAAAGGGTGTCATTCTTCTCCAGCAAAATAGCAATCCCTTGCTATTTTAAATTCATTGCTTTTGACTTTTCAATGAGTGTCCTAGGAACCTTTTAGAAAGAAATGGACTTGCATCCTGGAAATATATTAACTGTTAAAAAGAAAACATTGAAAAAGGTTTTAGACAACGTCATCCCCTGGCAGCCTCACGTGCTACAAACAAAAGATATTCCTGGGTAAAATTGGAGGTAGCTAGTGCTGAGGTCAAAAGATAATGATCTCCCTGTTTATAAACCTTCACTATATTTGGATATCCCTAAAACTGTGTTCTTAAAGTCTAAGGACAACCTTAGAAGGCTGGATGTGCCTGGAGAAACAGGAGATTTGGATTCACAACTCTAAGGAGATAGCACTTGATAGAACTGGGATAAAAGTGATTTTCTAGATACCTTTTAACACTCTGCGCTATCTGACTTCTTTGAATGTAGATTTCCATTCACATCTTCAGTATCTGAATATATCTGAGTATTTTATGATATAGACTGCTTCTTTTTTTATTTTTTCAGACTGCTTCTTAATCAGAGAGAAATAAAGCATTTTCTGAAAAGAAGCTATCTGGCCCATGTGTAACAATATGGAATTCAATTGTTTTAACCTCAGAACCCAAATACCTCTCTGTTCCTCCTGTGCATACTCGTTTATTCTCTTACACCTCATTCTCCTTCATTCGTTTGCTTCTTCCCCACTCACAGTCACATGTAAGGCCAGCTTCATGATTTATGAAGGCCATGCCAAGTGACGATGTGGGCCCCCTGTTCAGAAAAGCAGGAAAAAGGCTTTCTACCAAGATTTTTCTCTGAACTTGTCATAGAATCTTTTCTTTCTATTTAATGTCATGTTTCCTTGGGCAGGGAATCCTCATGGGTGCCTGAACACTGCCCTGTGATCTATCCTGACTCCTCTGTGCCCAGGACAGGGCTGATGGTGATGCTGTCATTGGGGCTGGATGAGCCAGCAGCCAAGGACTCACTCAAGGGACTTGGGGAGGTAGCAGGGGGTGGATGAGTTGGAGGAGGTACAGTGTTATCATTCTAGGCTCCCAGGCTGCAGCACATGTTTCATGATCCCCTGATCCTTTACACAAACTCAAAGATAAGATTATTAAGCATTTTAAGTCAGTAAGAACATTAAACTCAAACATGAGGTCCCCTTTGGAGCATGGAATCCTGTGTGACTGCACTGGTTGCCTGTCCATGAAGCCCTGGTCATATGAGCATCACATTTATTCCCTAGCCAGATTTTAGACAGATTGTAGGTTAAGTTGGTAACCAAAGAGAGTTTGAAATTTCTTTTCACCATCTCCCTGGTTATTCACTTACTGTGAAGTATTGAATGGAACAATTTAGAGAATCACTACCTTAATATATGATGGTGATGCTATATTTTGTTGTTTTATTATGATGCTTTATTATTCTCAGATCTCTCATTGTCTCTTTCTCCCTCTCTCTCTGTCATTCTGTCTTTCTCTCCTCTTCCTTCCTCCTCTCTTTTCCTTTAAATGCTGGAATGTTCGTAAATACTCTGATGGACACAAACATAGATCTTTCTTTTTGAAATTATATCTGGGTCTGATAAAAAAGAATCATTTAGGGACTTCCCTGGTGGCCCAGTGGTTACGACTCTGTGCTTCCACTGCAGGAGGCCCAGGTTAGACTCTGGTCAGGGAACCCCCATGCCACATGATGCAGCCAAATAAATAAATAATACAAGGTAAAAAATGAGTCATTTAATGTGATGAAAATTATTCCTTAAGTTATTCTCCAGATACCAAGAAAAAATTTGACTGTCACATCACATAACTGTTTTGTGTTTCCAGTTAGTGTTGATAAAATGATAGATCTATAATAAGCACCTCTTTGATCCCACCAACTGATTTGGAAATGTCTTTGCTGTTGGCAAAGAATGTCCACTTTGGCTTCATCATGGTTTGTTGTTGCTATTATTTAGTTGCCAAGTCGTGTCCAGCATTTTGCGACCACGTGGACTGTTGCCCACCAAATTCCTCTGTCCATGCGATGTCCAGGCAAGAATACTGGAGTGGGTTGCCATCTTCCTGACCCAGGGATTGAACTTGCATCTCCTGCATTGCAGGTGGACTCCCACCTGGGAAACCTACATCATAGTAGGCTTCATACAGCAGGTTGCTAAAAACTTGATAACTATCTCAGCAAATGAAGATCCACACATGGTGCTTTAAGTAAGTCTTATGAGAATAGGGATGAATGGTCTTTGTGAATTTCTAGACACTTTGATGACCCTCAGAGCCACGCTACCTCCTTGAACATAGATCCCCATTTTTTTCTTCAGAGTTGTGATAAGAATGAATGTTATGATGTGTGTTGTTTCCATAATCAGAAAGATACAGAGTTGTTTTTACATTGTCTTGAGTGTCTCCGATCCTGTTCTAACAGTGCTAAAACCAAAGGTGTGTGATGTCTAACACAGGAAGAGGGGATATTTGGTGCATATCCACTTCTGGGGATTTTCTCACTTGAGCTTGAGAGAAGTTCTTTAAGGAAGACAATTGATCTTTCTGTTTCTGAGTTTCTTAAAATATTTTGAGAGAAGGGATAATAGGGAATGAATAGTTTAATATAGGCCAACCTGCTTTTCTTGTGTGTTTAATGTATATGGTACCCTACAGAAGTGCTTCTCAAGCTGGAGAATGTATTATAATCACCTGGTGTGCGTGCATGTGTGTGTGTGTGTGTGTGTGTGTGTGTGTGTGTGTGTGTTAGTCACTCAGTCATGCATGATTCTTTGCGACTCCATGAACTGTAGCATGCCAGGCGGGCTTGTTAAAACAGATTCTGATTCAGGAGGTCTGGGGTAGGTTCTGTATTTCTAACATGCTCCTAGGTGAGGCAGATACTGCTCTTCAAGGCATCACTGGTGTTGTCTAGAGCAAGAAGAATCAAATCCAATTTGCCAAGCAGATCATGGAATGACCCAACTGTTGGGTATGGGTGGATGACAACCCATCTAAAAATGCCACCTTTTCTTCAGCCAATTGATTCTTCTCATTAAAATTTATTTCATATGGAGGCACAGGGTACTTGTAGTGATGTGTGCTAAGTGCTCAAATTTGTCATAGATGGATGCATTTTACACACACACCTGTGTGACCACCACCACCCAGATCAAGATTTGGAAGTTTTCCATTGTCCTCAAACCACTCCCTCTACCAGAAGTAAACTTACACTACTTCCATCACCATTGGTTAGTTCTAGCTGTTCTTGAACTTCATATAACTGGGACCAAATAGTATGTACTACGGTTTTTGGTTTTGTACGTGAAGTCCATTCATGTTGTTGAGTATATCAGTAATCCTTTCTGTTTATTGCTCTATAGTAACCCAATGCATGAATGTACCATAGTTTATTGATTCAAGGGGTTGTTTGCAGTTTTTTTCTGCTGGAAGCTGATTCCCACCAATTTAAGTGAAAATGCAAGTTCAGTGTTATTTTCTTATTTTTCAAGGAAAGCTAGGCATCCACATTATTATGTGAAGATTTTTAAGAGTTGGCAAATATTTAGCAGTTTAAACATGGAGCAGGTCATGTTAAACATGGTGTGGCCAGTCTGGTTCATGAGTCATGGGTTCTCAACACCTGTGACATCTTGGCCTCACAGATGTTCCCCTCATGGCTAAAATCACTCTCATGTCCCCGCACAGAACATGCTTGATACATGTAGCAGTGATGGGTGCCTGCTAACAGAACTCATCAGAATCTTTTTTCATTAAACTCGCTTATATTCTGCTATTTAGAAGAACGTGGGTGTGAAATAAACTTCCTTCTCCTTTCCACGCTTGGGGAACCCAGGATCCCAGACCTGTAAGAATGAATCAAGTAGTATTGACGCTTCTTAGCGTGCTGTCTGCAAGCTGCATCTGTGTCATTGCTGTGCTATTCATTCATTTGTTTATCTTGCCAAAACATTGGCGTTTGTGAAACAGCTTTAGAGAGCTGTGGTGGATTAGTATAGCATGAAAGGAAGTGGTGGCTTGTTCTCAAACAGGGAGAAAAGACCTTTCATTGTAAAATTCATAATTTATTTATTGTCCGAAGGACTGTATTGCACATCTGTTGCATAGCAACAAAATAAAGTTTGTCTGTTTAGGAAAATCTGAAGGCTTCTTATAACATAAAGATAAAGAATGCTTTCTAAACTCTTGTGTGCTTCAGTGTGTGCTTTGTCACGTGCCAATTATAGAAGAACATCAGGATGAGAGTTTATTTTAGGTGATACAAATGTTAACACAAATGATAGAGGGTATTATTTTATGTTTATGTGATGGGAAATCTTATCTATTTAAAAAGATGCAATTTCCTGTCCTTATCCAATGCTTACTTGAATAGTCAGTATCTTGTTTCTTTCCTAAGAATTGTTTGGGAGAGTTTATTTTTAGCCAGTTATCTGTTTCTATTTCTATTGATATTTTTCTGAATATCATTTCAGATAATGCACATAGGTTCAACTGAAAATTTTCTAGGATCTTCTGAAAACCAAGAACTGTGTTACCCTGAATGATGCCAATACAATGGGTGAAATTCAAGTGTGCAATTTATTTATTTGTTCATTTGTTCAGCCTCATTGGGGAAAAGATTCTGGCTCTGTTTCCTACTTGTGTTCTCTGGTTAGATCATCTACCTTTCAGTTTGATTCATTTTTCATTATAGTCAAAATCCTAAGTCTAATAGTGTGGGGATCTTATTATTGATGGAGTAGTTTATAGTAATATGCTTCACATTATGTATTAGAGTTTTAGTACTAAACTCACTAGTTGAAGGTCAAAGCCAACCCACCCGGAAGTACTGGACTAGAATCCTGAATATCTGAGTAACTAGCCATGTGATACATTATTTAACCTTAGGACACTCGGAATCTCAGCTGTGAAATGAAGACACAGCATGGTGATATATGTGAGAATGTATTGTGAATTACAAATTGAACATCAAAGTCTCATTTGTAATAATTATTTTTTATATTATTTACTTTAAAATTTGACTTTTTGTGAAAAATGGTTAAAGATTTTAAGCAATTCAACAAAGTAAAATAAAAACCACATATTTTATCACATAAATATAGTTGTTATTTATATTAGGTGAATACTTATCAGACACTGCTATATACATATAACAAATAGCATCTGGATACATAGATAAAAATGGCTTTGCTAAAATAGAACTACACAGTAAATGTTACATTAAGTAAAATATTCAATTTAGTTTTACTTGAATTTAGTAGGAGGGAAAGTGAAATTTCAGGAATTCTTAAAATTAAGGTAAACAGTTCTTCCAAAAAGAAATATAGTATGTAAGTACCTGCTTATGACATTTTGAAAATTATTTAAAACTTAAGAAGTTTGAGTGAATTGTTATTTCTGGCATATACATTTTATATGGTATCAGTTAACTAATCACTATAAAAAAAATGAAGACATTAGCCTCTTATGTCTATTCTCTTTTCTATTTTTCTCCCCTTCTCTCTAAATATTATTAATGTATTATAATTTTTTCTACTATACCTCTTCTGAAATTGTTTAATTATACCTCTTCCAAAATTGTTTAATATTAGTTTTCATTGAAAAGGGTTTAGTACTTACTATAATCTTGATAGCTCCTCTGTTCCCCGGTTCTTCATTTTGATTTACCTCTTCTTCATTCCCTGGATTTCATTGGTAACTCATATTGTAAAAAATAACAATATTCTTTGAGTTTGTGCATGTTTAAAAATTGGCCTTATGCTTTTACACTTGAATGGTAGCTGAGATGGTTATAATATTTTGGGGTCACACTTGCCTCTGGTGGACTTTTTGCATTGCCATCTGATGAAATCTAGACTGGTCTGCTTCCCTCCCTTTGCTGTTGACTTAGCACCACCCACCAAAAACCAAACCAAAAACCTGGTGCCTGAAAAATGATTTCTTTATCTTTGAATTTCAATATCTTCAGCTGAGGCAATGCTAAATATCACATGACACAGTTTAAAAATGGAATTATGCTTAGCACATTGTTTTAATTTTAGTTTAAATATGAACAAAAGCCCAACATAACTAGCATATGTCTCATATGAATTAATACATTATTAATATTGCCCTCTATTTTTCTACATTCGCCTTACTAACGATGTTATAGCAATAGTAAAATCAGTGGTTATTATAAATTTGGGGACATTTATTTTGTTAAAGCAAACATTTTAAGATTCTTATTATCCAGGGACATCCCTGGCAGTCCAGTGGTTAAGACTCAACCCTTCTACTTTGGGGAGCAAGGGTTCGATCTCTGGTCAGGGAACTAAGATCCCACACACTGTGTGGTGTGGCCAAAAAAAAAAAAAAAAGAAAGAAAGAAAAGAAAGATTCTTATTATCTGGACTAATACTGCCCCATAAATGTTTTATGATGATGGAAACATTGTATATATGTGCTGTCTGATATAGTAGCCATTATCTAAGTATGGCTACTTGGTACTTGAAATGTGCCCAGTATTGAAGGCTTCACTTTAATTCTAATTATTTTAAATTTAAGTAGTAACATGGGGCCAGTTGGTATATTCCTGGGTAGTCCAGATGTAGATATGCAAAACAATCTTAAGCAGAGAAGAAACTTTATTTAATAGACTCAAGACCAGCTTTGCTACATGTTTACCTTGGGCAAGTCACATAAAGCCTTTTCAATGTAGCTTTCCAATTAAAAAAATTATATGCTATAGCAGCTCTTACAATAAATTGCCTTTATTGTAGGCAATTAATTTGCAGTAATAAATATAATAATGTTTACAATTATTTAGAAGAAAAATGCTATATTGGTCTAAAACAGTATTGTTTTTGTTTATTTTTCTTGTTAATCTTTTATTTATGGTTTACTAGGAAGATTCCAGAAATTTTGTCTAAAGTCTTGATTTTGTGACTCAGACTAGCCATGGAATAAACACATCATCTTGAGAAAATAATCTTGAACATTAATTTTCATTCTTTAGGTGGAATAGTCATATTACTTATCAATAGTATGTACTAAAAAACAGTGACCCGTTTTTAAACTAGGAAATGATGTGTATAAGCTAGTATATAAATAATTATAATAAAAATATATGGCATGTAGAGAATGTAGTGTAATGGTTGACATCCTGGAACTCTGAAAAGAGTGAACAAAGTATGTTAGAGTGAAATATGTCCTTTTGAGTAGACAAAATCCTGTATTCTCAATCACCAACTAGCACCAACAAAGAACCTTCTCTAAGGAACTTTGGTATCTCTTTGATCCAGGAGCAGATTTCTTTACCATATACAGGGAGCATTGCCCAAGTCAAGAACACCCTTTTGGCTCAGATTTTCCTTTATTGTTGATACCATCTTATCTGGTTTTAATATTAATGAACAAACGTCTCAGATTTTTAAAGTTTCTGAATAATAGAAGACAATAGTTTTGCTTTAGTCAATAATATACTTTTGGTTTGAATATTTTAGTTGTTATAACCATCCTATCAAGTTGAAATATGAATGAGCAATATCACTCCAACTTTGGGGGAGAACTTAGGAATAACAGTAATTTAATAAAATTTGTGCTGTGACATGAACATTTCATCTTAAGCAGTGCTTTTAAAAAGTGCACTAAAAAATAGTTAGGAAGAAACTCTTTTAAACAATTCTTCAATAAACTAACTAAATAAAGTTAAAATTCACTGTTTCTAGTACTACCAATCATATAGCTCCAAAAAAGATGCAACAATGCAACCAACCAACAAAAATACCTGAAGATTGAGACATAAACTGTTAATCTACCAAAATTAATTTATGCAACTATTAAATATTCATGATTATGGGTTGGGCAGTATGTATGAAAGCTAGAATCCATAAATTTGAAAATGCAGTCATTGGACTGATTGGTGGTTTTGTCAACACAACTGCATAAGCAATTTGCCCACTTTCTACTAAACTGACCAGATGCTTAGTTGTCACATAAACACAATCTAAATGAGATCCACAGATTTCCCCCCAAACCTTATTTTAGCTAAACGTTTCTTGGCTAATCTTATTCCAGGTCTGTTAACAATTTTTCCAGAATGATTTGATTGGCTTTCAACTGTTTTGCCATTTCTTGTCCATCCTTTATTGGGCAGGTAAATGATGGAGAAAATGATGCAAGGGCAAGCAAATAAACATAGAAAGAAAGGTCTTTGGAAAGCAAGACACTCCCCACAGTTGTTGGCCCTTTCCCAGGAAGGGAGTAGTTAAGCGGGCATGGGAAGTTAATACCCAAACTGCCTCTGCATCTGAGATGCCTCCTTCCAGGAGTTCAAGAATGAGAACTTCTCCTGCTACTTAATATCATCTCTGTTAACATTTGTACTTCCAAAGTTCCTCAAAGGCTCCAGGCAAGTAAAAAGTAGCAACATATATTTTTTAAAAGTTAATTTGAAAATATACATGAATTAAATTTTTTCACTCTAATAACTTTTAGAAAAATTGCCATTTTTGTTGCTTATCTAAAACTTCCTAATGATGAAGGTTCACGTGGTCCTCCATTTTTTTTTTTTAACTTTGCTCAATAGAAGGAAATAAAGATGATAGCACTAGAATAACAAAAACACATTATGCAAGAATCTATATTTTAGTATCCATTTCAGTTTATTTCAGGGACTGCTGACCTTTTGGAGTTTTTGACACTCATTCAGAAATAAAACATAAATCAGGTATTCTAAGTATTCCAATTCTGTTAAGAGCCAAGATGATTTCCTAGTCTAGATTCATTTGTAGTTTTGCTTCCATCAAACTAAGGGATAAGAATGAAACTGAAAAATATCATACCTTGTTAGAGCATTGTTGGAAATATCCAAGAATTGTTGGAAAATGCTCATAATCAGATGGTAATATCTTCCCTATTGAACCAGCTCAGTGATGAATAATTGTGTTTGTCACCAGCTGTCTTTTAATAACATATCAGTTAACCCATTATACTAGTTCTTAAATTTTTTTACTCATTTCACTGGAGAGTGCGAAGGAGTAAGGGAGTGGAATTTTTGTGGAGATAGCTTCTAATTTCACAAAGAATGCCTCAATGCCATTAGATATTTCTCTGTACATTGAGGGCATGCCAAGATGAATATTAGAATAAGATCTGCCGTCCAAATCTTCAGGCTCTGGACTGAGACATCTTTGTGTTATGGCACACTGCTTCCTGCACTGCTTTTTAGTACTTTGAATATCTCAGAAAGTGCAGAGTTCTATTATCACCAACTGTAATACTTATTCGTCCTTTAGTATGTTAACAGACATGTAGTGTCAAGAACAACAGAAAGTCATCCTCCACGGTGTTCTGTCTCCTCATGGAGCATTGCTTCCAGCCCTGGCCAGACTGAGTATACTCACAGGAGATCACACAACATGGTGAAGATGCCTGGAAATCCAGTCATGCTTCTAGAATGTACCACCATCTTAAAGTGGACATGTGATGACTTTTACTTTCTTACTTTTGCTGTTAAGTAAATATATGGATAAATTTACGCTATGTTGTCCTAAGAGTGAAACAAATATCACTAAGGAAAGATTATGAGGATAGAGAACTAGAAGCTGGATTGTCATGTCCATGAAGGCAGGGAATTTGTCTAGGTTTTTGCTGTATTACCAGCACCTTCCATGAAAAATTGTAGTGATTCAATAAATATTTGTTAAATTAATCAACAACAATTTATAAGGGAGATTATAGAAATTTTTAAAGAATCAACTCTAACATTCTATGTATGACATCAAAATACAGCAAATACTTAAAGCATTCCATTAAGAAAATTTAAAAATCACAGTATTTGATGTAAAATTCTAAGAATATGAATTTATATATGAGCATTTTATGATCAAAAATTGCTCTTTTGAAACTGTGTTTGATTTGCAAAACTGAAATGAAAAAGGGGGTATTATTAAAATATTAAGAGGTGTAATTTTCCTGAGGGTGGGTTTTGTCATTTAAAAATTTATTTTTTGTGAGTTACAAAGTTTATTTTAATATAATCAATTAAAGAAACTATGAGATAGGCCTTGATTATAAGTATTTTTAAATTTTTATTTTATATTGGAGTATAGTTGATTAGGGGCTTCCCTGGTGGCTCAGTGGTAAAGAATCTGCCTGCCAACATAGGAGATGCAAGAGATGCAAGTTCAATCCTTGGGTTGGGAAGATCCTCAGGAGTAGGAAATGAAAACCCACTCCAGTATTCTTGCCTGGAAAATTCCATGGACAAGGGAAACTGGCAAGCTGCAGTCCATGAGGTCACAAAGAGTTGGACATTACTAAGCATACCCGCATGCATGCGTGATAGTGGATTAGCAATGTTGTGCTAGTTTCAGGTGTACAACAAAGTGATTCAATTATACATAAGCATGTATCTTGTTTTTAAATTCTTTCCCCATTTAGGTTATTATAAAATATTGAGCAGAGTTCCCTATGCTTTACAGTAGGCCTTTATTGGTTATCTATTTTAAATATAGCAGCGTTTACATGTCAGTCCCAAACTCCCAGTCCATCCTTTCCCTCCACCCTTCCCCCTTGTTACAGTAAGTTTTGTTCTTTAACTCTGTGAATGTGTTTCTGTTTTGTAAATAAGTTATTTTGTATCATTTTTTATAGTTCTGCTTATTTTGATATTATAAGACATTTGTCTTCATCTCACTTATTTTGGTTAGTATGATAATCTCTAGGTCCCTCCATATTGCTGCAGATGGTGTTATTTCATTCTTTTTAATGGCTGAGTAATATTCCTTGGTGTTATATACCACATCTTCTTTATCCATTCATCTGATGATGGACATTTAAGTAGCTCCCGTGTCTTGACTATTGTACACAGTATTGTTTCTTTGATTATATTTGTGTAGCAAGTTGAGACTGAGAAATTGTTGAAATGTTACAAAGCCATAGAATTTTAGAGTTGCTTGGAATATGTCAGATCATGTGGCCAAATGCTACTCACATATGTTCTATGGGCAAGCCCTATGGTCTACTCCCTGCATAATGGGTCTTGGCCACACAGTGGGGTAATGTGGGTATGGCACATCTCCATTATGCAAGTTTGTCCCTAAAAATGGTGAGCAATTAATATTTTTTTAGCCTTTCTGAGAATTAATTTTTGCTTAAGCACCCTTAACAATGTTTCATTGAAATTTTATAACTCATGATGTTTTATTGGAATGAACAAAACACAAGTTGAATTAGCTCAAGCAGTCGGAGAGGTTTTTAGTGTCTCATTAAATCATAGGAAGTGCTGAACTGCCAAACCTCAGGAAGAACATAAATGCAGTTGGGGCTTATGAAACTTGGTTCCAGGGATTTAAAAGTACCAAGGACTTGTTTTGCTTTTTCCCCACTTTGGTTCTCCCAGAAAGTTGGCTTTATTGCTTTCTCACTGCAGATGGGCAACTTCAACTTGGTAGGTCACTTGGCTACAAGACTCCCTAGATTCCCATCACCTGGCTCTGCCACCAAGAATTATATTCCAGCTTCAGTCTGAGATTACTAGAGACTAGAATGCTAACTTGTAAACCCGTTGATCCATTAAACATGGTAAGGGAGAAAAGGTACAATATGAATATGGGACTACTGTGAATCCTAAGGGCCAGGAAAGGGCCCTGCTATTTCCAGAGTAAGGAAATTTGGTTGATTATCAAACAAGAGGTGTCCTCTGTAGAAACAACAACAACGAAATTTTAGTATAAGTATATCCCATACAACATTTGAGACATATTTATGCTAAAACAATTTTGTTGTTTAGCTGTTATTCAAATTTAATTTGGCACTCTATGCTTTTCTTTTTTTTTTTCATTTATTTTTATTAGTTGGAGGCTAATTACTTTACAATATTGTAGTGGTTTTTGCCATACATTGACATGAATCAGCCATGGATTTACATGTGTTCCCCATCCTGAACCCCCATCCCACCTCCCTCCCCATCCCATCCCTCTGGGTCATCCCAGTGCACCAGCCCCGAACACTTGTCTCATGCATCCAACCTGGGCTGGTGAGCTGTTTCACACTTGATAATATACATGTTTTGATGCTATTCTCTCAGATCATCCCACCCTCGCCTTCTCCCACAGAGTCCAAAAGTCTGTTCTATACATCTGTGTCTCTTTTTCTATCTTGCACATTGGGTTATTGTTACCATCTTTCTAAATTCCATATATATGCGTTAGTATACTGTATTGGTGTTTATCTTTCTGACTTACTTCACTCTGGATAATGGGCTCCAGTTTCATCCATCATATTAGAACTGATTCAAATGTATTCTTTTTAATGGCCGAGTAATATTTCATCATGTATATGTACCACAACTTTCTTATCCATTAGAACTGATTCAAATGTATTCTTTTTAATGGCCGAGTAATATTCCATGGTGTATATGTACCACAGCTTCCCTATCCATTCGTCTGCTGATGGGCATCTAGGTTGCTTCCATGTCCTGGCTATTATAAACAGTGCTGTGATGAACATTGGGTTGCACGTGTCTCTTTCAGGTCTGGTTTCCTCAGTGTGTATGCCCAGAAGTGGGATTTCTGGGTCATATGGCAGTTCTATTTCCAGTTTTTTGAGGAATCTCCACACTGTTCTCCATAGTGACTGTACTAGTTTGCATTCCCACCAACAGTGTAAGAGGGTTCCCTTTTCTCCACACCCTCTCCAGCATTTATTGGTTGTAGACTTTTGGATAGCAGCCATTCTGACTGGTGTGTAATGGTACCTCATTGAGGTTTTGATTTGCATTTCTCTGATAATGAGTGATGTTGAACATCTTTTCATGTGTTTGTTAGCCATCTGTATGTCTTCTTTGGAGAAATGTCTGTTTAGTTCTTTGGCCCATTTTTTGATTGGGTCATTTATTTTTCTGGAATTGAGCTTCAGGAGTTGCTTGTATATTTTTGAGATTAATCCTTTGTCTGTTGCTTCGTCTGCTATTATTTTCTCCCATTCTGAAGGCTGTCTTTTCACTTTGCTTATAGTTTCCTTTGTTGCACTCTATGTTTTTGGATGTGTGTGGATGTGTGCTAACTTTGTCGGTCTCCTTACAAATTAACTAAATTTTTTTTCTGGTCATATTTTCACTGAAAAAGAAACTTAGGAATGATATGAGTTCTTTGACCTTAATATTGTAACACCTAAAGGGTATGGCATCACTTGGCAACTGGGAAATTTGAAACTGGTTAGGGAAATGCCTTTAATCCCACTGTGAGCAGTCTTTCTTTGCTTGACCATGCATCAGTAATCCAGAAACATCCTGTCAGTTTCAGACCACAGAATGTTTGATGGAAGTTTAACATGTTATTCCAAGGCTAGTGTGTTCATTCTTGCAAATATAACTTCTTGACTGCTTTATTTTTGAAGTGCATAAATTAATCATGATAATTTAAAATTGTCTTGTGGTTTGATTAGACACATCTATTTATTAATGTATCTCAATCTTATATTAAAGAAATCTATTTACCTTTGTTAATCAGGTATTTTCTGTAAATGTTTCATGTATGTATACAATTGATATAGTGTTAGTTGCTCAGTCGTGTCCAGCTCTTTGCGAGCCCATGGACTGTAGCCGACCAGGCTCCTCTGTCTGTGGATTTCTCCAGGCAAGAATACTAGAGTGGGTAACCATTCCCTTCTCCAGGGGATCTTCCTGACCAAGGAATCAAACCTGGGTCTCTTGAATTGCAAAGTGGATTCTTACTGTCTGAGCCACCAGGGAAGCCTAATTAATATAATATGGATTTTAATTAAAGTGATTAATATAATATGGATATAAAATGCTATGGACTGCAATGTGAGAAATACTGAAAATTCAACCCTTTGATCTCTAGTTTAGGAAACTGACCAGAAGGATTATAACTTACCAAGGTCCAGTCGACTATTAGTGGCAGAGATGGAGATAATTGACAAAGTTTGAATAACAAAATAAATCAAATTTTAATGGCAAGAAATTAAAAAAAGTTTGTTTAGTGAAAATTCTACTCAGAAT
This sequence comes from Cervus elaphus, assembly GCF_910594005.1. NCBI lineage: Eukaryota > Metazoa > Chordata > Mammalia > Artiodactyla > Cervidae > Cervus > Cervus elaphus. The sequence goes on along the minus strand of NC_057837.1, from coordinate 50,433,422 downwards.
ACTCCTCATCAGTTTAAACAGCATCTGTAGACTTCAGGAATTTATTACATCAAAAAATTATGTGTTAGTATGCTGTATGTGTTAGAACATTGAAGTGGTGTAGTTTTCCACATTGCAATTCTAAAGGACCTTTGCGAAGCAAGAGAGCTAAAGTGGCTCATCAAGATCACCTAAGAGTAGAGAGTCCACGTACCACAGCTACCAGGCCAGGGCTCCCGATCCCACGTGCCACAGCTGCTGGGCCAGTGCTCTTGAGCCCACGTGCCAAAACTAGAGAGAAGTCCAAGCTCTGCAACGAAAGATCCCATGTGCTGCAACTAAGACCATAATCAAATAAATAAATAGATATTTTTTTTTTAAAAAAGATCACCCAAAAGTAAGAAGAATTCACATAGAGGAGCTAGGAATCAACAGGTATGACAAAGTCATTAGGCCAAAACCAGTGTGTTGAAGCTGCTGTTCCTCCAAGGTGCTCTTTAACATCTGTGGACACTGAACCCATGGAAGTAGTCAGATATGCCTTTGTGCATGAATTATCCCTATTCTGATTAGGGAGCTGAGTGTACTTCAGTATATAGAGAGAGCCAACAGCTGGCTATCCGGTATCCACCAAGTAATCTCTCAGAAGCAAGGGAAATGAGCAATCTAATCTTATTTTTCTTGAGATAGCACTGGGCCTATATATAGGCAGAGTGCACAGTTTATGGGATATGCTTTAGAAAACTTTAAAATCCTCAATGGAAAGACAGAAGGGAGAGGGCATCACCCAAAGCAACTTTATGAGGATATAGCTTGAGTAATGTATATTGATGATAATATGGTATAACAGATAAATAAAGTGGCATTAAATCACCTAATGGGAAAGCAAATTATTATCCAGAGAACAAAAGTGGAAACTGAAGATAAAAGTAGAGAATCAACCAGAGGACTTCGAGTGTAGGGTGATTATATGCTCCTGTTTGTCCACAACATTCCCAGTTTTATATTTATTCTCCCAGGATAATACTCATTCTTCTAGTGTTCATGCTCCAATTACTCTCAAATTCTCCCAATTTGGATTATAAATTACATGGACCACTTTAATGAAACAGTATGACTTAAGCTTGTGGTCTGCCTTGACAGATCACAGATTGTCTTGTACTGTTCAAAATTCTGTGTACTTAAACAGATGAGGTATTGTTTTGGAAAGTGCAGTGTTCCTGGAGAGGAAAGACAGATGAAAGAAAGAAAGAAAGGCTAGAACTCAGAAAGCGGCCTTTAATATGTAAATAGTCCTTTAAAAACAAAGAAAACTAATCAAGTAAGCAAATATCTTCGGTTGCTTGTGCCCAAGATCAAAATATAGAGTCACTTGTACATGAAATTTTATAGGCTATTGTTGAATAAGAGTATTTTGTTCTGCAATAACATAAGAGTAAAAAGTTTCTAATTGAAATTATTTCTGACATTGCAATGTGCTTTGAAAAAGGGTTTTACAGAGAGGACATCAACATCTAATTCTTCCCTCTGCTACTTCCAGATCAGAATTTACAGTACTGGGAAAGGATCAGAGGGAGAAGAAATCTTTCCTGCATGCTCTAACTTGTCTGGCCTCCCCAGTGTCTCTGTGCATGTATGACAATCCATCATTCCTGTCTACTGACTAGTTTTTCCTGCAGAAGGTCATTGCCTATAACTCTCTCCAACAGTTCTTCATCAGATCTTATTCTGGTGAGAGCTGGAGCCAGAGAGAATACAGTTGAGCACTTGCCTCTGGCTCCCATTCTAGCCCTGGGAAGGCTAGACTCCAGGATGAAGGAGACGGGAATCCAGCCATGAATATCTGTTCCAGTCAGATTTCTTGCCAGGCTGGGATCTGGTCCTTATTGGAACACCTGAGTTCCTGCTCTTCTATCTTTCATCTCTATGGTTTGGTGGTTTAGACATTTCCACTGTCAGGTATGTCCTCTTATCCAAGATAGCTGGACCTGAAAACCTACAGAACAGTGATCATAGGAGATTTTGATCTGCAGTTGTTATATAAAATTCAGAAATACAGTATGTTTCCAAATAGATTCTTCCAAGTATGGCTCTTTTATCCTCATGTCCTAGGATTATCCAGATAACTCATATACATAGGGAACACTTCTACAGAGACAAAGACCACATGTTGGGTTTTGAATAAAACACACTGATAAGCAAAGTTAAAAAGACAATATTGTACATTGACATAATTTATACTGTATCTATTAAATGTGTTCTATTTATGTTTATTAGCTACTGGGTATTGATTCATCACTTGACTTTTTGCTACCGCATAGTCTCTTATTTCCAGTTATGACGTTCTTTTTTTTTTTTTTGGGTAAGAGGCTCTGGAAAATTTTTTAAAAATACAGATTCTAAAGTTCTGATTTGTGGAAAATCTGGATTACAAGGAGACTAGCCCATTCTGGGCTGTATGACAGGCACAATTTTTATGTTTTTATGTCTCAACATCGAGGACCTATTTGAAGCTGTCTTACTCAAAAGTGTTTTCCAGCATCTCTGTCCAACACCTGCCCAGGTGACTAATAAAGCAGTAAAAACAGATGAAGGCTGTGATTCTTTTAGCTGTCTTTCACACAATACATGCCTCAGGTATCTGTCTGGTATTTAATGTAAAAAGAAAACCTGCAACCATCATAACCATTGATATATGCCACCAATGTTGTGAGCTACTAACACATTTGCCTGCTATGTCAAGGCATCTGAAAGTTTAAAGCTTGGCAAAGTAATGTTTTTCTTTTTCTTCTTCTATAATCCCAGGGTAAACATTGAGCAGACAGCATTTATGGTCTGAGCATTAAAGAAAAGAAAAGTCTGAATTTGAAAAGCCTGCTAGTACCCTTTGGGGATTTTGGAAAGTGTCCTTTGGCTGGAAGCTCAGTGGAGAAGCTGCCGTTCTGTAGATGGGACAAGAGGCAAGCCGCATGGCCTCATTCATAACTTCACAGCTACTGCAAATATCAGCTGATGAATATTTATGTTATCCCTGGCTTAGACCCGAAAGACAAATAGGGGAAAAAAAAGAAAGTTAGGAAAAGGTCGTCTGAACTCTGTGGGATTTTTTACCAGCACTTTCCATGCACGAACAGTAGCCCTGAATGAAGTCATTCTGTTCAGGGCCCGGCGCAGGAAAACAGAGGCTGTTCATTAGCGCCTCGCCCTTTGTTTGAACCTTGTACATTCATGGGGTCCTGAAAGGGAAACCCTTTTCCTTAAATCAAACACACAGGTTATAGAGCTACTTTATTATTGTGTTTTTTCTTTTTTGGTAAATTATTGCAAATTGCTCCTCATTGTATAGTAACTTCAGTGGTTCAAAGAGAGAGCAGGTCAGAGAAGCAGAGTTTCTAGACACAAAAAAGGACAGTCCAGGGCAAATTAATATTTTATTCAGTTATGGTTTCAGAAAAAATATCTGTAGGTATATACAAATGATAGAATTACATATCCTAGCAGAGAAAATTATTTTCTTAAAATGTACTAAAGATGTTAGTTTTGTTTCAGAAAAAAATGCCCCTTGGGATGCACTAAATAATAGCTAATCAAATCTTGATCACTTGGGGTTGATTATTTAAATTCTATCTCTTTTAACTGTTTGTTTGCCGCACCCCCCCGTTCCCTGCCCCAAGAGCCACCTTTATACTCTGCTGCCATTTCTGCCATCTTTACCACCTCCAAGTTTACCAAAGTTATGGAAACAAGAAAAGGAAATTCACCAATATGAGAGAATTTTCCCACCTGCCTATAACTGGGCTTCCCTCATAGCTCAGTTGGTAAAGGATCTGTCTGCAATGCAGGAGACCTGGGTTCGATTCCTGGGTTGGGAAGATCCCCTGGAGAAGGAAATGGCAACCCACTCCAGTATTCTTGCCTGGAGAATCCCATGGATGGACGAGCCTGGTGGGCTATCGTCTGTGGGGTCACAAGAGTTAGACATGACTTAGCGACTAAACCACCACCACCATATTTTAGTTCAGGATAAGCTTAAACATTTGGCTAAAATGAAATTTGTGACTGCCATATGAATTCAATGGCAGACATGTCCTGTGATTTTCTCACACTCCTGGAAAGAAGCAGGGGTTCACAGTATTTCACTGAGATGAGAATGGGGTGCAAATGATTTAATAAGGAAGTGCTTCCAGGAGACATGGGAAAGTGAAAGGAGAGACCGGATACAGAAGGGAAGATGCGAGGTATGGGAAACTCCAGCCTCAGTCAGTTCCTGCAAGGTGCTCTGGAACACAATTGTACCTGAATGTTTGTCCCAACTGAAGACAAAGGAATTGGGCTTTCATCAGTTCAATCACTCAGTCATGTCTGACTCTTTGCAACCCCATGGACTGCAGCACACCAGGCTTCCCTGTCCTTCACCATCTCCTGGAGTTTGCTCAAAGTCATGTCCATTGAGTTGGTGATGCCATCCAACCATCTCATCCCATTTCCCCTTATTCTCCTGCCATCAATATTTCCCAGCATCAGGGTCTTTTCCAAAGAATCAGTTCTTCACATCAGGCGGCCAAAGTATTGGAGTTTCAGCTTTAGCATCATATTTTTGGGCTTTCATATTACTGCACTAATCAGATATGACTAAGGACTGCTCACTTGTGGTGATGAGGGTACTTTGGGTAGTCAACTTTCTCAGTTTACCTGGGACTGTCTTGCTTTTAGTGCTGAAAATCCCACATTTGGGGACATCATTCAGTCTTCAACAAACTGGGCTGGTTGGTCAACCTTGGAAGATGCAAATTCCCAGGTACTTCTGGCTCTCTGGGCAGCAAAGTTGGTTCCAATAGCCCAAGGTCAACCTTCTAAAGGAAATCACTGGTTCAGACCACACACAGCCTGTGGATGAGCATAGAGACATGGTGTAAGGAATTCAAAGTCCTCTGGATGGAGCTCAGACATATACCCTACAGCAGTCAGTTCCTACCATCAGTTCTCCAAGGAACAACTAGGTACTGGCAGAGATAATTTTAGATGTGAGATTGAGGACTAGAGTAAGATATTTATTTCATCCCTCCACATATAACTCTTAGTTGTAGTCAGAATTCCAGGCTGTGGCATGTAGATTCAGCATTATTCAAGAGTTACAAGTAGATTTTATGAAGAAAGTAGTAACACTTGAATGAAATCAGGTACCAGCCCATGAGTTAGACATTAACAGAGAGAATTTGAACAAACTCTCTATAGATACCATTATACTCTGTCAGGCTGACTCTTTCAGCATACTGTTTCTCATGATGTTGTGACATCTAATTCTGAAAGTACATTGTATGTATAAGGTGAAGACAGAGTGCATATTCTCCAGCACTGCCCAAGACTGATGGAATCCTGTATTTCTTTTGATTTAACCTCTAAGAGTTAATAGTAACTGCCTAAAAGTAATGGTTAATAATATGCAAAATTTACCTTTTTTTCCTTTCTTGAGTTAAAAAATAAAAGTAAGACTTTTTTTCTTGTGTTCCTCCCTTGGTTTATAAAAACAAAAATAGTGGGTGAGAAATCGGTCAATTTACTAGCTTGAGTAGGTATGTTTAGTAATTGGTGTGTGCTTTTAACTCAGTGTGTTGGTGACAAGGGCCTCAAGTTTCACACTTGGTTCTTTGCTTGTCTTTCTCAGCTTTTCAAGGCCCTTATAAAGCAAGCCCACCCAGAGGGTTTATTATAGGAGTGCTTCCTTTTGCCTGCAGCAATACCATATCCACATGAAAGCGTGAAAGCCAGCCCACCTTGTGTCACTGCTTAGGAGAAACATGGATTCAAATAGTTTCCAGAGAAATAGCTGAAAAGTATATGGCAGAATATTATAAAAATATGTGAAGAAGAGAAATCTTTATACCATTGCTTAGTTCATTGAGAAAATCATCAAGATGTTGGCTTCTTGGTAATTATTAAGTCTTCCTAAATTGATATGTACACACTACCATATTTAAAATAAATAACCAACAAGGAGCTACTGTATAGCACAGGGAACTCTGCTCAGTATTCTGTAGTAACCTAAATGGAAAATAATTTGAAAAAGAATATATATATATAAAACTGAATCACTTTGTTGTACACCAGAAACAAACACAACATTGTTAATCAACTATGCACCAATATAAAATTTAAAAAATGTCACAGGTTGCTATTTGGGCTTAAATTTTAATGATCACAGACCCCTTCAAAATCAGTACCTTTGCTAAATTACCACCACAATTAAACATCAGAATGGAGACAGAATGAGACCTAAAATAAAAAGGAGGGAAAGAATTAAAAAAACATGCTATCCAGGCAAAAACTAAGGGCATTTTCCTCTTGAATTATTTATTATGAATATTTTGGAAGGGCAAAGACTGATGATTGAGTATGGACAAATTCACTAAAATCGAGAACCATAAAACTATGATCAAGCTTTTGAAGCTATAGAGAAGTGAATTTATGGCATTGCTAAAAGAATAATATTTATTGAAACTCTATACCAAAAAAATAGTACAGATCAAAAATATGGCTAGGTTTGTGACATGTTAGCCCTCATTTTTTCTATTGGTTTTGAGGTTTGAGGGAGAGCTTACCTAAGCATTTAAGCTATTGGTTAAGTAATTTTATGTGTACCTGCAGACTTTTATACTATTGATTTGACCAATTACTCAAGTGCATAACACAAATGAAGATTCTTGGACATGGCATATAGTGGAGCCTAGATAAAGATTTGTTGGATGAGTGGTTGTTTTTTCTATGAATGATGAGCTTCTATACAAAGAAATACCAAGATTAAACATGCAAGACATTTGTGTTGAAGGAAATGCGTAAAAAGTAAGAGATTACTATCTATTTCTAAAATGAAATCTATTAGAAAGCAGTCTAGTTAGACTCTAACTCCAAGTGCACAGACTTTCAAAACTAGAAGAGGTAAGGCAGACTAATGCATTTTGCTTTTTTACACAATTTGACAATAGTCTGTGAAAATTTGGATAAGCCACCTTAATGACCCTAAAGAGCTGACTGATCAGAAAATACCCTAATGCTGGGAAAGATTGAAGGCAGGAGGAGAAGGGGATGACACAGGATAAGATTGGTTGGATGGCATCACTAAGTCAAATGACATAAGTTTGAGCAAGCTCCAGGAGATGGTGAAGGACAAGGAAGCCTGACGTGCTGCTGTCCAAGGGGTGGCAAAGATTTGGACAAGACTGAGCGACTGAAAAACAACATTAATGACAAAATGTTTTCCCTAAATAAAGACAAATTAATAATAGTATTTGGGGGTAGCATCTTCTCTAGATTAGTTTTGTTCTCTCTGTTTCCACTTAGCATCAACTGGGTTACTTTCATTGCTGTTGCTGTTGTTCAGTCACTAAATCATGTCCAAGTCTTTGTGACCCCATGAACTGCAGCACGCCGGGCATCTCTGTCCTTCAGTATCTCCCAGAGTTTGCTCAAACTCATGTCCATTGAGACAGTGATGCCATTCAACCATCTCATCCTCTGTCGCCCCTTTCTCCCCTTGCCCTTCATTTTCCCCAGCATCAGGATCTTTTCCAACGACTTGGCTTTTCACATCAGGTGGCCAAAAGATTGCAGCTTCAGCATCAGCATCAATCCTACCAATGGATATTCAAGGTTGATTTCTTTTAGGAAGGACTGGTTTGATCTCTTTGCTGTCCAAGGGACTTTCAGGAGTCTTCTCCAGCCCCACAGTTCGAAAGTGTCAGTTCTTCAGTGTCAGCCTTCCTTATGGTCCAACTCTCACATCCATACATAACTACTGGAAAAACCATAGCTTTGATTGTATGAATCTTTCTAGGCAAAGTGATGTCTTCAGTTTTTAAAACACTGTCTAGGTTTGACATAGCTATTCTTCAAGGAGCAAGTGTCTTTTAATTTTGTGGCTGCAGTCACTGTCTGCAATGATTTTGGAACCAAAGAGTATGAAATATGGCACTGTTTCCAGATTTCTCCCATCTATTTGCCATGAAGTGATAGGACCCAAAGCCATGATCTTAGCTTTTTGAATGATGAGTTGTAAGCCAGCTTTTTCACTCTACTCTTCCACCTTCATCATGAGGCTCTTTAGTTTCTGTTCATTTTCTGCTATTAAAGTGGTATCATCTGCATATCTGAGGTTGTTGCTATTTCTCCCTGCAGTCTTGATTCCAGCTTGTGATTCATCGAGTCTGACATTTTGCATGATGTGATCTGCATACAAGTTAAATAAGCAGGGTGACAATATACAGCCTTGACATACTTCTTTCCCAATTTCGAACCAGTCCGTTGTTCCATGTATGGTTCTAAGTGTTGCTTCTTGACATGCATACAGGTTTCTCAGGAGGCAGGTAAGGTGGTCTGGTATTCCCATCTTTTTAAGACTATTCCACAGTTTGTTGTGATCCACACAGTAAAAGGCCTTAGCACAGTCAATGAAGTGGATTTTTTTTTGGAATTCTCTTGCTTTTAACATGATCCAGCATATGTTGGCAATTTGATCTCTGGTTTCTCTGCCTTTTGTAAATCCAGCTTGTACATCTGTAATTTCTCAGTTCACATACTGTTGAAGCCTAACATGAAGGATTTTGAACATAATCTTGTGAAATGAGTGTAATTTTGTGGTAATTTGAACATTCTTTGGCATTGCTTTTCTTTGGGATTACAATGAAAAACTGACCTTTTCCATTCTTGTGGCCACTACTGAGTTTTCCAACTTTGCTGGCATAATGAGTGCAGCACTTTAATGGCATGATCTTTTAAGATTTTAAATAGCTCACCTGGAATTCCATCACCCCCACTAGCTTTGCTTGTCGTAATGCTTCCTAAAGCCCACTTGACTTCACACTCCAGGATGTCTGGGTATTCTTGCCACCTCTTCTTAAACTCTTCTGCTTCTTTAGCTCCTTGCTATTTTTGTCCTTTATTGTGCCTATCTTTGTATGAAATGTTCCCTTGGTAACTCCAGTTTTCTTAAAGAGATCTCTAGTATTTCCCATTTTATTATTTTCCTCTGTTTCTTTACATTGGTCACTTAAGAAGGCTTTCCTATCTCTCCTTGCTATCCTCTGGAACTCTTCATTCAGTTGGGTGTATCCTTCCTTTTCTTCTTTGCCTTTCACTTCTCTTCTTTTCTCCTATTTTAAGGCCCGCTCAGACAACCGCTTTATCTTTTTGCATTTCTTTTTCTTGGGGATGGTTTTGGTCATCGCCTCCTGTACAATGTTACAAAGCTCTGTCCATAGTTCCTCAGGCACTCTGTCTACCAGATAGAATCCCTTGAATCCATTCATAACCTCCACAGTATAATCATAAGGGATTTGATTTAGGTCATAATTGAAAGGCCTAGTGTTTTTTCCTACCTACTTTCTTCAATTTGAGCCTGATTTTGCAATAAGGATCTGATGATCTGAGCCACAGTCAGCTCCAGGTCTTGTTTTGCTGACTGTATAGAGCTTATCCATCTTCAACTGCAAAGAATATAATCCATCTGATTTCAATACTGACCATCTGGTGATGTTCATGTGGAGAGTCATATCTCGTGTTGTTGGAAGAGGGTGTTTGCTATGATTACTGCATTCTCTTGGCAAAACTTTGTTGTCCTTTGTCTGCTTCATTTTGAATTCCAAGGCCAAACTTCAATTAGATAGCTACAGATCAATTAAGGAGAGGTTTTTTTTGTTTTTTTACAATTTTATTGAGTCTTTATATTTTCCAGGCATATTTTTTTCATGTGGTAAAGCTTTAATTACATTATTATATAGTTATAGACTTGTAAGGTTTTAGATCTTTGCTGCTGTTGTCTTTTCTTACTGCCTATATTCCTTAATCCATCTGGTTAATAGTCATTGAATTGTTAATGTCCCTGCCCTCATACATTTTTTGTTACTAAATATACCACCTGGATTCCGATGCTTTGATGCATCTGCCTTCCTCCCCTGTACTCCTCAGATACCATGACAGGTGTGATCCTACTGTGCCATCATTTCTGACTTAATGGATTGACTTCCTCCCAAAGATGATGAGCTGTCTTAGGACAGGTCTGTTGTCTTTTTGTGGGTCACCATATCCCAAGTTTGTTTTTGGCACCATAGCTTACATAGCAGACCCATGAGAAATAATTGTTAAATAAATGAATTTTATATAGCCCCCAAATCATGTTAGTGGATGAAGGATCCAAAGAACAGTGATCAAACCACTGATGCAGTAAATGCTAGTTTGGCAAAATGGCCTTTGATGTGAGAATTTTAACATTTTTTCTCCATCCTCCTCTTCCTTTTTTGGTTAACCTTTGCTCTTGGCATCATACATCCAATACAATAAATGCTCTGCCTGTATAGGTTGCTACCTTTGAACTCTTTTCTTCTCTTTGGGACTGAGAAGTAACCTTGGTTGAAAAAACAAAAGTATAACTCTGGGAAGGCTGATATGATGTAATCTGGAGCTTGAGAAGAAAGGGACAGCATTCAGAACCATGTAGTCATTTCTTTGTATAATGTAAGCTACCAGAAAGAATTTCTGAAGATGTTTCACATGGATAAACATTCAGGTTAAAAGTTAGTCAAAGATTGCATTAAATCCCAGTATAATCCTCTCTCTGTAATACATTTTGATCATTAAGATGTAGATTATGTAACTGTTCATGTTACACTAAAAACTTACCAATTCAGATTCTTCTATTTTTAAATGCATGCTATTTTAAACAGGAGCCAAGATTAGCTTTGTTTAGCAAGGGTTTTCTTTTAAGAATAAATTGATGAATTTAAACAAATAGTGTGTGAAAGTAGAAAATACTTATAATTCAATCTTTTTCTGCAATAAGTCACATATTAGAGTAAGGTCATTTATTTTTTACATTTTTATTATGGTATCATTTACATATGGTAAAATCCATATTTATATTTTAGAGTTGAGAGTTTTGACAAATATGTACACTAGTGTAATAATCAGCTCAGTCAAGATATAAAATGGTTTCTTCACCTCTCCCAAATTCCTCTATACCCCTTCATGTTACCCTCTCTTCCTACTATAACAACCACTGATATATTTTCTGTCCCTAGAGTTTTCACTATTCCAGAATATCATTAAATGAAATAATGCAATATGTAACTCTTTGAGACTGGCTTACTTCACTTAACATGATGAATTTGAGATTCATACATGATATTAAATGAATCAGTAGTTCCATCATGGTTTCCCCTGCCCCATTCCTTGTCATGAATAATTGTGTAATATTTTTCTTCTAATATTTTAAAAAATATTTATGTGTTTTTGGGGGGCTGCACTGGGTCTTTGTTGATACATGCAGACTTTTGCTAATTGCGGTGGTTTGTGGCTACTCTGTTGTGTGCAGTCTTCTCACTGCTGTGGCTTCTCTTGTTGCAGAGCATGGATTCTAAAACATGGGCTAAATAACTGGCACATGAGTTTAGTTCCTCCATGGCATGTGGAATCTTCTTGGACCAGGAATCAAATCTGTGTCCCCTCCACTGGGATTCTTAACCACTGGACCATCAGGAAAGTCTTTTCTTCTAGTATTTTAAAAAGACTAATTTTTAGAGAAGTTTTAAGGTTCATAGCAAAATTAATAGGAAGGCACATAGATATCCCATATACCCCTTTCCCAACACAACCACAACCTCCCCAACTATCGACATCCCCACCAGATGGTACATTTGTTATAACTAGTGAACTTACATTGACACATAATCATTCAAAGTTCATAGTTTATATTATGGTTCATCATTGGTATTGGCAGTCTGTGGGCTTCAATAAATGTATAATGACATGTATCCATGTATAATGACATGTATTATGGTGTGGTATCATATAGAGTATTTTTACTGCCCTAAAAATCCTTTCAGCCTACTTATTCATCTTTCCTGCCTAATCCCTTGGCAACCACTGATCTTTTACTGTCTCCATAGCTTTTTTTTTTTTCCTTTTCCAGAATACCGTATAGTTGAAACCGTACAGTATGTAGCCTTTTCAGATTGGCTTCTTTCACTTAGTAGTATACATTAAAAGTTCTTGAATATCTTTTGGTGGCTTACTAGCTCATTTCTTTTCAGGGCTGAGTAGTATCTAGTTGCCTGGATGTACCCAGTTTATGTATTCGTCACCTACTGAACAACATTTTGGTTGCTTTCAAGTTTTGGAACTTAAGAATAAAGCTGCTATAAATTGCCAAATACAAGTTTTTGAGTGGACATGTTTTCTCAGCTTATTTGAGTAAATACCAAGGAAATGATGACTGTATCATGTGCTGAAAATGCTTATTTTCTTTTGTAAAAATCTGCCAGATATCTTTCAAAGTAGCTGTACCATTTTCTTTTCCCACCATCAATGAATGATAGTTCCCGTTGTTTTACATCTTTGTCATCATATGGTGTCATCAAGGTTCAGATTTTGGCATTCTAGTAGGTATGCAGTGGTAATATGTTGTTTTAATTTGCTTTTCTGGGGTGACATATAGAGTGGACTGTCTTTTCATATACCTTTGAGAAGGGGACAATAGAGGATGACATGGTTGGATGGCATCACCGACTTGATAGATATGAGTTTGCATAAGCTCTGGGAGTTGGTGATGGACTTCTTTGGTGATGTATTCTTTGGTAGCAGTTAAGACTCACTGTTTTTTAAATTAATTTTTTATTGAAGGATACTTGCTTTACAGAATTTTGCTGTTTTTTTTGTCAGACCTCAATGTGAATCAGTCATAGGTGTACATCCCCTCCCTTCTGAACCTCCCTCCCATCTCCCTCCCCATCCCACCCCTCTAAGGTTGATACAGAGCCCCTGTTTGTGCTTCCTGAGACACACAGCAAATTCCCATTGGTTATTTGTTTTACATATGGTAATGTAAGTTTCCATGTTACTCTGTCCATACATCTCACCCTCTCCTCCCCTCTCCCCATGTCCATAAGTCTATTCTCTATGTCTGTTTCTCCACTGTTGCTCTGTAAACACATTCTTCAGTACCATTTTTCTAGATTCCATATATATGTGTTAGACTATGATATTTATCTTTCTCTTTCTGACTCACTTCTCTCTGTATAATAGGTTCTAGATTCACCCACCTCATTAGAAATGACTCAAATGCGTTCCTTTTTATGACTGAGTAATATTGTGTTTATATACCACAACGTCCTTATCCATTCATCTGTTGATGGACATCTAGGTTGCTTCCATGTTCTAGCTATTGTAAATAGTGCTGCAATGAACGATATGTGTCTCTTTCAGTTTTGGTTTCCTCAGGGTATATGCCTAAGAGTGGGACTACTGGGTCAAATGGTGGTTTTATTCCTAGTTTTTTAAGGCCCACTTTTTAATATCGTTGTTCATAATCTTATTTATTTGGTTGTTCTTTTTCTTTGGTTGAATTCCAAGACTGTGTAGATTTTGGGTAAGAATCCTTTATCAGATATGTCTTTCGCAAATACATTTTCCCAATCCATATATTGTCTTATTTTCTGAACACTGTCTTTTGGAAAGCAGACTGTTTTTAATTTTAATGATGCCTAACTTATAGTAATTACTTCTTTCATGGATTATGCCTTTGATATTTTATCTAAAAAGTCATCACCATTCCCAAAGTCATTTAGATCTTCTGTATTGTCTTTTCAGAATTTCATAGTTCTGCTTTTTATATTTATGTCTGTGGCTCATTGTGAGTAAATTTTTGTGCAGGGTGTAAGATTTATGTCTTTATATTTTTTAAAATTTTAATACAGAAGTTCAATTGTTATAGCATCATTTGTTGAAAGGACTATATTTGCTTTGTTGTATTACCTTTGCTCCTTCGTCAAAGATCAGTCAACTGTATTGTGAGTTTATTTCTGTGCTGTCTATTTTGTTCCATTGATTTATTTCTCTGTTCTTTCACCAGCACAACCTTGTCTTGATTATTGCAGCTTTATAGTAGTTTTGAAGTCTGGTCTTATCAACCCTTCAAATTTGTTCTTCTTCAATACTGTGTTGGCTATTCTGGGTCTTTTGCCCCTCCATATAGACTTTAAAATTAATTTGTCAATATCTACAAAAGTATCTTGCTGGGATTTTGATTGGAATTGAATTAAATCTGTAGATCAAGTTTGTAAGATCTGACATCATGACAGTACTGAGTCTTTCTATTAGTGAACATGGAGTGTCTCCCGATTTATTCAGTTCTTTAATTTTGTTCATCAGAGTTTTATAATTTTCTTCATGTTGACTCATACATACATTGTTAGATTTATACCTAAGTATTTCATTTTGGATGCTAATGTAAATGACATTGTGTTTTTAATTTCAAATTCTCCTCTTTCATTGCTGACATGTAGACAAGTAGTTGACTTTTGTATATTAACCTTATATCCTTTAGTCTTGCCATATTTGTTTATTAGCTACAGAAGTTTTTTGTTAATCCTTTAAGATTTTCTATATAGATGATTGTGTCATCAGCAAACAATGTTCTATTTCTTTTTTCCCCAAACAATTTCTTTGTTTTCTCATGTGTGTGTTTAGTTGCTCAGTCATGTCTGACTCTTTTGTGACCCCATGGACTACAGCCCACCATGCTCCTCTGTCCATGGGGATTCTCCAGGCAAGAATACTGGAGTGGGTTGACTTGCCCTCTTTCAGGGGGTCTTCCCAATGCAGGGATCAAACCCAGGTCGCCTGCATTGCAGGTAGATTCTTTACCGAGTAAGCCACCAGGGTAACTGGTATTATTATGCTATTTAGAACTTCCAAGATGATGTCAAAAAGGATTGGTGAGAGAGGACATCCTTTACTTGTTCCTAGCCATAGCTGAAACCTCTACTTTATCATCAAGTATGATGTTAGATGTAGGCTTTTGTAGATACTCTTTATTAAGTTGAGGAAGTTCTCCTCTTTTCCTAGTTTACTGAGAGTTCTTTTTCTTTTCATCATGAAAGAGTGTTGGATTTTTGTAAATTTTTTTTCTGAATTTATTGATATGATGGAGAAGCTTATCTTTTAAAGCCTGTTGATGTATTACATTAATTGATTTTCAGATGTTTGACTAGCTTTTCATACCTGGGATGAATTCTGGGTACTGAAAGCCAGTTTAACATTTGAAAATGTTTTATTTACATTTGTAGCCCATGTTTAGTTACATTTTAGGTAAGGTATGGGTTGAGGTTGCACATATTTTGTATTATCATTTCAGCACAATTTGTTGAACAGTCTATCATTTCTCCATTGAATTGTCTTTGCACCTTTGTAGAAAAATAAGACTCAATATAGGAGTTTACTTCTGGATTCTTTCTTCTATTCCTTTGACTTATATATGTATCCATTTGACAATGCCACACGAGGATAGCTATTTTTAAAAATTTGAAAATGTTAAAGTGATTTTTCTTATAAATAGACAACCTGAAATTCTTCTGCATCCTTGATGAATAGAAACGAAACCTTCTGAAGTCAGTTTCTGTATGTATGGCATGAAGATTTGCGTTAGTGAAAATCCAAAGTCCTTTTCTTAAATTTAACTTCCCTTCTCTCCCCTTCCTTTTCCTCCTTGATCCGTTCTTTTTCTTTTCCTCTTCCTCTCTAGCCTTCTCTTCTTTCTCACCTCCTTTCTGTGCCCTGTCTTCCTGTCTTCTTTTTCTCACTCCCATGTTCTTTCCCTTGATGGTCAGTAGATGGTGCTGTGCTGCAACACATACAATTGCTGATTTCCTAAAACTTGTAAATACCATATTATGTCATCATTTAACTCTGTGCCTTCTCTTTGAGAAATGATTTGTTAAATTGTTAATGGAACAACGATGTTCACACTCCTCCCCTTTGAGAAATGAAACCCTAGGTATGGATCAGATCATTTAAAGTGGTCACTGGAAAAGTCAGGAGATAAAAACTTTTGATTAAGACTATTTTTAAAACAGCAGTAGTGAGTAGTGGCCCTGAAAACCCACAATATGGCTCAGTCTGTGTGACATTTGAGTTGGTGTTTGTTTATCCAAGAGCAAAAATATGGATGGCCACTAAGAACATAGGATAGGAAGCCCCTTTGCTCAAAATAAAATCCCAAGGTTAATTTGTTTGTGAATCACAGAGCCAGCTGGCTGCCTTGGCCCAGCTATGACTTTTGTGGTGACAGCTGTTTCTACCAAGATTTGACGGGTGGGAGCAGGGGCAGAGCTGGTGGTTGCAAGATGGAATGCAAGTGGGAGATGGATTGAAAGAATGGACTATGGTTTCTTTAGAAAGGAAATCCATGGGTTTTAGATATTCTCGATTGAAATCATATTTCCTCTAGCTGGACATAGTGCTTTTACTTCTCAGGCCACAATAGGTGGGAGTGCATGGTCAGTCGCTACTTCATGTCTCCTTTGGTTATGATTTAATGGTGGGTGTTTAATTTTCCAAAAGTTTAGCAAACTGTGAAGGTTTCCAGAAAAGGCACTATATTTGCTTGCAAATAACCCAACTTGTATTTCTCTGGCCCCAAAACCCTGAGGGGCTATGGACTCTTGCATGTTTCCTAAAGTCTACTTTTCCAAAGGCCAAATAAAAGGCCCTTTTTTGAGTTGATGGCATCTTCCTAGGGCTTCCACATATAAAACTTACAGTTTATAGTACTTGTACTTTATAACTTACACTTTATAGTACTTTATGGTTTCACAAAGCAATTTTACCAATATCTGAAATTATCCCTTTTCTTAAAAAATAGAGATTTGAATTAGGGCATTGGAGGTCCAAGCCAGAGAGATAGGTGAGGAAGAAATGCATTGGTTAATGATGACCTTTAACCTCATTTACATATCCACTTGGGTGTTTCATCTTAACAGATCCAAGACTGAGCATCCGATATCCATCCCCCATCTGCTTAATTTTCTACCTTCTCTCTCTTAGTGAATCGCTTGTCATCTTTTCAGTTCTCAGCTCTCAAACATTGGGGTTTTTCTTGATTCTCTCTTTGTTACTCTATGCCTGATCTGAAAACAAAACCTGTTGATTCTACCTTTAAAGTATGTTCAGTATCTGATTTCATCTCATCACCTTCCTTGCTACATAAACCCAGGTCTGACTCATCATCATCTCTTGTGTGAATTAGGACATCAGTTTTCTAACAGGTTTCCCTGTTTCAACCCTTGTGCTCACTTCAGTGTAATCTCAGCATAGCAGCCATAGTCGGGCTATTAAAAAGCAAATCTGACCTCTGCCCAGAACCCCCCAGTGGCTCCCATCACCCATGAAGGAGGGGCAAACACCTTACAATGACCTGCAGAGTGATATGGCACTAACCTTTAACCCCTGGGACCCTGTTTTGTTTTACTTACCCTTTCACTCACTACCTCCTCCCTGTTTCTCACACTTGCCAGGAATGTTCATGCCTTGGTATCTGTTCACTTTCTCTTGCCCTTGAAACCTCCTCTCCAAGAAATCATTCTTGATCTCTTAGCCTTCAGATCTTTACTCTGTGCAACCTTCTCACTGTGGGCTTCCCTGGTAATGCACTTTAAAATAGCACTCTCTAATTGTTACCAACCAGGGTTCTTGGCCTCCTTAATAAATAGTATTTGATCAGAGGCCAGACAAGAAATCCAGACAAGGCCTTATTGGGGAACTTGCTGCATGAAGGATGAGTGAAAATGAACAACAGTTTCTCTTGCTTGCTCCCTCCTTGAGTGGGGGGCAAGCTTACCTGGGGTCAGGGTAAAAGTGTGTTCAGGTGTTCAGGTCAGAGGGGTGGCTTAGGTGGTTTGCCCACCCTTTAGGTGGTGCCTGTGGGCAGAGGGCACGTGCAGTACTCTGCTTTTGCTTCAGATTCTTTAGAAATGGCAACTGAGTTTTTTTTTTAATTAATTCATTTTTTATAGATGGATAATTGTTTTACAGAGTTTTGCTGTTTTCTGGGAAACCTCAACATTACTCAGTCATAGGTATACATATATCCCTTCCCTTTTGAACCTCCCTCCCATCTCCCTCCCCATCCCACCCCTCTAGGTTGATACAGAGCCCCTGTTTGAGTTTCCTGAGACATACAGCAAATCCTGTTGGCTATCTATTTTACATATGGTAATGTAAGTTTCCTTGTTACTCTTTCCATACATCTCACCCTCTCCTCCCCTCTCCCCATGTCCATAAGTCTGTTCTCTATGTCCGTGTCTCCATTGTTGCCCTGCAAATAAATTATTCAGTACCATTTTTCTAGATTCCGTATATATGTGTTAGAATATGGTATTTATCTTTCTCTTTCTGACTCACTTTACTCTGTATAATAGGTTCTAGGCTCATCCACCTCATTAGAACTGACTCAAATGTGTTCCTTTTTATGGCTGAGTAATATTCCATTGTGTATTTTGATCTTTTGTACCTTTTTGTCCTTTTGCCCCAACTGTGCATGCACATAGTTATTTTTAATCCCATATAGTTTCTTTGTATTTTGTTGCTCAAGGGGAGGTGTGTCCAGATACAAGCAATGCAGCACTTAAGCGAAGAGTCCCAGGTTCCAGACCTGTTTCATAACCACTTCCTATTCTTTCCCTGGTTTATTTTTTCCAACATATTACAAACATATTATAATCTGTATGTATTCATCCTGCTTTTCATCACCCTCTATTTTCCTAGAATATAAACTCCATGAGGGCAGGATTCTTATCTATTCTATTCCCTATGTTTTCCTCAAACCCTAGACATAGGGGGCCCTCAATAACTGACTAAAGAAATGAATGCTGTTCCCCAGCCCACTTCCATGGTCTGAGGACCTAGCAGAACCACCAAAGGAAAGTGCTATAGCTCAACTAGATTCCTAGGATTGGAAGATCTCCTGGTTAGAAGGACTGGAGCATGGCAATCAGTGCCCTACAATCACCTTGTGAAAAATACTGTCTCATAGTCTTATTCCTGAATACTCTGATTCAATAGGCCTCAGAATCCATATTTTTATGTATTCCCAAGTGATTTTTAATTCTTTAATAGATTTGGAAACCCAGAATTCTAGAGAATGAAATACATATTAAGCACATTCTATGTTCTAGAAATTACGTCAGGGAGTGGCCCCAGTTCAACATCTTATAGGAGAGATGGGTGTGTAAAATGATACTTGTAGTATAATTAATGCTTTCCTGAGGCACTTATTAATTTCAGGGACTGAAGAGGACAAAAAAAGAACATGTGTGGTGTGTACAGGGAAGAATTACCAGAGGAAGTGACTTCTGGTGAAAAAGAAGTGACAGGACAGATGAAGGACAAGGATGCTGTGGACGGAATACAGTTTGGCCTCTGAATTCAAGGTAATTTATAAGGAAAAGGAGTATGTCAAGGCTGTATTTTGTCACCTTGCTTATTTAATTTATATGCAGAGTACATCATGAGAAACACTGGGCTGGAGGAAGCACAAGCTGGGATCAAGATTGCCAGGAGAAATATAGATAACCTCAGATATGCAGATGACACTACCCTTATGGCAGAAAGTGAAGAACTAAAGAGCCTCTTGATGAAAGTGAAAGAGGAGAGCAAAAAAGTTAGCTTAAAGCTCAACATTCAGAAAACTAAGATCATGGCATCTGGTCCCATCACTTCATGGGAAATAGATGGGGAAACAGTGGAAACAGTGGCTGACTTTATTTTTCTGGGCTCCAGAATCATTGCAGATGGTGATTGCAGCCATGAAATTAAAAGACACTTACTCCTTGGAAGGAAAGTTATGACCAACCTAGACAGCATATTAAAAAGTAGAGACATTACTTTGTTAACAAAAGTCCATATAGTCAAGGCTATGGTTTTTTCAGTGGTCATGTATGGATGTGAGAGTTGGACTATAAAGAAAGTGGAGAGCCAAAGAATTGATGCTTTTGAACTGTGGTGCTGGAGAAGACTCTTGAGAGTCCCTTGGACTGCAAGGAGACCCAACCAGTCCATCCTAAAGGAGATCAGTCCTGGGTGTTCATTGGAAGGACTGATGCTGAAGCTGAAACTCCAAGACTTTGGCCACCTGATGCGAAGAGCTGACTCATTTGAAAAGATCCTGATGCTGGGAAAGATTGAGGGCAGGAGGAGAAGGGGACGATGGAGGATGAGATGGTTGGATGGCATCACCGACACAATGGACGTGGGTTTGGGTGGACTCCGGGAGCTGGTGATGGACAGGGAGGCCTGGCGTGCTGTGGTTCATGGGGTCACAAAGAGTCGGACATGACTGAGCGACTGAACTGAACTGAACTAAATACCTGTTTAGATTATATCAGAGTCCAGAACTGCACCTTACTCAGCAAAGGGGGCACAGCTATGCAGTTTACATTTTCCATGGAGTACCTATGTTTCTTTTTGTAGCTCTCTTTTCTAGGGGTCTAGGATTCTAATTGTCTCTGAGATAATAAAAATATACTTCTGACTTGTTTACCTAGTTTCTTTTTAAAAGGGTATAATAATGTCCTTCTTATTATGGAGTAACTTATGTTATTGGACATACTCTTGTCTGAAATGTTTGCATTGAAAAATAAATCACCCTTTAATAGTAATTAAAAAAAATCAGGCAGGCATTAATGATAAGCCAACAGAGAGCTATTCTTAGGGGCTTGAACCTCTGATTTTCCTCAAGTCATGTACAGGAGGAAGACCTTAAGATTGGTGCTAGAATTGGTCTCCAAGGGTTTTCTGCCAATTCATCTCATCTCAGTCTCAGGGGAAATGGTAACCACTTCTCTCTCTTCCAAGCCTTGATATAGGCCTTGGACTAATGTATTGATTTTTATGTGCTGCAGTTACTCCCATTTGTAATATCTTGATTCTACTGCTTTTCCCATCTTTATTGTCTAAGGTAAGTTGTGTTTATTTCTGTGACAAATAAGTCCCAGGTTACAGTGCCTTCACATACCAACATTTTATTTTTTATCCATCTCAAAGTCCAATGTGGGTCTTAAAGGAATATGGGTGGACTGGTTGTCTGGACACAGGCCTCAGTTCCATGTAGTCATTCAAGGATTCACATTTTTTCATGGTTCCTGCAAAGTACAGTCATGACTTCAAATTGTACAGACATCTTCTAGATAGCAGACAAGCAGAAGAGAGAATGGAACAGGTACTCAATTTTAAGATACTTTAAACCAAGGTTGGCATCTTTTTCCTGTAAAGGGACAGATAGTACATATTTTAAGTTTTGGGAATAACATATTTGCTGTTATACGACTCGGCTTTGCTGTTACAGTGTGAAAGCAGCTATAGACAATGTGTTAATGAATGGAGGTGGCTGAGTTCCAAAGGCAAGTGGCCAGCCAAATTTGGCCAGTAAGCTACAATTTGTTGATCCCCACATTCAACCAAAAGGGATGTCTTCCCTTCACATTCCATTGGCAAGAGCCAATCCCACATCCCCACCTAGATACAGGGTGTCAGGGGATGTAGTTTGGCTGTGTGCCCAGAAAGAGGAAACTCTTTGATGAGCAACTAGCCAGTCTCTGACAGATCACATATCAGGGCTAGAGTGTTCAGTGTTTTTTTTTTTTTTTTTTTTTTTTTTTGAGACAGCAGACACAGTGCTATCTAGTTCTGACTTGATTAAGGTCAAGAATGTTCCTTTATAAAACATCACCTCACAAGTTCTATGTGGGGATACTTTGCTTAAGAAAGTTCTAGCAGGTCCTATATTGATCAGGTGGGAAGCTTTCCTTCCAGGTAAAGAGAAGTACTCTCCCAACCAGATTCCTGAAGTGGCACAAGCTCCCAAGACATGATAAGTGGACTTTATTGGGTGGCCAGGATAAGGACCGCTCTGTGTTAACTTTCAAACAAACACCAACTGGGATCCGAAGCCCTCTGCCAATTGATTTCCTTTCTTGTCTCCTTCCAAAGTCCCCAGAGATGGATATAAATCTTGCCCTGTAAGGGTACACCCAAAGATCTAATTATACAAGTAGCAATTCAGTTTGTGGTAAAGTATTTGTTTCTTTGTGCCCTCCCCCCCCCTTGAAGCCTCACCTTTAATTTACTGTTGAATCAGAAACAACAGGTTCTTTCAACAGCTCTGTGAATTAAACAGAGCAAGTGTTTAGTTAAAAATAAATTCAGGGGTGGCTTCTTATATAGGAGTTATAAACAATCTCACAATCCCAGCCCTGAAACCTCATACTCTATGTTTGGTTGGTTGATAGGTTTGGTGCAGTAAAGGCTCCAGTTCTCTTCCTTGTATTAGGTCTGACCTGGTGACTCATTTTGGTCAACAGAATGTGGTAGAGACCTGGGTTTCCACTGTCTCTCAAAACTCTGCTGCTCTCATCTGCAACAGTCTGGACTAGCCAGGTAGAGGATGGAAGATAAAATGAAGCAGAGGACAGCTGTCCTAGCTGAGGCCTTCTCAGAACGGCTGGCCTGCCAGTGCCTCCAGATTCTTCTAAGAGTCCAGCCCAGAAAAAAGGAATTTGCCGAGGAAATAAACTAAAGATTGATTGAACAGGACTCAATGGCACATCTTCAGATTTGTAGTCCAGGGTCTTACCACAACTTGCAGAGACAGGCAATTTCTGTGATCTCATGGTTTTCACTGCAATCTCCTTTTGGTTTTCATCATTTTACAGTAATCTCTTTACTGGAGGGTGGACCTGAGGCCATGTTATTATTAGCTGATAAACTTGAGTGTGTTGCTTAACCTTTTGGCTTTAGTGTTTTCCCCAAATACTGCTAATGGCATCACTCTGTTACTCAGAAAAATTACCTCTGATTTACCCTATGTGAGATTTCCCACATCAGATAAGTTGCAGAAGTCTCTTCATTTTATATCAATCATGTCTGACCTTTACCCCATTGATATCAGCCAATTTAAGCTTCCATTACCTCTCAGAGTTTAGAGCAATAACATAAATGTCTACCTGTTTCTTTGGGACTCCTTGAATCCATCCTGCCTAAGAACTCTGCAGGTGTTTATAAAGCTCAGCTCAGCCTGGTATTGTCCAGGATAAGCCCCTCTGATTCCTCACTGCTTCTCTGAGTGTGAAGGTCTGAAAATAATTACAGACACCTTTATCACTTTTCCTTTAAGGATACCTCCATCCACCTTTGCCAGGGATTGTCCCACCTTCCGCCTCATGTCTCACTGCTCAGTTCGGTTTAGCATTTGTCCTGCCCCCTTTCACTCTCAAAACTGAACCAGCTTGGATGGTAAACTACATGATAATACTCTATACCTTTAACTATTTTCTTTCTGTGGTCTTTATCCTGATCTGAAATTCCCGATCTATTTCTTTGAGGGACTAAATGCATGACATCTTCCTCAACGCTTGTGCTTCCTACTTGTAAGATTTTAGTAAAAATGAAAGGTGTGGAGAGAGAGGTGGGGGGTGTTAACCAGCAAGAAGGGACAATTTTAAACTCTGACCCCACAGAGGGAGGCAGGGCTCCAGTATATTTCTTATGTAAATTTTGTGATTGCTCTGATGTGAGCCATTTTACCCCTACATTACATCATTCTTATTGTAAGATGTAAAGAAAGGCTTTGTGATCCTTGGGTCAAGGAAGATTGGCAATTTGCTCACTTCTGGGGACTGAAAAAAAAGACCAATTGATAGAAGTGGTGGGAACGGAAAATTGGTCCTGGGCCTTCTTGGGTGGCAGGTGCAGCCTTGCTCTGCAAATTCTCCTGAGAAATTTGCACCAACATGAACCCTGTTTTTCTTCCCTGGAGAGACAGATCTGCTGGAATATCTGTTTTAAGAAGCATGATGAGCACTCAAGGAGAAGAGTCTCAGGACCCTGAGATGTTGTTACATGTGTGATTGTGCATGTATGAATATCTCCTCAATCTCTTCAGCAGTATTAGGATAGCAGGCTAATTATGTTTTATCATCATACAAAACATAAAATGCATTTCCAGTTCTAAATAAATGAGTAGTGTCTATTCCAGTGTTGAGTGAGAGAACTTCAGGCAAAGATGTGACAGCTCCCAAGAGCAGTCTATTTTTGTGGAAGAGATGATACAACCCTATTGCCTATAGTTAAACCAAAGACATTTTAAAATCACTACTATAGGTTGTATTACCAGGAAAAATCAGAATCATATCTGGCATTGGAGGTCATTCTAGATTAGAAAAATGTAAGAAAATGAAAAATAAATAAGTTGTGGTCATTATCTGATAAGAAATCCTGTTTATCCCTACTCCTGGCATCTTTCCTTTTTCTTATTTATTTATTTAGTGAAAGGGAAAGGACTTGGGGCAGTCAGAAAACAGATATGCAGGAAAGGGGATTTACCAATGGGGACAGATGTTTTTCTAACTTTGAAAAGGTATAAGGTTGAAACTGGACTTTCAATGCTAGAGATAGGCACAGGGGGTTATGGGCACTTGGGGACTTCTTGTCCACTTAATATTTTTTGAAGTTTAATATCTCAGCAGTGAAAGGAAACAGAAGCAGCTAATTCTGAACCTCCTCTCTCTTTCCTGACCCCTGGGACCTAGGCACAATAGGGTGAGTTCAGGACTTAGTAAGGTCTTCACTCCCTGTTTCCTGTCTTTTGTTAGTTTTAATCTGACACTTAAACATACTTCAATGTGGACTTTTGTGTGGAAAATGCCTCTTTTTTTTTTTTCTGCTCCTGAGGAATGCCAGCCAAGAGATGGGAAAAATAGAATAAAGTTCTAATCATATGTAATATGTATCTTAAGAAGTGATGTGATGTTTTATTTTTAGACATGAGAAGTAGACTGGTGACATTGTAATAACCTTTTCTTAGAAAGAATCTGAACTTCAGTCCTAGGAAGAGGGTGTACTCCTTGTGTTCCTTTCAAGTGTGCATATTTCCATAAGAAATTCACACTGCAAGGCTCCTGGTACCACATCTTGTGTTTGTAGATGGAGGCTGATGCTGGGGTACTTGCTTTTGGGAAAGCGAGACCTCTTCTCACTTTCGGGAATGATGTGGTCAGCACTACCAAATGCACACATCTTCTGGGTATGTGTTCTGGGAAGGGGTGAGGCAAGACTCCTTCATGATCCAGTAAAATATTTTCTTGGTTTGTAAACTATGCCCTTGAGCTAGTTGATCGAGTTACCTGGTCAGTCATTTCGGTGGATCATCAGTTGACTGTGACTTGTAGCTCAGTCAGTAAAGAATCTGCCTGCAATGCACGAGATCCGGGTTCGATTCCTGAGTTGGAGACATCCCCTGGAGAAGGAAATGATAAACCACTCCTGTATTTTTGCCTGGAGAAGCCCATGGACAGAAGAGCCTGGCAGGCTACAGTCTATGGGGTCACAAAAGTCTGACATGACTGAGTGACTAAGCACAGTGGGCCGTTAGCTTTGGAATTTTGCTTAATGTGATCTTCTCAGCTGCAGTTATAGAGAAATGTTCTTATTTCCACTTGAATAAGTGGGACCATGTCTGGGGGGAATGATACAAATGCTTTAGTTAGAGAGAAAGATGGAAAAGCAAATAACAGGCAAGGGTGAGTAATAATGATTAAGCAACACAGTTAACATTGTGCCCTTATGACCACATGTTTAATAGAATGTGGTACATACTTCTGATGCAGAAACCTAAAAAAAGAATTACCATATGGAAAACATATTGGCTACAATGAATTGGTGACATTTTAACATATGTATATGCATATGTGTATATTAATATGTATGTATACCAGGCAACCATCTGCTTTAAAGGGCTCTATTGTATTATTCTGTAGATGTTTTCTTTGGTATTATTATTTTACCAGATATAGTCATTTCACTTTCATATTGCCTCACAACTATTATATTAGGCAATTCAATAGAAAACATTGTCTATATTCTATTAACACATACTCAGCCTATACTGGTCTTCCCTGGTAGCTCAGTGGTAAAGACTCCACATGCCAATGCAGTAGATGCTGGCTCAATCTCTGGGTCAGGAAGATCCCCTGGAGAAGGAAATGGCAACCCACTCCAGTATTCTTATATGAGAAATTCCATGGATGGAAGCGCCTGGTAGGCTACAGTTCATGGGGTTGCAAAAGAGTCAGATACAACTTAGTGACAAAGCAACTAGCAACAAACAACAGACATTATTTGGTAGCTTATATGCAGATATAGAAAATATATTCAGTGATAGTGTCAAAGCATACTTTCAAAAAGGTAAAATCATGAATTATACAAATATAAAATGAGTACATATGAAGATTTAATTTTACTCAATAAATGAGGGAACAAATAAGATGTCAAAACATGTCCACATGAGAATTTTGCTTACATAAGCAAAATAAACTATTTTGGGGGGACTTATATAAGCCACTTGTGCTTCTATGGGCAGGGATTATTCATATTGCTTATCATTTTCTACAAATTTACAGTCACTCCTATAGAGTGTAATCTTTAAAAAATATATTTCTGAACCAGGAAGAAATAGAAAGCATGAAAATACCAATCACAAGCACTGAAATTGAAACTGTGATAACAAATCTTCCAACAGACAAAATCCGAGGGCCAGAGGGCCTCCCAGGTGACGTTGACCAAAATTTAGAGAAGAGCTAAACCTATCCTGCTCAAACTCTCCCAGAAAATTGCTAAGAAAACAAAATTCTCAAATTCATTCTATGAGGCCACCATCACCCTAATACTAGACAAAGATACCACTAATGCTAGCTAGACAAAGATACCACAGAAAAGAAAATTACAGACCAATATCACTAATAAACATAGATGTAAAAATTCTCAACAAAATTTTAGCAAACAGGATGCAACAACACTTTAAAAGGAACATATACCATGATGCTTTTGAACTGTGGTGTTGGAGAAGACTCTTGAGAGTCCCTTGGACAGCATGGAGATCCAACCAGTCCATCCTAAAGGAAATCAGCCCTGAATATTCATTGGAAGGACTAATGCTGAAGCTGAAATTCCAATAATTTGGCCACCTGATGTGAAGAACTGACTCATTTGAAAAGATCCTGATGCTGGGAAAGATTAAAGGTGGGGGGAGAAAGGGACGACAAGGGATGAGATGGTTGGATGGCATCACCAACTCAATGGACATACGTTTGAGTAGTCTCTGGGAGTTGGTGATGGACAAGGAGGCCTGGCATGCTGCAGTCCATGGTGTCACAAAGAGTTGGACGTGACTCAGCAACTGAACTGAACTGAATCATGATATAGTGGGATTTATCCCAGGGATGCAAGGATTCTTCAATATATGCAAATCAATCAATGTGATCCACTATATCAACAAACAAAGATAAAAACCATATGATCATCTTTCAACAAAATTCAGCAGCCACTTATGATAAAACCCCTCCAGAAAGTAGGCATAGAAGAAACCTGCCTCAACATAAGAAAGGCCATAAATGACAAACCCAGAGCAAACATTTTTCTCAATGGTGAAAAACAGAAAGCATTTCCTCTAAGATTAGAACAAGACAAGGGTGCCCACTCCTGTCACTATTATTCAACATAGTTTTGGTAGTCCTAGCCATGGCAGAGAAAAAAAAGAAATAAAAGGAATCCAGATTAGAAAATAAGAAGTAAAACTCTCACTGTTTGCAGATGTCTTAATACTCTACATAGAAAACACTAAAGATGCCACCAGAAAATTACTGGAGCTAATCAATGAATATAGTATAGTCACAGGATATAAAATTAATCACTTGAATTCCTATACACTAACAATGAAAAATCAGAAAGAGAAGTTAAGGAAATAATCCCATTTAATACTGCAACAAAAATAATAAAATATCTAGGAATAAACATACTGAAAGACACAAAAGACCTGTATGCAGAAAACCATGACACTGATGAAAGAAATCAAAGCTGACATAAACAGATGGAGATATATACCATCTTCTTGGATTGAAAGAATCAATATTGTGAAAATTAACTATACTACCCAAAGTAATCTACAGATTCTGTGCAATCACCCTCAAACTACCAATGGTATTTTTCACAGAACTAGAACAAAAAAAGCCACAATTTGTATGAAAACACAAAAGACCCGGAATAGCCAATGCAGTCTGAGGAAAGAAAAATGGAGCTGGAGGACAAATCAACTTTCCTGACAACAGACTATACTACAAAGCTACAATCATCAAGACACTATGTTACTGGCACAAAACAAAAATAGAGACCAATGGAACAAGATAGAAATCGCAGAGATAAACACACACCTATGGGTAACTTATCTTTAGCAAAGGAGGCAAGAATATACAATGGAGAGAGGACAGCCTCTTCAATAAGTGGTCCTGGGAAAACTGGACAGCCACATATACAAGAATGAAATTAGAACACTTCCTAACATCATACACAAAAATAAACTCAAAATGGATTAAAGACTTAAATATAAGGCCAGAAAGTGTAAAGCTCTTAGAGGAAAACATAAGCAGTACACACTTAGACATAAATGACAGCAAGATCCTTTTTGACCCACCTCCTAGAGCAATGGAAATAAAAACAAACAAATGGGACTTAATTAAACTTGAAAACTTTTGCACATCAAAGGAAATAATAAACAAGGTGAAAAGACAACTCTCAGAATGGGAGAAAATAATTGCAAGCAAAACAACTGGCAAAGGATTATTCTCTAGAATGTATAAGCAGCTCATACAGCTCAACATCACACACACAAAAAATAGCCCAAACAAAAATGGGCAGAAGACTGAAACAGACATTTCTCCAAAGATGTACAGATAGTTAACAAACACATGAAAAGATGCTCAACATCTCTCATTATTAGAGAAATGCCAATCAAAACTACAATGAGGTATCACTTCACATCAGTCAGAATGGCCATCATCAAAAAATCTACAAACAATAAATGCTGGAGAGGGTGTAGAGAAAAGGGAACCCTCTTGTACTGTTGGTGGGAATGTAAGTGGATACATCCACTGTGGAGAACAGTATGCGGATTCCTTAAAGATCTAGGACTAGAACTAACATATGACCCAACAATCCCACTACTGGGCATATACCCTTAAAAAACCATAACTGAAAAAAACACATATACCCCAGTGTTCATTGCAGCACTATTTACAATCGCTAGGACATGGAAGCAACTTAGATATCCACTGACAGATGAATAGATAAAGAAGACATGGTGTATATATACAATGGAGTATTACTCAACCATAGAAACATTTGAATCAGTTCTACTGAGGTGGATGAAACTAGAGCCTATTATACAGAGTGAAGAAAGCAGAAAGAGAAAAGCAAATATCATATATTAATACATACATATGGAATCTATAAAAATGGTACAGATGAACCTTTTTGCAAGGCAGCAGTGGAGACTTAGACGTAATGAACAGGCTTGTGGACACAGTGGGAGAAGGAGAGGGTGGGATGAATTGAGAGAGTAGCATGAAAACATATACATTACCATATGTAAAATAGATAGCCAGTGGGAACATTCTGTATGATGCCAGGAGCTCAAAACTAGTGCTCCATGACAACCTAGAGGAGTGGGATGGGGTTGGAGATGGGAAGGAAGCTCAAGAGGGTGGGGACATATGTATACTTATGCCTGACTCATGTTGATGTATGATAGAAGCCAACACAGTATTATAAAGCAATTATCCTGCAATTAAAAAAAATTTTTTTAAAAAATGCTGTGACAAGGACCTGGGGGCAGAGGATCAGAACTCTACCACCGGCCCCCAGCCACTAAACATTCTAACAATTTGAGCAGAAAAATTGGATTCACTGCTTTTGGAAAAGACAATCAATTGCCTGACATACTTTTTTCTGCCACTATTCTTTACCTCTGATCCTTTCTTTTTGTCTCCCTACCTCTTTCTCCACATTTTCCTTCCTCCTTCTTCTCCTTCTCTGTGCCCCATGTCCCGCAGGTAAGCACTCTAGGAAACACCTGCTCCATGTAAAACGTACTGTGATGCTCCTGAAAAATCAGTGAGGTTGGGAAGTGTTTGATTTTCAAGGCAATTCTGGACAAACACTGACACATTCCTACTCTCTGTTTCTTATTTTTATTTATTTATTTATTTATTTTTCATTTATTTTTATTAGTTGGAGGCTAATTACTTTACAATATTGTAGTGGTTTTTGTCATACATTGACATGAATTAGCCATGGATTTACATGTATTCCCCATCCTGATACCCCCTCCCACCTCCCTCTCTACCCGATCCCTCTGGGTCCTCCCAGTGCACCAGGTCCGAGCACTTGTCTCGTGCATCCAACCTGGGTTGGTGATCTGTTTCACCCTAGATAATATACATGTTTCGATGCTGTTCTCTTGAAACATCCCATCCTCGCCTTCTCCCACAGAGTCCAAAAGTCTGTTTGTTTCTTATTTTTAAATCAACTACAAAAGCACCATGACATCACCCTAAGCAAGGTAAAATGTGATGCTGTTTTCTGCTTTATAATTATCACACACCAGCCTAAGTTTCCTGATCCCTCTGAAAAGTTGCTGCTGCGAGCTGTGTGTTATGCCAGGATTCATGACCTCCGGAGGAGAGGATTCTGATCTGGGGTCAGAGGCAAGGCTTGACTACTTGGTGCTTTTTGTGTAGCAAAGTTTTATTAGAGTATAGTAGAGATAGTGAAAGCTTCTGACATAAACATCAAAGGGGGACAGAAAGAGTTCCCCCTTGCTAGTTTTTAGCGAGGCGTTTTATGTCTGTTAGCAAGTTTCTTACCAGATAAAAGAAACACCTCAAGGCTGAGGGGTTTCACCAGGCCCCTCTCTCACAATATGCATTTTTGAGATAGGATGGTACAAGGTTTGTCATTCCTGGCCATAAAACAATTGACGTGAATACTGGTTTGTTGAGCCATTATTAGCCCAAGTTTTGAGAAAGGAAAAAAAAAAAGTTAGACTTAGGAAGAACTGATTTCATCAGCAGAGAAGGGAAATAAAAACCCTGCCACTTGCAGTTTATTTCCTCCTGCTGCTTGGGGACCTCTGGCCTTCCTACCTGTTACCCTCTTCTCACCTCTTAGGACTAGAATCCCTTTGCTCCCATTGACAGGCATTTACAGATCATTTCCCAGGGTTGCTTGTTTCCTCAGATGGCTAATTTGGTCCATTTGCCTTGACTCATGCTGGTTTCCTCTCTAGGGGGTGAGATTTTTCTGACAATATTAATTTTTTAAAAAGCAATAGTAGTGGGCAAAGATGGAGGAGGGAGTGAGAAGAGGCACCTGGTGTAGCTTCCAATATTCTAAATTCATCACAGTCCCACCAGAACTCCCAGTGAATTCAGTAAAGGTGATTTTATCCAAATGTCTGGATAAATTTAATCTGTTTAAGACAATTCACATTCAAGTGTGAAATGATCAATAACCAACCCAGCTAATCTTGGTGTTCATTTCAAAAGAGATTATTAATCAGAAGGAATCTCAAACTGAGTCAGTTTGGAGTACTAAGTAGAAGGAAAGAAATTAAAGCAGCTTAACAGGAAGATGCTTGATCAATTAATATTGACCACATCCAAAACCAAAATCATTATTCACTGTATAACAAGAATAACTCTGGGCAAGTTGAAACAATAAGCTCTTGGTTCTTTTATTTCTTTATTTATTTATGGCTAAGGCATGTGGGATCTTCGTTCCTTCACCAGGGATCAAACCTGGGCCCCCTGCAGTGAAAGTTCAGAGTCCTAACCACTGGATCACCAGGGAATTCCCTAAACTCCTGGTTCTGATTGCTGTGATTGACCATCCTAGGTTGAGTTTATATGTCCCTGAAGTGAGGGGCTTCAATAAGATAAGGATAAAGCTATGAGAAATGAGAAAGCTCTTGTATCATTCATTTTCATATTATAATTACAAAAGGAGAAAAGAAGAGAAAAGAAAAGGAAAAAGAAATCTAGCTGGAAAAAAGTCTGCAAGTAACACATGCTCATGGTGCAAAAATTAATATCTCCAATCCAACTAAAGCAAAGCAGAATGATGCAACATTCAATTGTACAGTGTCACAACGTGATGATGGAAGTTCCCCTCTGCACCTTCAGGAACCATGCTCCCATTCATTTCTCAGAGGGAAGTAGTGTTAATTTCTTGTATATCTTTCCCAAAATGTTCTTAGGGCATTGCATTAGCTAAGGTTCTTTTGGTTTCAGGCCACAGAAATAAACTCTAGCTGACTTAAGCCACAAAAAAGAGTTTACTGGAAGGATGCTGGGGTATTTTGCAGAACTGAAGCAGGATTAAACCCCTAAATCTTTGGAAGGAGTATACTAGAGGAAAGTTACAAGACAAGAGGATTGCCTGCTAATATGACTTTGCTACAGAGATTCTCAGCCTCTGATTCTACTGTTTAAATTTCAAATCTGATTGGTCAAACTACAATAAGCAAGTGAGCTCTAATGTGCCTGGATGCACGGGGGCAGAAAAATTAGGAAATGGGCAAATCTCAAAGAGTAGGTAGTTGGGGAAATTTTCTGGACTGGTTAAATAGTAACTTGTAAGGCCAAAACCATGAAGAATCTCTGAAACATCATGTTAACATAAGTATGTTTACATTTACTCACATATAAATCACACACCCACACTATGTGTATTTGATTCTAAGACAACTATCTTTCACATTTTAGTTAGCTATGAAGTCAGAGGTATAGTTTA
Source organism: Cervus elaphus (assembly GCF_910594005.1). Taxonomy (NCBI): domain Eukaryota; kingdom Metazoa; phylum Chordata; class Mammalia; order Artiodactyla; family Cervidae; genus Cervus; species Cervus elaphus. The sequence goes on along the minus strand of NC_057837.1, from coordinate 50,400,944 downwards.
TAATTGATAACTATGTTAGCATTAGAGGGTAGTTTTAATACAAACCATTTCTTTTGTTTGTTTCTCTGTGTCATATAAAATAATGAAACCTTTCCAGTTTGGCATTTTAGTAACTTGTGCAGTGGAAAAAATACTGTTTTTTCTTGAACCTAGTGTCACTTATGGATACATTGCATACATGGAACTATTTTTGGAAATCCCTACATTAAAAACTAATACCAAAAATCTTTGTAGAGAAGCCTCTTGGCCATTATAATTCAATTAAACTTTACATAAACACCATAGAGTTTATTTTGGAAGAAAAGTACAAAGCTAGGTACTGTGGGTTAAATGTGACTCTATTTTTGCTCTCAAGATAATTACAAATTGACATCTTTATTTTGAAATTCTAGCTTCCAGAACTGTGAGGGAATAAATTTCTGTTCTTTTAAGGCATCATGTTTATGATCATTTGTTATAGCCATCCTAGGGAACCTAAAATACCTTGGGAGAGTCATATAGTGTTGTAAAAGTACAAAACATAATGAAGTATGTTGGATCTTTTTTGAGATCTGGTTTTAGTGGCAGAAGGGGCATTATGAGTCTGAAGCTATGGATCGTTAGTAATTTAATTCCTCAAATACAGTCTGAGTTTCTATTTAATCAGCAGCTGGTAGAACTTCTCCTTTTTACTAAGATGGAATAGTTATATTTGCCACTTTAGCTGAAATAACAATAAACAAATGAAATAACAACAACAGATGAAATAAATGAAAAGATGAATTTTTAAGACATTAGTCATCTGGCAATGTTGGACAGTGATACCTGAGAGATAGAAAATGAGAGTGGTGAGATCTGTGATTGGCCCAGTTTACTGTCTTGAGAGAAGCATGGAGGCAGAACCCAGGAAGAGCTTGGTGGATGATATGACTAGGGGAGACAGAGCAGAAAGTCTGCGGAAACCAAGGTGTTAAAAAGACAGAGTACCGGAGGGGAAAGGAATATATATGCATGAGAATCACACACACTGATGCATATAGCTCTAGTGCATTAATTTTCATCAAATGTTGTATAGTCTGCTTCAATGTACCACTTTTCACAGTAATTCATCAGTATTTAGGACTTCTACTCCAAAGATCCTTTGGCATGTACTACATGTGCTTCATCTGATTTCTACCTGAGAGCATACAATAAGCCATTATGTAAAGATTGAATGCAAAAGGAGAAGGCAGCAGAGGAGTGAGACGGTTAGATAGTATCAGAGACTCACTGGCCGCTAAGTCATATTCAGTCTCTTACAGCCACTGTGTGCTGAACAGGCCTCTGCTTCCTTCAGTTCTGCTGAATGAGGAGGGTCTGACCAGTCCTGGTATTTGTGATGAGGACCAGTGCATGACAAGAAGACCAGGACTTGAATGCGGAGAGGAGGAGGGAAAGGATTAGCAAAAAGCAATCAACTATCATATTAATGTGATGAAGTGGTGAAGTAGGAAAGAGGGAATGAATGTCTGGAGGTTTAGAGGGGAATACGCTTTTGCTCTTTTGAAGAAAGTGCTTTGGTGGTTTCTACTTAAGTCAATGGATGAAAGCAGAAAATGAATTATTTTTCTAAAATATTTCTGGAGACTGTCCTCTTTAGTGAATTTTAAAAAGTGCAAATAAAGAATTCAGGTTATTTGAGAGTTCTTATTTTTGCATGAACTGTGTCCATTTCACTGTTCTCTCAGTCTGAATTCAGAGAGATAACATAGACCAGTGTATAATAGGACTTCAGCAGACATTGAGTCCTCATGGTTTGGTTGAAACCATATTACAGTTCCCATAATTATGGGACTTTAGAAAATATTTCATTTGTTTCAGGTAACCCCTCTCAGAAGCAGAATTATAATTTAGAGTCTCAAGGGGGATCTCATCTATCTCATCTGTAAGTCGTAGTTCATCAGGTGGGTCTTTCCTCGACTCTTTGATCTAATGAGGTTTTTTTTTTTTCTGCAGTATTTTCTATTTCCTATCAGATTTTCTTATTGTTTGCTTCATGATGGATAGCTTCAACCCCTTTAGATTCCTAAACCAAAGCTGTCAGCTAAGGTCTGTAATGCTCAAATAATGAACCATGGATTCTTTTGTTTGGTGTGTTTCTCTAGGGTAGATCTGTCTGTAGAAAGGTTGACGTTCAAATGTTCGGAATGGACACAGAGAGAAATACTGAAGGGTACATCTCATCAGAACCACTGGAAAGGGAAAAATGAACTTACTTGAGTCTGGTGGTCATGAGTGTGCCCTCTTCTAGGAAAATTTGATCCTGAAAGTCATTTTCTACTAGGTATGGAGGCTATTTTCCAAGACCCTTTATACATACAGGTGGGGCAGTATTAACACATTATTTATATTAATAATTCAATGTTATCTCTCATAACTAATATGCTGCAAATATTGAGCTGACGAGCAGCTGTGTAGCTACTCATATCTGAAATAAACAAAGAGCTAGTGTCTGTGAAAAGAAAGAGCTCAATTCATAACAAAATTGCATATATTTCTAATATAGGAAATACAGCTACTTTGCAAAGTTCTCTCTAGGATAGTGGGAGATATTTTATACACTCAGCATTCACCAGTTCTAACTTTGCAAGCAGAATCTATTTCAAATATTTTAGGGATATTTTTTCTTTTTTGTTCTGTTTTGTTTTTGCTCTCCTTAAACTGGATGGCCGAGGACTGCCTTCTGGAGGTCAAGCACATGATTGACAGCTGAGCTCGGAGCTCTGGTCTGAGCAATCAGAAAGCATCAGGCAATGGTGCAGACAGGAAGAACAGGAACATTGGGTAGGAAAGGGCCAAGGGCCTGGGTTTGGCAGTCTTACCACATGTCAGAAGTGGGGTTTGAGGAGGCTGAAGATGAGGTGGATGGAAGCCAGAGAAAGACAAGTGATAGTGGGGGGTTCCGAGGGACATGGAGGGAATTGGGAGAGTGACATACAGAATGTTGGAACTCTGGGGCATGACAGACTCTTTCTGTTGGGTCTGCACGTAGAGAAACTGCCATGGCTCAGTCCTAAACTGAAGTCACCAGGCTGATTGAAGGAAAAGGTGGGAGGCATTGTTTCGAATATTCTGCCATTACTTTTCAACACCCTGGAGCTCTTTTGGCGGGTTCTCTCCATCCAGGTGTTCTCTCCATCCTCCCTTCTTCTGAACTCCAGCACAGCACAAGGTCACCCACATTGTAGCAATCGCCTTACTCCAAACTTTTCTTTCCGATTTTTCTGCTTTCCCCCAATCTGATTCCCTCTGCTCATGACCTTGATCCCTCCTGGAGCTAATTTGATGGCAGACTGTAGCCAGAGGTGTCGATAATGACTGGTACTGTCTTCATGTTTCTTCCTTCTTTGATCCCATTGTACTCTCCCTCAGAGAGTAAAGAGGGAATTCCAGTAAATTAGGCAGGAAAGAGGCCTTTCCTTGATTCTTTCAGATTCCAACTTACTGCTTTGTCCATCAGCGAGGACCAATTCCTTAGCTGTAGTTTAGGAAAAATAGAAGAAAGGATGGATATTGCTGGCAGCAGAGTCAATCAGAGGGGCTTGGTGGAGAAAGAAGATCAGTGGGGTTGGATGAGGGCTTGGTTAGAGAGTCTCCATAGACCAGCTTGAGGTGATAAACAAAATATTCTAAAGGTTTGGTAAGTGACTGAGGTAATTCCATAAACTAGTCCTGTTTTAATCTATGGCTTGAGCTAATGGATTTCTCCAGGATACTTTCTCTTTTCTATTTCTCTGTGAGTGTAGCCCAGCCTTCTGTTCTGCTAATGTTCATTGGTTCTGTTACTGAGTCTGGGATGGAAAAGGTTGCTTAGGTGTCAGCCAAGACACTCCCTCTGTTTGGGGGAGAAGAAGCTGCCAGCCCGACTATCCACTTCCTGCCAGCTTAAGGAGCTTATGACTCAGATTCAAGCAAAACACTGAGCTGAAGCAAAAAGAGAGGGAGGGAGCCTCAACTCAGAAGAAGGCTCCAGTGCCAAACTGCATCGCCGAACATTCAACTCAGCAGAAGCCATCATGCCGGAAAGTGAGGTGACTGTATGTTCATTCTCTGCTTTGAATACACACACACACACACACACACATTCACACAAGCTTCCTCCTCTTTCTCTCTCACAGACACATTTCTCCCTGATCAGGAATTCTGAGGCTATTGTACCTTCCTGTAAAGAAAAAAGCTACTTTCGGAAGCTGGGGTTATTTTTAAGCGTCTCTCAGGTTTCATGATAACAGAAAAGTCCCTACCAGAAAGAATGATTCAGCTGGTGTTTCCAGTTGTCCCTTCTTGTTGTGTGTCACCCTAGTTTCCATTCCTCATGGAGGGAGGTGTCAGGGGAAGACAACAGACATTCCTTGGAAATAACACGAAACCCAGACACTTGTGTTTTAAAGTCCTCTGTTTCCAGTAGCTTCCTGAATATTCTCTGGTGGCTGAGTGGCTGCCAGAGTTGACTTGCTGGTCATTTGGGAGGTGAACTCTATCCTGAGGAAAGGCAGGAGATGAATTAGAGACATCTCCATTCTTTCTCTTCCTTCCTCTTTCCATTACTTGTGGACATGTCCACACCACCACACCTCCCCCAGTTGTCTCTTTGTGAGTAAACATTACTTATTTCCCTCCAAGTGTCTTACCTCCATGTAATAAAGAGAAATGTATGATCTTTGCAGTTAAAACTATACCAAACTATACACTTTTCTGTTAAACATAATTTACAGTGTAACTACTTTATGTATATAGCATGCACAACCTTCCCATTCAAATTTTATTTATGTTACTGTCATTGAAGAAACCCTGAAAACTTTCACAGTCAACTCTATAGGACCAGATGCCTTAAAGCCCATTGGAAAGCTTTCAGATTCAGCTTGTTTCTAGTCTCATCTTACCTGGCATTACTGCTCCTTTTTAAACTGGCTGGACTGGTCGACTTAATCCTCCAGCCTGATTTAATCACTTCTCTCTTTGAAATCCCCTCTTCTAACCTCTGTCTAATCCTCAGTTCAGTTCAGTTCAGTGGCTCAGTCGTGTCTGACTCTGCAATCCCATGAATCACAGCACGCCAGGCCTCCCTGTCCATCACCAACTCCCGGAGTTTACTCAAACTCATGCCCATCGAGTCGGTGATGCCATCCAGCCATCTCATCCTCTGTTGGTCCATTCTCCTCCTGCCCCCAATCTCTCCCAGCATCAGGGTCTTTTCCAATGAGTCAACTCTTCCCATGAGGTGGCCAAAGTCTTGGAGTTTCAGCTTCAGCATCAGTCCTTCCAATGAACACCTAGGACTGATCTCCTTTAGGATGGACTGGTTGGATCTCCTTGCAGTCCAAGGGACTCTCAAGAGTCTTCTCCAACAGTTCAAAAGCATCAATTCTTTGGCGCTCAGCTTTCTTCACAGTCCAACTCTCACATCCATACATAACCACTGGAAAAACCATAGCCTTGACCAGACGGACCTTTGTTGGCAAAGTAATGTCTCTGCTTTTTAATATGCTGTCTAGGTTGGTCATAACTTTCCTTCCAAGGAGTAAGCATCTTTTAATTTCATGGCTGCAGTCACCATCCGCAGTGATTTTGGAGCCCCCAAAAATGAAGTCTGACACTATTTCCACTGTCTCCCCATCTATTTCCCATGAGGTGATGGGACCAGATGCCATGATCTTAGTTTTCTAAATGTTGAGCTTTAAGCCGACTTTTTCACTCTCCTCTTTCACTTTCATCAAGAGGCTTTTTAGTTACTCTTCACTCTCTGCCATAAGGGTGGTGTCATCTGCATATTGAGGTTATTGATATTTCTCCCAGCAATCTTGATTCCAGCTTGTGCTTCTTCCAGCCCAGCGTTTCTCATGATGTACTCTGCATGTAAGTTAAATAAGCAGGGTGACAATATACAGCCTTGACATACTCCTTTTCCTATTTGGAATCAGTCTATTGTTCCATGTGCAGTTCTAACTGTTGCTTCCTAACCTGCATACAGGTTTCTCAAGAGGCAGGTCAGGTGGTCTAACTCAGACCCATGTCCATCCATTATCTTTATTGGAGACGAAGGAAGAGGATAAGAATAAGGAGGGCAGAAAGAAAGAATCAATATATTAAAGTCTGAGGGGAAAGACGCCTGGTTATGTTATGTGATGTTCTTTGGGAGAGTCTGTCATTGACCTAAGGAAGGTATTATAGGTATCCCCTCCTGCCAATGTTCTGAAAAGCTCAGAAAGTGAGATTTATCAATACAGCAGGAGATTTCAATTCCAGTCAGAAAACATATTACCTTTATTCTGGAGTGAAGCCAAATTTTTCATGTCTGACAATGACAGTTATGGGGGAAGTCAAAAGGTAGTTTAGTGGGCATGGCTATGGTGAAAGAGGAAGTAGTTTAAAGAACTAAATGGTGGTTGCAAATTAGCCTGAGAGTTGTAGCTCTTTTATTCTTGAGGAATTCTCTTTTTAAAAAAGTAAAGCCATCATCAAAAGTCTATAAACAATAAATGCTGGAGAGGGTGTGGAGAAGAGGGAAACCTCTTACACTGTGGGAATGCAAACTATGGGAATCTCACTATGGAGAACAGTATGGAGATTCCTTAAAAAACTGAGACTAAAACTACCATATGACCCAGCACTCCCACTACTGTGCATATAACCTGAGGAAACCAGAACTGAAAAGATACATGTACCCCAGTGTTCACTGCAGCACTATTTACAATAGCTAGGGCATGTCTATAGACAGATGAGTGGATAAAGCAGTTGTGGTACATATTCACAATGGAATATTCAGTTCAGTTCAGTTCAGTTGCTCAGTCGTGTCTGACTCTTTGCGACCCCATGAATCACAGCACGCCAGGCCTCCCTGTCCATCACCAACTCCTGAAGTTTACCCAAACTCATGTCCATCAGTTGGTGATGCCATCCAGCCATCTCGTCCTCTGTCGTCCCCTTCTCCTCCTGCTCCCAATCCCTCCCAGCATCAGGGCCTTTACCAACGAGTCAACTCTTCGCATGAGGTGTCCAAAGTATTGGAGTTTCAGCTTCAGCATCAGTCCTTCCAATGAACACCCAGAACTGATCTCCTTTACTCAACTACAAAAAGGAGCACACCCGAGTTAGTTCTAATGAGGTAGATGAACCTAGAGCCTATTATACAGAGTGAAGTAAGTCAGAAAGAAAAACACAAATATCATATATTAACACATAAATATGGAATCTATAAGTATGGTACTGACAACCCTACGTGCAGGGAAACAAAGGGGACACAGATATAAAGAGCAGACTTTTGGACTCAGTGGGAGAAGGTGAGGGTGAGATGATTTGAGAAAATAACATTGAAACATATATATTACCATATGTAAAATAGATGGCCAGTGGGAATTTGATGTATGATGCAAAGCACCTAAGGCTGGTGCTCTGTGACAACCTGGAGGGATGGGGTGGGGAGGGAAGAAGGAGTAGGATATAGGCTGGAGAGAACAGATATATGCCATGGCTGATTCATATTGATATTTGGCAAAAACCATCACAATATTGTTAAGTAATTTATCCTCCAATTAACATAAATAAATAAAAAGAAAGTAGAACAAACACTACTAGTTTTATATGTATGCTCTTTTTTATTGAAATACAGTTGATTTACAATGTTGTGTTAATTTCAGATGTACAAGAAAGTGATTCAGTATATATATAATATATATACTATACATATGTACATATGTATTCATGTATATGTACATATCTACTCTTTTTCAGATTCTTTTCCATTAAAGGTTATTCTAAGACATTGAATAGTTCCCCGTGCTATTCAGTAGGTTCTTGTTTATCTCTTGAGGACTTCTGTTAAAGGATACTATAGATCTGAATTGTCCTAAAGACGGTTCTCTAGGTTCTCAAGGTTGTATCTTTGAACTTCTAAGGGCCCATCCATGCTGTTCACACAATAAGTCTTTTTCAAGTATGCTAACACTGTCTATCTGGTTACTATCCAGATGGAGGGCTAGTCTACCTCTTTAAGAAGACTCTGCATATCTCTGCTTTGACCATTCCCTGAGGACTTCACTTTAATTATATTTCCAGTTTCAGGGAAGACTCACTTGCCTCACGGTTGGTTTTCAATGAGGCACCATATAGTAAACAGCTTTACTTAGCACTTTGTTTCTAGTGACTTTTGGGTGAATATTTGATGGCTTACTATTAGTCTGCCAATTTTGTAGGCTGTAATATATTCCTTTGTCTGGTGTGGGTAGCCAGGCACTCAAATAGTGATTTAGAGTCAGTGGCTGAAATTTTCCAAGAAGCTTTGGTGTTTAGGTCAACTTCTTCTTTTACTTACAAAGTAGAATTAGTCTAATAATTCATATTGTTATTGATGAAAGGTACTTCAAATATATTTTAATACATCATTTCTTATTTTATAGATAAACAAACTAATAGACTGTTATTCAAACAACCGGTCAAATGATGAAGGAAGGCATTAAACCACATCTTCTCTATTCTAAGCAAATGAAAATGATGCGATTAAAGTATAGTTTAGTTATGGAGTCTAATCAAGAATATAGTTGCTTGGTCTTTGTATTTTACCATGGTCTCCCAGGAACCGATGGAACAACAGTCAGGGGAGTTAGACAATTTTATTATTGCTGCCAAATGTTTATGCCCAAAGTTCTTTATGTTCATTATGAAAGTTAGTAACAAAATAAACATTCCTGTGGTTACTATGGAGTTAGACTAAGATTTGAACAAATGCTGCTTGAAGGGATTGATCTAGCCACTTCAGATGTAGTTTCCAAGGTAAAGATTGTGGTGAGGATGACTCCTCTGAAGGAGTCGGCTCTTGTGAATACTGAGCTTCTAAGTTGTAATGTCATCTCCTACATTTATTCATTCTGGACAGTAGTCAGAAATGTTGTATAATTAAACTAGTTGATACCATGGATTCAAAGAAATAGTCTTTCATTTTCTTATTCCAGAATGATACAATGTGTACAAAATACTTCTATAGCAATTTGGGGGTAAATTTTTGCTTAGTGGTCAAATATGAATCAATCAAAGAAATATTCATTGAAAACAGGTTGGGATAAGGCTAAAATAATACAGCTTTAATTCAGAATTCAATGCAAAATTCATTTGATCTTGAGTCATGTTTAGTTAGTGCTTTTTACACAGTTAAAAGAGTTTTGTGATTAAAGTATGATGTTTAAAATTTAGCTTAATTTTGATTATAGTGTGCAGCCAGGATTACAAGGACGTATTCTGTGCCTTTGAATATTTTTCAGTATTTTGTTCTTTCTTTTTATGATGGATATTTTCTCTACAATTATTAAAGACGAAAGAAAGCCATAATCTTACTTGCTCTCTTGGTATTAACCAGGAAATGACTCTTCAAAGTGTGTTAGTAATTTTTACCTTGAACTCACATCATTTTATAGAAGGTGAAGATCTTTTAATCAGTTTTTATAATTGAAGATAACACACTGGAATGGCCAAGGGTTCATTTGTCGTAGGGTACTTCAAAGAGATAAAAGAACAATGAATATAATTCCTGTGAGTGACCATAGCTAATTAGACTACAGAGAGATTTTTTTCCCCAAAGTTAAGAGGTACTACATTTTCAATAAGTATATTTTCCCCCTGAATATACTGAATAATATAATAAGATCTGAATAATAGATTGGCTAATAGAATTTTAAAAAAAAAGCTCTCAGCTTAACATACTTCCGACTAACATGTAACCACAATACCACTGGGCATGAGTCATTTTGGTATTGTAAGTATTATGTCCTGTGTGTTTTATGATAACAATTCTAAGAGAACACATATTTGTGCAATATTTAGTCTGGGTTGCAAAGTAGATTTAATTATATTTTGTGGGACTTTTTCTCCTTTTCAAAGAGTAAAGAGAAAATGCTTGGGGTTGGTATGAGTAATGGCAACAGTAAATATAGTGATGAATATAGATATGAAAACAGTAAGTTTTGTATGATACAAATTTGTTTCTTATCAGTTCTTCCTTCATAAATGATCTATACTCTTCCTACACAAAGTTTTTTTGAAGACTTTTTTCCATAAGAAAAGCAGATAGAATTGAAAGTATAAGAATAATAAAATTATTATATATATAGTATAGACTTTAGTTATTCTATTATTAATAATAGAATATTATAGGAGTGAGGTAAAACTATTTCAGTTCTTCAAAGAAACATGAGATCAAAGTGAAGACAACAAAAATGCTTTGTAGTTATTATTCTTATTTTTTAATAGTATCTATATACTTGATACTCAATGTGTTGCTGTAAGCTGGCTACAGTCACATCTGCAGGGAGCTTGTTAGAAGTACAAAATCTCAGTCCCCGCCATAAATTCAGAATTGCATTTAACAAGATCCCCAGGTGATTCATATGCATGCTAAATTCCGAGAATTGCTGACATACAGAATTGCTTCCCCCCCCCACCCCCCCCTCTTTTTCGTAAATACCTGTGGAGGTAAACATTACAGAGTTTGATGATGTGATTAAACTCATGTTCATAGGAGGAACTTGTTTTCTCGATAGATTAGACTGTGTTGTTTCTGGTAAGTATTAATTTTCCCTTTGAAAATGTGTGCTTCCATTTCCAATATTCTGGGAGGTGGGTCATAGAGGATCTTGCTGTGATTTATGTCGGAGAGTGTTTTGCCTATGTTCTCCTCTAGGAGTTTTATAGTTTCTGGTCTTACATTTAGATCTTTAATCCATTTTGAGTTTATTTTTGTGTATGGTGTTAGAAAGTGTTCTAGTTTCATTCTTTTGCAAGTGGTTGACCAGTTTTCCCAGCACCACTTGTTAAAGAGGTTGTCTTTTTTCCATTGTATATCCTTGCCTCCTTTGTCAAAGAAACAAATGGGATCTAATGAAACTTAAAAGCTTTTGCACTACAAAGGAAACTATAAGTAAGGTGAAAAGACAGCCGTCAGATTGGGAGAAAATAATAGCAAATGAAGCAACAGACAAAGGATTAATCTCAAAAATATACAAGCAACTCCTGCAGCTCAATTCCAGAAAAATAAATGACCCAATCAAAAAATGGGCCAGAGAACTAAACAGACATTTCTCCAAAGAAGACATACAGATGGCTAACAAACACATGAAAAGGTGCTCAACATCACTCATTATTAGAGAAATGCAAATCAAAACCACAATGAGGTACCATTACACACCAGTCAGGATGGCTGCTATCCAAAAGTCTACAAGCAATAAATGCTGGAGAGGGTGTGGAGAAAAGGGAACCCTCTTACACTGTTGGTGGGAATGCAAACTAGTACAGCCACTATGGAAAACAGTGTGGAGATTCCTTAAAAAACTGGAAATAGAACTGCCATATGACCCAGCAATCCCACTTCTGGGCATACACACTGAGGAAACCAGATCTGAAAGAGACACGTGCACCCCAATGTTCATCGCAGCACTGTTTATAATAGCCAGGACATGGAAGCAACCTAGATGCCCATCAGCAGATGAATGGATAAGGAAGCTGTGGTACATATACACCATGGAATATTACTCAGCCGTCAAAAAGAATTCATTTGAACCAGTCCTAATGAGATGGATGAAACTGGAGCCCCTTATACAGAGTGAAGTAAGCCAGAAAGATAAAGAACATTACAGCATACTAACACATATATATGGAATTTAGAAAGATGGTAACGATAACCCTATATGCAAAACAGAAAAAGAGACACAGAAATACAGAACAGACTTTTGAACTCTGTGGGAGAAGGTGAGGGTGGGATGTTTCAAAAGAACAGCATGTGTCTTTTTGAATTATGATTTCCTCAGGGTATATGCCCAGTAGTGAAATTACTGGCTCATATGGTAGTTTTATTTCTAGCTTTTAAAGGAAAACTGATTCATTCTTATTCCTTAATTCACCATATCTCTATGCAGTATATTGTGCATAGAATGTATTTTGCCTTGGATACTATTTTAAACATTGTAAATACTGAGAAAGGTAGATAGATCTGCACCCATGAACATGAGGTTGACAGCTGTAAATAAAATGAACAATAAATGAATGTTAACCTCATATAATGATGTTTTATGAAGAAAATAAAACTAAATCAAGAAATATTTCATTTATATTTTCAGTCATCTATTAATTAGTTCTTTCATAGAGTAAATATTATCTGATATATAAGATAGCTATATTCTAATTTTTAAGAAATACCAGAGAACAAGATTTTTGACATCAATCTGAACTAGAAACATTATATTTTCACTTTAAAAATGGTGGTAAAGAATTATGTGACTTATTGCCTTTCCTTTATTAACTTAATGCAATATTCTTGAATGAATAGTCATGCATATAGTTTATGAGCCTTTGGAAGATGCCCTAGATAATCTCTAGGAACTAGCTAACTTCCATTCACTCAAGATAAATCATGCTAAATACATATGATTTCCCATTTTGTTAGAATCTCTGGAGAACAGAAACTTCCATGGATAAAATGCAATTCAATTTTTTCTATTACAGCAATACATCTGACTGTGTGTGTGTGTGTGTTCATTCACTCAGTTGTGTCTGACTGTTTGCAACCCCATGGACTGTAACTCGCCAGACTCCTCTGTCCATGGAATTTTCCAGGCAAGAAAACTGAAGTGGATTGCCATTTCCTACTCCAGGGGATATTCTTGATCCAGGGTTTGAACCTGTGTCTCCTGCGTCTTCTGCATTTGCAGGCAGATTCTTTATCACTGATGCTCCTGGGAAGCCACATCTGACAATATCTTTTGCAAATACATGGTGGTTATGGCATGTATTGAGTGATAGAATTGTTGATATTTAGTGATATTTATTTTAAACACATGTCTACTATGTGTTATAAATAATTCTGTAATTTTCTAATAGAATGTGACTAGCTAGTCTACGGAGAAGGCAATGGCACCCCACTCCAGTACTCTTGCCTAGATCCCATGGATGGAGGAGCCTGGTAGGCTGCGGTCCATGGGGTTGCTAAGAGTAGGACACGACTGAGCGACTTCACTTTCACTTTTCACTTTGACACATTGGAGAAGGAAATGGCAACCCATTCCAGTGTTCTTGCCTGGATAATCCCAGGGACAGGGTGGTGGGCTGCCGTCTATGGGATCACACAGAGTTGGACACGACTGAAGTGGTTTAGCAGCAGCAGCAGCAGCAGCTAGTCTACACTCTTACCTATTGGCTCAATGTTTCCATTGATAATTCTGATAGAGTTTTAGAAGTGAAGATACATAAGTGGGGTGCATAACTGAAAATAAATGACAAACCTGATAATAAAAGTGATACCAATTGACAGAGACACACTGGTCCAAAAGCAGTGAAACAAAATCAAGCAGAAACAAATTTCAAGGTCTGTTTAGGTTCATAATATCAGCTGCATGAGAATGAGCTGACTTGGCTACAGTGCAGATGGCAAAGTTCTGGGACTTCCATTTGATGACAACCATAAAATAAGCCAATAGTGTTATGTAGCTATTAGAAAAATACACTGCACAATTGTTGAGTTGCATTAATGAAATATTGTGTCTAGGACAATAAAGGGGATAGAAAAAACAATTTTATCAAATACTGTTCTAGTGTGATGACTTATGGAATAAAGTGTCAAAATCCTCCCATTATACTTTAAGCCAGACTTTTCCAATCAGAGTACATTCAGAGGACAGAGAATTCTGAAAATTAAATCTTTTGAGACAAGACTGAGAGAATAAGGATATTTTTCTGTAGGAGAAAAGTCCGAGAAGATATATGCAGAGTTCTTTGGTCTACATGGGAAGCTTTCATGTTGAAGAGGCCAGAAAAAATTTGGTGAACTAGAAAGTTAATCTAAAATATTAGTGTGAAATTAAATGGATGAAGATTTTTGTACAAGATGAGGAATAAAATAGTTATCCAAAACACATCTAACATGTGAGGAAGAACCCTTTTAAATAGAGTCATTTAATCCAAAATCTTTATCCCAGAGTGGATTTTGGGGTCAGATGGCATACCAGTTATTTACCATTGCATAAAAAAGCACTGTGGAAGGTTACTGCAGCCACAAAATTAAAAGACAATTACTCCTTGGAAGAAAAGCTATGACAAATCTAGATGGTGTATTAAAAAGCAGAGACATCATTTTGCCGACAAAGATCCATACAGTCAAAGCTATAGTTTTTCCAGTAGTCATGCATGGATGTGAGAGTTGGACCATAAAGAAGGCTGTGGTGGTTGGTGGTTTAGTCGTTAAGTCGCGTCTGACTCTTGCAACCCCTTGGACTGCAGCCCACCAGGCTCCTCTGTCTTTGGGATTCTCCAGGCAAAAATACAGGAGTGGGTTGCCATTTCCTTCTCCAGGGCATCTTTAGCACCAAAGAATTAATGCTTTTGAACTGTGGTGCTGGAGAAGATTCTTGAGAGTTCCTTGAACAGCAAGGAGATCAAACCAGTCAATCCTAAAGGAAATCAACGCTGATTGGAAGGACTGGCTGGAAGGACTAGGTGCTGAAGCTGAAGCTCCAGTAATTGGGCCAACTGGTGCAAAGAGCCAACTCACTGCAAACAAATAAACAAACAAACAAAAAAAACCTGATGCTGGGAAAGATTGAGGGCAAGAAGAGAAGGGGGTGACAGATGATGAGATGGCTGGATGGAATCACTGACTGAATGGACATGAGTTTGAGCAAACTCAAGGAGATGGTCAAGGACAAGGAAACCTGGTGTGCTGCAGTTCATGGGGTGGCAAATAATTGGACACAACTTAGCAACTGAACAACAACATTACCCCCAAACTTAGTAAAAACAAATTTTATTACATTAATTCTTTGATGGGTCAGGAATTCAGAAGTGCTTCACAGGCAGTTTTCACTTGGGGTTTGTCATGTAGAATTTTGGTTTCCTCATGGTATATGCTCAGTAGTGAGATTGTTGGGATTATACACATCTGAACCAACTGCAATCATAAGAAGTTCTGTATTGACTGAATCCTAGGATTGAATGTCTAGGATGACTTGCTAACCTGGCTGGCAGGTTTTGTTGGCAACTGGCTGGAAGCTTGGTTGGGGCTGCCAACTGGAGTATGTACACATGGCCTTAATTTCCTCACTTGATGGTTGCTTCAGGGTAGTTGGACTTCATACATAGTGATTCAGGAACATCAAAACATGTGTCCCAGTGCACAAGAGAAGCCACATTGCCCCTTGTGGTGTAGCCTCAGAAGATATGCAGCATCACATTTTCAGCACTGTAGGTGTATTTGTGAGTCAGAAGCCTACATGGATGCAGAAGAGGAGAATACAGATCCTGTTTTTGATGGAGGGGCTTCCCTAGTGGCTCAGATGATGAAGAATCAGCACGAGACCCAGGTTCGATCCCTGTGTTGGGAGGATTCCCCTGGAGAAGGAAATGGCTACCCACTCCAGTATTCTCGCCTGGAGAATTTCATGGCCAGAGGAACTTGGCCAGGTCCATGGAGTCACAAAGAGTTGGACAGGAGTGCCCAAAATTTGTGGACACAAAACTGCCAGATAACCTCCTAAGTAACTTCCAACTTGGAGTTTCTGATTTTATGAAACTATTTGGCTAGCTGGTAAGATTTTAAGAAAAATAGGGAATTTTTATATCTTCTTTTAAAAATTCACAGTTGAGAGTTGGGCTTTCTTGAAATTATTCATTGGTGTTATCACATGAAAGATTTTTAGATTTATTTTTACATACACACTGGGGATATTATTAGAAATGTAAAACTACAATTATAAGATCCCCCAAATAATTCATTTGAAATTATGACTATAAATATGTAAGTAATGCTCTAAAGCAGTTTTATAAAACAAGAGAGTTTGACTAGTTTAGGTCAGTGGAAGGACCATGATTAGACAGACATGTAATTGACAAGCTCAGAAAATTTGGGGATTCTCTGCTAGTCTTATTGAATAGAAACAGGTACTAGGAATTAAAAAAAATAAGTGAAACTTGACTATAACCACCGTGTTTGGTGACATGAACTTGGGGTATTGTGTTTTGTAGGTCTATAGAGCTATGCTCATGAGGATGAAAATCTAATCCTTACCAGAATTTCAGTTGAATAACCACTGAAGACAGTGTATATGTGCTGATTCCCATCACTCATCTTGTTAACTCCTAAGACCCAGCACTCACTATTGTTTGCATTTGCCCTCTAGAGTTTGGTGTGCCATTTGGGGTCTCCTGAGATCTGATCTGGACACACCCTTATTTTACTTCCACTAGTATAATTAGATTATAGCATTCTGTCCACTTCCTAATGGCATCAGACCTCAGACCCAAATCTGGCTTTGTCTTGGTTTTCTTACTAGATGCTGACAAACTTACCTACTCTCAAGCAATAGGCTGGGCTTCGCCTATTTTAATTTACTTTTCTGAGGTTTTAGCAAAGGGATTTATACTTAAAAAAAAAAAAAAAACACCAAAAAAACTAGAGGAAGGACATCTATGCTTTCCCAGAGTAGCCTCTAAGTAACTATAAAATTTTGATAGATCTAATCATTATCTTTTCTTGATATTTCCTCCCATTCTTTTTCTCTTTTCTTACAATGAAAGAAAATAGAAATGGAAATTGAAGACATGCTTTCTCCAGCTATTATTTTCCACATTGATTCGAACTTTCATTTTCTTCTTCCATAATTGATTAGCACTTGTTGGGAATATTTCCACATATAAATCTGTTACTTTATTGTTGCATGTCTAAGTAAAGAGATATTTTGTATCTCCCAAAGTAGATTCAGACACCATTTTCAAAAAAAGATTTTATTTAGCAAATGTGATCTGCTATTCTGTCTAGCAAATACTCTGTGTGTTGACTTCAGTTTTATTTCAAATCCAACCTCCATTCACCAGACCAAAATAAGAGATCTCTGTGTGACAAGAAGCACCTACTACAGCTTGCATTAAAAAAGAAAAACCAAACCAGATTCCTTTATATCATGAAATATCAGTTCAAACAGAAGTGCCTCTTTGTATCTAAAATGTGAAGAATTATAAGGGCCAAAATGGCAGACATCAATGGCTCCACGTATGGGAATTCATAAACAGTACTTTGGATAAAATAAAATGCTTGGTTTCAGGGATTGTAATGCGACTCTTATTTCATTCTTTATCTTTTTTTTTTTTCCTTTGAAAAATGAAAACAGGCTTATTTACAACAAAACTGCCAAACAATCCTTGCAAAAGTACAAACCTGCTGTTTCACCAACACACGTCCCAGTGGAGTGCTTGTGCCCCAGGCTGACTTTAAACTGCTTCAGACCTTTCATGTAAGGCCCAGTTTGTGGTAACCCAATTGTGTCAGATGGATTAACCCATCTAGGTATACACTCAGTGCTCAGGCCAACATTTGGCCAACGTCTGCAAAGTCTGGTCAAATAGATTATTTATTTTTTTTGGAAACTGAAGCAGAGATGAAATATGGTTTGAGTTTTTACACCAAAGTTTTCCTTGAAAAGTCAGAGTTTACTGCTGTAATATGTCCAGTGATGGAATAAGAACGCAAAATAAGGCAGCCTGTTCTTCAGCAATGTATGTGCTGTTTTTATGGCATCAGTGGTACATATGCTGTATTATTCTTCATCCATTACTGGCAGTTAGGATCATTCTATCACCATAGCCAAAAGAACGTCAAAAAAGTGGATGCAGAACAGGTTCTCATGAGGTCATTCTTGCGCAGCAAGTTGTGGTGCTGGACTAGACTCCAGAATGACTACCAAAGGATATTTGGTTACTTTGGAAAGGTTAACAGTTTGCCATTTCATTGCCCCAGGGCATCTGGTTATGAACCCAAAACTTGAGTTGTGGTGCTCATGGCAAGAGGTAATTGCTAAGATGAGAACAAATGTTAAAACTTCTCTTACTAGAAACAGTTTTTGAACTGGTGGTAATGTAAACAGAATGTTTTCAGAACATTTAGATGAATTGAAGAAACAACAAGAACAACATGTTAACTTTCACATACTTTACAAGAGATTAGCAAGAAGTCTAATCATATTTATCCATGGAAAAAGAAAAGAAAAAGATTTTTTTGAACAGTGGCAAATAAGGTCCTGACAAATTTTTAAAATTCTCTGAAAAAGAATAAATCTTTTTTGCAGAAAATTAGCGTATAAATAAAGCACATATAGTAAGAAAGAAAACAACAAATGTGAAAAGCAAGCAAACCATTATCCTATATCAAATGAGAATTGCTTATATATATATATATATACACACACATACATATATCCGTCAAAGTTTTTATACATATATATTCAATAGACGGTACTTTAAAAATGTGTTTGTGTGTGTGCTACAGTTAGGTCTGATTCTTTGTTATCCCATGGACTGAGGCCCACAAATCTCCTCCATACATGAAATTTTCCAGGCAAGAATACTGGAGTGGGCTGCCTTTTCCTACTCCATGGGCTCTTTCCAACCCAGGGATCGAACTTATGTGTCTTGTATCTCCTGCATTGACAGGCGGATTCTTTACTACTATGTCACTTGGGAATCACTTAAAAAATAGGTGGATCTAATTTTATACTATATCTTATGCATTTTTTTCATTTAATAAAATATTTTTCCTAAGTACATTGTCTTTGTTGGTTATATGGCATTTCATCACAAAGATACAGAGAATCCATTTTTTAAAAAAAATAATAACCTAAGGTTGAATATTTTTAAAAAACTTAATAAATATTAGTGTGGTAAGCAAGTTTGTAGATCAAGCTTTACATAACTACTTGATTTTTCTCCTTAGGAAAACATTCCTCAAAGTATAAAGCCTTCAGTGAGTCTCCACTGCTAATAAGATAAAGACAGGTTTTCTTACTCTGGCCTGTATTTCCCTTACTCTCTAAACTCTAGCCACATTGGCCAGACTGAGTTCCCCCGTGAGGAGAACAAGGAGCAGATCTGATTGGAGCAAAGTCAATTCACAGTGGTTATGAAATGTGAGTGAGAAATAAATCTTTGTTGGTTCAAACCACTGAGACCTTAGAGTTATTTGTTACAGTCACATAGGAAAGTTTACACTGATTGATACTCTGGCCTTTACATTTTACATTCCCTTCTTTTCCTTGTATTATTTGTACATGTTACTACATTTACCAGCTACTTCCTTTCCTTACCTAGTAAACACTTCCTTATTCAAAGCTTTATAGCTAGGTGCACAGTAGGAAATTTTGCCAGAAATCTGGCACTGCTCAACTTACCTTTAGTATGGCATTTTAAAATTCATATAACTATATTTCAGTGTTTGTCAAAATTGTGATTTATATTGTTCTCTTGTTAGTATAGGGCTTCGCTGGTGGCTCAGATGGTAAAGAATATGTCTGCAATTTGGGAGACTTGGGTTTGATCCCTGGGTCTGGAAGATTCCCTGGAGAAGGGCATGGCAACCCACCCTAGTAGTCTTGCCTGGAGAATTCCATGGACAGAAGTGCCTGGTGGGCTACAGTCCATGGGGTTACAAAGAGTCGGACATGACTAAGTGATTAAAAAGCACACACTTGTTAGTATATCTATTTTTTGTAATGTCTGTCCTGTACATAAACACTGTGAGAAGTAGATATCTTACAATGTGCTTGGGACATAGCAGATTCTCAATAAGTCATTTGCATAATGAATGAATAAATGCCAAGATAATTTCTAAACTTCATCGTGGTCTTAGCCCAATTGATGGCCTGAAAGATCTCAGACCAAATTGCACAAAAGTGGCAATTCTCTATAATCTGTATAAACAGATTCCCAGTTTTAGAGGCAAAAAGATATCATTGCTCATTGTTTTAAATTTAATTCTAAAATTTTTTTCTAAAAAGTTTCATTGGCTATTTATACTTCTAGTTGCCTATGCATTTTCTATGCACAATGTGAGTTGGATTTCTATGCTTATTGAGAGGGCACTTAATAATGTAAAATAATGGGTAAGTTCAACTTTGTCTGCTCTGTAGACATTGAATGCTCTCTTTTGATCTCTGTAGTCGCTCCTTCCTCTGAAAAATTCTAGGAGTGGCAAGTTGACTGAACTTGAGACTATTAAAGAATATTTAATCAATATTAATTAATATATTTATAATATGTTTGAATGTTTAATTAATATTAAATATATTAATATTAATTAATAAGAAATTTTAATTACTATTAAATATTAAGTGAACAATGCAAAAAATAGAGGAAAGCAATAGAATGGACAAGACTAGAGACCTCTTCAAGAAAATTGGTGATACCAAGGGAATATTAAATACAAAGATAGGCAAAATAAAGGACAGAAATGCTATGGACCTAACAGAAGCAGAATATATTAAGAAGAGGTGGCAAGAAAACACAGAACTACACAAAAAATATCTTAATGACCTGGATAAGCATGATGGTGTATTACTCTCCTAGATCCAGACATCCTGGAGTGCGAAGTCAAGTGGGCCTTAGGAAGTATGACTACAAACAAAGCTAGCGGAGGTGATGGCATTCCAGCTGAGCTATTTCAAATCCTAAAGGATGATGCTGTGAAAGTGCTATATATGCCACCAAGTTTAGAAAACACAGCAGTGGCCACAGGACTGGAAAAGATCAGTTATCATTCCAATCCCAAAGAAGGACAGTGCCAAAGAATGTTCAAAATACAGTTCAGTTGTGCTCATTTCACATGCTATAAAGGTAATGCTCAAAATCCTTCAAACTAGGCTTCAAGAGTACATGAACTGAGAATTTCCAGATGTACAAGCTGGATTTAGAAAAGGCAGAGGAACCAAAGATCAAATTGCCAACATCCGTTGGATCATAGAGAAAGCAAGGGAATTCCAGAAAAAGGTTTGCTTCTACCTCATTGACTATGCCAAAGCCTTTGACTGTGTGGATCACAAGAAACTGTGGAAAATTCTGAAAGAGATGGGCATACCAGACCACCTTACCTGCCTCCTGTGAAACCTGTATGAAGGTCAAGAAGCAACTGTTAGAACTGGACATGGAACAATGGATTGGTTTCAAATTAGGAAAGAAGTACGTCAAGGCTGTATATTGTCACCCTGTTTATTTAACTTCTATTCAGAGCACATCATGCAAAATGCCAGGCTGGATGAAGCACAAGCTGGAATCAAGATTGCCTGGAGAAATATCAGTAACCTCAGATATGCAGATGATACCACCTTAATGGCAGAAAGCAAAGAGGAAATAAAGATCCTTTTGATGAAGGTGAAAGAGGAGAATGAAAAATCTGGCTTAAAACTCAACATTCAAAACCCTAAGATCATGGCATCTGATCCCATCACTTCACAGCAAATAGATGGGGAAACAATGGAAACAGCGACAGACTTATTTTCTTGGGCTCCAAAATCACTGTGGACTGTAACTGCTGCCATGAAATTAAAAGACACTTGCTCCTTGGAAGAAAATCCATGACAAACTTAGACAGCATATTAAAAAGCAGAGACATTACTTTGCAGACAAAGGTCTGTACAGTCAAAGCTATCGCTTTTCCAGTAGTCAGGTATGGCTGTGAGAGTTGGGCCATAAAGAAGGCTCAGTGCTGAAGAATTGATGCTTTTGAACTGTGATATTGAAGACAACTCTTGAGTTCCCTTTGACTGCAAGGAGATCAAATCAGTGAATCCTAAAGGAAATCAACCCTGAATATTCATTGGAAGGACTGATGATGAAGTTGAAGCTCCAGTACTTTGGCCACCTGATACGAAGAGCTGTATTATTGGAAAAGACCCTGATTTTGGGAAAGATTGAAGGCAGGAGGAGAAGGGGACAACATAGGATCATATGGTGGATGGCATCACTGACTCAATGGACATGAGTTTGATCAAGCCCCGGGAGATGGTGAAGGACAGGGAAACCTGCAGTTCATGGAGTTGCAATGAGTTGAAATCGACTGAGCAACTGAGCAACAACAAATCAGCTAGTAATAAAGTAGCATTTTGATTCCCATTCTACTAATTTTCCTTCTTCAGTGTCCTCAGAAATTCTTCAAGGAAGTCTACATGACTTGTAGAACAAGATTTGGACATTCTAGAGTCTATGGCTATGAAGCCATCCTTAAGTCATCGATTCTTTTGAATCCTGACACAACACATCTAACCTAGATATGAATCTCCCTGCAAAACTAATTAAACACAGTTATATATACAGACTCGAAGCCATAGAAATTATAGCCCAATCCCAGTATAGCCTAAATTTGTTTTTTTACCCTCTCTGGATGCAGAGAATTCAAAGTGTGAATAAAAACTCATTCAAAATAAATTTATCCATGCTCTGTGGTTCCTACCTCTCAGCAAATTGTGTCCTTTCTTTCCTTAAGGATTCATTCTATATATATGACTTATGAAAGGATTAGTCCTCTAATTATTTACATTTTTAGCCTTGTGACATAGATTCTGTTCTAGATCTGTGGCAAAAGTTAATTTCACATGCAGTCTGCTTCCTAAGGAAAATGCTAATGTTTTTGGTTATAAAATGTATTACCTATACCTCCTACATTTGATCCTAACACCTGCCTGAAAGTCCCAGTGGAACACCCTTCGCAATGCTGACCTTCATGTTGCTCTCCAGAGAAGAAAAGGAAACTTTTCCCTTGTATTTTTTTTTTTTTTTTGGTCTAACCCTTGTAATCTTTTCCCTCTATAATTTAGCTTGGTTCAAATAATTGCTCTGTTTCATCAAAGTAAACAGAATTTCCAGATTTAGGCTATTTGCTCTGTTATACAGATATATTGAAAGAATTATTGATAAATACCCCCTATATATTATGCGTTGTTGCAGAAAGCAGATACCTGTGGAGAGGAGCGACACCAGAGTCCATCAGAGTCCATCAGAGTCATTCAGCTGTCTCAGAATGTGAGTGAGTTTGCCTGCCACATCACAAACACAATATCATTTGCTTCAGGTTCGATGTAGTCCACAGTATATTACTGCTCTATGTACCACACACGTGTGTCACAGATGATTGCTTTTCATTTCAGAGCTCAAATGTAATAAATTCAGCACATTAATATTTGGTAAAGGCGTGCTGCGATTCATGGGGTCACAAAGAGTCGGACACGACTGAGCGACTGAGCTGAACTGAACTGAACTGAAGCGCTGGGAGGCTACTATGGAAAACCATCACTCAAGTTCATCTAACTAAGCAGTGGTGATTCCATTGCTACAAAATAAACCTTTGTCATGCCTCCTCCTCAACCTGACAACACTTTTTTTTTGTAAGACATAAATCGAATCCACACACTAACATTTGTTTACAAGCTGTGCAAAAGAATTTAAGGCTTTGGATTTGGTTAAAATAGACATTTCAAGGAGATATTCTACTAGTTATATGAGCATGTCCTGGATTTCTTTTTTCCCTTTGTTTGATTTTATTTCTGTTTTATTGAATTCAGTGGAAGACATTCAAATTATCAGCAGGAATTTCAGTGCAATCATTATGTTGATGGACCTGATGTTAGAGGCTTGGAAGAAAGTCTGATTTCTGTACTTGACCAAGAAAGGAGACTCTTAAGTGGTGGGGTGTTTGAAAAAAAAATCAAATCAAGTTGGAAAAACTATCATAGACACTCCCATCCATCCTTTAGTTAAATCCACCTATTTTCTTCTTCTTTCTCTCCCATTTAGAACTTATATTCCAAACTTTATCATTTCAGTAATAACCTTGCCAGTACGGCACCTACTTACTCTTCTTTTACCATTAGTTAGTTAGTTAGTTGAGTCACTCAGTCGTGTCTGACCATTTGTGAGCCCATGAATCGCAGCACGCCAGGCCTCCCTGTCCATCACCAACTCCTGGAGTTTACCCAAACTCATGTCCATCGAGTCGGTGATGCCATCCAGCCATCTCACCCTCTGTCGTCCCCTTCTCCTCCTGTCCCCAATCCCTCCCAGCATCAGGGTCTTTTCCAATGAGTCAACTCTTCGTATCAGGTGGCCAAAGTATTGGAGTTTCAGCTTCAGCATCAGTCCCTCCAATAAACACCCAGGGCTGATCTCCTTTAGGATGGACTGGTTGGGTCTCCTTGCAGTCCAAGGGACTCTCAAGAGTCTTCTCCAACACCACAGTTCAAAAGCATCAATTCTTTGGCGCTCAGCCTTCTTCACAGTCCAACTCTCACATCCATACATGACCACTGGAAAAACCATAGCCTTGACTAGATGGACCTTTGTTGGCAAAGTAATGTCTCTGCTTTTTAATATGCTCTCTAGGTTGGTTGTAACTTTCCTTCCAAGGAGTAAGCGTCTTTTAATTTCATGGCTGCAATCAACATCTGCAGTGATTTTGGAGCCCCCCCAAAATAAAGTCTGACACTGTTTCACCTGTTTCCCCATCTATTTCCCATGAGGTGATGGGACTGGATGCCATGATCTTAGTTTTCCGAATGTTGAGCTTTAAGCCAACTTTTTCACTCTCCTCTTTCACTTTCATCAAGAGGCTTTTTAGTTCCTCTTCACTTTCTGCCATAAGGGTGGTGTCATCTGCATATCTGAGGTTATTGATATTTCTCCTGGCAATCTTGATTCCAGCTTGTGCTTCTTCCAGCCCAGCATTTCTCATGATGTACTCTGCATATAAGTTAAATAAGCAGGGTGACAATATACAGCCTTGACGTATTCCTTTTCCTATTTGGAACCAGTCTATTGTTCCAGGTCCAGTTTTAACTGTTGCTTCCTGACCTGCATATAGGTTTCTCAAGAGGCAGGTCAGGTGGTCTGGTATTCCCATCTCTTTCAGAATTTTCCACGGTTTATTGTGATCTACACAGTCAAAGGCTTTGGCATAGTCAATAGAGCAGAAATAAATGTTTTTCTGGAACTCTCTTGCTTCTTGAATGATCCAGCGGATGTTGGCAATTTGATCTCTGGTTCCTCTGCCTTTTCTAAAACCAGCTTGAACATCTGGAAGTTCACGGTTCACATATTGCTGAAGCCTGGCTTGGAGAATTTTGAGCATTACTTTACTAGCGTGTGAGATGAGTGCAATTGTGCGGTAGTTTGAGCATTCTTTGGGATTGCCTTTCTTAGGGATTGGAATGAAAACTGACCTTTTCCAGTCCTGTGGCCACTGTTGAGTTTTCCAAATTTACTGGCATTTTGAGTGCAGCACTTTCACAGCATCATCTTTCAGGATTTGAAATAGCTCAACTGGAATTCTATCACCTCCACTAGCTTTGTTCATAGTGGTGCTTTCTAAGGCCCATTGACTTCACATTCCAGGATGTCTGGCTCTCGGTGAGTAATCACACCATTGTGATTGTCTGGGTCGTGAAGATCTTTTTTGTACAGTCCTTCTGTGTATTCTTGCCACCTCTTCTTAATATCTTCTGCTTCTGTTAGGCCCATACTATTTCTGTCCTTTATCGAGCCCATCTTTGCATGAAATGTTCCCTTGGTATCTTTAATTTTCTTTAAGAGAGCTCTAGTCTTTCCTATTCTGTTGTTTCCCTCTATTTCTTTGCATTGATTGTTGAGGAAGGCTTTCTTATCTCTCCTTGCTATTCTTTGGATCTCGACATTCAAATGGGAATATCTTTCCTTTTCTCCTTTGCTTTTCGCTTCTCTTCTTTTCACAGCTATTTTTAAGGCCTCCTCAGACAACCATTTTGCTTTTTTGCGTTTCTTTTCCACGGGGATGGTCTTGATCCCTGTCTCCTCTGCAATGTCACGAACCTCCGTCCATAGTTCATCAGACACTCTGTCTATCAGATCTAGTCCTTTAAATCCATTTCTCACTTCCACTGTATAGTCATAAGGGATTTGATTTAGGTCATACCTGAATGGTCTAGTGGTTTTCCCAACTCCCTTCAATTTAAGTCTGAATTTGGCAATAAGGAGTTCATGATCTGAGCCACAGTCAGCTCCTGGTCTTGTTTTTGCTGACTGTATAACACTTCTCCATCTTTGGCTGCAAACAATATAATCAATTTGATTTTGGTGTTGAACCTCTAAAGAAAATGAAGCCTGCTGACAGCTTGATTTCGGACTTCTGGCTTCCAGAACTTTGAGGGAATGCGTTTCTGTTGTTTTAAATTGCCAGATTTATAGCAGCCCTAGAATAGACTGGGTCTTCCCTGGTGGCTCAGATAGCAAAGTCAAGAAGATCCCCGGGAAAAGAGAATGGCAACTGGCTGCAGTACTCTTGCCTGGAAAATTCCATGAATAGAGGAGCCTGGCAAGTTACTGTCCATGGGGTCACAAAGTGTCAGACCCGATTGATGCTTTTCACAGAACTGAATACAATAATCTACATATACAGTTGCAGTCACTTTTATGGGTTAAAAAAAGCCATTGTGGAATATTTTCATGATAATGATAACATAGTTTTAAAAAGTTATTTATTTTTTATGCTTTTAATCATGTTTTATAAAATTATTTAAATTGAATTTTAATACTCTGTATACAGGTAGTGTCTAAATGCATTAACATGTAAACTGGGAACAGACTATTCATTTATAAAAGTATAAAATTACAGCATAAAATATGATTATAAAATTATAAAAGATAAAAGTATGATTGGTAAATAAATTATAAATGGCATGATATATCATATTTTGTTAGAAGATATTCTAACTTCCCTGGTGGCTCAGATGGTAAAGCATCTGCCTACAATGTGGGAGACCCGGGTTCAATCCCTTGGTTAGGAAGATCTCCTGGAGAAGGAAATGGCAACCCACTCCAGTATTCTTGCCTGGAAAATCTCATGGACAGAGGAACCTAGTAGGCTACAGTCCATGGGGTCGCAAAGAGTAGGACACAACTGAGTGATTTCACTTTCACTATTCATTAGATATGTTTTGAAATTTAATTTTACATTTTATATCATCAAAAACAAAAATTACTTTTATTATGCTTAAATGTTCAGAATATTACCATTTTGGATTAACAATCAGCTGGCCCACTTGGAGATGATCAGAAACACAGTTTCAGTCTGTACCTGGAGACCATTGAATCAGGATCCCTGGGGGTGAGGCCCTGCAATGTGTTTTAACAAGCCTCCTGTGTGATTCTGATGCAGTTCAAGTTTGAAAGGTGCTGGGCTAGATGGCCACATACTAAGATGGTACCTAGACAGATATGCATAGTCCAGAAATGACATAAAAGATCAATCTAGAAGCCCTAATGTAAAGCAAGTTTAAATTAATAACTCATTTGTGAACATTGCAAATATATGAGAGAGAAGGTAAGAAGAGATGCATTTCAGTTTCTGCATTAAACAAGAAATTAACCTGAATGCAAGTAGTTATTCCCAAATATCAATTTTATAGTATATAATTAAATAATTGTGAATTTTAAAAATTAATATTTTGCAAAGAGCTAAGTATATTTCAAACACAAATCTGGATCAAATTTTCTGGAAATCCTGAGATTAAAACTCATCACTTCTGTATAGATGTGCACAGTTTGGTGGGAGGGAAAAGCAAGAAAAGAGCCTGTGAGTACTAAGCAAAGGATGCTATCAGATACAGAGGAGAGAATTAGGCTTGACAGGGGCCTTCCATGTACAGGCAGCAAATAATTCACATTTAGGCTACAGGTTCATTGATAGGATTGTGGGTTTTTGTGCTCTGATGGGCAAAGAAAAGTTAGCTTTTTCTCTTGACTTTTTAGCCATTTTATTCAGGTTTAATTCACATACCATAATGTCCACTCACTTCAATTGTACAATTCAGCGTTTTTTAGCATATTCACAGAGTTGTGTAACTATCACTACTATCTCATTTTAGAACATTTTCATTATCCCACAAAGAAACTCTTGTACCCATTAACAGCCATTCCTCATTCCTTCCTCATTCACCATCCCCAATCGTAGGTAAACACTAATCTACTTTATGTTCCTATTCAGTTCAGTTCAGTTGTCAGTCATGTCCAACTCTTTGTGACCCCATGAACCGCAGCACACCAGACCTCCCTGTTCATCACCAACTCCTGGAGTTTACCCAAACTCATGTCCACTGAGTCAGTCATGCCATCCAACCATCTCATCCTCTGTCGTCCCCTTCTCCTCCTGCCTTCAATCTTTCCCAGCATCAGGGTCTTTTCAAATGAGTCAGCTCTTCGCATCAGGTGGCCAGATTGCCCATTCTGGACTCTTCATATAAGTGGAATCATATGGCATAACTACTTTGCATTATTTTGTGTCTGGTTTATTTCACTTTGCATGTTTTCAATATTCATCTTTGATATAGAATGTATCAGAATTTCATTACTTTTTATTATAAAATAATATTCTATTGTATGGATATAACAGATTTTATTAATTCATTCATAAGTTAAAGGACATTTGGGTTATTTCTACTTTTAGCTATTATGAATAAAGCTTGCCATAAATATTTATGAACAATTATTTTGGTGGACATATGTTTTCATTTCTTTTGGGTATATATCTTGGAGTAGGTTTGCTGGGTCATATGGTAACTCTACATTTAATTTTTTGAGAAACTGCCAGACAGTATTTAAATAACACTGAATGCATCATTTTACGTTCTTACCACCAATGTATGAGGGTTCTGATTTTTCCACAGTCCTGCCAACACTTGTTATTTTATGTTATTTTGATTATAGCCATCATTCTGGTTTTAAGTGGTATTGTATTGTGGTTTTGATTTGCATTTTCCTAATGATTAATGATTTTTATTGTGTGTTTTATGGTTACTTATATGTCTTCTTTGACCATTTATATGCCCACTCACATCTTTTATATTTTTATTATTGAGTTCTAATAGTTTTTCTGTAATATGAGTACAAGTCTATTATCAACTGTATAATTTTCATCTATGAAACAACATGTATACTTCATCATGCATGCAAACCTCTTCATTAACGGCTCAGTTAGGGAAGCTGTGCAGTTGGAGACTCCAGAATGATAGCTCAGTGGGTGAAAGCAAGCTCAATACAGCAGGCAGGGAAGGCCTGATGCCAGCAGGCAAATGCATAGGAGCAAACTGCTCATGCGCCCAGTCAGGTGATTTGGTATCCAGGCTCCCAGGGCTGGTCTCTGTATTTAATTCCTGTAGGGATACTCTGGGCCACAGGCTGGGAGACTGAGTCTACTGGGGGACACTGGGCACTGTGCATGGTATGAGGTATTCAACCGATTTCTTTATTTCAGATGTACATATCATGTCTTGGAACTATATATTGCAAAACTATTTCTTTCTCATTAAATATTTTCAACACTATCAAAAATCATTTGACCAGGCTTCCCTGGTGGTTCAATGGTGAAGAAACCATCTGCCAATGAAGGAGACATGGGTTTGATCCCTGATCCAGGAAGATCTCACAACTAAGCCCATGTACCACAACTATCAGGCCTCTGCTCTAGAGCCTGGGAACCTCAACTATTGAGCCCACGTGCTGCAGCTATTGAAGCCCCTGTGCCCTAGAACCCGTGCTCCACAACAATAGAAGCCACTGCAATGGGAAGCCTGCAGAATGCAACTATAGAGTAGTCCCCACTCTCTGCAACTAGAGAAAAGCCTGCACAGCAATGAAGACCCAGTGCAGCCATCAGTAAATAAGTAATCAATTGATTACAAATGCAAGGTTCATTTTTGACTCTCAATACTATTCTATTGGTTAATACGCCATTTTATGCCAGTACCATGCTGCTTTGATTACTGTAATTTTGTAGTTAGTTTTAAAAAATGAGAAGTCTGAGTCCACTTTGTTCTTCTTTTTCAAGATTATTTTGGCTATGCTGGGTTCCTCGCATTTCCACATGAATTTAAAGATCTGTTTTTCAATTTCTATGGAAAAACCATCTGATATTTTAACAGGTTTGCAATGAATCTGTAGATTCACTTAATTTTCTTATGTGACTATAAATACCTTCAAAATGCTAAGGGACCTAAAATAACTATACTTAATCTAGACATGTTAGAAATTCTAGATTTGTACATCTAACTGCCCCCTTCATTATCTGTGAGACATCTCAAACTTATTGCATTCAAAGTCACTCTTGGTGCTTCTTCCCATTATCTGAACTTCCTCACATCTTTCCCACCTAATGGCACCCCTATTTATCTAGTGTATTGTGCTGTGAATAAAGTCAGATTCTTTGGCTATTGGTGATTTTGACATAAACAGTTTCATTTTCTCATGATAAAAGAAGTCTGTGTTATACAGCCTAGATTGGGACTGCCACGTGAGTACTTTTCTTCTCCAATATTCAGTCCTTGTCTTTATGATTCAAATTGGTAAAGCTACAATTTCACATCTGAGTTCCAAGCAGAAGGGTTTAGAAAGGGGAGAATAAGACCATGACCTCTCCCTTTTAAGAAAAAATTCTCAAAAAGTCCAAATTTCCCCACATATATTTTATTGGCCAATGTTTGGCAATATACATTTTTGGTCATATATTCCTGAACATGAGACAGAAAAACATAAATTTTACCTGCTTCATGGCACATCAGATAAATTTAGGGTTTTGTTGTTAAGGAAGAGGGAAGATGTATATTGGAATAAGAAGTTAGCAGAGAATCAACCTGCAAATGTCATTTTCCACTTTTTCTCCCTTTGCACTCAAACTATAATGTCTTGTTCAGTTTGCATCCCAATAGCATAATAGTTGGTTTACTTTCTATCTCCAATGCCTTTTTATCCAAACCATCAACATATTTTGCCAAAAGTAGCATCCAGGTCTTTCTACTGCTACTCTTTGTTCTCATATCTTCCAAACATCTTGTCAAAGAAATGTTTTACAAAATGCAAATCTGAGAACATTGTTTCCTAGGTTGAAATTCAAAGGGTTCCTTTGCCCTTAGTAGTCTTGTAATTAACTGTGTGTCCTTGCATGGATTGGCCTCTACCTGTACTTATAGCCTTAAATCACACCATACACTCTTAACTTTTTCTATTTTTGCCACATGGACATTTTCATTCCCTCACACATATTGCACTTCCTGTCACAGGGTGCAGACCATTGTCTCTATTGGAATGTGTTTTCCTTCTTCTTAGACTATTTAAAATAAAACCTTTTATTCTTCTGATCTCCCTTATTAGGTCAGATTCTCCTGTCATAAGCTCCCACAGCTTTCTTCTGTGAAATATGTAGCACTGCCGTAATTTTCACTTATGGGGTGGTTTACTGTTTATCTGTTCCCCAGGAAGCTCTATGAAGATATTTGTTCATCATTGTGTTCTTAGACTAGCATTTGACATTGGTTACATTAAAACACTGATTGAATGAATAAGTGAATGAATAAAACAATAATTGAAGATATATAATGGGGATGAGAGAATCAAATTTTTTTTGAGCTTCAGAAGTGCAAAATTAGGACTGATATATAGAAACTTTGGAAAACTTCATTACTGAAAAGAAATGAACATTATTACCTGTAAAACTGCCTAACAGTTTGTCCTATGAATGTGTAATTTCATTCATTTATGAAATGGTTATCGAGAACCCAATGTATGTCCCAGCACTTGCTGTTGGTATGAACTTGACAGATTCTCCAAGTCTTAGTTTCCTCATTTCCTCCAGTAACAACAGTGCATCTCCCAAGACTCTTCTGTCAGTCTGCTGATGTCTACCCTTTTAACATTTATTTCAAATTCTCTTCACTGGTAATTAAAGATCTATTTATAAGGTTCATATCTCTATGAATTAGAAGTTTTAATAAAATTAATAGATGCTTTCATCATATTGATTATTTACTATCATGTGACAAATAAATTCAAGAGATTTGATCTGATAGAGTGCATAAAGATTATGGGCAGAGGTTTGTAACATTGTACATGAGGCAATGATCAAAACCATCCCTAAGAAAAAGAAATGCAGAAAGACTAAATGGTTAATGAGGCAGTCTTACAAATAGCTAAGGAAAGAAGAGAAGTGAAAGGCAAATGAAAAAAAGAAAGATATATTCATCTGAAAGCAGAGGCCCAAAGAATAGCAAGGAGAGATAAGAAAGCCTTCTTAAGTGAACAGTGCAAAGAAACAGAAGAAAACAATAGAATGGGAAAGACTAGAGATCTCTCCAAGAAAATTAGAGATACCAAGGGAACACTTCATGCAGATGGGCACAGTAAAGGATAGAAATGGTGTGGACCTAACAGAAGCAGAAGATATTAAGAAGAGGTGGCAAGAATACACAGAAGAGAGGGAGGAGCCAAGATGGCGGAGGAGTAGGACGGGGAGACCACTTTCTCTCCTACAAATTCATCAAAAGAATAACTGAATGCAGAGCAAACTTCACAAAACAACTTCTGATCGCTAGCTGAGGTCATCAGGCGCCCAGAAAAGCAGACCATTGACTTTGAAAGGAGGTAGGACAAAATATAAAAGATAAAAAGTGAGACAAAAGAGCTAAGGACGGAGACCCGTCCGGGAAGGGAGTCTTAGGCGGCCTTGCTTGGGCTAGGGTCCGGGCCTGAGTGCCCTGAGGACAATCGGAGGGAGCTTCTGTGAGGTGCCAACTTGAACTGTGGGAGACCAAAAGAGAGAGAAAATTAACCGGCCGGAACACACTGCCGGCCGTCCGCAGAACAAAGGGACGGAGAAAGTCCCGAGAGGAGCTCGCAGGCTGCGGACCGGCCCAGCCCCGCCGGAGGCAGGAGGCAGGGGGGGAGGGGAGGGTCGCGGTGAGACACAGGGCGCAGGCACCCGACCGGCGCGGGCGGGGACTGGGGCTGGGGACGCAGAGGGCGGAAGGCGCGCGCACCCGACTGGCGCCAGCGGAAACTGAGACTGGGTCCGCGGAAGGGAGTGAGTGCGCCACACCTGGGGATAGCGCGCCCATCAAGCCCCTCGCTGCCTGGACCGCTCTGA
Source organism: Cervus elaphus (assembly GCF_910594005.1). NCBI lineage: Eukaryota > Metazoa > Chordata > Mammalia > Artiodactyla > Cervidae > Cervus > Cervus elaphus. The sequence goes on along the minus strand of NC_057837.1, from coordinate 50,368,198 downwards.
CGGGGAAGGCACAGAGAGCAGGCGCAGCTTTTCCTTCCTCGCTTTTGTGTAACACCCGAGGGCTGGAACTTAGCGCAGCGCGGGGCGCGCTCCATATAGAACAGCCGGGAGCCTGAGCAGCGCAGAGAAAGCAGCGTCAGCCCCTCCCGGCAGCGCCAGCCCGCCCCGCAGGGCCAGCCCCTCCCCGCAGCGTCAGCCCCGCCCCGCAGCGCCAGCCCATCCCCGCAGCGTCAGCCCCTCCCAGCAGCGCAACGGAACTAGCTACCTGAATAAGAGTCCACCTCCGCCCGCCTGTGTCAGGGCGGAAATGAGGCTCTGAAGAGACCGGCAAACAGAAGCCAAATAAACAAAGGGAACCGCTTCAGAAGGGACTGGTGCAACAGATTAAAATCCCTGTAGAAAACACCAACTTCACCGGAAGGGCCCTGTAGATATCGAGAAGTGTAAGCTGGAACGAGGAGCTATCTGAAACTGAACCGAACCCACACTGACCGCAACAGCTCCAGAGAAACTCCTAGATATATTTTTACTTTTTTTTTCTAAGTAAGGAAAAAAAAAAAATTTTTTTTTCTTTTTATATTTTTTCTTTTTTTATTTTTTCTCTTTTATTTTCCTTTAAAATTCCCTATTACTCCATTACTCCTTAACTTTCATTTTCATAGATTTTTATGATTTTTTTAATTAGGGGAAAAAAAAATTTTTTTAATTTTTTTTTCTTTCTTTTTTTTTTGTTTTTTTTTTCTTTTTCTTTTTTTTCTTTTTTCTTCTTTTTTTTCCTTTCCGTTTTCTCTTTTATTTTCTATTTTTCTTTTTCTCTTATTTCTTTTAAAGTCCTCTAGTACTCCTCTACTACTCTTCATTTTCATTTTCACTACACTATAACCTTACAAAAAAAAAAAAAAAAAAGAGAAGCCCTATCTTTAAACCGAAGATTATTCTCTCCCAATCTTGACTCTCTGTTTTCTACCTCAGAACACCTCTATTTCCTCCTTTCCCCTTCTCTTCCCAATCCAATTCTGTGAATCCTTGTAGGTGTCTGAGATACGGAGAACACTCTGGGAACAGACAGCTGCGTAGATCTCTCTCTCTCCTCTTGAGTCCCCCTTTTTCTCCTCCTGCTCATCTCTATCTCCCGCCTCCCTTTTCTCCTGTTCATGTAACTCTGTGAACCTCTCTGGGTGTCCCTAATGGGGGAGAATCTTTTCGCCATTAACCTAGAAGTTTTATTATCAGTGCTGTATAGTTGGAGAAGTCCTGAGACTACAGGAAGAAGAAAACTGAAATCCAGAGGCAGGAAACTTAAGCCCAAAACCTGAGAACACCAGAAAACTCCTGACTACATGGAACTTTAAGTAATAAGTGACCGTCCAAAAGCCTCCATACCTACACTGAAACCAACCACCACCCAAGAGCCAATAAGTTTTAGAGCAAGACATACCACGCAAATTCTCCAGCAACACAGGGACATAGCCCCGAATGTCAACATACAGGCTGCCCAAGGTCACACCTAACACATAGACCCATCTCAAAACTCATTACTGGGCACTCCATTGCTCTCCAAAAAGAAGAAATCAAGTTCCACGCACCAGTACACTGACGCAAGCTTCCCTAACCGGGAAACCTTGACAAGCCAATCGTCTAACCCCACCCACTGGGTAAATCCTCCACAATAAAAAGGAACCACAGACCTCCAGAATACAGAAAGTCCACTCCAGACACAGCAATCTAAACAAGATGAAAAGGCAAAGAAATACCCAACAGGTAAAGGAACATGAAAAATGCCCACCAAGTCAAACAAAAGAGGAGGAGATAGGGAATCTACCTGAAAAAGAATTTAGAATAATGATAATAAAAATGATCCAAAATCTTGAAAACAAAATGGAGTTACAGATAAATAGCCTGGAAACAAAGATTGAAAAGATTCAAGAACTGTTTAATAAAGACCTAGAAGAAATAAAAAAGAGTCAATGAAAAATGAACAATGCAATGAATGAGATCAAAAACACTTTGGAGGGAACCAAGAGTAGAATAACGGAGGCAGAAGATAGGATAAGTGAGGTAGAAGATAAAATGGTGGAAATAAATGAAGCAGAGAGGAAAAAAGAAAAAAGGATCAAAAGAAATGAGGACAACCTCAGGGACCTCTGGGACAATGTGAAATGCCCCAACATTCGAATCATAGGAGTTCCAGAAGAAGAAGACAAAAAGAAAGGCCATGAGAAAATACTCGAGGAGATAATAGCTGAAAACTTCCCTAAAATGGGGAAGGAAATAGCCACTCAAGTCCAAGAAACCCAGAGAGTCCCAAACAGGATAAACCCAAGGCGAAACACCCCAAGACACATATTAATCAAACTAACAAAGATCAAACACAAAGAACAAATATTAAAAGCAGCAAGGGAGAAACAACAAATAACACACAAAGGGATTCCCATAAGGATAACAGCTGACCTATCAATAGAAACCCTCCAGGCCAGAAGGGAATGGCAGGACGTCCTGAAAGTAATGAAAGAGAATAACCTACAACCTAGATTACTGTATCCAGCAAGGATCTCATTCAGATATGAAGGAGAACTCAAAAGCTTTACAGATAAGCAAAAGCTGAGAGAATTCAGCACCACCAAACCAGCTCTTCAACAAATGCTAAAGGATCTTCTCTAGACAGGAAATGCAGAAAGGTTGTATAAACGTGAACCCAAAACAACAAAGTAAATGGCAACCAGACCACACCTATCAATAATTACCCTAAATGTAAATGGGTTGAATGCCCCAACCAAAAGACAAAGATTGGCTGAATGGATACAAAAACAAGACCCCCATATATGCTGTCTACAAGAGACCCACCTCAAAACAAGAGACACATACAGACTGAAAGTGAAGGGCTGGAAAAAAGTATTTCATGCAAATGGAGACCAAAAGAAAGCAGGAGTCGCAATACTCATATCAGATAAAATAGACTTTCAAATAACAGCTGTGAAAAGAGACAAAGAAGGACACTACATAATGATCAAAGGATCAATCCAAGAAGAAGATATAACAATTATAAATATATATGCACCCAACATAGGAGCACCGCAATATGTGCGGCAAACACTAACGAGTATGAAAGAGGAAATTAATAGTAACACAATAATAGTGGGAGACTTTAATACCCCACTCACAACTATGGATAGATCAACTAAACAGAAAATTAACAAGGAAACACAAACTTTAAATGACACAATGGACCAGCTAGACCTAATTGATATCTATAGGACATTTCACCCCAAAACAATCAACTTCACCTTTTTCTCAAGTGCACACGGAACCTTCTCCAGAATAGATCACATCCTGGGCCATAAATCTAGTCTTGGAAAATTCAAAAAAATTGAAATCATTCCAGTCATCTTTTCTGACCACAGTGCAGTAAGATTAGATCTCAATTACAGGAAAAAAATTGTTAAAAATTCAAACACCTGGAGGCTAAATAACACACTTCTGAATAACCAACAAATCATAGAAGAAATCAAAAAAGAAATCAAAATATGTATAGAAATGAATGAAAATGAACACACAACAACCCAAAACCTATGGGACACTGTAAAAGCAGTGCTAAGGGGAAGGTTCATAGCATTACAGGCTTACATCAAGAAACAAGAAAAAAACCAAATAAATAACCTAACTCTACACCTAAAGCAATTAGAGAAGGAAGAAATGAAGAACCCCAGGGTTAGCAGAAGGAAAGAAATCTTAAAAATTAAGGCAGAAATAAATGCAATAGAAACTAAAGAGACCATAGCAAAAATCAACAAAGCTAAAAGCTAAGCTGGTTTTTTGAAAAAATAAACAAAATTGACAAACCATTAGCAAGACTCATTAAGAAACAAAGAGAGAAGAACCAAATTAACAAAATTAGAAATGAAAATGGAGAGATCACAACAGACAACACTGAAATACAAAGGATCATAAGAGACTACTACCAGCAGCTCTATGCCAATAAAATGGACAACTTGGATGAAATGGACAAATTCTTAGAAAAGTATAACTTTCCAAAACTGAACCAGGAAGAAATAGAAGATCTTAACAGACCCATCACAGGCAAGGAAATCGAAACTGTAATCAAAAATCTTCCAGCAAACAAAAGCCCAGGACCAGATGGCTTCACAGCTGAATTCTACCAAAAATTTAGAGAAGAGCTAACACCTACCTTACTCAAACTCTTCCAGAAAATTGCAGAAGAAGGTAAACTTCCAAACTCATTCTATGAGGCCACCATCACCCTAATTCCAAAACCTGACAAAGATGCCACAAAAAAGAAAACTACAGGCCAATATCACTGATGAACATAGATGCAAAAATCCTTAACAAAATTCTAGCAAACAGAATCCAACAACATATTAAAAAAATCATACACCACGACCAAGTGGGCTTTATCCCAGGAATGCAAGGATTCTTCAATATCCGCAAATCAATCAATGTAATACACCACATTAACAAATTGAAAGATAAAAACCATATGATTATCTCAATAGATGCAGAAAAAGCCTTTGACAAAATTCAACACTCATTTATGATTAAAACTCTCCAAAAAGCAGGAATAGAAGGAACATACCTCAACATAATAAAAGCTATATATGACAAACCCACAGCAAGCATCACCCTCAATGGTGAAAAATTGAAAGCATTTCCCCTGAAATCAGGAACAAGACAAGGGTGCCCACTCTCACCACTACTGTTCAACATAGTGTTGGAAGTTTTGGCCACAGCAATCAGAGCAGAAAAAGAAGTAAAAGGAATCCAGATAGGAAAAGAAGAAGTGAAACTCTCACTGTTTGCAGATGACATGATCCTCTACATAGAAAACCCTAAAGACTCTACCAGAAAATTACTAGAACTAATCAATGAATATAGTAAAGTTGCAGGATATAAAATTAACACACAGAAATCCCTTGCATTCCTATATACTAACAATGAAAAAACAGAAAGAGAAATTAAGGAAACAATACCATTCACCATTGCAACAAAAAGAATAAAATACTTAGGAGTATATCTACCTAAAGAAACAAAGGACCTATACATAGAAAACTATAAAACACTGATGAAAGAAATCAAAGAGGACACAAACAGATGGAGAAACATACCATGTTCATGGATTGGAAGAATCAATATTGTCAAAATGGCTATTCTATCCAAAGCAATCTATAGATTCAATGCAATCCCTATCAAGCTACCAACGGTATTTTTCACAGAACTAGACCAAAGAATTTCACAATTTGTATGGAAATACAAAAAACCTCGAATAGCCAAAGTAATCTTGAGAAAGAAGAATGGAACTGGAGGAATCAACCTGCCTGACTTCAGACTCTACTACAAAGCCACAGTCATCAAGACAGTGTGGTACTGGCACAAAGACAGAAATATAGACCAATGGAACAGAATAGTAAGCCCAGAGATAAATCCACGAACCTATGGACAGCTTATCTTTGACAAAGGAGGCAAGGATATACAATGGAAAAAAGACAACCTCTTTAACAAGTGGTGCTGGGAAAACTGGTCAACCACTTGCAAAAGAATGAAACTAGAACACTTTCTAACACCATACACAAAAATAAACTCAAAATGGATTAAAGATCTAAATGTAAGACCAGAAACTATAAAACTCCTAGAGGAGAACATAGGCAAAACACTCTCCGACATAAATCACAGCAAGATCCTCTATGACCCACCTCCCAGAATATTGGAAATAAAAGCAAAACTAAACAAATGGGATCTAATGAAACTTAAAAGCTTTTGCACTACAAAGGAAACTATAAGTAAGGTGAAAAGACAGCCGTCAGATTGGGAGAAAATAATAGCAAATGAAGAAACAGACAAAGGATTAAACTCAAAAATATACAAGCAACTCCTGCAGCTCAATTCCAGAGAAATAAATGACCCAATCAAAAAATGGGCCAGAGAACTAAACAGACATTTCTCCAAAGAAGACATACAGATGGCTAACAAACACATGAAAAGGTGCTCAACATCACTCATTATTAGAGAAATGCAAATCAAAACCACAATGAGGTACCATTACACACCAGTCAGGATGGCTGCTATCCAAAAGTCTACAAGCAATAAATGCTGGAGAGGGTGTGGAGAAAAGGGAACCCTCTTACACTGTTGGTGGGAATGCAAACTAGTACAGCCACTATGGAAACCAGTGTGGAGATTCCTTAAAAAACTGGAAATAGAACTGCCATATGACCCAGCAATCCCACTTCTGGGCATACACACTGAGGAAACCAGATCTGAAAGAGACACGTGCAACCCAATGTTCATCACAGCACTGTTTATAATAGCCAGGACATGGAAGCAACCTAGATGCCCATCAGCAGATGAATGGATAAGGAAGCTGTGGTACATATACACCATGGAATATTACTCAGCCGTCAAAAAGAATTCATTTGAACCAGTCCTAATGAGATGGATGAAACTGGAGCCCCTTATACAGAGTGAAGTAAGCCAGAAAGATAAAGAACATTACAGCATACTAAGACATATATATGGAATTTAGAAAGATGGTAACGATAACCCTATATGCAAAACAGAAAAAGAGACACAGAAATACAGAACAGACTTTTGAACTCTGTGGGAGAAGGTGAGGGTGGGATGTTTCAAAAGAACAGCATGTATACTATCTATGGTGAAACAGATCACCAGCCCAGGTGGGATGCATGAGACAAGTGCTCGGGCCTGGTACACTGGGAAGACCCAGAGGAATCGGGTGGAGAGGGAGGTGGGAGGGGGGATCGGGATGGGGAATAAGTGTAAATCTATGGCTGATTCATATCAATGTATGACAAAACCCACTGAAATGTTGTGAAGTAATTAGCCTCCAACTAATAAAAAAATTAAAAAAAAAAAAAGAATACACAGAAGAACTACACAAAAAAAGGTCTTAATGACTCAGATAACCATAGTGGTGTGATCACTCACCTAGAGCCAGACATTCTGGATGTGAAGACAAGTGGGCCTTAAGAAGGATGACTACAAGCAAAGCTAATGGAGGTGATGGCATTCTAGCTGAGCTACTTCAAATCCTAAAAGGTGATGATGTGAAAGTGCTGCACTCAATGTGTCAGCAAATTTGGAATACTCAGCAGAGGCCACAAGACTGGAAAAGGTCGGTTTTCATTCCAATCCCAAAGAAAGGTAATGCCAAAGAGTGTTAAAGCTACTGTTCAGTTGTATTCATTTTAAATGCTAGCAAGGTTATAATCAAAATTCTTCAAGCTAGGCTCCAACAGTATGTGAATGAAGAACTTCCAAATGTACAAACTTAATTTAGAAAAGGCAGAGGAACCAGAGATCAAATTGCCAACATCTGTTGGGTCATAGGAAAGCAAGGAAATTCCAGAAAAGCATCTACTTCCACTTCATTGACTACATTAAAGACTTTGTGTGGATCACAACAAACTGTGGAAAATTCTTAAAAAGATGGGAATACCAGACTACCTTACCTGCTTCCTAAGAAACCTGTATGCAGATCAAGAAGCAACAGTTAGAATTGAACATGGAACAATGGATTGTTTCAAAATTGGAAAAGGAGTACGTCAAGGCTGTAAATATCACCCTGCTTATTTAACTTACATACAGAGTACATGATGCAAGATGTCAGGCTGGATGAAGCTCAAGCTGGAATCAAGATAGTCAGGAGAAATATCAATAACCTCAGATATGCAGATGACACCATCTTTATGGCAGAAAGTGAAGAGGAACAAAAGGGCCTCTTGATGAAGGTGAAAGAGGAGAGTGAAAAAGCTGTTTTTTTCACTCAACGTTCAAAAAATGAAGATCCAGTCTCATCACTTCATGGGAAATAAATTGGGAAAAAATGGAAACAGCGACAGACTTTATTTTCCTGGTCTCCAAAGCCACTGTGGATGGTGACTGCAGCCATAAAATTAAAAGATGATTGCTCCTTGGAAGAAAAGCTATGACAATCTTAGCAGTGTATTTAATAGTCGAAACATCAGTTTGTCAACAAAAGTCTATATAGTCAAAGCCATGTTTTTTTTCAGTAGTCATATACAGATGTGAGAGTCAGATCATAAAGAAAGCTGAGCTCCTAACAATTGATGTTTTTAAACTGTGGTATTGGAGAAGACTCTTGAGAGTCCCTTGGACAGCAATGAGATCAAACCAGTCAATCCTAAAGGAAATCAGTCCTGAATAGTCATTGGAAGGACTGATGCTGAAGCAAAAGTGCCAACCCTTTGGCCATCTGATGTGAAGAGCCAACTCGTTGAAGACCCTGGATGGTGGGAAAGATTGAGAACAAGAAGAGAAGGGGCAACAGAGAATGAGATTGTTGGATGACATCATAGATTCAATGGACATGAGTTTGAGCAAACTCCAGGAAATAGTGAAGGACAGGGAAGTCTGGCATACTGCAGTCCATGAGGTTGCAAAGAGTCGGACATTGTTGAACGACTGAGCACAACAACTGTCATTCTAATGAACCATGCTAGGTGTTTGTAAATTCAGCATTGAAAAAATTGGAGGCGACTCCTGCTCTCATTAAAGTCCGAGTCTAGTGGGGAGAGAGGAAGATGTAAAATAACTATAAAACAATGAAATGCTAAATTGGAATAAGCTTTGCAAGGGGCAAGTTAAGAATTATGATTTGGGCATAAAGGCGACTAATTTAGATGTGAATCTGGGACACTTCTAGATAGTGATGTTTAAGCAAACACTTGAAGAATGAATAAAGAGTTGAATTAGCAAGGAGTAGGAGGAAAAATATCCCAGGTATAATTTCCCCAAAGTGGATCAGAGTTTGTTGTGTCTTTCCAGAATATCTGGATGCTGGCAGTTCCTCTGCAGCACTCTGACAAGTACAAAGAATATTGGGGCATTTTCTCCCTTTTGTCTTGGGAGAGTGTATTGTGTTTGAGGTCAGTTAAGACCTCAGAGTCTTGATCAAATAAATGGTTGTTAGGGAAGTTATGCACTTTCAAATGTTTGACACTAAAGAGGAGATTTTGAATATCACTGCCTATCTCTAAGTTTTTATGTTATTTTTCATAGGATTTTGTTTATGAGATAATATTTAACCTTTATCTTGTTACATTTTACTTTTTCTTTAACAGATATCATTGGGTTACTGCATGCTAATTATCTATTAAGACCATTACATACTTTTTCTTCAAGAGAAGTAAAATACATATGGAAGAAAAAGCAATGTGATGATGGCAAATATGTCAATGTGCAAAAAGCATCTGCTGCACAACTAAGGCAGATATGGTCTTAATGTCAAAGGCAGACTTTTAGTTTCAAGAATTAATGAACAGATGAGGGAAGCCATGAAATAATGACAGGAAAAGAAGATGTGGGTTTTTTTTTTTAAAATTATAATAATGCCAGTAGATAAGATGAAAAGTGTCTTGAGGTATCAAGGAATCAATCTTCCTCATTTGAAGTGACTTACAGCTGTTGGATGCCAAAAATAATCTGATTGTAGTATTTTGTGTAAATGAATGCATATATAATACATTACAGGGAAAGGGAAATAAAGACTCATGTCCAAAGCTTTTACATAGTAAAGTGTTTCAACAGTAGAGTGTTTCCAGGAATTTGGGTATCCTTGACCTTATAATTCCCATTATTTGCAGGCTGAAGTTCTCTCTTCCCCTTAAATCTCTAGAATAACACCTATCATTTCTAGAATGCAAAACTGAGGCACATAAGGGCTCAGAGTAGTATGGCTATTTGAAAGATGATGGTAGTTATGAGAAAAGTCAATTTTTCTATATTTTAAAGCCTTGAGAATGAAATTTAAAACTGAGATGAGTTTCCCATCCCTCTTGAGGCAAGCATGCTCTGTACTACAGCTCATTCTCAAAACAGGGGCGTGACCTTTGTTGATTTTGTCGTCATTCCCAGTCTGGGTTCAGGCTTTTCAGTGATACAAATACTAGTCATTTTGGTCATCCACTTATGGTTCTAAGCCTAAATTGTGAGAGTCATTAAATCTTCTGGCCTCAACTTTTGCTCTGTGAGTGCATTCCACAGCCCTGTCCAAAGAACACTCCTTACCTTTGCTTCAACACTCTGTATCTTTGATTATGATAATAAGAGAGTCAGAATTTACAGGGAGTTTATAATGTGCTATGCATTTTGCTAGGGGTTATATCCCTTATAAAAAATTAGAGAACACTACAGAAAATTAGAGAACACAAATAATATAAATATTTTATATATATAATGTTTATATATAATACAGAAAAATGTAAACATACATGAAAATATCTACATAGCTACACACACAAGAAAAACCCATGTACACACCTATATGCATGGAAGAGGATCTGGAAAGAAGTACAAAATACGAAGTAATTACCTAAGTCTTGTAAGGGTATAGATAATTTTGCTTGCTTTGTACTTTTCTGCATTTTCAAAACTTTTTAGCTGAGAATATTTGGAGTCAATCATTAAAAAGAACAAAATAAATATGGGATAAAATATTGTAGATCTCAAGAATGCAAAGCATAAGATTGTAAAGCTTATTATATAAATTATTTTATGCATTTCCTACTGGAGTCATGACATACCCTAGTAAGATAGGGAGATAAAGCTGTGTCTTAGAGGCCCTCTTCCTGTGGAATCTCTGTGAATGTCTGACTTACAGAAGAGGCCAGCTTTAATGAGAAACAATTCTGGGGCCTATAGTAAGTGAACTTGCAGACAGCTCTCTGTAGCTTTAAAAAGTGTAATTAGAAATGAAATTGAAGCCTTTTGTTGTCCAGGAACTTACAATGTGAAATGAGTCAGCTGCATTTGTGTAGTCTAGGGCAGAGAAAGAACAATCTATTCAGCAATGAGCAATTTATTCTCTATAAATTAGATAATATAAATAATATAAATTCCTTATTAGAGCCACCGTGTTTGTCAGTCACTTATACTTTTTATATGTTTGTTTTCTCATATGTAACACGAGCAGGTTGAACTAGTCTTTGAGGACTTCTTCAGACCTCAACATCTGGAATTCTGAGTCAACATGAATTTCACCATGAAAAAACTTAGAATACGCACAGGAATAATAGAACTGTTACTGAGTTCAAACTCGTTCTGCTCACTAAGTCCAAACTTGTTCTGCTCACTGGGAGACAAGTTGTTGGGACAAGAATAATGACTTTATTCAGAAAGCCAGCAGATCAAGAAAATGGAAGATTCATATCCTAGAGAACCATCTTACCTGAGTTAGAATTAGCTTCTTTTGTGCTTAAAGGGGAGGGGCTGTGGTTAGTTGTTGATGTCAGAATCTTGCATCTGTCTGCATAGGTGAGGTCATGATATTCCTGAAAACCTTTAATTAGACAAATATTATTCTCTATGCTACAAATTTTTATCTCTATCTGAATGGAAGAATGTTATACTTTAAAGGTCAGAACTTTGAAAATAGGCTCTTTTGTGTATTTCAGGCTATAGGCAAAATTCTTTTACAAATGTACAGAGTCAACATGACTAAGTCCAGGCAACAGAGCACAAAGGTTAAAGTAAAAGAAACAGATCCAACATGGAATCATGTTTTTTCTTTCCTATTACAGAACTACAGATGAAGGATAAATGGAACCTTTTGTCTAAGATCAAGAAAGAAATCAGGAGCAAATGGTCCCAAGAATAACTTCACTTATAGTAAGAAAACAACAACAAAAACAAAAAAACTTTCAGCTTTCGCTGAAAACCAATCTCAGGGGTTTTGTTGTGGTTTGCAGTGGGTTTTTTTCCCACTGTGTAGTTAAAAACACCTGAAAGAGAAGGGCTCATGTGGCTGTTTTCTGGCCTGCTTGACGGGACAAGTGGAAATTTTGTTACTGTTGTTCAGTCGCTAAGTTGCGTTCAATTCTTGGCAGCCACATGGACTGAAGCACACCAGACTTCCCTGTCCTTCACTATCTCCCAGAGTTTGCTCAGACTCATGTTCATTGTGTTGATGATGCCATCTAAACATTTCATCTTCTGAAACCCCATTCTCCTCTGTCCCTTAATCTTTCCCAGCATCAGGGTCTTTTCCATTGAGTTAGCTCTTTGCATCAGGTGGCCAAAGGATTGGAGGTTCAGCTTCAGCATCGGTGCTTCCAATGAATATTCAGGTTTGATTTCCTTTAGTATTGACTGGTTTGATCTCCTTGCTGTCCAAGGGACTCTCAAGAGTCTTCTCAAGCACCACAGTTCAAAACCATCAATTCTTTGGCATTCAACCTTCTTTATGATCCAACTCTGACATCCATATATGACTACTGGAAAAACCATAGCTTTGCTATACTGACCTTTTTTGGCAAAGTGATGTCCCTTCTTTTTAATATACTGTCTAGTTTTGTCGTAGCTTTCCTTCCAGGGAGCAACTGTTTTTAATTTCATGGCTGAAGTCATCATCCACAGTGATTTTGGAACCCAAGAAAATAAAATCTATCACCGTTTCCACTTTTTTCCCCATCTAGTTGCCACGAAGTGATGGAACTGGACGCCAGGATCTTTGTTTTTCGAATGTTGAGCTTTAAGCCAGCTTTTTCATTCTCTTTCACCCTCATCAAGAGACTCTTCAGTTCCTTTTCAATTTCTGCCTTTAGAGTGGTATCATCTGCATATCTGAGGTTGTTGATATTTCTCCCAGCAATCTTGATTTCAGCTTGTGATTCATCCAGCCCAGCATTTCGCATGATGGACCCTGCATACAAATTAAATAAGCAGAGTGACAATATACAGCCTTATAAGCAGAATGACAATATACAGCCTTGATGAACTCCTTTCTCAATTTTGAACCAGTCCATTGTTCTGTATCCAGTTCTGACTATTGCTTTTTGACCTGCATACAGGTTTCTCAAGAGCAGGTTAGGTAGTCTGGTATTCCCATCTCTTTCAGAATTTTCCACAGATTTTTGTGACCCACACAGTCAAAGATTTTAGTGTAGTCAATGAAGCAGAAATATTTCTGGAACTCTCTTGCTTTTTCCATGATCCAGCGGATGTTGGCAATTGGATCTCTGGTACCTCTGCCTTTTCTAAATCCAGCTTGAATATCTAGAAGTTCTTGGTTCACATACTGCTGAAGCCTAGCTTTAAGAATTTTGAGAATTACCTTGCTAACATGTGAAATGAGCTCATATATACCATAGTTTGAACCTTCTTTGTCATTATTCTTGTTTGGTTTTGGAATGATAAGTGACCTTTGTGGCCACTGTTAAGTTTTCTAAAATTGCTGACATATTGAGTGCAGCACTTTAACAGCATCAGCTTTTAAGATTTTAAACAGCTCAGCTGGAATTTCGTCACCATCCCTAACTTTGTTTATAGTAATGCTTCCCAGAGTCCACTTGTCTTCATATTCTATTATGTTTGGTTCTAGGTGAATGATTACACCATTATGCTTATCTGGGTCAATAAGACCTTTTTTGTATAGTTCTGTGTATTCTTGCCACCTCTTCCTAATCTCTTTGGCTTCTTTTATGTCCCTGACATTTCTCTCCTTTATTAATCACCCTTGCATAAAATGTTCCCTTGGTAATCACCAATTTTCCTGAAGAGATTGCTAGTCTTTCCCATTCTATCATTTTCCTCTATGTTTTTGCATTGTTCACATAGAAGGCTTTTTAAAAAAATCTCTCCTTGCTATTCTCTGGAACTCTGACTTCAGTTTGTATATCTTTCCCTTTCTCCTTTGCCTTATGCTTGTCTTCTTTCCTCAACTATTTGTAAGGCCTCCTCAGACAACCATTTCACCTTTTTGCATTTCTTTTTCTTGGGATGTTTTTGGTCACTGTCTCTTGTGAAATGTTATGAACCTCTGTCCATAGTTCTTCAGGCATTTGTCTACCAGATCTAATCTCTTGATTCAACTCACTACCTCCACCATATAATCATAAGGGAATTAATTTAGGTCATCCCTGAATGGCCAAGTGGTTTTTCTTACTTTCTCCAATTTAAGCCTGAATCTTGCAACTATGAGCTGATGATCAGAGCCACAGTAAGTTCCAGGTCTTGTTTTTTGCTGACTGTATAGAACATCTCCATCTTCAGTTGCAAAGAATATAATCAATCTGATTCTGTATTGACCAACTGGTGATTTTCATGTTTACAGTCATGTGTTTTGTTATTGGAAGTATATGTTTGCTATGACAGTGTGTTCTCTTAACAAAACTTTGTTAGCCTTTGCAGTGTTTCATTTGGGAGCTCAAAAACTTTTAGAAGATACAACTTTGTAGAGGAAAGAAATCTAGAAAGTAAAGTGGATATGGGAGCAGCTAGAGTTGAGAGATCAGTGATCCAAATTCTTAGAATCTGAAGGCAAAGGGAAAGTACTGTATATGGCTTGGTTTGAGAAAGATAAATGTGCATTCTCTCCCAAAGCTTAAGCCTAACTATAGACTGAGAGTGTTCAAATTTCTACCTTCAGGTCACATGTTTCCTATAAACCTGAGACTCCAACATTCAATTATCCACTTGGCATTTCTACTTGGATGTCTCATAAGCATTTCAAGGTTACTATGGCCTAAACATTGCCCTTAGCTTCCTTTTCTAGCCTGGCTCGTGTCAGTTTTTTTCCATCTCTGTAAATGGTACCACCATTGATTCAGTTACTGAAGCCAGAAAACTGCAAGTCATTCTTGACTCTTCCTTAGCCCTCATTCTCCACATCTAATTCATTAGCAAGTCCTGTCAATTCACTTTTAAAAATGTACCTCAACTCCATCTATTTTTCTCAATCTTGAGAACTCCTATTCTATCAATATCACCATGTTTTACCCAAACTTGTCAATAGGCTACAGATTGGTTTCATCATTTTTTTGGGTGCCCCTATGATTTATTTCCCATCACAGCCAGAAGAATTAAAAAAAAAAAAACAAAACAAAAATAAAACATGTCAGTTTTCTGCTTATGTTCACCGTTTTTAGGATAAACCATGCTGTTAGTCATGAATTATATGTGTCTGTATAATCTGGCTCATTCTCCTCCACATCAGCAGCTACTTTTTCATCTTTAAAATATCTAGGTTTAACATCTTTTCAAGTCTCAAAACACAGCCACTTATTTAGGCCACAAGATTTTTTGCTTTTTCTCTATACGGAATATTCTTTTCCCATCAGATCTCACTATGGTTTGCCTCTATTATCAGTCCTCAGCTTAAATTCCACTTCATCAAAATGTCTTTGTCATGACTACCCTGTGGAAACTCAGACCTTTCTCTCATTCTGTACCATGACATCCTTTGATTTTCCTTGTGGCTTTATGTTAGTTATTGTCTAGATATTGATTAATTGAACCGTGAATAGCTAGTGTTGTCCACTTGAATCTGAGCTTTCAGAAGATGGCCTTGAGGTAGGAGATAGATTGGCCTCAGACTGAGCCACTGGAGTTCATCCCTTGTGGACAGAGCAAGATAATAAAGGAGGTTAGGTCCTGCCCAGATAAAATATAAAGACCACATGTTTCTCATTCTCTAAGTCAAGTTCCTTGGAGGTCAGAAGGGGAATACTGTTAATCTACCCATAGATCTCTATGCTGGAATCCATCTTGGTTGAGAGATACATGCACACACATGGGAGGATCCAGAGATATACGAAAAACAGACTCAGAACCAGGCAAGTCAAAATGATTGGCCAAAGAAAACCTGAAAGAAATGCTCCACTTAAGTGATTTAAATTGACAAGAGGATACAGCTCTCTCTCTGAGTCTGCCCATGTATCCATCTACATGTACTGTCCTTTTTTACTTCTAATAAAATCTTCACTTTTTTCATTACTTTCCATTTTTGTGGGAATTCTTTCTGTAAAGCCAAAGGGCCAGGGCCTTGTCACCGACTACTGGTCTAGTGGCTAGGATTCAGCATTCTCACTACTGTGGTCCAAACTCAATCTCTGGCTGGGAACCAAAACTCTGCTTCAAGCTGCTGCAGGCCAAGACCACCTGTGATCAGACTTTACCTTCTTGTGGGATCCACTGCCCCTACACAGGGCTAGCACATAATAGGCATTTGCTATGTCTTTGTTGACGCATAGATTTGTGGGCTTAAGCCTCAGCCAGTTGGAGAACTAAACATACTTTTGACCATATCAAGATAACAGGATGGAGAGTAAAAGCTTCAGGAGTGACAACTTTGAAAATCACTCTCTATTTAATGTATAACCTTCAAAGATTTTGAAGAAAAAAATCTCATTACTTTTTGTCATACCTCCATCTCTATAAGATTCGCTTATTGATATGGGTTCCAGATCAATAGTGACAGCTATTTTTCTGGCATTTTCCCAGAGGAATTCTTGATCCACATTCTGCTCCTGAAACCTATGGGCAAAATACACACCCTCCTACTAAACCCCTGCATGTATAATAAGGAAAAAGAAATCTGACTCCATATTAGATCTCTTCCTTTAAACTTTGTGCTCTGTTGCCTGTGTTTAGTCATTCTGACTCTGCATCTTTTATAAAAGAATGTTGCCTGTAGCCTGAAATATACAGGATAACTTATTCTCAGGGCTCTGACCTTTAAGAGCACATTCATAAAGAGATACAAAGTTGCAGAACAGAGAATAGCTTTTGTCTTGTTGGAGGTTTATGAGACCCATGTGGACATGACCCGACCTTTGTGGACAGTTGCAAGAAAAAAGGAATCTGACACCCAAGAAGTTTGCAGCAACAAAGCACTTATGTCCAGTCCCTCTCATTGCCTTTAAAAGGGCTTTGCTGAAAACCTTTGGGGAGTTAGGAACCTTTTGTGCATGAGCCACCTATCTCTTTGTATAGCCTTGTAATAAAACTTTCTCTGCTCCTAACTTTGATATTTTGGTTTGTTTGACCTTACTGTGCATTGGGCACAAGAATTTATGTTCAGTAACACAAGGAATCCAAAATACAGTGCTGAATCCAGCTTTTCTCAAAAGTGTTTGTGTAACTTCAATAGCCTCTGACCCCAGATTTCCTCATCTGTAAAATAATACAAAGTGAGGAGGGATTTGGAAATACATTTCTTAAGATTTTTTTCAAAAATATTTTTGATTCCAGAAGACAGATTTACTTCCTTTTAACCTACAGTCTGGGCTGGAAGAAGCACAAGCTGGAATCAAGATTGCTGGGAGAAATATCAATAACCTCAGATATGCAGATAACACCACCCTTATGGCAGAAAGTGAAGAGAACTAAAAAGCCTCTTGATGAAAGTGAAAGAGGAGAGTGAAAAAGTTGGCTTAAAGCTCAACATTCAGAAAACTAAGATCATGGCATCTGGTCCCATCACTTCATGGGAAATAGATAGGGAAACAGTGGAAACAGTGGCTGACTAATTTTTTGGGCTACAAAACCACTCCAGATGGTGATTGCAGCCATGAAATTAAAAGACGCTTACTCCTTGGAAGGAAAGTTATGACCAACCTAGAGAACATATTAAAAAGCAGAGACATTACCAACAAAGCAGAGACAAGCAGAGACATTTGCCAACAAAGGTCCGTCTCGTCAAGGCTATGCTTTTTCCATTGGTCATGTATGGATGTGAGAGTTGGACTGTGAAGAAAGCTGAGCGCTGAAGAATTGATGCTTTTGAACTGTGGTGTTGGAGAAGACTCTTGAGAGTCCCTTGGACTGCAAGGAGATCCAAGCAGTCCATTTTAAAGGAGATAAGTCCTGGGTGTTCATTGGAAGGACTGATGCTGAAGCTGAAACTCCAATATTTTGGCCACCTGATGTGAAGAGTGGACTCATTGCAAAAGACCCTGATGCTGGGAGGGATTGGGGACAGAAGGAGAAAGGGACGACAGAGGATGAGATGGCTGGATGGCATCACCGACTCGATGGACATGAGTTTGAGTAAACTCTGGGAGTTGGTGATGGACAGGGAGGCCTGGGGTGTTACGATTCATGGGGTTGCTAAGAGTCGGACACATCTGAACTACTGAACTGAACTTAATTGAACTGAACCTACAGAAGGAGGCACTAATGTTTAGTGTGGTGTTTCCAACCTTATTGTACTTGTTTTCTCCTCTAGTATTTTTTGTCATAGATACCGGCCACATATAGAATTGCTTATTGGCATCTTTATTTGAACAGATTCACTTTTGATTTGGTTACACTCCCATATATGAAAAAACAGAATCAATGGTCATAATAAGAATTTAAATTTAAAAGTTGAAAAAATACATTAAAAATTTAAGTATAATTATTTGTCTGCCTTCAATAATTATTTAATCCTTAGAAAAACATGGTTAAATTGCACAATAAGATATGGGTTAAAATTCTAGCTCTTTCAAATTTGAGCTGGAGGAATTGGAACACATTTTTTTTTTTTTTTTAGATTTCATTTCTTTAGTAGCAGAGCAGAAGTATACATATGTGTATATATACCTACATATATGAACACACAGGTACAGATAGAAACAAGTAGGTAGGCACGTAGGTAAGTATAGAAAGAAAGAAAGATAAGTAGAAAGAAAGACAGAAAGATCAATAGGCAGGCAGACTCAGAAGAAGGGTTAGCTGGTAAATGAGGAGAATTCAAAGTTAATACTTCTTGCTTGAATTTTGAGTCCTTCTTCTTGCCTAAGGCAGAGAACCTAATAGAAAAAAGAGAAAAAGAAAGCAGAAAGAATGGAGGGAGGGAACAAGAAAGAGAGAGAAAGAAAAAGAAGAAGGAGAGGGACAAAAGAGAAAGAAAAGAAAAACAGAGAAAAAAGAAAGAAGGAAAAGAGAGAAAAAAGAAAGAAAAAAGGAAAAGAGGGAGAAAGAATGCAATCCTGCCATGCTTATGGAAAACATGTTAACACATTTATCAAATGAAGAGATGCATCAAAAACTCTTGGTGCGCAAATGCAAAAAAAAAAAAAAAAAGACTTTAAAAGTTGCATTGTCACTGTGGCTATTCACAATAGCAGCTTATTAAAGTTGTTAATACTTACTATGGCTGCATCTGTTATATTTAGCAACAAGAGGGATGTTCACCAAAATAGATACTCACAGAATAGAATGAGAATCTTTTCACTACTCTGCCTCATTTTGGACCAAATTATTTTTCTCTGTCTTATGTTTGTGCTGCAAACAAGCCTGGCTCTTAAGGCTTTTACTTTAATACTTATTCAGTTAGTATCCTTACAACTCCAAGATGTGTTCCCAGCCTCGAGCTAACTTAAACCTGGCCCATGGTTCAAAGCTAACTTTGTACATTCTACACAAAGCATCAGCTGGCTTTCTCAGCAGATTCTGCTGAATTCCCTTCCTGTTCCAATGTTTTCTTTTTACCTAGTATTACTTTTTGTTGAATGTGTAAAGTAGTCTTTGCCAATGATGCAGTCTGCAAGGATATGAGAAACTTTCTAATTCCATCTTGAGTAACTTTAGATCTACAAAGGAGTTATGGTACAATAGACTTTCCCCAGACCCACAAAGCAATGATGAGTTTTTCATTACTTTCCCATGCTTATAAATAAAAACTTTCTCAAACACATAGTCAACCAAAGATTTCTCTTTTTGCACTTATCTATTCTTTTCTCATTCTTCAAATTAAGCTGTGTTCTGAAGTTCAATCTTATTGCCAAAATCTTGGCTCCATGAATATTTCAGTCTGGCAAATTACATTCATCAGAGTGAACTGAATCTGAAAACCCTTCTGAATGACCTCTGAAAGAAAACAGCTCCTGGCAATTAAAAGTGAATAATTTGTAATCATCATATATTGACTAAGATTGGTCATAATATTTATAAATAACCATAGAAACACATGACTAATAGGATCTACACAGTTGCTTCCAAACCTCCTTTCATCACCAAGGGAGTCACATAACACTTATAATATGAAATGCCAGGTGATGGCAAATATTACTTACATGGAGATAGAGCAATTAGACCTGCTGAAGTGAGTCCTCAAAAAGTTATTTTGCAAGCAGTTGAGCCACATGCAAGCAGAGTCTTGATGACCCAGGACTGATGAAACCTCTGTCCAACCATGCCCACATAGTTGATAAAAGGTATTTCAGAAATGGCAGAAATAGAAATACTTTACAGTCTATCCTCTAAGATAGTGGAGACAAACTTCATACATGGAATGAAGTCCTTCATTCAGGATCAAAACAAATTCAGTCATGTCTCAGGTAAAAAACCAAGGTGCCATGTGAGTGTCATGTCAGTAGACAGCTGTAAAGCCAGGTGTTGGGGGGACTAACACTATTTGAGAAAGTTATTTCTGCCTTAAGCTTGGTATATGAAGTCACATTGGAAAATGCATTGTCCCATATCACTTACCCAAGAGTGACTTCGGGAGGCTGGAAGTAAAATTTGTCCCTGGAATATAATGAATGCAAACTGGTTTTCCATGCTCTGAAGCATTAAACCTGTGTGTGTGTGTTTGTACCTTGACAACATCACACTGTCCCAACCTCTGTTTATTCAACACTTTTCTATCAAATATTATATCAAACATTATATATCATGGGTTCTGATCTAAGTATTGGAGATATGGTAGTGAAACATCCGATGACCCCAACTTAAATGTGAAAATGGCTTCTTTAAGTTAGTTGTTGGAAATAATTGCCCTTAATGACAAATGACACTATAGTGTTAGTTAGTAGCAGATTACAGATTCAATCTCAGTCTATGTTAGTTTGGAAATACCTGCTTATGAATAAAGTGGCCAAGCTGGAATTCTTCATTATCTTCTTATTTAAGTCTTTTACAACAATGTGATTCCATTTGAAGTTTATAGAATTATTTAGCCTTAGACAGGGCTTCCCTTGTGGCTCAGCTGGTAAAGAATCCGCCTGCAATGCAGGAGACCTGAGTTTGATCCCTGGGTTGGGAAGATCCCCTGTAGAAGTGAAAGGCTACCCACTCCAGTATTCTGGCCTGGAGAATTCTATGGACTGTATAGTCCATGGGGTCGTAAAGAGTTGGACACAACTGAGAGACTTTCACTTCACTTCAACCTTAGACAAAACCTCTGTATATTAGACTATATTTAATTAAAGTTGAAAAACATATATTCCTCAAGGGTAGGAATTATATTTATTTATTTTTTGGCTTTTAATAATACTGGGAAGGCACTGAATACATTTTCAACAAAATTAAACAAAATGAATCATTTTGCTGCTTTGTTTCTTCATTTGGCACATTTAAGGCCTGTAACTTAAGAGACCAAATTGCTATTGTTCTTTCCTGTGTTGTTGTTGTTTAGTCACTAAGTTGTGTTCAACTCTTTTGTGGACTGTAGTCCACCAGGCTTCTCTGTCCGTGGGATGTCCCAGGCAAGAATATTGGAGTGGGTTGTTATTTTCTTCTCCAGGGGCTTTTTGTTACAGGATCTTTCAAAGACAGGGATAATACAGGCAAAATCCTTTTGTGTGTGTATTGAGAGTATGTTGTAGACATGATTTTCTCTTACTTCTAAGACAGTTCCTCAAAGACAAAGATACTCTGATACAAGCACAGAGCATGCAATCATCAAAATCTGGGAAATCAATATGTGCCCAATAATATTATCTAATCTACAAAGTTCTTCCAATCTTGCCAATTGCTTGCCACACCCCCACCCTGCTCCACAATGCACACACATACACACTTTATTTTCCTGGACAAGGATCAATCTAAGATCCTATGCTGTCATGTCTCTCTAGTGATAATTCATCTGGAATTATTTCAGACCCTGCTTAGTTCTCCATGACTGCAACATCCCTGGACAGTACAGGATAGTCACCTTACAATCAGAAAAATCAGTGCCCTGATTTTAGACAGATTTCCCCATAATCAAACTCAGGTTGTGTATTTCTACCAGAAATCCACATAAGCAATGCTGACTTTCTCTCATACCTGGAGAATGGGCTTTAAAATGGTTGCAATTACTACTTCATGGAAAGTTTAGGATTAACTGAATCATTCATTTCAACAGGCTAACCCTATCCATGATAACTCATGGAAGCTTGGGCTTCAAGTCATAATCCAGTGACACAATAAGTCTGAAATCCAATTCCCTTCAAGTCTGAGTATGCCTAAACTTGATGAAAGGAAAGTGGAAGGATTTGGGAGACTTATCAATTGAGGGACTGGCTGAAAGATAGATGAACATCCATTCACATTTGTCTCATCCAGGGGAGCTTTATATTTTTAAGGAGAGAATTATGTCCTGAACTGAGAAGAGGTCAACTTCATCTAAATTTTCTGGATTTCTTTTTTTTTTCTTCTTTTAATTATACATTACATTTTAGTGAAGTTTTAGATTAACAGGAAAGTTAAGCAGAAGGAACTGAGCCCTGCTCCTCAGTTCAGTTCAGTTCAGTTCAGTCGCTCGATAGTGTCTGACTCTTTGCGACACCATGGACTACAGCACCCCAGGCTTCCCTGTCCATCACCAATTCCCGGAAACTACTCAAACTCATGTCCATCGGTTAGGTGATGTCATCCAACCACCTCATTCTCTGTCGTCCCCTTCTCCTCCTGCCTTGAATCTTTCCCAGCATCAGGGTCTTTTCCAATGAGTCATCTCTTCGCATCAGGTGGCCAAAGTATTGGAGTTTCAGCTTCAGCACCAGTCCTTCCAATGAATATTCAGGACTGATTTCCTTTAGGATGGACTGGTCTGATCTCCTTGCAGTCCAAGGGGCTCTCAAGAGTCTTCCCCAACACCACAGTTCAAAAACATCAATTCTTTGGTGCTCAGTTTTCTTTATAGTCCAACTCTTGCATCCCTACATGACTACTGGAAAAACCATAGCTTTGACTAGATGGACCTTTGTTGGCAAAGTAATATCTATGCTTCTTAGTATGCTGTCTAGGTAGGTCATAACTTTTCTTCCAAGGAGCAAGCTTCTTCTAATTTCATGGCTACAGTCACCACCTGCAGTGATTTTGGAGCCCAAGAAAATAAAGTCTGTCACTGTTTCCATTGTTTCCCCATCTATTTGCCATGAAATGATGGGACCAGATGACATGATCTTAGTTTTCTGAATGTTGAGTTTTAAGTCAGCTTTTTCCACTCTCCTCTTTCACTTTCATCAAGAGACTCTTTAGTTCCTCTTCACTTTCTGCCATAAGGGTGGTGTCATCTGCATATCTGAGATTATTGATATTTCTCCTGGCCATCTTGATTCCATCTTCTGCCTCATCCAGCCTGGCATTTTGCATGATGTACTCTGCATATAAGTTAAATAAGCAGGGTGACAATATATAGCCTTGGTGTACTCCTTTCCCGATTTGGAAACAGTTTGTTGTTCCATGTCCAGTTCTAACTCTTGCTTCCTGACCTGCATAAAGATTTTTTAAGAAGCAGGTCAGGTGGTCTGGTATTCCCATCTCCTTCAGAATTTTCCACAGTTTATTGTGATCCACACAATCAAAGGCTTTGGCATCGTCAATAAAGCAGAAATAGATGTTTTTCTGGAACTCTCTTGCTTTTTCCATGATCCAGCAGATGTTGGCAATTTGATCTCTGGTTCCTCTGCCTTTTCTAAAACCAGCCTGAACATCTGGAAGTTCACGGTTCACATATTGCTGAAGCCTGGCTTGGAGAATTTTGAGCATTACTTTACTAGTGTGTGAGGTGAGTGCAATTGTGTGGTAGTTTGAGCATTCTTTGGCATTTCCTTTCTTTGAGATTGGAATGAAAACTGACCTTTTCCAGTCCTGTGGCCACTGCTGAGTTTTCCAAATTTGTTGACACATTGAGTGCAGCACTTTCACAACATCATCTTTTAGGATTTGAACTAGCTCACCTGGAATTCCACCACCTCCACTAGCTTTGTTCCTAGTGATGCTTTCTAAGGCCCACTTGACTTCACATTCCAGGATCTGGCTCTAGGTGAGTGTGAGTGATCCCACCATCATGATTATCTGGGTCGTGAAGATCTTTTTTGTACAGTTTTTCTGTGTATTCTTGCCACCTCTTCTTAATATCTTCTGCTTCTGTTAGGTCCATATCACTTCTGTCCTTTATTGAGCCTATCTTTGCATGAAATGTTCCCTAGGTATTAGATGAGCCTTTTGTAAATATACTTTCTCAATTTGTGGCTTGTTTTCTCAATCTGTTTGCAATATCTTTTGAAAAGAAAACCTTTAATTTTAATGAGTTCCAGCTTATCCATTCTTTTTCTTGAATCATACCTTTGGCATTGTGTCTAAAATTTATTACCATGCTTTCAAGGAAATCTAGATTTTCTCCTATGTTCTCTTCTAGGAGATATGTACTTTTGTATTTTAAGTTAAAATCTCTGATATATTTTGAGGTGCATATGAAAGGTTTAGGTCTTTGTCTAGATTTATTATTGTTATTATTTTTTTATGTGAGTGTCCAGTTGTTCCATTACCATTTGTTGAAAAGTTTATGATTTCTGCATGGAGTTACCTTTACTGCTTTGTCAAGACTTAGTTGACTATGTTTATGTGTATATGTTCCTGGGCTCTCCATTCTGGTTTTTATTTTTTGGATCTATTTGTCTAGTCTTTCACCACACTGTCCTGATTACTGTAGCTTTATAGTCATTTTTGAAGTTGAGTAATATCAGTCTTTGAATAATATCTGACTTTGTATTTTGAGTAATATCTGACTTTGTTCTTCTTTTCCAATATTATTTGTTAGGCCTTTGCCTCTGCATATAAACTTTTGATTCAGTTTGTTGATATCCACAAAATTACTAGGTGCGATTTTGACTGCATCTCATTGAATCTATGGGTCAGGTTTGGAGAAACTGACATCTTGACAAATAGTCTTTATAACCATGAACATGAGTTATCTATTTATTTAGTTCTTTTTAGTAAGATTTCTTTTGAGTTTGGTAGTTTTCCTTACGTGAATATTATACAAAATTTTAGATTTACACTTAAGCAGTTCACTGATAATATAAATTGTATTCTATTTTTAACTTCAAGTTATAGTTGTTCATTGCTGATATATATTTATTGAATGAATAAATTTTCCAGAGTACAATTGCAAACATTATTATATAGTCTGCTTATTCAATCCTATGTCACATGATAGATCTTTGCCATAATTTTGGTGAGAAGGTCTGAGATCGCTAGTAGCTTACCCAGGAGATGAAAGGAAAGCTTACCTTCACCAGGTATCTGGTATTGTTCAAGGTGCTTTAGATGAATGGGCTATTGGATTCTTATTTATGAAAGAGTTACAGTTAAAGATGAAGAAAGAGATTTAGGTATGTTTAGAAATGTTCACAAGATCACGTAGTCTGTAAATGTCAGGGATCATATTTGAATATATACTGGAATGACTTCTATGCCTCAGTACTTTCTAATAGATGAATGAACAAGGACCTCTATTTGTAACCTGCTCAAGGTCATTATTTTGGGATATGTTAGGAAATGTTGCTATCAAGGGTGAATGCCTTCATCTTGAATTTCCTAGTCTTAAATTTCCCAGAACTGTGAGAAATAAATTTCTATTGTTCATAAGCTATCCAGTCCATGGTATTCTATTATAAATGCCTGAACTAAGACACCATATTCATGATACTGTCTTGCAATCCATGAACAGTGGCTGTTCTTCCATTTTTAATGTCAATAGTTTTTGATAATTAGAAAATTAAGTCTAGGTAAATGCCAGGAGAAATATCAAAAGCATCAGATATGCAGATGATACCACTCAGAAATGGCAGAAAGTGAAGAGGAACTAAAGATACTCTTGATGAGGGTGAACGAGGAGAATGAAAAAGCTGGCTTAAACTCAACATTGAAAAAACAAAGATTTTGGCATCCAGTCCCATCATTTCATGGCAAATAGAAAAGGAAAAAGTAGAAGATGTGACAGATTTTATTTTCTTGGACTCCAAAATCACTAGGGATAGTGATTATAGCCATGAAATTAAGACACTCGCTTCTTGGAAAGAAAGCTGTGATAAACCTAGACAGCATATTAAAAAGCAGAGACATCACTTTGTGACTAAGGTCTGTATAATCAAAGCTATGGTTTTTCCAGTAGTTATGTACAGATGTACATAAAGACCATAAAGAAGGTTAAGCACAGAAGAACTGATGGCTTCAAATTGTGGTGCTGGAGAAGGATCTTGAGAGTCCCTTGGGCTGCAAGGAGATCAAACTAGTCAATCCTGAAGAAAATCAACCCTCAATGTTCATTGGAGGGACTGATGCTGAAGCTGAAGCTCCAATCCTTGGCCATTGGATGTGAAGAGCCAACTCATTGGTAAAGACCCTCATGTTGCGAAAGATTGAAGGTGAAAGGAGATGAGGGCAGCAGAGGATCAGATGGTTCGAGAGCATCACTGACCCAATCAAAATGAATTTGAGCAAACTCTGGGAGATGGTGATGGACAGGGAAGCCTGGTGTGCTGCATTCCATGGAGGTGCAAAGAGTCAGACAGGGCATAGTGACTGAACAACAATAACAAAATGATTTTTAGAACTGAATTTGTTTAGGGTTCTTTCTGTTGTCATGTGGTTTTGATTCTGTATGTAGCCTTCCTCGTCTCAATTTTGAAATACTAAAAAATTCTGTAAGGATTTCTCTTTGTTTCAGTTCAGTTCAGTTCAGTTCAGTCTCTCAGTCATATCTGACTCTTTGTGACCCCATGGACTGCAACATGCCAGGCTTCCCTGTCACCAACACCCAGAGCTTGCCCAAAATCATGTCCACTGAGTCAGTTATGCCATCCAACCACCTCATCCTCTGTCGGCCCCTTCTCCTCCTGCCTTCAATCTTTCCCAGCATCAGGGTCTTTTCCAATGTGTCATCTCTTCGCATCAGGTGGCCAAAGTATTGGAGTTTCAGCTTTAGCACCAGTCCTTCCAATGAATATTCAGGACTGATTTCCTTTAGGATGGACTGGTTGGATCTCCTTGCTGTCCAAGGGCCTCTCAAGAGTCTTCTCCAACACCACAGTTCAAAAACATCAATTCTTTGGTGCTCAGCTTTCTTTATAGTCCAACTCTCACATCCACACATGACTAAGGAAAAACTGTAACTTTGGCTAAATGGATCTTTGTCAGCAAAGTATTGTCTCTGTTTGCTTTTTAATATGCTGTCTATGTTTGTCATAGCTTTTCTTCCAAGGAGCAAATTTCTTTAATTTCAAGGCTACAGTCAACATCTGCAGTGATTTTGGAGCCCAAGAAAATAAAGTCTGTCACTGTTTCCATTGTTTCCCCATCTATTTGCCATGAAGTGATGAGATTGGATGCCATGTTCTTAGTTTTTCTGAATGTTGAGTTTTAAGTCAGCTTTTTCACTCTCCTCTTTCACTTTCATCAAGAGGCTCTTTAGTTCCTCTTTGCTTTCTGCTATAAGGGTGGTGTCATCTGCGTATCTGAGGTTACTGATATTTCTCCTGGCAATCTCTATTCCAGCTTGTGCTTCATCCAGCTTGGCATTTTGCATGATGTACTCTGCATATAAGTTGAACAAGCAGGATGACAATATACAGCTTTGACATATTCCTTTCCCCATTTGGAACCAGTCCATTGTTCCATGTCTGGTTCTAACTGTTGCTTCTAAACCTGCATACAGGTTTCTCAGGAGACAGGTTAGGTGGTCTGGTATTCCCATGTCTTTCAGAATATTCCACTCTTTGTTGTGATCCACACAGTCAAAGGCTTTAGTGTAGTCAAAGAAGCATAAGTAGATGTTTTTCTGGAATTCTCTTATTTTTATATGATCCAATGGATGTTGGCAATTTGATCTCTGGTTTCTCTGTCTTTTCTAAATCCAGCTTGAACATCTGGAATTTCTTGTTTCATGTACTATTGAAGCCTGTCTTGGATAATTTTGAGCATTTTACTTTGCTAGTGTGTGAGATGAGTGCTATTGGGGGATCTTTGTTTAGACCTACAAGTTTGGAGGTTGGCAATTGGTGTCATAAAATCGGGATGGGGAATAAGTGTAAATCTATGGCTGATTCATATCAATGTATGACAAGACCCACTGAAATGTTGTGAAGTAATTAGCCTCCAACTAATAAAAAAATTAAAAAAAAAAAAAATTAACCCTAAATATTTTTGTTTTATTAATGGTGAGAAAAGGGTGGAGAAAAAGAGTTTTCTTTATTCTTCCTTTCTACTACTCTGCTTTGTTTCTAAGAAGAAGTGTGGTTATGGCTGCAACTGTGTATTGAAAAGATGAGTCAGGCTAGGACCTGGGACCCTTTGCTGCAATACTGCAATGCTTGCACCTGGGCAAACCTCTGCATGAATGATAACAATACAAAGAAACCATAAAGGCACTAAAAATAACCGCACACATGTGCAACTGGGGAAAATTCTGGATAAAAAATGCAAAGAGACCAAAAACCCGACTGCCACTTTTGAAGAGCAGGGAGCAAAAAAGCAGGGATCAGGAATAAAACAGGGTACTACTACACATGACCTCTTGTACGCAACAGCACCTAAAGGGCAGGCAAACCACCTAAACCACCTTTCCAGCCCAGTTCCTGGACACACCCCTGCCTTCATCCCATACAAGGAAAAGGCTCACCACACCCCTTCTGGGAGCTAGCAAGCAAAGGAATTTGTTGTTTTTTCTTGCTCCCTGCTGATACCATAGGGACCCTAATAAAGCCTTGCCTGAATTTCTTGTCTGGCCTCTAATTGATTTCTATTGATTAAAGAGGTCAAGAACCTTGGTCAGTAACAAAGACAGTGATTAGTTTCTTAAACTGTCTCATGTTTATGTTTTTAAGAGATGTTAAATGTGAAAAAGTTACAGGGATCCAAAATTCATACTTATGAGCAGCCCAAGTGTTTCAACTACAACCATTCAGTTCAGTTCAGTTCAGTCGCTCAGTCGTGTCCCAACTCTTTGCGACCCCATGAATTGTAGCACGCCAGGCCTCCCTGTCCATCACCAACTCCCAGAGTTTACTCAAACTCATGTTCATCAAGTCGGTGATGACATCCAGCCATCTCTACAACCATTACTGCTACTTAAACTGCAATTATTAGGAAGATCTAACTGAAAACCTATAAGCCCCAGGTGCCATGCTAAGAGTTTTAAATGCACAGCTCATATCTTCATAGCAACAATATTAAACGTGTATTATTATTACTACCTCTATTTTAAAGATTAAGAAAATTGAGGCATAAGTAACTTGCTCAAATTTAGGCAGTATTAACATCCTGAGCTAAGTTTCAAGCCAAAGTTTATGTACAATGCTCTAGACTCCATGTATATTACACTTGAAGGTGTGCAGGATCACACTGGTTGAGTTAGGACATTTCTGCAGGTTGTTGCCTAGCATCTTGAGGGGCTATTGAAAGGAAAAACATTCCTTTGAACTTTTTTTTTACAGTTGTATGGGTTGTGGAATCTTAGTTCCCTGACTCGGGATCAAATGCAGGCCACCAGAGATTTCCTCCCTTTTCACTTTTACTCTTGTAGTTTTGCTTATTTGAAACAGTCTCCTTTCTATTTAAACACTCATACCAATTCATCTGCTAATGCCTAACTTCTTTTTCCATCTCTGGGGAATTCTTCATTTTCTCTCAACCACAATTATATCCCTGTTCTCTGACCTTTGGTAGACCTGAGAACGTAAAGGGGTTTATGAGATCACCTCTCTGAACCTCCTCATTTTTCACATTGGGAAACTGAAGCCCAGTAGTGCTAAGTCATAGAACTAAAGATTTATTGGTACCCAGGGCTGAGGTGTCCAACAAAGTCCTCTTTCCATTGTATGTTATATTGTTCTTAAATGAGAAAATGTGATGTTTGATCATGTGTTTTCTTCTCTTATTTTATGAATGTGAAGACTTCTTCTCCAAGTAGGCTGTGGTGACCATAATGTCAGGAACTTCCCCATATATGTCATAGAATCACATTATTAGACAATAGGCTCTTAAAAATATGCTTGTAGAATTAAATCTTGTGTCCAAGAACAGGTTATCACAATTCCAAAGAGAATGAGTTTTAGTATAAAATAATTTACTTCATGCAAGTATGAATTCTCTCAACCAAGCCTAGGAGACACTGGTTGAGCTCTATATATAGACAATGCATTGTATTCATGACTTATTCACTGTATATTCATGTATCCTAGTGAAGAGAATTATTCACAAGTGGATTTCAATCCTCAGGCAATTAATAGACATTATTTTTGCTACAACTTATTATATATACAGTTAGAACAATGCCTGTAAGATGAACTTTTTAGATGAGTGGATTGTGTGATAGGATAAAAAGAATGGCAGTCTGTGTATGTAAGTGGTAAGGGGCATACGACAGAGTCAAGTTACAAATGGCTCTTTATTGAAATACACTGGAATCTTGTAATGTTAATAGGTGTTTCTCTAGATGAAGATAGGCATAGTTGTTTTGCAGTTGTGAGTAAATTATTTATTGCTTGTTTGCTTATACAATTTTAGTCTTTTAATACCTTTGAGCATGTTGTCCATAGAACCAATATTGAAAAGTTTAAGGATATTTTAAAAGTTTAAAAGTGTTTAAAAAGGTACCAAAAGGGTGAGAACACTGTTGTAACTACTGGTTTATCAGTGAAGGAGTGTGAAAACTGGAAATATATTTTTTAATTCATCCTTGACTAAAAGTCAAATGTAACCACAGGAAAGCCACCAACCTTAATCAATTTTTTAATAAGAAAATTTGAAATAATGAGCATCAAAA
The DNA here is from genome assembly GCF_910594005.1 of Cervus elaphus. Taxonomy (NCBI): domain Eukaryota; kingdom Metazoa; phylum Chordata; class Mammalia; order Artiodactyla; family Cervidae; genus Cervus; species Cervus elaphus. The sequence goes on along the minus strand of NC_057837.1, from coordinate 50,337,630 downwards.
TTTGAGCTTTGAGTAATCTGGTGGGTCTGTCAATCAAGGAACTCCAGCGTGGCCAAGTGGGGAGAGGGGCCAATGACAGGCTTTCCTTGGAATCTTGAGCAGAATGGCAAAAAGACCTAAAACAGCTGGAACAAATTCACCCAGAAGTAGAAACCGTCCATTTCATTTTGTTGGAGAACTAAGGAAGGTTTAGCAACTAGTCATTTTCTTGGTGCCAGAAGATTAAAGTTAGATCTTCACTAAGTATGTATCCAGTCAACACAAAGTTGAGTTTCCAAGTTTATTTACTACAATCAGAAAAGAAAATTTTGTTAATGTTGAGACTTTAATAATAGTTTTAAAAATTATTAACTCCTAACATTGAGATTTTAGATTCAAGGCATTAGATCTGATAGAGTGCCTGAAGAACTGTGGATGGAGGTCCACAAAGTTGTACAGGAGGTGGGGAGCAAAACCATCCCCAAGAGGAAGACATGCAAAAAGGCAAAATGGTTGTCTGAGGAGGCCTTCCAAATAGTTGAGAAAAGAAGACACAGTAGAAAAAGAAAGATATACCCATCTGAATGCAAAGTTCCAAAAAATAACAGGGAGAGATACAAAAGCCTTCCTAAGTGATCAGTGCAAAGAAATAGAAGAAAACAATACAATGGGAAAAACTAGAGATCTCTTCAAGAAAATTAGAGATATCAAGGGAACATTTCATGCAAAGATGGGCACAATAAAGGACAGAAACAATATGGACCTAACAGAAGCAGACTATATTAATAAGAGGTGGCAAGAATACACAGAAAAACTGTGCAAAAAAGATCTCAGTGACCCAGATAACCATGATGGTGTGATCATTCACCTAGAACCAGACATCCTGGAGTGAAAAGTGGGCCTTAGGAAGCGTGACTTTAAACAAAGCTAGTGGAGGTGATGGAATTCCAGCTGAGCTATTTCAAATCCTAAAACATGAAGCTGTGAAAGTGCTGCACTCACTATGCCAGCAAATTTGGAAAACTCAGCAGTGGCCAGAGGACTGGAAAAGGTCAGTTTTCATTCCAATCCCAAAGAAAGGCAATGTCAAGAATGTTCAAAGGACTGCAAAATTACACTAATCTTACACACTAGCAAAGTAGTGCTCAAAATTTTCCAAGATAGGTTTCAACAGTACATGAACCAAGAAATTCCAGATGTTCAAGTGAGATTTAGAAAAGGCAGAGGAACCAGAGATAAAATTGCCATCATCCATTGGATCAATAGAAAAAGCAAGAGAGTTCTGGAAAAACACCTACTGCTGCTTCATTGACTATGCTAAAATCTTTGACTGTGTGGGTCACAACAAACTATGGAAAATTCTTAAAGAGATGGGAATCAGGAGGCAGACCACCTGGCCTGCCTCCTGAGAAACCTGTATGCAGGTCAAGAAGCAACAATTGGAACCGGACATGAAACAACGGAATGGTTCCAAATTGGGAAAGGAGTACGTCAAGGCTGAATATTGTCACCTTGTTTATTTAACTTATATGCAGTGTACATCATGCAAAATGCTGGGTTGTATGAAGGACAAGCTGGAATAAAGATAGCTTGAAGAAAAATCAACAACCTCAGATATACAGATGACACCACCCTTATGGCAGAAAGCAAAGAGGAACTAAAGAGCTTCTTACGAAAGTGAAAGAGGAGAGTAAAAAAGCTGGCTTCAAGCTCAACATTCAAAAAGCCAAGATCATGGCATGAAGTCCCATCACTTCATGGCAAAAAGATGGAGAAACAATGGAAACAGACTTTTTTTTTGGGGGCGGGGCCTCCAAAATCACTGCAGATGGTTACTGCAGCCATGAAATTAAAAGAAGCTTGCTCCTTGGAAGAAAAACTATGACCTACCTAGACAACATATTAAAAAGCAGAGACACCTCCAAATAATAAAAAAATTAAAAAAATTAAAAATAAATAAATAAATAAATAAAAAGCAGAGACATTAATTTGCCCACAAAAGTCCATCTAGTCAAAGCTATGATTTCCATGTATGGATGTGAGATTTGGATCATAAGGAAAGCTGAGCACTGAAGAATTGATGCTTTTGAACTGTGGTGTTGAACTGTTGATGTTGTGGTTTTGAGAGTCCCTTGGACTGCAAGGAGAACAAACCAGTCAATCCTATAAAAAATTAGACCTGGATATTTACTGGAAGGACTGATGCTGAAGCTGAAGCTCCAATAGTTTGGCCACCTGATGGGAAGAACTGACTTATTGGAAAAGACCTTGATGCTGGGAAAGAATGAAGGCAGAAGGAGAAGGTTGGGATAGTTGGATGGCATCACCGACTCCATGGATGTGATTTTGAGCAAGCTCTGGGAGTTGTTGATGGATAGTTAAGCCTGGAGTGCTGGAATCCACGTGGTCTTGAAGAGTCAGACACAACTGAGTGATTGAACTGAAAATTGAGATTAGGATTTGTTTGTTCAAATAAATCTTATTTGTCAGAACGTTAGCTGTAAAATTTATGTTTATTCCTTTAAAGTTGCAAACTATTAATTGGATGTAGACTTTCTACACCAAGCTTGGTAATAATTAGCTGCCTAGGACAGCTATATATATATATTAGCCTTATGTATCTTATATATAAGACCTTATATATCTCTCATTTCTTCTTAAAATTAGAACTATGTGTTCATGCTTAGTCACTTCAGTCATGTTTAACTCTTTGCAGGCTGTAGCCCTCCAGACTCCTCTGTCTATGTGATTCTCCAGGCAAGATTACTGATGTGGGTTGCCATGCCCTCCTGCAGGGGATCTTCCCCACCCAGGGATGGAGCCTGTGTCTCTAATGCCTCCTGCATTGGCAGGTGAATTCTTTTACTACTAGCACCACCTGGGAAGCCCCAGAATTGAAAATATATCTAAAGACATACCTCTGTGTGATTCAATTTTATAAATAAAACTATGTCTCCAATTGATCTGAAATCAGGGTGGAGTTACAATTTGTCATAATAATTCATCATTTCCGAGGAGGCTGTGGGAAATAGAGACTCTTCTTTCAAAAGACAGACATGAAATCTCCAGGACCCAGAGGAGAAGCAGTGAAATGAAGTGATCTTTGGTCAGACCCACCTGATGATCTTGGAGTATCTCCTGAAGAGGCAGGAGGCAAATGGAGCTCACCCTGGGGACTGAGATGCTGGTGACAGCCATTTTGGGGAACTCATCCCAACATGTGGACACTGGTGCTGGCAAGGAGATTTTGGAATTTCCCCCCTAGCTTTTTAGCTTGGGACCAAGGCCCATCTCCACCCACCAGCATGTAGGAACCAACACTGGCACTCCTCAGGTGAAGTAACTAGCCAGCTAGTACACAGCCCCACACACCAGAGTGCAGGCATTAGACCTGTGACCCCAGGACCCTGCAGCTAGAGACCTTGGGACCTGACTCCACCCACCAGTAGGCAGGCACCAGCCCCAGGACACCCTTGACCCTGGCCAGGAATATTCATATTAAATTAATTCTTCTGTTCATTATGAAGCCCTATTATGTTTGGAAACCATTAGTTTTTACGAAAGTGTTTATGAAATTAAAAGGAAACTAATTACACAAGAGGTTAGGCCAGTGGTGATAAATGAAATTACTCCTTGATTCTTCACATATGGACGTGCCTCAGTTGCAGTATAAAGTGGATTTAACTATGTTTTCTCTTTTTAAATCTTCATTTTCTCTTGACTGGATGTACCTTTGTTGATCAAGACATCTCTATTTCTCTTTAACAGTCTTTCTCTAATCTGCTATTTCTTTTCTATTCTCACTGTTGTGTTTTCAGTTCAGTCTCCAGTTATTTCTCATTTTCCATTTGTATTATTAGAATATGGTTCACAAACCTGTATCTGAAGTCCTTGGGCTCAGATATATTTCAGAATTTTTTTAGTATTTTATAATCATGATCATTATGCCACATATTAGTGGGGTTTGAGTCAATATTTTATATTCAACACATTAATTTTCTGCAGTGAAACTAAATGGGGGGTAAGTGTTAGAAGAAGTTTCTTGCCTATTTAGGTCAGTATTTGCTATGAGTGAGTTGCAAAAACCTTTGGGGTTTTAGAGTATTTGAAGAATATTGCTTCATAAATAAACTTACTTCTTACCTCTGATTCCTTTTTCTGTTTTAAAAAGGCATTAAATATTTAATTGTTTTCCATTTGCTGGGCACTCCAGGAGATGCAAAGAGGAGGAAAACAAAACATCTGTCTTCAGAGATGTTTGTTTCTCATTAGGAAAAATAGGCATGAAGTGAAATATCACATGGGACAAAATGGAAGAAAGATATGAAGAGATGAGGCTGTCATGCCACAGACTGAATAAAAGTCTATAAAGCATCAGGTTTTGATGTGGAGAGCTGTTATGATGTGAAGGGACTGCTGACAAATCCCTTTTTAGGGTCTCAGTGATTTGAGTGACCTACACAGACTCAAGGGGCAGGCTGTTGAGTTACCTTTAATAATCTTATACCACATCCATGGATGATGGTAGATTTTCTCACAAATTCTCATTACTTCTTGTATCACTTATCTGTTTTACTTATCATTCTTTATGTCATCTGTGTTTAAAACAAGTTGTATAACAGACAATGGGACTTCAGTGTTATTAAAAAATTTGAGTTAATTACTTACATGGCTGGAACCATCTGGGGGTTGCCAGGGTGACCCTGCTGAACTGTGCTGGACTTACAGGTCTGGGGTTACCTGGTTGTCAGCTGATATAGCCTACTCTGGCTTGGGAGACTGTGGCAGCTGGAACCACTTGGCTGTGTTTCGGGTGCCTTCATTCCCCAGCAAGCTATTACAAAGCATTTCCTTGTGGCAACCGTAGAGATGGCATAAAGCAAGTCCTAAAGAGCAAGGCTGTTTTGAACTTCTGCTGTGTTACCTCTATTAACATCCTATTGGCTTAAACAAGTTACATGGCTAAGCCAAAGTCAAGGGGCAGAACAGACCACCCCACTCCCAGGTGGAGACTCGGCAAAAGTACATACATGGCATAGGGAGTGAATGCAAAAATGGGTGAAGAATTGAGATAACTTTTGTTATCTTCTATGCTTCTCTTTGGAGAAATATCAATAATCTCAGATATGCAGATGACACCACCCTTATGGCAGAAAGTGAAGAGGAACTAAAAAGCCTCTTGATAAAAGTGAAAGAGGAGAGTGAGAAAGTTGGCTTAAAGCTCAACATTCAGAAAACTAAGATCATGGCATCTGGTCCCATCACTTCATGGGAAATAGATGGGGAAACAGTGGCTGACTTTGTTTTTTGGGGCTCCAAAATCACTGCAGATGGTGATTGCAGCCATGAAATTAAAAGACGCTTACTCCTTGGAAGGAAAGTTACGACCAACCTAGAGAGCATATTAAAAAGCAGAGACATTACTTTGCCAACAAAGTCCGTCTAGTCAAGGCTATGGTTTTTCCAGTGGTCATGTATGGATGTGAGAGTTGAACTGTGAAGAAGGCTGAGTGCCAAAGAATTGATGCTTTTGAACTGTGGTGTTGGAGAAGACTCTTGAGAGTCCCTTGCACTGCAAGGAGATCCAAGCAGTCCATCCTGAAGGAGATCAGTCCTGGGTGTTCATTGGAAGGACTGATGCTAAAGCTGAAACTCCAGTACTTTGGCCACCTCATGTGAAGAGTTGACTCATTGGAAAAGACCCTGATGCTGGGAGGGGTTGGGGACAGGAGGAGAAGGGGACGACAAAGGATGAGATGGCTGGATGGCATCACCGACTCAATGGACATGAGTTTGAGTAAACTCCGGGAGTTGGTGATGGACAGGGAGGCCTGGTGTGCTGCGATTCATGGGGTCGCAAAGAGTCGGACACGACTGAGTGACTGAACTGATGCTTCTCTTTTCCAAATGTCCAATTTTAACCTTTAAGAAACAGAATGATATTCTCTGTCCTACTAACCTTGAATTATATTTCCTCTTCTTTTACAGAGACTGATTGTGCATCATGGTCCCTTTGCTTAGAATGTTCTCCCCCTCCCCCATTAACCCTTTAAAGTCTAGCTGAAACGTGCATTGAGATTTCTTTGTGAACGGTAGCCCCTGTGCTGAACAAAAGGCAGGTCAGTGTCTATTTCATCTCAGTATAATCCATTATACTTTGTACCAATAGAATCCTGAAAAGAGTGTGGACTATTTTGTGATTAGAAATCTCTGCCAAGAGGTTCACCATTAAAAAGAAAGGTAATAGAAATGTGAATCACTTATTTTATGATTTTATAAAAAAGAAAATCAGCAAATCATCAAAAGAGAACAAATTTGAATCTTTAGTTAGGGCTCAGATCATAACCCTTTTGGAATTGGGTATAAAAGTGGGAATATCAGACATTTTGAAGTCACTGTGACCTGTGTTCAGATTCTTATATTTTCACTTTACTCTCTGTGTAAACCTAGGCAGGGTATGGACTTTCTCAGGATTCATTTTCCTCATTCTTTCATAGTGTATTGTGAAAATTAAATGAGGTATAAAAATTATGTTGAGGCAACAGGCACATTTAGACATTCAGAAATGTCAATTGCAATTCTTTTTCTACCTTCAAAGGAAAGGGAGCAAAGCAATCTAAAACAACATAATTTAACCTTTCTTTAAGAAATTGCCATCCATTTCTGAATTAGTATCATTTAGGGTCATTCACTTTGAATTACTTACCTATCCTATCATTCCTCTAGCAACAGATGATGGAGTGCCTTGTGGCACACAACAGGAGAAAGTGAGGCTCACTGGCTACCAGTGGAGATCCTGGTCAGCTTATGTGATATCATCTTTCTCATGTGTCTGTCTCACTGCCCAAGTGGCTGACAAAACATAACCTGTAAACCCTCTGCAAGGTTTTTAGTGACATCTGGAGATATGTTGTTGTTTGGTGTCCTGAGCCTATTCATCAAGGACCTTGTGGAGAAAACTACTTGTCTGTACTATTGTCTGCATAGAATTCAAATACACAGCACTTGGGCCAAAATAATTTGGCAGATTCAGGAGCAAGAAAGAAGAAATATGATGGTGGCTCCAAAGTGACCCTAAACCCACACTATACATTGTTCTGACATTGCTCGGCTACCCAGAGGCTTGCTGCTAGTTTTGTAGAGGCCCAAAACGCCCTCTAACAGCTCTATGAAAGTGATTTATGGGCAGTAGAGGAATATCACAATACCAGTTATGTGGTCAAAGAGAAGCGAATTGCTAACCTTGGTACTTTGAGTTTTGGTTTGTCAATTATGTAAAGAAGCTCCCAACAGTGTGCTTGCCCCTCGAATATTAAACACCTGGCAACCAGCCACATCCTGTGGAGCTGAGATCTTGCTTTTGATTTGAAAAGCAGCATCATAGTTGGGTTTCTACTTAAGTGACTTTCAGCTGCATTTGAATTGCCTGCAGTTGAATAAAAATATGTGTTACCAGGTGTTTTCCAAGTGAGGTTGCTCAGAAATCTGCCAGAGGAGTTGGACACTGATTTGTTAAGATGTGTAATCAAGACAGGACTCACCAATCTCTAAAACAAATAATAAAAATAGAAAGACATGGTAATTATATAATAAATGGATTTTGTATTTTTAATGAGAACATGTGAAACCTGTATCTAAGGCTTGAGAGAAGCAGATATGAACTAACTTAATTAAACCATACTAAATTCCCTTGTAGCTCAGTTGCTAAAGAATCTGCCTGCAATACAGGAGACCTGGGTTCAATTCCTGAGTGGGAAAGATCCCCTGGAGAAGGAAATGGCAATCCACTCCAGTATTCTTGCCTGGAGAATCCCATGGACAGAAGAGTCTGGCAGACTACAGTCCATGGGTCGCAAGAGTCAGACACAACGTAGTGACTAAACCACTACCAAATAATGGAAGACCAGGAAGCAAGTACCTATTATTCTAGAACTCTTACATTATTCTAGAATGAAAATATCATGGAGGGCCTTCTTGTGTGGGTTCATGCATGTGGCTGATTTGATACAGTGGAAAAACTTATTAGGAGACAGCTCCTAGTTCTATGAGTTAGAGGAGATTCATATAGCATCTCATGTGTACATTTCATGATGGGCATTTGTGGAAGTGAAGGGAAAGAAGCAGGATGGGGCAGAGGGAGGGCGCAGTGTCCATGAGTTAGGGGCATGCTAGGAGTAGGTTTGCCCTATAGAACTGACCAAGTTGGGATGAAGGGGCTGCATCTCTATAATCCCTTTTTGGTCAGTCTTGGATGTAGGCTTCTCTGGGAGGAAACCTAGTCTTGAACAAGGTAGTTTCTTCGACTGAAGCAGTCCCCAAAGAGGGTTGGCAGTGGAGGCTGTCTTCTTGAATCACTCCCAGCCTATGGATGAATAAGTTCATCCCTTAAGGGAGATTTGGACATCACAGGGTCCACCACATTATCTTACCGTTTAATTTTTTTTCATACCAGCTAATTTTCTAATCCATAAAGCATATTTTTGTCGTCTTCTATCTCAAAGCATCAAACAAGGGTAAGCGTCAGGTTCATAGATGTTTGCTTTTCTTTTAAAAAATGACAGTGACTTAAACCTATTAATTCATATTAATTGAGTGTTCATGAATTCATTCAATTCAGTAAATATGCAAGAGATTGGGAGCACTTTGGTGAACAAAACAAAGTCCTTGTCCAGAAAGAGCTAACAAAATCATTCGTGACTAATCCACCCAAGAACAGTTATTGGTTTTGGCTACTTAGGGGTTGCCCTTTGGTCAGTACAATTTTGTTGTTGTTCAGTCACTAAGTTGTATCCGACTTTTTCTGACCCTGTGAACTGCAGCTTGCCAGGCTTCCCTGTCTTTCACTATCTCCTGGAGTTTGCTCAAACTCATGTCCATTGAGTCAGTGATGTCATCCAACCTTCTGCAAAAGATCCATCCTCTGTTGCCCCCTTCTCCTCCTGCCCTCAATCTTTCCCAGCATCAGGGTCTTTTCCAATGAGTGAACTCTTTGAATCAGGTGGCCAAAGTACTGGAGCTTCAACTGCAGCATCAGTCCTTCCAGTAAATATTCAGGGTTAGTTTCCTTTAGGATTGACTGGTTTGATCTCCTTGCTGTCCAAGGGACTCTCAAGAGTCTTTTCCAGTACCACATTCCAAAAGCATCAATTCTTTGGTGCCCCATCTTCTTTATGGTCCAGCTCTCACATCCATACATGGCTACTGGAAAAAGCATACAATTTAATAGTAAGCTAATGATCAAAGTATTTCCTTAAATTCCTTGCTTTTCTGTCTTCTGCTTTCGTGTGAATTCACTTCATTTGTGTACGACTCTTTGTGACCCTATGGACTGTAGCCCATCAGCCTTCTCTGCCCGTGGGATTTTGCAGGCAGGAATATTGGATTGGGTTGCCCCATGCCCTCCTCTAGGGGATCTTCCCAACCCACAGATCAAATATGTGTCTCTGGCAGGTGGGTTCTTTACCACTAGCGCCACCTGGTAAGCTCTTTCTGTCTTCTACTGTATATTAGTGGAATCTGCCTGTGAAAGCCTGCCTTCACAGTTCAGGAAATTTACAAGATAGCTTTAAGCTTTCACTTCTTGCTTTTGCCAGGCCTCGAGGTCACCCAGAGGCAAATGGATGAGGTCTTGTAATTTCTCAAGGTGTTGGGCTTTCACAAAGCTCTGTGCTTGAGAGAGGCCTTTTGGAGCCACAGAAATATATTGGAATTTTTCAAGGTTCCTTCTGATCCTATACTGCTGCAGGATATTCTTTTACATTTTTTGAGTTAGCATTCTCTAACTCATATCACAACCTCAGACATCTGCAATGTTTCTGGGAGATTGCCATTATTTACACCAAACACCTGAAGATGGGGCTTTTTTTTTTTTTTTTTTTCTTTTTTGGCCAAATGAGATAGCTACACAAACTTGGAGATTCTTCTAGGGAGCTATCAGGTTGAACAAAATATTGACCTGAATAAATCACAGCAGGATCCTCTATGACCCACCTCCCAGAATATTGGAAATAAAAGCAAAAATAAACAAATGGGACCTAATGAAACTTAAAAGCTTTTGCACAACAAAGGAAACTATAAGTAAGGTGAAAAGACAGCCCTCAGATTGGGAGAATATAATAGCAAATGAAGAAACAGACAAAGGATTAATCTCAAAAATGTACAAGCAACTCCTGAAGCTCAATTCCAGAAAAATAAATGACCCAATCAAAAAATGGGCCAAAGAACTAAACAGACATTTCTCCAAAGAAGACATACAGATGGCTAACAAACACATGAAAAGATGCTCAACATCACTCATTATCAGAGAAATGCAAATCAAAACCACAATGAAGTACCATTACATGCCAGTCAGGATGGCTGCTATCCAAAAGTATACAAGCAATAAATGCTGGAGAGGGTGTGGAGAAAAGGGAACCCTCTTACACTGTTGGTGGGAATGCAAACTAGTACAGCCACTATGAAGAACAGTGTGGAGATTTCTTAAAAAACTGGAAATAGAACTGCCATATGACCCAGCAATCCCACTTCTGGGCATACACACTGAGGAAACCAGATCTGAAAGAGACACGTGCACCCCAGTGTTCATTGCAGCACTGTTTATAATAGCCAGGACATGGAAGCAACCTAGATGCCCATCAGCAGATGAATGGATAAGAAAGCTGTGGTACATATACACAATGGAATATTACTCAGCCATTAAAAAGAATTCATTTGAATCAGTTCTAATGAGATGGATGAAACTGGAGCCCATTATACAGAGTGAAGTAAGCCAGAAAGATAAAGAACATTACAGCATACTAACACATATATACGGAATTTAGAAAGATGGTAATGATAACCCTATATGCAAAACAGAAAAAGAGACACAGATGTACAGAACAGAATTTTGGACTCTGTGGGAGAAGGTGAGGGTGGGATGTTTTGAGAGAACAGCATGTATATTATCTATAGTGAAACAGATCACCAGCCCAGGTGGGATGCATGAGACAAGTGCTCGGGCCTGGTGCACTGGGAAGACCCAGAGGAATCGGGTGGAGAGGGAGGTGGGAGGGGGGATCGGGATGGGGAATACATGTAACTCCATGGCTGATTCATGTCAATGTATGACCAAACCCACTGCAATGTTGTGAAGTAATTAGCCTCCAAGTGATAAAAATAATTGAAAAAAAAAAAAAAAAAAAAGAATACCAAAAAAAAAAAAAAAAAGGTCTTCTAACAGAGCTCTGAAAGATGTCAGTCTCCTCTAGCTATAAGGCTGCTGGTTTTTTATGTCTACAGAGCTGCTGATCTCGTCAGGCATAGTTTGGATGGAAGAGCTGCAAGTTAAACGCCACAAAATCCACTGTTTTACTGAATATGTCAGTTATTTCTCTTGGGAAATTTTCAGTTTGTTCATTGGTTTTAGTTAGTTTCAAGAGTTCTGAAATCATTTGTTTTAACTTTTTGCAGCATTTTCATTGTTTTTATAGAGAGCAAGTTCATGGACATTCTTACAACACATTCCATAAAGCAATCTATTCCTGAGTTCTTAGGTTTCATAATGATGTCTGTTGCTGTGACCTTTTTATTTAATTTTTTTCTTTTCCTGGGATTTTCCAATTAAAAATGCACATTCTTTAATAACTTTGATAATCTTTCACATATGATTTTAAAAATAATTTCCTCCCTTTTTCTCCATCTGAAATGCCTACTTTCCAGGTTCATTTTTCCAAATCTCTTCTTATTTCTCTCATATTTTTCCTGTTCTTTATGTTATATTCTATTTGTTCTATTTAATCTATTTCCTTGATATTATCTTCTCAATACTTTTTATTTTAGTGATTGTATTTTTTAACTTCTAAAAATTGTTTCTTCATTATTTTTAAAAACACTGTCCTCTTCTTGTTTTGCAAATATAATAACAATTTCTTATTTTTCACTGTTCCACAGTAATTAACATTTCTTATGAAGTTTTGTCTGATGCTTTCTAGAGATTCTTCTTTTTTCGGTTTATTTTTGTCTCTCTCTTTAATGTTGGAAGAATATTATGGTCTCTGGTGGTCCTTGGTTGTCTATTTCATATTAAGAGCAAGTCACTATAATTTATTGCTTTTGTGGAGCTTTTGGATAGGATTTCAATTGGGTGATTATTTGGCTTGTGAGCAGAACATTTAATTATTTAAATGGGTACTCATGCTAGTATGCAAGCAACATTTTTAAAAAATTGGGGCAACTCACCTTCTTCAGGGATGAATGTTTTTATTACTTGCACAAGGGCTGGAAATCTACTGTGTCATTTGCTATATAGATTATCAGTTAATAACCTTTAGTTTCAGCCTACATCTTACCTCTTCTGTCTACTTTAACCATTATAGTTGATGCCTCTGAGCATCATATCTTTATGGGGTTCTTCAAGGAAATGATCCCTACCATTCTCCCCATCTCCTTCACAGTGACCTCAAGCTTCATTTTTCTGCATCTGCTAATCTAGTTGCCATCTTTAATCTGCATTCTGCCTTCCAAAACTTGATGAAATCTTTTGTAAAAATTATTTGAAAAAGAGGACATAATCTTTACATGGAATTGTTCTATACTTGACTTTTATAAAGAAATCTTTTGAACTATTTTTCAAATTAGACTTATCAGTAGCAATTATTAATTTCAGCATGTAAGCAATATTTGAATTTATATATGAGGAATATTTTGCCAAGTAATTTCTTATATTAATAAAAGTTTGAATTAAAATTGTGAATTAAGTTACATCATATAAAATGCACAAATTATAAGCTCATAATCACAGTTTTTATATATACATATGTCCATTTTGGGACTTCCCTGGTGGCTCAGTGGTGAAGAATCCACCTGCAATTCAGAAGACTTGGATTCTATCCCTGGACCAGAAAGATCCCTAGAACAAGGCAGGGCAACCCACTCCAGTATTCTTGTGTGTGGAGAAACCCATGGACAGAGAAGTCTGGCAGGATACAGTCCATAGGTACACAAAGAGGTGGACATGACCGAAGTGACTTAGCACACATGCATGTGTCCAATTTACCACTTAGAATAAGAGTTAGGATATTTCAGCATTTTCAAAGTATTTTTCATGCTCTCTTTCAGTCAATTTTCCCTTAGAGGAATTCTTCTGAGTTTTGTGGCTGTTAAGCTAGTTTTGCTTGTTCTGGAACTTCAAATAAATAGACTAGAGTATGAACACTTTTGTGTCTGACTTCTTTGATTCAACATTGCATCTATTGAGACTCATCATGTTGTTGTGTGTGCACTGAATTTTTATTGTATTCATTCATTATGTAAATGTGCAAACTCTAGAAATTATTTTATAAAGGCATTGATATATACATAACCAGTTACCAAAAATCAAACTCCCAAAGAAGGAGAGATGGAGTTGTCACAATGATACCAAGATGTGATTGTCAAATGAGGATATTAGTGTGATGTTCCTCAGCCGGTAAGGAGACTGGACATGTTGGGGGTTTTTCAATAATTGTGAGAAAGCTCCTTTCTAAGGAATGAGAAAAACGCTACAAATTAGATAATGTTTTGAATTATTGTCTCCTTACCAACCAAGGTGTGAGTATACAATTCTCTTTCTATGTCCAGCTGCTCAAAATTTCAAGGGAACTAGCTGAAACAAACCAGATACTTCGTGAAGTTGATTATAATCTGTGCTGTTTTACAAGAGTTACAATTTCACCTAAGTACCACATAAGTTTGTTTAAACATTTCAGTTATATTTTATGAGCTGAATTTCTTCTATAATTGGGGGGGAAATGAAGCCATTAAGACTTGCTCTTTGGCACTGTCACCAGTATTTCCATTAGTTCGTCAAATTAAAGATTATATAATGCTATTAAAAATGGCTGTTTGTATTAAATCAATTTTTCTAAAATGTAAACAAATTAACTTTATTTCTTCTGTTTAAAACTGTCAGAGTAATATATTCACGTAAGACATTGGTTCTCAAGGTGTGATCCTTGTCTACTGGAGAAGGAAATGGCAAAGCACTTCAGTATTCTTGCCTCGAGAACCCTATGAACAGTATGAAAAGGCAAAAAGATGTGACACTGAAAGATGAACTCCCCAGATTTATAGGTGCCCAACATGCTACTGGGAAAAAGAGGAGAAATAGTTCCAGAAAGAATGAGCAGGCTGGGCCAAAGCTGAAATGATGCTCAGTTGCGGATGTGTCTGGTGGTGAAAGTAAAGTCTGATGCTATAAAGGACAATATTGCATAGGAACGTGGAATGTTAGGTCCATGAATCAAGCTAAATTGGAAGTGATTAAACAGGAGATGCCAAGACTGAACATTGACGTTTTAGGAATCAGTGAACTAAAATGGACTGGAATGCGTGAATTTAATTCAGATGACCATTATATATATTACTGTGGGCAAGAATCCCTTAGAAGAAATGGAGTAGCCATCATAGTCAACAAAAGAATAAAAAACTCAGTGCTTGGGTGCCATTTTGCCTTGAGGTATAGCCGATTAACAATGCTTTGACAGTTTCAGGTGAATAGCAAAGGGATTCAGCCATATATACATGTAGATAGTTGAGAGTTTGGGATCAACATGTACAAACTAATAGGTTGAGTCTAAACTCACAAAATACTAAGAGTTTATGCATTGGTGAAGACTTCCAACTATAAGCTATCTGAATTAAGGAGGAAATTTGCTAAACAAAAAACTATATTAATTCTTACCTTGATAACATCTTTGTTACAAAGGTGAAGAGGAGAGGCAAAAACCAAGAAAATATAATGATCATGTATAAGTGAAGAAATATTTCTATAGTTTACATGAGCTTTATTCAGAAATATATTCTTATGAGATAATCTTGGGACATCCCTATTATTCCCATGAAGCCATAAACTATTGAGATTTCAGAAGCCAGAGCGATCTGACATCTCTATTACAACAGCAATAATTTCCCAAAACCTTAAAAATCAAACCTGTTCTCCTTTCTTTCTCATTGCCCCCACACTCAGTGGTCATGGCTAATTTTGGTTAAAGCTCAGAATGATGTGGATTGTTCAGGAAAATAAAGTGCCATTGCCCTGTTTGCAGGGTACCCCCCAGTCTTTGGTGGATATGTAGATATTATGGATATTCTAGATCTTGATCAAAACAACACAATGACAAACATCTTTGATGACTTCTCTCTTCTAGACTGGGTATTGGCTAAATGTTAATTTGAAGATCTAAGGAGACAAGACAGCTGTCTCCCTCACTTCTCACTATTAAAATTTTAGTCATGATGATCTGGGTAAGGGGTTTTCTTCAGACTGAGATCCTCAAAGGTATTTGGTGAATGCTTACAGGTCTCACAGGAAAAGACCCTGATGTTGGGAAAGATTGAAGGCAGGAGGAGAAGGGGATGACAGAGGATGAGATGATTGGATGGCATCACAGACTCAATGGACATGAGTTTGAGTAAGCTCCGGGAGATGGTGATGGACAGGGAAGCCTGGGGTGCTGCAGTCCATGGGGTCACAAAGAGTTGGACACAATTGAGCAACTGAACTGAACTACAGATTATATAAACATGAAAATAGTGGTGATGAGATTATTTATATAAGCAGGTTTTGGCTATATCAACTTTCAGAGCTATAAATTTTATTTATTATTGAGTTGTTTAGTGCAGGCCATATAGAAATCTAGAAATTATGCTAATAGAGTTGACCTTTGAACAACACTGGGGTAAGGGGCATTGACCCTCCTCACAGTTGAAACTATGCCTATAAATTACAGTTGACATTCTGCATATGTGAGTGCTTTGCATCTGTGTTCTCCACTGCCGTGATTCTGCATCAGTGGAGTCATCTGACCATTGATTTAACCAATGAGAGATCACATAGTTCTGTGGTAGGCACTTCATGAAAAAAAATCTTTGTATAAGTGGACCCTCACAGTTCAAATTTGTGCTGATCAAGGGTCAAGCATATCCCAGGATTTTTTCAAATTTGGTTGATCGCGAGCCAGAAAAATTTTACCATAATCTTCAGTCAGTCAGTTCAGTCGCTCAGTCATGTCAGACTCTTTGTGACCCCATGGACTGCAGCACACCAGGCTTCCCTGTCCATCACTAACTCTCAGAGCTTGCTCAAAGTCATGTCCATCAAGTTTGTGATGCCATAATATTAGCTGAATACAATTAAATTCCTACAGAGCTCCTCCTGGACTTCTGCAGGAATTGGACTTTCATTACAATCCACATATACAATTTTTCCAATGATTCTGGCTTTTCAGTTTTATATATCTCACAGTGAAGTTATTCTGACTCAGTATAGAAGTTGATGTAGTTCAAATCACTTCAGATTTGTTTTTCATCAACACTGAGAAGATATTATTCCAAAGTGACCTCAGATTGCAAATATTTGTAGGGTTTCCTGGAAATGAGCAACTTTGGAAGATGGTATTTTAGGTGGCAGGGCTGAATGGCTGAATTTTGGACTGCTTTTATGATAAACCGGGAGCTAAGAAGAAGACCTGGATTTCTCTCATATGAACTTCAGCAAAGAATAGTTGACTGAAGCCTTATTTTAAAATTTTTTAAATTTATTTGTCTAGTTTTGACTGTGCTGGGTCTTCATTGCTGAGTGGGATCTTCTTTAGTTGCAGTGAATGGGGGCAACTCTCTAGTTGCGGTGCATGGGCTTCCCACCGGGGTGGCCCCCTCATTGCAGAGCATGGCCTCCAAGGCATACAGGCTTCGGCAGTTTCAGCATGTGGGCTCAGTAGTTGCAGCTCCAGGGCTCTAGAGCACAGGCTCAATAGTTGTGGTACAGGATTTAGTTGCTTTGTGGCACATGGGATCCTCCTGGACCAGAGATCTAGCCCTTGTCTCCTGCATCAGCAGGCAGACTCTTTACCTCTGAGTCATGAGGAAAACCCAGGCCTTATTTTTAATTCTGACTGGGTATTATGGATCAGTGGATGCCTTTGTTGCTACATTAAAGTATCTGAGTAGGAAAACTCAACCATATTTCTGTCTGGCTTCTCCAGACCTAGTGACATTAATGTTTTCAGACTCTGGATGCCATTTATTTTAAATAAGGAAAGTCCTGATGTTTCAACATAAAGATCTCATTCTTTCCTGACCCTGACCTTGTCATCACAGAAAAACAAGAATCCTGGGAATGCTTGTTTCTGTCTTCTTACCAGAAGCTGGGTGGTCCAGCCCAGACCATTTGTTAAACATTATTGGAGTCCACTGGGTAAGAATAAACATTTATTGGCAAACATAGAAATCAGGTAGAAGGAGCTGCTATCTCCTGTGGGTGAAAATGGAAATACATATCTTCATTTAAAGTGACCTGTTTGTGATGATCCCTTGAAGAGAACAAGGTTCTGCTCTTGGAAGATAAGGCATGATTTCTGAAAAATAATACCTCTCCTCTGGCTTCATTTATTATTATTTTGCTCCCAAGTTCTGTGCTCTGAGGCAAGCGAGTCACATGACCCTGGGTGGTACATATTTTTTTACTCTCATGACACAACAAAACATGGAGCTCTGGGTTCCTCAGTAGGAGGTTCGGTTTCTAGTCTTTGCTCTGGGCCAAACCATTAAGGTCTCTACATCTCATCTTCTCCATGAAATGAAGTCATCTGTGACTCTTCCTAATCTCTCAGAAGGTAATGAAGCTGGAAGTAATATTGAAAAAGTGGTGGTGCTCTTTGAAAAAAGGTTCCATGTAAAGAGCTGATCAGAAGAATGATAGAAACTTCAAGCATCTGAGAGTGGGCTAAAATAATTTAGGATGAAACAACATCTAATAGGTATACATTAAATACCTAAATATTGTTCCCTGCACTATGAATATCTTTGATGAATCTAATATAGCCTAATTTTGTATATGTTCAGCACATCTCTGCAGTGAGCACTAGAAGTCAGGGCTTGTGGCTAGAGGGAGGAGGGTGAATAGTGGGTCAGGAGGCTGCTTTTTATGCCTTCTGTAGGAGTTGTTTGATAGCAAAGAAACCAGTCATGGCCTTCACCTTTCCTTAATAAAAACTTACTTAATAGGATCCTACTTATATTAGACAGTATTTATATCGTTGTGTTTATTATAACATTATAATTATTTGTGTGCATGCTTTTATTTTCCTCTTGACCGTCAATTCCTACAAGATAAGGAATTTCCCAGCATCTTACCAAATGTCTGGCAAAAAATTGGTGCTCAGGAGGGGTTTTAAAAATGAAAAATAATTGGCTTCTGTTTAAAGGCCCAAACTCTTTGTTAGGTACATTTTAAAACAATTTTACATGTGATAACACGTGAGATGGCCATTATAGTTACAGACACACACCATTCACTTTGGCCAGTACAGATATAAAAGAGAGATTATTGGGGGAGAACTTATAGTTAGAGAAGTATTAAACAGCCCTCTGACTTTAAGCCCAGTGATCAGGCCTGCCCAGTGGTTCTGTAGAGAGGAACCCTGTCCCCAAATGTTTCTACATCAGAAATTCTCAGAGTATATCTCAGGCTGATGTCAATTTCACTTGAAAAGTTGATAAATGCAAATTATCAGGCCACAGTCAGGCCTACCAAGTTGGAAGCTCTAGGAGGAGGGCCCAGAAATCTGTTATATAAAGTCCTCCAAGTGTTTCCATGTATGATAACTATAAAAAAATCACAATTCTGCATAACTGTGGTGAGAATGAGCATTTGGAGAGAATATACAGGGAATATCTGTGAGATTATGAGATGAGAGAAGCTCCCTCCTCAGGAAAAAGCCCCCTTAGAACTGGGTAGGATGGGACTGGGGGCCACTCTCAGCCTATTCTGTTGAGAAAACTCAGAGCTGCCAAGCCAGCTCTCTGCTAAGTGAGTCAAAAAGGGAGAAGGAATGAGTCTCCAGTGTTATCCATGTTCGTTCCTCATCAGACATGTCCTGCTCTCCTTGCTGTACAGTTACGGAGAATGAAACAGAGATGTGTCCATAACTAGATGAAGGCACCCAGTTGAGGGGTGGGGAAGCCTACTTCAAGCCAATGTAGTCTCACTCACAATTCATGGTTCTCAAAACTTGGTGTGTGTCAGAATCACCCTTTTGGACTCAGTAAACACAGGAGGCCAGGCCCTGCCCAACTCCAAGAAGCTTGGCTTTCCATTTTCCTACTACCTCTCCAGGTGATTGTGATATACTTCTTATTTTACAAAACACTATCCTAGATTGTTAGTTCTCATTCCTCACTGGGGAGCATTGAAGAAATACAAAAGCTCAGACTGTACCTTAATCAATACCTCAGAAACTCTGCTTGAGTCCCCGGATCAGAATTTTTCAAAGATCCCAGGTGATCTCAGATGTAGTCAGCATTGATGACACTGTCCTAGAGTCCATGCTCTCGGATGGACTGGGATGCAGCTGCCTCCCAGTGTAGATGATGTACCTAAATCATTTTTTCAGTGCCTAGCAGGTAGTCATGCTTGTTGACTATCTGCTAATCTAGAATTTTCTTTTAGTCTTATATCTCCCAACTGTTGTTCTCCCTGAGTGAGTCTGAGGCAAAGTTTTGAAATTCTGAGGTTGGTTCTTAGCTATTGCTCATCTTCTCCTCCTTGTGGTTTTCCCCATCTCCTGGGGTAGAGAGCACTCAGGACTTTCCCTTCACTCCCTGTTCTTTGAGTCTTCCTTATTGCAGTCAAAACCCTCTGCTGGAGTCCTAACTGACTTGAATCTTTCTTAAATTCTCCTCTTCCCTCAAATTAAGCTATTTTTAAGGGAGGCATAGAATAAATCTTCATAGATATCTTAGTGTTGTTCTTTGACCATCCACATCTTCATTATCCCTGAGTGTTAAAATGAGATTCCTGACCACTCCACAGTCCTTGTAAATCAGAATATTTGAGGTTGAGGCTCAGAGATCTGTTTTTTAGTAAGGTTTTCACATAACTCTTTTGCATACTTACCTTTGAGATTGATGCCCCTCAGCCTACTGCCATGTCGCATGGGCAGTGAAAGAGTAAAAATTGCTCAATCGTGTCTGACTCTTTGTGACCCCATGGACTGTAGCCTGCCAGACTCCTCAGTCCATGGAGTTCTCCAGGCAAGAGTACTGGAGTGGGTTGCTGTTTCCAGATATCCATAAACATCTGTTGACTTGAGTAAAATGAGTAGCTGATTATGATGAAGTAATGTCTCACAAAGTGTTCATGACTGATTATGGCAGGTGCACAACTTGTCCAGTGGTCTTTGACATTTAACAAAAGCTGCTTAGGGCTGTCAGGCCTGATTTCTTACTACAGGGGTCCACTGTGCATACCTTTTCAGAAAGGTCTCCCAACAGTGCTCTTGAATACACTGATTTATAACTACTCCCCAGATTTACACCACAGCAGATCCCATTGTTCTCCCGTCACCGCCCATCTAAGGGCACTCAAGGACACAGCAGGTGTCTTACTTTTCCTGGCAGCTGCATGTGCTCCACCTGCAGCCCAGAGAATACGCTCCAGGCTCCAGCATTTATAAATGTTTTGAGAGAGTTCTTATTGCCAGTTTCTGGGGTAGCATAATAAGGAAGGTTTGCCCTGTATTTGGAACTCATGGTTTTCAAAGACTCAATTTCCAAATCAAATATCTAAATTGGCATCCAAATCCTAATTGCTCATTGGTTCTAGAAATATCCCACGAACTCCACCAA
This sequence comes from Cervus elaphus, assembly GCF_910594005.1. Lineage (NCBI taxonomy): Eukaryota > Metazoa > Chordata > Mammalia > Artiodactyla > Cervidae > Cervus > Cervus elaphus. Next base: position 50,317,008 of record NC_057837.1, on the reverse strand, counting down.
ACAGAAACGGGAAAGAAACTAAAACAGGACATCTACCTACCGGATGGATGCTATTTGAAGGAGTGGTTTTAAAATTTCACTTGGGTTTAAAAGATTTGTTACTTGGAAGAGGTCTTGTACTTGGCACTATTTTATTTTTATGGAAAAATAATTGCAGAGTATTAGTGTTTTTTCATGAGAGCTTATTTTCCTGAATCTTTTGTGCTTATATTTTTGCTCTGAAACCTACACAGAATTTTCTACACTTGAAAAGTATTGAGATGATTTGTATTGATTTGAAGATCGATATCCATTTTAAGCATATTGCACAATTGACTGGCCCCATGATTTTCAAACTCTCAATTCTTATTGTGTGTTAGAACCAACTGCTGCTGCTACTGCTGCTAAGTCACTTCAGTCGTGTCCGACTTTGTGCGACCCCATAGATGGCAGCCCACCAGGCTCCCCCTTCCCTGGGATTCTCCAGGCAAGAACACTGGAGTGGGTTGCCATTTCCTTCTCCAATGCATGAAAGTGAAAAGTGAAAGTGAAGTCGCTCAGTCGTGTCCGACTCTTAGTGACCCCATGGACTGCAGCCTACCAGGCTCCTCCGTCCATGGGATTTTCCAGGCAAGAGTACTGGAGTGAGGTCCCACTGCCTTCTCCATAGACCCAACTAGGAGCATTTAAAAAATACTGCATTCCAGGTCCCGCACCCAGAGCTTCAGATCAAACTGCTCTTTGGCGAGAGCAAATCACCAGTATTTAAAACAGCAACAACAAAAAACTTCACAGGTGAGTCTATGGGATTACTACGGTACACAATACTGAGCCAGAAATGAAGTGTTTGAAATTAATCCGATCATCAAGATAGTGAACTTTTTAGTTTATTGTTTTTATAACTGTCTTTGTGAGAACAGTCCCACCTTTTAAACATCTTCTCCATTGTCTCAGTTTTCTATATAAATGTAAATATCTTAAATTATTTTTGGAACAGCATGGACATACTTATTTGATTTTTAGAGCAGAAGTAAAATGAAGCATGTAAGAATCCTGATTTATCATGAAATTAAGAAAGTATACATAAACTAAAATGTGTACAGGCAAGTCCAACAGAAATTGAAGAATTTTTCTATATCAGAAAAATTTACTGAAGACTTTAAGTGCTATACATTGGGTTTTGACTATTGGAGATTAAAAGAGAGATGTATAATTCTGTGCCGAGGTTCTTTGGTTGCAAGCAACAGAATCATTTCTGCTAACTCAAGCTGAAATGAAATTTATTAAATGGATTTGCAGGACTGAAGGCAAAGACAAAAAATGGAATAGGTGAAAATCAGAATCAGGATGAACAAAATCAGTGATCTCAGTAAGAATACCTATACAACAACTTTGTTAGGGACCTAAGGTTGAAGTGAAAATACTCTAATTATTAATTTTACAACCTTTTCTTACTCAGGTCAAGGTACAAAGTCCCAAGACAGAAAGTCCAATTTGCCCTGCTTAAGTAATGTCCCAAAAGCTTAGCAGGGAAGGCCAGGCCTTTTGATTTATAGACACTCCAGGACTGTAACCTGTGACACAAAATAATGACCCAGAAAGCAGTTACCAAAAGAAGGTGAAAAGAATGATGAGTGGCTAAAAAACAATCCTTCTCTATTATTGTTCAGTGGCTCAGTCTTGTCCGACTCTTTGCGACCCCATGGATTGCAGCATGCCAAACTTCCTTGTCCTTCCCTACATCCTGGAGTTTGCTCAGATTCATGTCTAATCTTCTCTAGGCCCTCATGAAATAGTTTTAAATATTAGAAGGCAGAGTTAGAGATACAAAATGGAATGTTTAGGAGTCATGTGAATGATACTATTGGCCAATTTAATTTCTGGAAAAACCTGGAGAAGTAGATGCTATTGTATTATTTTTACAGAGAATGTAAAAATTAAGGCATGGAAACATTTAGTTGGTTACAAAGGTCACAGAGGTGACAAATGTCAATGCTAAGGGGTCAGTTGAAAACTTTCAGACTCTACCATACACTTTCTGGCCTGCTAACACTTAAGAAGTCTATGAATGTTAACATGGGAGAAAACAGCTAAAGAAGAGAGGACTTGAAGAAGGGGAAATTGTTTTCTTTGGGGAGAGTTGAAAGGACCTTGAGGCAAGATTGGGGCATGTGGAAACACAGGACTCTAAGAGAAGGCTGGGATAAAATGTATTTCAAGAAGAGATAACAAAAAACAAGAGCTTATGATGGGAATGTTGGTATGTAGGTTAGGTGGGGTCTTAGGTTTGGATTTTCTTTGCTCAATGATAGGAAACAGCCAACACTTTTTGATCAGGGATAACAAGAGAGGCATAACGACATGTGTGTTTAAGAAACTTAGTCTGCGACTGTGTGCAGTATCAGTGGACTAGGTAGGGGATCTGGGAGAGAAATAAGTGGCCATGTAATTGATCACTGGAAACTAAGAAAGCTGATGAAGGCTGTGCTGGGAAGCTATCAGTGAGTGTGGAATAGTGGTGGTGGTAAGTGAGGGAAATGTCAATGTTTCTAAGGTTTTGAGCAAAGGTTAAGTCATTGGTGCCATCAGTTCAGTTCAGTTCAGTCCCTCAGTCTTGTCCATAGCATGGGCATATAAGGGAGAGGAACACGTCTTGGAGAGGATGGAGATGTTCAAAGATTTTTGCAAATGGAGGGCTGGTGCTGGGAAGAACAGTGTAACCTGGAAATAGAGACAAGAAGTTATCTGTACAGATATGATGCTTGAAGTCATGACAAGAATCAGAGGAAGTGAGCTGTTGAAGATAGAGTTGAAAACGGTGTGCCTGTGTGTTCAGTCACTTACACTGTGTCCAACTCTTTATGACCCTATGGACTGTAGCCTGGCAGGCTCTCCTGTTCATGGGATTCTCTAGGCAAGAATACTGGAGTGGGTTGCCATGCCCTCCTCCAGGGCATCTTCCCAATACAGGGATCAAACCTGTGTCTCCTGCATCTCCCACATTGCAGGTAGATTCTTTACCCATTGAGCCACCTGGGAAGCCCCAGTTACAGTTGAAAATGGTGGATGTGTATACTATTGCAGTTTTTAAATGGTCCTTAAAATTAATCAGATCCAATCCTGATCCTGTGTACAAGTCAGAGCTAAAGGAGAGCTACTTTTTATACAAAATTTCTCCTCATTTTCTAAAAAGTAATTTCATATATATATATATAACATTTCACTCTAGAAAGATTTCAGACAATTTGCATATGTTCCTTACCTGAATTCATTATTCCTTCATGTGTGGATGGGATGAATGAGAGGAGAGGATGCCAAGCAATTCACTTTTCCAGGAGCACATAGCTACTACAGAATAGCAGACCTGGGAAATACTTCAAAGTGTTATACTGGTGAATTATCTCACTTTAATACTGTGAAAATGTCTTCCTGTCCATTGAGAGAGTACATCTGATTACTTAGAGAGTACTGGAGGTGGCAACAGGAGTCTAGTTGAGGTCAGTACAATCTTACAGGAGCCTAGTGAGTTTGTCTGTGGGATGAAAAGAGGGCCTCACACCCTCCTTGCCTTTTTTCCCTCCTGTTTTTGAGACTTGCTCTTCATGCTGAATATTGAATGCTGGTAGGGTTGCCTCAAATCTAGATGTATCAATGGACTAGGTAGGGGATCTGGGAGAGAAATAAGTGGCCATGTAATTAATAAAGTGGAAACTAAGGGAGCTGATGATGGCTGTGCTGGGAAGCTATCAGTGAGTGTGGAATAGTGGTGGTGGTAAGTGAGGGAAATGTCAATGTTTCAAGGTTTTGTGCAAAGGTCAAGTCATTTGTGCCATATTATGGGCATATAAGGGAGCGGTATATAAGGGCATATAAAGAAGATAATGTTTAATCTTCAGAGAGTCAAAATCATGATTCTCAAATAAACGTAGAATTAACACTAGTTCATGTATGTAACTCACAAATTAAGAAGGATGGTAGAGTTGGATCAAAAAACATTGATGATCAAGGTACATACAGGCCATCAGGAAAGGCACACAAAAATGAGATTTTACTTTTGAAGTTAGAATCAAAACCTTCAAATCTTAACCTTTTGGGTTGTCTTTTCTACCAGAAAATAATAACTTACAACTCTATAGGATCAATATCTACCAAATTAACTTGTAATCTAGACCTTTGTCAAGTGCAAATAGCAAATCAGATAATGATTCTTTTTCTTTAACAGAGCAAAGGTTAGCAAATTACAGGGGACCAAAACCCTCTGGCCACCTGTTTTTACAAATGAATTTTTAAAAAAATAAATAGTTTCTTTGGAACAAAGCTATACCTATTCATTTGTGTTGGTCATGGCTATTTTGTATGATGATGGCAGGGCTGAAGAGTTGTGAGAAAGCAACATGTGGCCTTAAAGCCTAAATTATGTTCTATCTTACCTTCAGGAGGAGAAGTTTGCTGACTTCCAATCTAGAGAATGAACTAATCCTTGGTTGGGCAGCTAAATGATGGACTGAACATACAATTATCCTTTTGCCTATTTCACATTTTGGGTAGTTTCTCTCAACAGGAGTAAGGAATAGAAACTTGACAATGGAAATCTTGTGAGAATGGGAACAGCAAAGCCCACATTACCTTGTGTGCTGATGGGAAAGGTCAAGGGTTCTCTCATTCCCAGTCATGATCCAGTTTTAAGCATAGCAGTTTAAGCATAGCATTTCTTTATGAATACTTTTAGTGTCCAGATTCACATACACAGTGGAAGAGAGAGACAGAGGCTGACTGGGAAACAGAGAGAGATGGAGAGAGACTGAGAAAGAGAGAGAAAGTGGATGAGCAGGCTTTCTGTATCTCCTCCTTGGAACCTGGTCTGTATATCTAATGCTGAAAGCTGAGAGCATGGATGTTATTGTTATTATTATTATTATTTTTGCCTCAGACCCAGTAGCTTGGAATAGCCACAGAAAAGTAAGCTGGCTAAGGAGCCACGCTGGGAGCCAGGAAACCTGCATTCAGACAGAGTCTCATTGTTCTGAGGTTTGTATTTACCTTGGGTCCAGAGTGACCTGTGTTTTCAGATCGTTGAACATTCATCGCTTCCCTTCTCAGAGACAGCTATGGAGATGAACCACATGTTCTACTCAGAGAAACACTAAATTCATGCACAAAGTCCATTTTCTTGGGAGGCAAAAAGCCTCCCCAGGTCTGAAAGAGACACTGAACTCCCACATTCCCCAAGTCTGCATTGTGCTTCAAGGATTCATTCCCCCCACTTAGAAGGAACAAGAAACCTGCTCTTCAACAAAAATGGAATTACCACTTTCACTTTTCTGGGGCCAACCTTGGCTTTTCTAGAATTAGAAAAATAAAAAATTACTAAGAGCAATTCCCTTTCTCTCCAATTGAGTCTGATGCTCTAAGCATCAGCTATTGTCACTAGTGGTATGTTTCTCTTCACTACTCATTTTATATTTCATTCTATGTTCTTATAAATGTATTATAAGGAATAATGAAGAGATTGAAACAACCTAAATGTCCATGACAGATGAATGAATAAAGAAAATATGGTATATACATAGAATGGAGTGGTATGCAGTCTTACAAAAGAAGGGTATTTTGTCATTTGCTACAGCATGGATGAATGTTGAAGACATTATGTTAAAGTGAAATAAATACAGGTGCATGATTTCACCTCTATGAGTTATCTAGAGTATGCAAACTTAGAAGGAGAAAGTAGAATAGTGGCTGGTAGGGCCTAGGGGCAGGGAGGAAAGAGAAGTGGCGATTTAATGAGTATAGAGTTTCAGTCATGCCAAATAAAAAGTTCTAGAGCTATGCTTTACAGTAGTATGCATATAGCTAGCAATACTACATTTTAAATTAAGATGTTAAGGTAGATTTCATGTTATGCTTTTTAAAATCACAATAAAATAGTGCTGCTTATATAAACATGCATTTATTTCCTTTTAAAATAATCATAAAAAAAATCTGGGAAGACCCAGAGGGATCGGGTAGAGAGGGAGGTGGGAGGGGGTATTCGGATGGGGAATACACGTAAATCCATGGCTGATTCATGTCAATGTATGACAAAACCCACTACAATATTGTAAAGTAATTAGCCTCCAACTAATAAAAATAAATGAAAAAAAATTAAAAAAAATAATCATAAAAATACGCTATTTTGTAATCAAAACATAGATAAACCTCTTTAAGGTGAGGAGATGGAGCTTGGTTAGGATGCAGGAAGATATCCTAGAGGTTCAAATATGAACCTTAAAAAAAGACTAATGGAAACTTTCAGAGTAAGGGTAACATTTATTTTCCTGTGTTTGGATTTGTGTCAGGTGTATAATAGTTGAGTGAAACAGGAAAATTAAGAATTTGGATTCTATCTTTGTTTTTCCGTGGGAGTTTCAGTGGGGCAGACTAATGAATACCTACACTCAAATGAATTCTGTTATCCAGAACCGTAGAAGAAAATCCTATATCCATCCTAGAAAATCCAGGTCTCTGTAAGGTACACTTCCAGTATCTTCAGACTACTGATAACAAACTCTCATTAGAATGACTGTGGAAATTGCCACTGAGTTTTCGGGTAAAGCTATGAAACAAAGACAAAGTTTAAAAAGATATAATTTTAAATTTATAATGGTTAAATAATCCCAAGATAAAATGTTAAGAATGCTGGCATACACTAAATTTCAAATCTTTTATGCCCAGGCAGAAGATATTTTTAAATCGTTAAGAGTCAAAGAAATGACAAGATCTAAACCTGAGATGAGCCCAATTTGGAGATATAGACTTCATATATTATGAAATATATGTGACATATTTGACATACATACAGTGATACCTTTGACAAAGGCCATTCCCTCTTGTTATTATGGGTTAGCTGTCAAAGCAACTCTAAGAGTTTAGAGCATCCATTCATTTCTATGATAAGAATCCAGTCAAACCCTTGACAAAAACTCCCATGCTTACTACCCTGAAGGACCCTGGAGAGGCGATTACCAAATTTTTATGGCATGACATAACATTTCACGTAGTTCTAAACACTATACTTGGCCAAGTCTTTAATGGAAAATGGCTTCAACTAGCTAGACTGGGGATTCTTTTCTTCTCTGAGTAGGTATCTTGATTTCAATAAGATATAGGGCTTCCCCGGAGGCTCAGTGGTAAACAACCCACTTGATAATGCAGGAGACACAGGTTTGAGGGTTCAAGATCTCCTGGAGAAGAAAATGGCAACCCATTCTAGTATTCTTGCCTGGGAAATCCCATGGATAGAGAAGCCTGGAGGGCTACAGTCTGTGGGGTCACGAAAGAATTGGACACGACTTAGCTACTAAGCAAAAACGATGGCATAAGTAGGCATAAAGCATAAAATGTTTTAAAGTATAAAATCTTTAGAAATATAGCAGTAGTATTAATAACATTTCATTGAAAAATGCGTACTAGTTTAGAATAATTTTGTAATATTTAAGAAAATGTAGCCTATTTAAATGCACAATAAATTCAGTTTTAAAATTTATAGTTGAGCAATCATTTAATTTTTTCTAAGTTTGATGCTTTTGAATTGTGGTCTGGAGAAGACTCTTGAGAGCACTAGTCAATCCTTAAGGAAATCAACCCTGAATGTATGGACTGATGCTGAAGCTGAAGCTCCAATAATTTGGCCACCTGATGCAAAGAGCTGACTCATTAGAAAAGACCCTGATGCTGGGAAAGATTGAGGACAGGAGGGGAAAAGAGCAACAGAGTATGAGATGATTGGATGACATCATCGACTCAATGGATATCAGTTTGAGCAAAATCCAGACATAGAGACAGAGTTAGAGAAGGACGGGGAAGCTGGAGTGTTGCAGTCCATGGGTCGCAGAATTGGTCAAAACTTAGCCACTGAACAACAACAACAAGCTCATATGTAGAACTGAATCATTAAGAGTATACATGTCAGCAAAATTTAATTTTAAAATATTAGATTTGTATGAATTGAATTCATACAATGTATGTATGAATTTTTCAAGAGATGGCAATACGAGACCACCTTACCTACCCCTTGAGAAATCTGTATGCAGGTCAGGAAACAACAGTTAGAACTGGACATGGAACAACAGACAGGTTCCAAATAGGAAAAAGGGGTATGTCAAGGCTGTATATTGTCACCCTGCTTATTTAACTTACATGCAGATACATCATGAGAAATGCTGGGCTGGATGAAGCACAAGCTTTAATCAAGATTGCAGGGAGAAATAGCAAAAACCTCAGATATGCAGATGACACCACACTTATGGGGAAAAGTGAAGAAGAACTAGAGAGTTTCTTGCTGAAAATGAAGGAGGAGAGTGACAAAGTTGGCTTAAAACTCAATGTTCAGAAAACTAAGATCGTGTCATCAGGTCCCATCGCTTCATGGCAAATAGATGGGGAAACAGTGACAGTCTTTATTTTTTTGGGCTCCAAAATCACTGCAGATGGTGACTGCAGCCATAAAATTAACAGAAGTTTGCTCCTTGGGAGAAAAGTATTGACCAACCTGGACAACATATTAAAAAGCAGAGACATTACTTTGCCAACAAAGGTCCATTTGTCAAGGCTATGGTTTTTCCAGTAGTCATGTATGGATGTAAGAGTTGGACTATAAAGAAAGCTGAGCACCTAAGAATTGATGCTTTTGAACTGTGGTGTTGGAGAAGACTCTTGAGAATCCCTGGGACAGCAATGAGGCCCATCCAGTCCACTCTAAAGGAGATCAGTCCTGAATATTCATTGGAAGGACTGATGTTGAAACTGAAACTCCATTACCTTGGCCACCTGATGCAAAGAGCTGACTCATTTGAAAAGACCCTGATGCTAGGAAACATTGAAGGCAGGAGAAGAAGGGGATGACAGAGGATGAGATGGTTGGATGGCATCACAGACTCAATGGACATGAGTTTGAGTAAACTCTGGGAGTTGGTGATGGACAGGGAGACCTGGCGTGCTGCAGTCCACGGGGTCGCAAAGAGTCTTACATGACTGAGTGACTGAACTGAACTGAACTGATGAATTGAAGAGTTTAGATGCTCAAACAGTTGAAATACTTAAAAGTAAAACTGGAATCTAAATATTTAAATTTAGTTTAAATGTTTAAAATATTTTAAGGAATTTGTTATTGTAAACAGTATCACTCAAAAGTTCTTTGGAAGCAATTACTAAACTTTGTTGTGCTTTTTAACATAAATGCAAAGTAAATTATAGAAAAATTAGTTTCTTGAAGTTCAACATTATTAAATTCAATGTTGTTTGGTTAAACATAGAAATGAACTTTTCTGTACGTAAAAACTATGCTCAAGAACTTTACAGAACCTCATGTATACCACAGCTCATTTTGGAGATGAGGAACTGAGATCAAAGAAAAGTGTCTTTTCAAAGAGGAAAAAGCTAGAAAAGATGAACTTAAAATTTCATTTCTTGCTCTTCAAAGAATTATTTTTTTAAACAACATATTGTTAGACACATTTAGGCATATTAAATATGTGATGCAGTCAGTCTAACATTTTAAATAATTTATTATTTCTGATTGTAGCCTTTTTTTTCCCATGTTGATATTTCAATTCTTTGGGTATATTGTGACTGGCATTTTTCTGACTATACTGTGATTTCATTGTTATAATTTCTACTGGCATTTATTTGTAGGTTTTCAGAGAGAGACTGAACATGAGTTTATTTTATCTCCTCTTTATTAAAATATACACAAGTTTCACAATTTGAAGGGCAAAAAATTCCAATGTTTAGTCCAAGCCTTTTATTAGCTGGAGACCCTCTAATCAGGTAGGATAACTTATGAACCCCTTCTCAGGTTTTCCTTGGAGATCAACATTCAGGAAAAGGAGGTTATACATTGCATACCCTCTTACTAACCCAGAAGTTGGATGGTGAGTTAAAAAACCAATTGCAACAGACACAGAGACATAAGGATACATGTACAGTTAGAATCACGTGGTATCTATCCATTTTAGATCAGCCACTCTTACTTAGTAATGCTCAATAAAGATTCTTTTGATGACTTACTAGATCATCTCTTTTTAATGTTGAATAATATTCCATTGTCTTGTTTGCCACAATTTATTTATCCATTAAGCTACTGAAGGGCATCCTGGTTGCCTCCAAGTTGTGACAAGTATGAATAAAGCTACTATAAACATTAATTAACAGATTTTTGTGTAAATATGAGTTTTCAACTCCTCTGGGTAAATACTAAGGAGCACAATTGCTAGATAGTATCATAAGAGTATGCTTAATTTTCTAAGAAACTACCAAATTGTCTTAAAAAATGGCAATACCATTTTGCATTTTCACCTGCAATGAATAAGAGTTCCTATTGCTCCAATCCTTGCCAGAATTCGGTATTTCTAGGGTTTAGGATCTTAGCCATTCTAATAGTTTTTTGCCCATTTTTAAAATAAAGTGCATTTTCCTATTGCTGGGTTTTAAGAGTTCTTCGTACACTTTGGATAAGTCTTTTATCAGATAGCTCTTTTGTAAATATTTGGCACAGTCTGTGACTTCTCATTCTCTTGTTAGAGTCTTTCACAAAGGAGATTAAAAAAAATTTTTTTAATACCATCCAGCTTATTATTTCTCTCTTTCTTTCATTAATTCTGTCTCTGGTTTTGTAAAAACATATTGCCACATTGAAGGTTTTTCATCTGTTATTTCCTAAAAGTTTTAAAGTTTTGCATTTTACATTTAGATCTGTGATTCATTTTGCATCAATTTGTGTGAAGGATGTAAGGTTTGTTTTGATTCTTTTGTGTGTGTGTGTGTGTCCAGTTGTTCTAGCACTGTTTGTTGAACAGACTATCTTTGCAACATTGTATTGATTTTGTTCATTTGTCAAGGTCAGCTGACTATATTTGCATAGGTCTATTTCTGGATCTCTACTCAGTTCTATTGATCTATTTGTCTATTCTTTCACTGAAATCACACTATCTTGATTACTGAAGCTCTATATTAAGTCTTGAAGTCTGGTGGCATCAGTCCTCCAACTTTGTTTTCCTTCATCAATATTGTGTTGACTATGCTGAGTCATTTGCCTCTCTGTGGAAACTTTAGAGGGCTACCCATGTGTCACTAGTGGTCAAGAACCTGCCTACCAATGCAGGAGATGTAAAAGAAGTGGGGTTTATCCATGGGTCAAGAAGATGCCCTGGAGAAGGGCATGGCAACCCACTCTTGCCTGGAGAATCCCATGGACAGAGGAGCCTGGTGGACTATGGTCCATAGCATCACAAAGAGTCAGACACAACTGAACCAAAGTAGCATGCAAATGCAGAAATTTTAGAATTAGTCTGTCTATATCCACAAAACTAGTTTTCTGGTATTTTGATCGAAATTGTACTGAATCTTGAGATCAAATTGAGAAAAACTGACATCTTGCCAATTCTGAGTCTTCTGATCCACGAACTTGGAACTCTCCATATATTTGGATGATTTAATTAATTAGAATTTTGCTTTCCTTGGCACTTGGTAAAGAACCTACCTGCCAATGCAAAATGCTTAAGAGACACAGGTTCAAAACCTAGGTAGGAAAGATCCCATGGAGAAGGAAATGGCAACCTACTGCAGTATTCTTGCCTAGAAAATCCCATGGAGAGAGGAGCCTGGCAGGCTACCGTCCATAGGATCACACAGAATAGGACACGACTGAAGTGACTATGCACACAGTGATATGTACAAAATATTTTAATAGTTTTATAACTAAATATTGCTTTTTGAAGGAGTGCTAGCATAAAGGGAAACAGTTGTATGTTAAAATTGTATCATGCAGTCTGGCTATAGCTCAGTTCAGTCACTCAGTCGTGTCCAACTCTTTGTGACCCCACGGGCTGCAGCACGCCAGGCTTCCCTGTCCATCACCAACTCCTGGAGCTTCCTCAAACTAATGTCCATCGAGCTGGTGGTGCCAACCAACCATCTCCTCCCCTGTTGTCCCCTTCTCATCCTGTCTTCAAGCTTTCCCAGCATCAGGGTCTTTTCCAATGAGTCAGCTCTTCGCATCAGATGGCCAAAGTACTGGAGATTCAGCTTCAGCATCAGTCCTTCCAATGAACATTGACTGATTTCCTTCAGGATGGACTGGTTGGACCTCATTGCTGTCCCAGGGACTCTGAAGAGCCTTCTCCAAAATCACAGTTCAAAAGCAACAATTCTTTGGCACTTGGTTTTCCTTAGAGTCCAACTCTAAGATCCATTCATGACTACTGGAAATACCACAGCTTTGACTAGATGGACCTTTGTTGGCAAAGTAATGTCTCTGTTTTTTAATATGCTGTTTAGGTTGGTCATAACTTTTCTTCCAAGGAGTAAGCGTCTTTTAATTTCATGGCTGCAGTCACCATCTGCAGTGATTTGGGAGCCCCCAAAATAAACACCGTCACTGTTTCCCCATCTGTTTGCCATGAAGTAATGGGACTGGTTGCCATGATCTTAGTTTTCTGAATGTTGAGTGTTAAGCCAGCTTTTTCATTGTCCTTTTTCACTTTCATCAAGAGGCTCTTTAGTTCTTCTTCACTTTCTGCCATAAGGGTGGTGTCATCAGCATATCTGAGGTTACTGATATTTCTCCCAGCAATCTTGATTCCAGCTTGTGCTTCATCCAGTCCATCATTTCTCATGATGTATTCTGCATATAACTTATATAAGCAGGGTGACAATATACAGCCTTGACATACTCCTTTTCCTATTTGGAACCAGTCTGTTGTTCCATGTCCAGTTCTAATTGTTGCTTCTTCACCTGCACAAGATTTCTAAGAAGGCAGGTCAGGTGGTTACTATTCCCATCTCTTTAAGAATTTTCCACAGTTTGTTGTGATCCACACAGTCAAAGGATTTGGTATAGTCAATAAAGCAGAAGTAAATGATTTTCTGGAACTCTCACTTTTTTGATGATCCAACAGATGTTGGCAATTTGATCTCTGGTTCCTCTGCCTTTTCTAAATCCCTCTTGAACATCTGGAAATTCTCAGTTCACGTACTGTTGAAGCCTGGCTTGGAGAATTTTGAGGTTTAGTTTGCTAGTGCGTGAAATGAGTGCAATTGTGCAGTAGTTTGAACATTCTTTGGCATTGCTTTTCTTTGGGATTGGAATGAAAACTAACCTTTTCCAGCCCGGTGGCCATTGCTGAGTTTTCCAAATTTGCTGACATATTGAGTACAGCATTTTCACAGCATCATCTTTTAGGATTTGAAATAGCTCAACTGGAATTCCATCACCTCCAGTAGCTTTGTTCATAGTGATACTTCCAAAGGCCCACTTGACTTCAAATTCTAGGTTGTCTGGCTCTAGCTGAGCGATAACACGATTGTGATTATCTGGATCATGAGGATATTTTTTCGTATAGTTCTTCTGTGTATTCTTACCACCTCTTCTTAATTTCTGTTCTTTATCATGCTCATCTTTGCATGAAATATTTCCTTGGTATCTCTAATTTTCTTTAAGAGATCTCTAGTCTTTCCCATTCTATTGTTTTCCTCTAATTTTTTGCATTAATCACTGAGGAAGGCTTTCTTATCTCTGCTTGTTATTCTTTGGAACTCTGCATTCAAATGTGTATATCTTTCCTTTCCTTCTTTGCCTTTTACTTCTCTTCTTTTCACAGCTACACAGCCATCTTTCCTTTTTGCATTTCTTTTTCTTGGGGATGGTCTTGATCACTGCCTCCTGTACTATGTCACAAATCTCTGTCCATAGTTCATCAGGCACTCTATCAGATCTAATCCCTTGATCTATTTGTCACTTCCACTGTATAACTGTAAGGGGTTTGATTTGGGTCATACCTGAGTGGTCTAGTGATTTTCCCTACTTTCTTCAATTTAAGTCTGAATTTGGCAATAAGGAGTTCATAATCTGAACTCCCAGTCAGCTCCCAGTCTTGTTTTTGTTGACTGTATAAAGCTTCCCCATTTTTGGCTGCAAAGAATATAATCAATCTGATTTCAGTATTGACCATCTGGTGATATCCATGTGTAGAGTCTTCTCTTGTGTTGTTGCAAGAGGATGTTCGCTATGACTAGTGCATTCTCTTGGCAAAACTCTATTAGCTTTTGTCCTGCTTCATTCTATACTCCAAGGCCAAATTTGCCAGTTACTCCAGGTATTTCTTGACCTCCTACTTTTGCATTCCAGTCCTGTATAATGAAAAGGAAATGTTTTTTGGACATTAGTTCTAGAAGGTCTTGTAGATCTTCACAGAATCATTCAGCTTCTTCAGCATTACTGTTTGGTAGCATAGATTTGGATTAATGTGATATTTAATGGTTTGCCTTGGAAATGAACAGAGATCATTCTGTGGTTTTGAGATTGCATCCAAGTACTGCATTTACGACTCTTTTTTTGACTATGCTGGCTACTCCATTTCTTTTAAGGGATTCTTGCCCACAGTAGTAGATATAATGGTCATCTGAGTTAAATTCGCCCATTCTAGTCCATTTTAGTCCGCTGATTCCTAAAATGTCGATGTTCACTCTTGCCATCTCCTGTTTAACCACTTCCAATTTGACTTGATTCATGGACCCACCATTCCAGGTTCCTATGCAACATTGCTCTTTACAGTACTGGACTTTGCTTCCATCACCACTCACATCCACAACTATGTGTTGTTTTTTCTTTGGCTCCATCTCTTCATTCTCTCTGGAGTTATTTTTCCACTGATCTCCAGTATTGGGCACCTACCGATCTGGGGAGTTCATCTTTCAGTGTCCTATCTTTTTGCCCTTCCCTTCTGTTCATGGGGTTCTCAAGGCAGGAATTCTGAAGTGGTTTGCCATTCCCTTCTCCAGTGAACCACGTTTTGTCAGAACTCCCCACCGTGACCCGTCCTTCTTGGGTGGCCCTACATGGCATGGCTTATAGTTTCATTGGGTTAGGCAAGGCTGTGGTCCATGTGATCAGATTGGTTAGTTTTCTGTGATTGCGGTTTGGCTATAATCATTTAGCCAAATCATTATCTGTCTATAATCATTTATTAATTTCAGGAGTCTTTTTTCAACTTTTTCAAATTTTCTACATAGACAAACATGTGAACAGCCAAATTTTGTTTATTCCTTCCTAATTTGTATACCCTTTGATCTTCTTCTTTTATTGCATTAACTAGAACTTCCAGTATGATGTTGAAAAGAAGTGGGGAGAGGGGACATGGGATAGAGAAAGGGAGTATTTTTTCTTGCAGCTAATATTATGGGAAAGTTTTGAATGTCTCACATTTTAGGTACAATATTAATGGCAGGTTTCTTTGAAGACATTTCTTATCAAGTTTAAAAATTTCCAATTTTATCTCTCTCTCTCTTTTTTTAATCACAAATGAGTATTGGTTTAGTCAATTGCTTTTTCTGCATCTATCGATATGACCATGTTATTTCTCTTTCTTGTCTGTTTATGTGAAGAATTATATTAATTGATCTCTAAATATTGAATGAACCTCTCATACCAAGGTAAATTCCACTTGATTGTGGTGTATAATTCATTTTATGCGTTGTTGAACTCTGTGTGTGTGTGTGTGTGTGTGTGTGTGTGTGTGTGTGCATGTGTGTGTGTTGTCACTCAGTCGTGTCCAACTCTGTGCAACCCCATGGACTGTAGCCTACCAGGCTCCTCTGTCTATGGGATTCTCCTATCCACTAATAATTTGTTGAGAATTTTGCATTCTTGTTTATGAGAGATAATGGTCTGTAGATTTTTCTTGTAATGTTTTTGCTTGTTGTTGACATTAGGACAATGCTGGTCTTATGGAATAAATTAAGAAGTATTCCCTCTTTCTAGTCTCAGAAAGAGATTTAGAGAGTTGTTATAATTTCTTCCTTAAATCTTTGGTAGAATTCACCAGTGAATCCATCTGGGCCTTGGGGTTTTTGATTTGGAAGGTTGTTAATTATTGGTTCAATTTCTTTACAAGATATAAGTCTTTTCAATTGTTTATTTCTTGTGTCAGTTTTGGCATATTGTGTCTTTCAAGAATTTTTTTTTCCATATAAGTTATCAAACTTATGGGCATAGATTTTTTAATATATTCTTTTATTATCTTTTTAATGTCCATGGAATCTATAGAGATGTCCCACATTATTTTTGTGATATTAGTAATTTGTATCTTCATTCTTTTTTCTTTGTTAGCTTAGTTAGAGGCTTATCAGTTTTAGTGATCTTTTCAAAGGACCAGATTTTGGGTTTATTGATTGGTTTCTTAATAATTCTCTGTTTTCAACTCCACTGAGTTCTGCTCTAATTTTTATTATTTCTTTTCTTCTGCTTACTTTGTATTCAATTTGCTCTTCTTTTTCTAGTTTCCTAAGGTGGAAACGTTAGATTATTTATTTTAGACCTTTCTTATTCTTTGTCTATATACTACCATCACTGCATCCCACAAATTTTGAAAAGTTCTGTTTCTTATTTCCCTTAGGTCAAAATATTTTTAAATTTCACTTGATGCTTCTTGTATAAATCATGTATTAGAAATATGTTGTTTAATTTCCATATATTTTGAGATTTTGTCATTATTTTTCTGGTATTATTTTATAGTTTTATTTCATTGTAGTCTGAGAACAGACATTGTATGATTTGAAAGTGAAAGTGAAATCTCTCAGTTGTGTCAGGGTCTTTGCGACCCCATGGACTGTAGCCTACCAGGGCCCTCCATCCATGGGATTTTCCAGGCAAGAATACTGGAGTGGGTTGCCATTTCCTTCTCCAGGAGATCTTCCCCACCCAGGGATTAAACCCGGGTCTCCCACATACCATCTGAGCTACCAGAGAAGTTTTGTATGGTCTAAGTTATTTTAAAATGCAAAGTTGTGTTTTTGTGGCCCAAAGTATTATCTCATTTGGTTATTATTCTATGTGGGCTTGAAATAGGAGTGTGCTCCATTGCAGTTGGATTAAGTTGTCCATGAAAAATGAAAGCTAAAATTTAGTCCCTCAGTCATGTCTGACTCTGTGACCCATGGACTGTAGCCTGCCAGGCTCCTCTGTCTGTGGAATTCTCTAGTCAAGAATACTGGAGTATAGCCATTCCCTTTCCAGGGGATCTTCCTGACTTAGGAACTGAAGCCAGGCCTCTTGCACTGCAGGCAGATTCTTACCATCTGAGCCACCAGGGTGTCATTTATATCTGATTGATTGAAGGTGTTGAGTTCAGCTATGTCTTTACTGACTTTCTACCTGCCAGATCTGTTCTTTTAAAAAAAAATTTTTTTTTATATTGGAGTATAGTTGATTAGCAATGCTATGTTGCAATGTGTTATTTTCAGGAGTATAGCAAAGTGATTCTGTTATACCTATACATGAACTTATTCCTTTTCAAATTATTTTCCCATTTGGATTGTTATATAATATTGAACAAAGTTCTCTGTGCTAAACAGTAGGCCCTTGTTGGTTATCCATTTTAAATATAGCATGTGTGGATATATTCATTTTTGATAGAGGTTTTTTGAAGTCTCCAACTATGATACTGGATTAATTGATACCTCTTTGCAGCACAAACTGTGGAAAATTCTGAAAGAGATGGGAATACCAGACCACCTGACCTGCCTCTTGAGAAACCTGCATGCAGGTCAGGAAGCAACAGTTAGAACTGGACATGGAACAACAGACTGGTTCCAAATAGGAAAAGGAGTACATCAAGGCTGTAAGTTGTCACTCTGCTTATTTAACTTATATGCAGAGTACATCATGACAAACGCTGGGCTGGAAGAAGCACAAGCTGGAATCAAGATTGCCAGGAGAAATATCAATAACCTCAGATATGCAGATGACACCACCCTTATGGCAGAAAGTGAAGAGGAACTAAAAAGCCTCTTGATGAAAGTGAAAGAGGAGAGTGAAAAAGTTGGCTTAAAGCTCAACATTCAGAAAACTACGATCATGGCATCCTGTCCCATCGCTTCATGGCAAATAGATGGGGCAAACAGTGGCTGACTTTATGTTTGGGACTCCCAAATCACTGCAGATGGTAACTGCAGCCATGAAATTAAAATATGCTTACTCCTTGGAAGAAAAGTTATGACCAACCTAGACAGCATATTAAAAAGCACAGACATTACTTTGTCAACAAAGGTCCATCTAGTCAAGTTTTTCCAGTGGTCATGTATGGATGTGAGAGTTGGACTATAAAGAAAGCTGAGCACAGAAGAATTGATGCTTTTGAACTGTGGTGTTGAAGAAGACTTTTGAGAGTCCCTTGGGCTGCAAGGAGATCCAACCAGTCTATCCTAAAGGAGATAAGTCCTGGGTGTTCATTGGAAGGACTGATGAAGCTGAAACTCCAGTACTTTGGCCACCTGATGCGAAGAGCTGACTCATTTTGAAAGACCCTGATGCTGGGAAAGATTGAAGGCAGGAGGAGAAGGGGACAACCGAGGATGAGATGGTTGGATGGCATCACCGGCTCAGTGGACACGAGTTTGGGTAAACTCCAGGAGTTTGTGATGGACAGGGAGGCCTGGCGTGCTGCGGTTCATGGGGTCGCAAAGAGTCGAACATGACTGAGTGACTGAACTGAACTGAACTGAAGTTTTTGCCTCTCGTAATGTGCTGCTCTATTGTTAGGTGCATACATATTAAGCTTGGAGAACTGACCTCTTTATCATTACCTAATACACTTCTATATTTATCTTTGATAACTTTCCTTATTCTGATGTTAGCTCTTTCAGCTTTGTGAAATTATGCCTGCTTTCTTTTGCTTGTGTTAGCATGATATTAATATATTTTTCTTCATCTATTTCCTTTTCAGCTATATGTGTTTTTATACTTAATGTGGGTTTCTTTTAGACATAAAGAAGTTGAAGTTGGATCTTGTTTTTAGTCCACTCTAACAATCTCTTGATGCATTTTTATTGGCATATAATTGCTTTACAATATTGTGCTATTTTCTGCTGTAAGACAAAGTGAATCAGCTGTAAGTATACATATATCCTCTTCCTCTCTTGATATATTTAGACCATTGACATTCAGAGTGTTCATTGGTATAGTGGGATTAATATCTATTCTTTTCATTGTGTGTATGTGATTCTATTCATTAGTCTTCTATATATTGCCTTTGTTCTTTGTTCCTATTTTTGTCTTCCACTCCTTGTTGCCTTTTTTTGGTTTAATTGAGCATTTATGTATTTCCATTTTCTTTTCTTCCTTATTTTACTGGTTACACTTCTTTTCATTGATTTTTATTTATTTTGCTTTTATTTTACTTTTTAGTGGCTATCCTAGAGTTTTCAGTACATATTTACATATTACTTCACCTGAGGGCAGCCTTTGTTAGTAACAACATAATGTTCTAGTGCATTTCAAAATGGTTGCCCCTCCTCCTCCTGGAAGTAGGAGGAGGAAATTTTTCACTGATATTTTCTGTAGGAACCTGGTCAGATTTCTGGAGGTAAATTTCACAGTACTGTGGGGGATACCCTCTATGATAGGTTTCTCTGGAATTTTTAACTGCCATATTTTTCACACTGAGGCTCCGACGATTTGTCAGTTATAGTTCAGGTTTTCCCATTCCCACCCTGGATCCTAAGATGGTTTCTGCTTGTGAGTCTGTGCTCTGGTAAGCTGTGATTCACCACATTTGCCTGCCTGTTTCTCCAATTTTGGGGGCAGAGGTTTGTCTTATGCCCTCCTGCCTCTTACAAATCCAAAAAAAGTTATTGATGAAATTTTCTTTATTATTATTGAAGTATGCTGTGTTGTACTTAGTTGCTTCTGACTCTTTGTGACCCATGGACTGTAGCCCACAGGCTCTTCTGTCCATGGGGATTCTCCAGGCAAGAACACTGGGGTGGGTTGCCATGCCCTCCTCCAGGGAATCTTCCCAACCCAGGGATCAAACCCAGGTCTCCTGCATTGCAGGTGGATTCTTTACTGTCTGAACCACCAGGGAAGCCCACGAATACTGGAGTGGGTAACCTATCCCTTCTCCAGGTGATCTTCCTGACCCAGGAACTGAACCAGGGTCTTGCATTGCACGCAGGTTCTTTACCAGCTGAGCTACCAGGGAAGCCCTTATTGAAGTATAGCTAGTTTATAACATTGTGCCAATTTCTGCTGTACAGCAAAGTGACTCAGTAATACACATATAGTCATTCTTTTTAAATATTTTTTTTCCATTATGGTTTATCACAGGATATTATGGTAGCTAAGATGGTAAAGGATCTGCCTGCAATGCAGAAGACCCAGGTTCAACTCCTGCATTGGGAAGATCCCCTGGAGAAGGGAATGGCAACCCACTCCAGTATTCCTGCTTGGAAAACTCCATGGACAGAGGAGCCTGGAGGGCTACAGTCCATGCAGTCGCAAAAAGTCAGACATGGTTAAGTGACTAATCCTTTCACTTTCATTGACTATAGTATGCTATAAGTAGGACCTTGCTGCTTATTCAAAAGTTATTGATTTTAAAATTTGTTGAGCTTTGTACTGGTGTTTAAGATGGAGTGGCGTCTTCCAAGCACCTTACATGCAGAACTGGAAATCAAGTGTCACCAGTAAATGTTAAAAAAATAGTTTCAAAATAATTATAGTTATGCAGGAAGTTACAAAAATGTTAGAATGCTGTATACTATTCACCAAGCTTCTTCAAATAGTGACATTTCACCAATGGATTTTTACTAAATAGGGAAAAAATAATAGAAATCTTACATAAACTTCTAGAGAATAGTAGAGTCACTACCAACTTTCTTAATGAAGTCAGTATCATCTGGATATCAATATTTGATAAGGAAAATGCACATAGGAGAAACCACAGGGTAATCTCTCTGATTAAAAATTATAAAAATATTTAAAAACTGATAGATAATGGTTTATGAAAATTAAACATATTATGACCAAATGGCATTTATATCAATAATACAAGTGATTTAAGATTTTAAAATTGGTATAATTCACCCATATTAACAGATACAAGGGGAAATCAAATGATCAGATGATGAGAAAACATGTATGATTAAATTCAAACTCATATATAAAAGAACACTCAATGAACTAGGAATGAAAGGGAACATCCTTAATATGATGAGGTGCATCTCCCCAAAACCAATAGTAATATGTCATGATGAAATGTTGAAATCTTTCCCTCTGGGATCAAAAACAGTGGAAAATCTTACACTTTATATTCTAATTGTGCTACTTCAAGAAGAAATGTCTATTTTAGGGCAGTTGGGCACTTTCCCTTTATGGAAGATCCAAAAATCAATGGGCAGTATTCAAAAGTAGGCCTGCCAACAGGCGTTTCCTATGAAGAAATCCATTGTCTTTTAAAGGAAAGGGTTTGACCAAGAAATGCAGTGACCTAATCCAACTATTTTAAATGGCTTAATTGTATGTTTTGTTCTATTTGGATTGGATGGTAACTATGAAATTAAAGATGATGCATTTTGCTAATGTTGAAATCTGACTGGACTATGATTAATGAGATGTCTCATATTCTAGTCACATTGATTGCCTTAATCATTGTCCATCTCTTTTTTTCGTACCTTAATTACAATATGAATTTGTATACTTTTCAGTAGACTGACATTTTTTACACACGGGAATAAACTTAACTTAAATTAGTTGTTTAGAAAATTGACTTCAGCGAACCCTCTGATACCAATCATCCATCTTCATGGATTTGTATCACTGAGTAAAAGTGATTATTAAAAAGTCTAATTTTCTGTTCCTCACTAAGGTTAAACCTAGAAAAAGTTTTGCATACCCAAGGGCAATTGTGAATTTTCCCACATTTGATGACTACTCTAGTTCTCCCTTATCTATTTATTTTAATAATATGATTTTTATATTGGGAATTTTAGAGGTCAACAATCAACTTTTCCCCAATGCTTTGAAAATTGACTCTACTTGAATGAAATGCACTATTTTAGGAAGTCTACTGTTCCACTGCTGAAAAGTTAATTGTTGGGAAATTCTTCATTTCTCAGCAGATTCAAATATATTACTTGTGAGTGCAGTTCCATGTTTAACTCATTGATTGTTCAAACTTTCCCCTTTTTCCTTATCACATCATCATATTCGATTCACCATGTTCAGTACTCTATTTTAATTCTGTATGTTTTATTTTATTGTTAACTTATTTCATTTATTCTAGAAATCTTCTAGACAAAGACTCTAGCATTGTTCCCTCAGCTGCCATCTTACACAGTTAGGCGTAATTGAAGACATGTATGGTACACACAGTGGAGAACACAGCTGCATTATGGTCCTTTGAAACTTATTTGTTCTGGTTACTGACAATGGACCCCAGACCTGCTTATTTCTTTCCTGAAAATTTAATACATAAAATGGTCTTTCCTCTCATAGCCTTACATAATAACATAGCAATGCAGTAACATATCATTACAAGAGCTTCACTTCCATGAAGGCAGGGATAATTGTTTCTCTTACAATACCATGTACATGAAACCTAGCACAAAGCTTGGCATATAGATAGAATGTGGTACATATGCATGGAATGGATTAGTGAGGACTTTTTCTAAAATGTATTCACATCAGCATCCAAGAAGATTGTTCACCAATAATAGATGTGCCAGGGATGGCAACAAATCTGTCGATTTCCCTCTTCTTTTTCGTCTTCTATTAAGACCAGTAGCGTTTCTTGATTGGAGGGGTTAGTGTGTAGCCAGAAGATGATTGTAAGAAGATGGTTCCCTAATCTCCATTGTCATTCCACCTTCTACCCCAGTTCTTGATTGATTCTTGGTTCTTCAGGTTGTTGCTTAATGCAGAAGCACATCTGGCAGAGGTTTTGGGCAGGGACAGATGATAATTGCTTTCTGATGCTTGTTATGACCTGGTTTCTAAACATTCTGCTCTTGAAAAACCTATAACGTTGGTTTTCTGATGATTTGTGCAAATCATTGTTTGGATTGATATTAAAAATAGGACTCTAGAGAGGGTCATTATGACAATAGGACTTCCCTGTGGCTCAGCAGTAAAGAAACTGCCTGCAATGCAGGAGCCGCAGGAGACACAAGTTCGATCCCTGCATCAGGGAAGATCCCCTGGAGGAGGGCATGGCAACCCACTCCAGTTTTCTTGCCTGGAAAAATCCCATAGACAGAGGACCCTGCCAGGCTATGGTCCACTGGGGCTCAGAGAGTCAGGCATGACTGAAGTGACTTAGCATGCTTGCATGCATTATGACAATAAAGATAAGAATTATGTGCACAAAGATGTAAAATGCCCTCTGTAGTCAAATGTAAGAGAAAAGGAATGGGGAATCTTTGATTTTTGCTTTATAAACATTTTCAAAAAATATAACTGCTATGTTAATTCTAGATTAATATTCTTGTATAAAATAGATCTGCAATGAGTATAATAACTTTTGTTGCTCAAACGACAGTATTATATGTATGATGTTTCAGTTGATAACAAAATTTGATCCAGATTCTAACAAAGACTATAGATCTGGCCCAAATGCTTTTGCTCTCATAGTTCATATCAATGAGAAGTTTGCTATGACATTTAAAGGTTTAAAGAAGCCAATAAAATTATAGAATTTAGACTCTTTTATTTTTCTAGCTTTCAAAAATACCAATTTGGATGTTTTAAAAGCATACTGAGGAATATTTGAAGATAACAAACTTAAAAAAACATTTTCACAAAACTGTAAGAGGTCTATATATATATATATATATGAATCATACAGACTACATATATAAGTATGTGTGTATATGTATGTATTTATATATGTGTGTGTGTATGTACATTAGACATACGTATGTATATAATATGTAATGTTTATGCATACATACATTTTATATATGGACATTTTGAATTTTTGTGAAATGAAAATACACATTTTTGTTTTTAAAATTTTTTAACTCTTTACTGAATTTCTTACAATATTGCTCTTGTTTTATGTTTTAGTTTTTTGGCCACAAGGCCTGTAGGGTCTTAGTTCCCTGACGAGGAATTGAACCTACATCCCCCACCAGGAAACTGGTTGTCCGGTGGTCAAGACTTTTCTTTCAAATGCAGATGGTGTGGGTTCAATTTCTGGTCAGAGAAAATGTACAGGATAGTGGGAAAGACTTAAAAAGTTTTAGGACAAAAGTCCTAAAAATACACATTTTAACTGGTTTTTACTATAGAATTCACTAATGGATTAAAAGTTCAAAATGCAAGGTTATATGACAGCAGGTGGCACTTGTTGCCGAAAGATTACCATCACTACTCCTGCAGGTCTTTCTTAATTATTCTGTCTTGGTTATTATTCTTTGGTTATTCTCTACTACCAAACTCTTCATAGGCTGCCTAGCACCCAACCTTCTATTATATTGAACCAATTGTTAAAGAGTTTCAGTTAACTTGTCCTTACCTTTCCCACTGTCTTGTTCATTTTCTTTGACCAATTCATTGCTTGAATATATAAAGGGAGCAGGCAAGTCGTGGGCAAATCACAGGAAAATCAATAAATGGGATACACAGGTGTAGAGTACACAGGAGTATCTTACATACTCTTTTCGCAGTTTGACTAAAAAATGTTTTTGTTCCTATATCTTTCGTTCTCAACCTTTTGTCCCCTCACTACTCTGAAGATATTTGGTTATCTGTGGAGATATGTTTAGTTGGGGTAAGGATTCCACTGCCATTTAACAGATAGAGACCAGTCACATGCATAAGACCACTAGCTACAATAAATAATTATCTGGTCCAGAATAATAATGTCAATAATGCTGAAGCTGCATAAAATTTTCCTGGATAACCTTTAAATATCTCTCATCAAACTCAATGAATCTTGCTGCCATGCATAATCACACTGCCTTATTTTTCTTCCCTCATCTACATTTTTAACTGCTTAACATTTAAGTGAAAGCAGAAGTACCATGGCCAACCCTTATCTGCTATTTCATTCTCTATGGTTTTAGTTACCCATGGTGAAACTTGGTCTAAAAATATTCAATGCAAAATTCCAGATAAACATATCTTAATTGTTAAATTGTGTGCCATTCTGGCTAGTGTGGTGAAATCTCACACTGTCCTGCTCTGTCCCACCCAGGATGCGAATCATCTGCCTGTTAGTCACTGAGTAGCTATCATGTTTACTGCAGTTCTTGTGTTCAGGTAACTCTTATTTTACTTAATCATGGCTCCAAGACAAAAGAGAAATGATGAGGCAATTCAGATATGCTAAAGAAAAACCATTAAGTGCTTCCTTTAAGTGAAAAGGTAGAAGTTCTAGACCTAGTAGGGGGAAAATGTATTCTGAGATTGCTAAGACCTATGGTAAGAACAAATCTTCTGTATGTTAAATTGAGAAGGCGGCAAAAGAAATTCAAGCTAATTTTGCTTCCACATCTCACACTTTAAGGCCTCAGAGCAAAATAAGTACTTAATTAAGACGGAAAAAGCATTAAATTTGTACAATTAGATATTTTGAAAGAGAGCCTACATTCACATAATTTTTCTTGCAGTATATAGTTATATATGTATATTTTGGATAATATTTTGACTGCACCACATAGCATGAAGCATGTGGGATCGTTTCCCAACCAGAGATAGAACCTGGGCCTCCACAACGAAAACACCAAATCCTACCACTAAGCCACCGGGGAACTTATCATTGTAGTTATTGGTCTTTAAATCTTACTGTGCCAAATTTATAAATTAAAATCTATCACAGGTATGCATATATAGGAAAAACATTATATGCAGGGTTCAGTACTATGAGTAGTTTCAGGCATTCACTGTTTTTTGTTTTTTGTTTTTTTTTTAGCATTAAGGAGGGACTTCTGTAATAGCTTTGGAAGAGGCAATTGTTTTTCATTTAAAAAATACAAGTAAAGGTGATCTGAATTCACAGCTGCACTAACGTAGGCAAAGTTGGGATTAACGTGATGGATTTCTATCCTTTGCTCACGGTCTGTGATATAGATTCTCATACGGAAGAGGTGGCCTGTCTGCCTTGCTTCACTTGTTTCAGAGTTTCCAGCGGCAAACAACAGATCACATTCTGACTGGTTTAAACAGAAATGAAACTTACTGAAGGATTGATAGTTTAGAGGATCTACAAGAGGGTCAGATGTCAGAGATAGAAGCTATGTGCGCAAAAGCTGTGGCAGTTGCTGAAGCAAAGAATTCATTGCAGGGACCTGGAAACCAGCCAATGACACCCATGATGCTGGAGGGTGATGCCAGAGGCTTCCCTGAGAGAACTGACTTCACTATCCTTGATCAGTTCAGTCAGTTCAGTTCAGTATTTTATTATGCTGTCCAGGTTGGTCATAGCTTTTCTTCCAAGAAACAAGTGTCTTTTAATTTCATGGCTGCAGGCACCGTCTGCAGTGATTATGGAGCTCCCCAAAATAAAGTCTGTCACTGTTTCCATTGTTTCCCCATCTATTTGTCATGAAGTGATGGGACCGGATGCCATGATCTTAGTTTTCTGAATATTGAGTTTTAAGCTAACTTTTTCACTCTCCTATATCCCTTTCATCAAGAGGCTATCCTTGATACTCTTCAGAAAAAATGGATTATTTCTGGTACTTCGTTTCTCACATTGCTTTCTTATAAATTGAAGTTCCATACTGGTGGCTATCTTTGTTGAAGCCTGGTTACACTTGTGTCTTATTTGCAGAAGCAGCTGAGACAGCAAACTATTGACTGGCCATGTCGAAGATTATTTAAGTAACACTGGGTAGACACAAACATGTGAAGTGTTTGCTTTACTGTTACTCCTCCATACTACCCACAGCAAAGCATAGAATTACATAATGTCTTTGCTAAGCACTAGGATGTAGTACTATCTAAGAGGTTCAAAATCAGTGGAGGAGTATGCTTCAGAGTGAATGTAGGTGCAACAAAACTATGTCCTGGTCTTAGTGCTTATAATGAATTAAAAAAAGAAATCAACTCTTTTGCCTAGAGGAAAATTTATATGATCTTTTGGGAAAGGCAACTGAGCATAATTTGTAACTTAGTGTGTACTTTAGAGTGTATTTTACTCAGGAATTGTTTAAAATAGATGCTGTTATAATTGCCATTTCATATATGAGAAAATTCAGGCACAGAAAAATTAAATA
Organism: Cervus elaphus; assembly: GCF_910594005.1. NCBI lineage: Eukaryota > Metazoa > Chordata > Mammalia > Artiodactyla > Cervidae > Cervus > Cervus elaphus. Next base: position 50,289,999 of record NC_057837.1, on the reverse strand, counting down.
CTTTACCTTGGGTTGCACAGAATATAAGCCAGAAACATTAGCATTAGAACCAGGCATTTTCTCCAGAGTGCATATATTTAATCACTTTTTATTACTTTCAATTTTATACATGAAGATACTGAGGCTCTAGTGTTAAAGAATTTGGTAAAGTTTACACAGGTAGGGATTTGAACTCAAGCAATTAGATTCCAGACACTATTTTCTTAAATGTTACCATATATGACTCTAGGAGTGGGACAAATTTAACCCACTCCTGTTAAATCACTATCATAAAATACAAAATAAACAAAGGTGTGTAAATGTCAGGTTTACCTAAAAGCCATATGGACTTTCCTGATGCTCAGATGGTAAAGAATTTGCCTGCAATGCAGGAGACCCAGGTTCTATCCCTGGTCAGGAAGATCCCTTGGAGAAAGGAATGACTACCCATTACAGTATTCTTGCCTGGAGAATTCCATAGACAAAGGAGCCTCGAGGGTTACAGTCCATTAAATTCTACATATAAAATGTGTAGTTGATGCAAGATGTAGTGTTCAGGTGTAAAAGTGGATCCCATCCACCAGATAACAGTGCTCACTTTTTAGTCACCTTGGGGGAAGCATAGCCAGCACATCCTAACCAGAAATCAATAGAATGTATGACTTCAGCTGGGTCAAGACTGTCTTATTTTTCTTTCATTTCTGGAAATACCTCCTCTGGCAGCCCCTGATGATAGCCCACTCAATAGACATCCCTCTTCTACTACACTCTCCAACTTATACTCCTCTCTGCCTCTATTAACATAACTCTGATTTTTCTCAGGTGGTATTTCTCAAGGGGTCTTATTGGACTTTAGGAAGAAGACGTTTTGTTGTATATCTTTTAATCATTGCAAATCATTTAAGCACAATTTAGGAAGTAAATTAGAGAAGGAAATGGCAACCCACTGCAGTATTCTTGCCTGCAGAATCCTATTGACAGAGAAGCCTGGTGGGCTACAGTCCATAGGGTCACAAAGAGTTGGACATGACTGAAGTGACTTAGCAGGAAGTAAATAAATTATAAATTGACATCAACAAATTAATTATTAATATTTAAAAACAAAATCTTACTTGTGTTGGATTTAGTTACAGTTTAACTGAGTGAATCTATAATTACCACTTATCATTCAGTAGAATCACATGTCCAAATTATTTATTTAAAAAATCTTTTGGATTATGTTATCATATATACCTGGGTCTTTGACCCAACTTCCAGATTTTGCACAAATCCCATAAACACTTTTATTTTTATTTCAAGTTTAATTATAGACAGTTCTATTGTCATTCAGTAAGTAGCATGACAATCACTTTCCAAAAACTTCAGCTCTTGGAGGTATGGCTCTGTAAAATATTTTGGAGGAGTTCCAGGAGACTGGGAGTAACCGGTAGTCCTCCTGTTGGCAGCATTCTTGGGGCAGATGTAGGTGGCATGACAAAGGACAGGGGTGATTCAGTCTGGTATTGAATATACTGCATATTAAATCAGAACTGCACCCTTTTACTAAAAATCCACCCATCTGCTATTATCAATGATGATAATATCACTTTTTGGAAATGTGACATAATTGTTTAATAACATTAATGGAGTTTATAGCTTTTAGTACATTGTTTGTGTTCTCAAAGAATATCTTTGAAAATTATCTAGTAATACTTGCAGTATTATTTTATGGTTTTTAGCTACCATTTCACAGATAAGCTTGGAATAATATGTGCCTTGTGTCACTTCGATTGTGTTTTCCAATTTCTGAGGCAAGGACTGAAAAATATTTAATTAAGAAGACAAAAGTCCTGAGCAAATATAACACCATGCTGTCTATCTTTTCCTTGGGCTGAGGGTCTGGATTAATTTGGGGGCAGCACTTAGGATGTTTGGAGGCCCCTGATAGGCAAGATGTCTTCTTATAGCTAAAATGATCAAATTCACTGTGAATCTGGAAACAAAAGGAAAATATTTCAAAATAATGACTGTCATTTGTAAGTTCTTGAATATTTAAATTGTTACTTAAATCAATTGAGAAGTTTCAAAATGTGCATTCCTCTTTTATATTAGGCACATATTTAAAGGGTTCTATGCAAAACAGAGACACAGATGTACAGAACAGACTTTTAGACTCTGTGGGAGAAGGCGAGGGTGGGATGGTTAGAGAGAACAGCATTTAAACAAGTATACTATCAAGGGTTAAACAGATCACCAGCCCAGGTTGGATGCATGAGACAAGTGCTCAGGGCTGGTGCACTGGGAAGACCCAGAGGGATGGGATGGAGAGGGAGGAGGGAGGGGGGATCAGGATGGGGAACACATGTAAATCCATGGCTGATTCATGTCAATGTATGGCAAAAACCACTACAATATTGTAAAGTAATTAGCCTCCAACTAATAAAAAAAAAAAAAAAAAAAAAGGGTTCTAGTCAGAAAGCAGGAGTCAAGTCACCAGTGAAAGGGTCTCTCTCTACCATTGAAAACTCTCTCCCTCTGTTGATGTTATGTGGGAAAGCAGTGGACAGAAGTGAGGGAGAAGGAAATAGGAAAATCCTGCCCTATTCTCCTGTAAGTTTCAAGCAGAAGAGGAAATGGGTACCTAATACAACCAAATTTCTATTTGTAGACAAAAGTTACAATGCCAGATTATACTATAAATTAAAGCTATTTTTTATTGAACAGATTGAGGCCCCCATTAATTGGTGATTTTAACTTTTCTCTTTTCCCATGTGGGAAAATAGACGTAGTAGGGGAAAAACAGCAAAAAAAAAAAAAAGAAAAAACAAACAAACAGACAAAAAACCACACATACTTTGACAGCATTTATTAGAGAAGATTAGAACATCTCAGCTTGGTCTGTTATGAGGGGAGAGTGGTTAGTTAAACTTCTACAATTTTTAATAAGAGAAATAAGATAGTATTTGTTTGATTTAACTTCCACTTTTTAAGGAATTGAGGAAACATAGCCGTTTCTTTCCAAGGAATTCAAGAAGGTCCAAGACGGTTGTATCCTAAGTGTGTGAAAATGCAACTTGCTGTGTGGGCCGCTCTTTCTCCCATTTGCCTTCACAAACTCAGCCTTCCCAGGGACAACACATTTTTCTGTCTTTGATCTGACTGTTGGTGAATGCTGCCCTTTGCCTACCTCAGTACCAGATGAGAACTACAGGCTCACATCTGTGGCTTTGGTCTTCTTTCTATCTGCCTCTTGGATTGGACGTCCTTTCTCACATTTTAAGTCCTTTTTATGCTTAACTTTTCTATCTATGTTCTGAACTGAGGAAAATACCCTATTTGGGCAAACACTGTGTATTTTAATAGTAATAAAAATGCAATTATTGTATAATAATAAACAATATTATAAATTGTTCAAAGTCAAAGTGTTAGTTGCTCAGTCCTGTCTGACTCTTTGCGACCCCAGGCAAGAATACTGGAGTGGATCACCATTCCCTTCTTGAGGGGATCTTCCCAACCCAGGGACTGAACCCAGGTTTCCTGCATATCTCCTGTATATCTTTACTGCCGCAGGGAAAATGCCTGTGAGATGGGACAAGCAGGAAGGGACACAGTACATACTTACTATGTGATAGGAGCTCATGTGTGTCATCTCTTCCTACTTTGTTCCATTGCACAGGCATTTTCCTCCACCTGGATGGTTGCCTTCATCTTGGACCTTCTCAATGCTTATTTATACTTCAAGTCTCTTCTGTTGACCAGCAGTCTTTTAGGAATTCTTACTAAACCTCCCCATGGCATCATGAACTGCCCCTTCCCAGTTTACACCATTGTTGTAGTTTGACATTTGTTTGTGTGATTAGTGTGAGCTTTAGGAACCACTATACTCAAGATCTCTCCTCCATCTAACTTTTCCCCCCAAAATCTTCCCATCTGAAACCATCTTTTTCCCCATTAGCCTAACATCACTGACAGCATGACATGAGGGGAGGGTAAGATAAGCTGGTGAGATAAGAAGGAAAGAGATACTCCAAAACAATGATCACCAAAGTTTGGGGCTTTCATGAGTGATGTGAACCCATGGAAAATGGCAGAAGAATGGCTGTAGCTGATTTGAGACCTTCCAAGTCTCCAGAATACAGAGCCTTATGCTGCTCAAGCGTGGCCTTTAATTGGGGACTGAAAAGAATCTACAAGCCTGGATGGTAAGCCATTCAGTATTGATCATGAGACCAAAGGATGTCTTGAGGGGCCTGAGTGAGTGTGGGGTTCTGTATACATCCCTTAGTCCATCACAGACCATGGCTGTGAGGGGAGAGTAGATGCCAGGGAGAACTGGGTGAACTTTTCACCATCCAGGCAGAATGCAGTGTACTGTGACATATGAGGAAAATAAAGAAAAACTTCATTTTCTGCACTCACATTTTTTTAGTAACTTTCATACTTATCATATTTATGGTGATGGTGAGAAAGAAGAAAAGAGGGCATAGTGGTGGTCTTGCTTTCTCCAGGTGCTGTCAGGAATCTGACATTTGAGTTCCATTCCCACTGAAGTTATTTTTCGCATTTTCAAGGGTGTTGAAGGGGAAAAAAAGGGAGGTAATTTGTCCTTGTCCTTCCCTACCCCATTCCATTATTCATAGCTCTGTGACTTTAGCAAGTGATAATACTCTATACTACTAGCTTGAAAATAAGAATAATCTAGTGATTTACACTGAAAAAAAAAAGAAAATAAGAATAATCATATTTTGATTATTTTTAACTTAGGATGTTTGGTTAGAGGAAGTCATTAACATTCTTCAGAAAAGATTACTTTAAATATCTTCAACAAAACATTCTTCAATATTTTTTTGAGGTCAATATTTTAGCTTGAAACATTCCTGGTGCTGATATTTACTTAGTTCATCAGTGTTAGTTTCTGTATAGTTTTCCATTATGTGAACATATCACTCACTTCCTTTTTATGTCATTCATGCAGCAAATGTGAATTAAGTGTCTTCTTTAGTTAATATACCAGGTTCTAGGGATATAAAGGGGGACCAAACAGATGAAAGTACATTATGTAGCTTACATTCTTACTGAGAGAAGGAGAAACAGGTAATAAACCTATTGGCATATTATATGTCAGCTAGTATGTCATTTAAAGAAAATAAAGCTGGATAAGGGAATAGGCAGTGGTAGAGTGGGCTGTTTTAGATAGTGGAGTCCAGAAAGGATTTTCTTGTAAACTGACATAAGCAGATTGGGATTACAGTGAGACAAGAATATATCAAGCAGAGGGAATAATATTTACAAAGAAGAATGAACCTATTTCCAGGGCAAGAATAGAAACACAGAGGTGGAGAACAAACTTGACCTGAGTTGGGGAAAGGGAGGGTGGGATGAACTGAGAGAGTAGCATTGAAATATATACACTATCATGTGTAAAATAAATAGCTAGTGGGAAGCTATTGTATAGTACAGGGGGCTCAGCCTGGTGCTCTGTGATGACCTAGAGAGGTGAGATGTGGGGGGCATGGGAGGCAGGCTCAAGAAGGAGAGAATATATTACATATATCACTTCACTGTAAGCAGAAACTAACACAACATTGTAAATCAATTATATTCCATTAAAACAATAACAACAAACAAAGATGGGATAGGATATATGTATGTGTATATATATTTATATACATAGTTTTATATATATATCTGATTCACTTCACTGTACAGCAGAATTAACACACTATTGTAAAGGAATTATATTCCATTTAAACAACAACAACAAACAAAGATGGGAGGATAAGAGCATCCTTGGTACATTCCAAAAATAATGAGGAAGCACATGTGACAGAACTGAAGAAAGAAAGGGAGATAATGGTTAGAGATGAGGTCAGAAAAATAATGAAAGAACAGGTCATCTAGGACATTTTTAGACCATATTGAATATTTAATTCTGAACATGATCTGTTTCAATTGCAGGAATAACTCGATGTAATTTTAGTTACATGAGGATTATTCTACCTTATTAAGAATATAATGCAAGTTTACAAGTTTGGAAAAAGAGAAACCAGAATAGCATGGAAACATATATATTACCATATGTAAAATAGAGAGCAAGTAGGAATTTTCTGTATGACACAGGGAGCTCACCTCAGTACTCTGTGACAACCTAAAAGGGTGGGATGGGGTAGGAGATGGGAGCAGGTTTCAGGAGGGTGGGGACATATGTATACCTATGGTGGATTCATGTTGATGTACAGCAGAGGCAAACAAAATATTGCAAAGCAATTATTCTCCAATAAAATTTTTTTTAAAGATGTTATTATAATAGCCCAGGCAGATGATGAAGACATGGACCAAAATGGTAGTGGTGGAAATGATCATATTTGTATTATATATCCAGGTCATCAAGATACGCTGATGCTTGTAATATGGAATTGATAGGGAAGAGGAAAAGGTAACTCCACACTATATTAATAAAACTTTGTATTGATATTCAGGCTACTTTTACTTCCTAGTTTGTTCTCATTTTAAACTGCTGAAGCTGCTGCTAAGTCGCTTCAGTCGTGTCCGACTCTGTGCAACCCCACGGGCAGCAGCATACCAGGCTCCTCCGTCCCTGGGATTCTCCAGGCAAGAACACTGGAGTGGGTTGCCATTTCCTTCTCTAATGCATGAAAGTGAAAAGTGAAAGTGAAGTCGCTCAGTCGCGTCTGAGTTTTTGCAACCCCATAGACTGTAGCCTACCAGGCTCCTCCGTCCATGGGATTTTCCAGGCAAGAGTACTTTAAACTATTTGGTTTTAATTATTCACAATATGGTTTCCATTCTCACTCTCTCTCTTTAGATGTGTGTGTGTGTGTGTGTGTGTGTGTGTGTGTGTGTGTGTGTGTACTCAAAGATAGATATAAATATATAGCAAGTATACAATTTAAGTACTAGTAAAAGATCCAACTTGGGTATCATATAGGAAAGAAACATGAAAGGGAAGAGTTTGAGACAAACCTCGGAAGCCACATAAAAAGAAGATGTTAAGGAATTTGTACATCATTTGTATAGCGGAGAATCATCATTGCCTTTAGTGAAGTGATGCCATGTTAAGAAAGCTTCAGGAAGATTAATTTGAAGATTCCAGATTGGCAAGGAAATAGACAGGACAAAAGGATTCAGATAAGAGGTTCTGGAAATGATCTAGGAAAAAGGAAATGGGGGCCTGGGTTCAGATAGTGGTAGTGAATTTTTAAAGCCACATTTTACAAAGGGGAAACCTAAGGAACTACTCATGCTCCTCAAAGTCTAGTTATGAGTCAGTGATAAAACTGTAATTTATTCTGCAAAGCAATCTTTTAAAAATGGAAACCTTATCACATAGCTTTGCTATTTTAAGTCTTTTAAGAATTTCACATTGCTCTAAGATCATCCTAATTCATTGTTTTTGTCTACAAGGTTCTACCTGTTCTGAGCCCTGCCTAACTCTCCAACCTCATCTTATATATGAGTCCACAATGTTAAGACCATATTCCTCCCTTATCCACAGCTGCCTCACTGTCATCCTTCACATCTCAGACCAAACTTAATTTCCTCAGTGGCTCCTCATCACTCCCTTTTCCACAGTGACCTTCTACAGACCTTCCCTTTATCAGCACTAATTAGACTTTACAATAATCTTGATAATTAATTTACTGAATTGATTATTGTTTATATGGTCAAGTCTTATAAGCTTCATGGAGTAGCACCCAGGTCATATTTAGCTGTTTCTCTAACATCTAGCACAGTGCCCAGTAAGGGCTCATAAACATTCACTGAATTCTAGCTATTACTTCAAGAATTTTTTTTTTTTACTTCAAGAATTTGAGGCTTTTATGAAATGATCTATTTACAAAATTATTTGCTTCTGCCTACCAGATTTTAATTTAAAAGCTGTTAATAGTCATTAAATCCTTCTGAAAAGATATCATATTCATTTGGTAGTTAGAGTCTATCTAAATTGATAAGAACCAGCTCCTTTTTGTAATAGTAACAAGACTGGGTTTGAGTACTCTGAAACATTTATTTTTTTGATAAAATCTCATTAAGAATATGATCAGAAAATGGATCAATGAAACAACCAATGCAAAATCTTGATACTTGTTGAATCTTGGTGATGACTACATAGTCATTTATTTAATGTGCATGTGGGCATGGTTTTTCAGACTGAAAAAGTCCATCCTAAAGGAAATCAGTCCTGAATATTCATTGGAAGAATTGATGCTGAAGCTGAAACTCCAATAATTAGGCTACCAGATGGTGATTGAAGCCATGAAATTAAAAGATGCTTACTCCTTGGAAGGAAAGTTATGACCAACCTGGATAGTATATTTAAAAGTAGAGACATTACTTTGCCAACAACGGTCCATCTAGTCAAGGCTATAGTTTTTCCAGTAGCCATGTATGGATGTGAGAGTTGGATGGTGAAGAAAGCTGAGTGCCGAAGAATTGATGCTTTTGAACTGTGGTGTTGGAGAAGACTCTTGAGAGTCCCTTGGACTGCAAGGAGATCCAACCAGTCCATCCTAAAGGAGATCAGTCCTGGGTGTTCATTGGAAGGACTGATGCTGAAGCTGAAACTCCAATACTTTGGCTACCTCATGGGAAGAGTTGACTCATTGGAAAAGACCCTAATGCTGGGAAGGATTAGGGGCAGGAGGAGAAGGGGAAGACAGAGGATGAGATGGCTGGATGGCATCACCGACTCGATGGACATGGGCTGGGTAGACTCCAGGAGTTGGAGAAGGACAGGGAGGCCTGGTGTGCTGCAGTCCATGGGTCGCAAAAGGGTCGAACACAACTGAGCCAGTGACCTGAACTGAACTGAACTGATGCAAAGAGCTGACTCATCTGAAAAGACCCTGATGCTGGGAAAGATTGAAGGTGGGAGGAGAAGGGGACGGCAGAGGATGAGTTGGTTGGATGGCATCACCGACTTGATGGACATGAGTTTGAGTAAACTCCAGGAGTTGATGATGGACAGGGAGGCCTGGCATGCTGCAGTTCATGGCTCACAAAAAAGTCGGACACAACTAAGCCAGTGAACTGAACTGAACTGAACTGAACTGTGGGCATGCTAAGTCGTTTCAGTTATGTCTGACTCATTGTGACCGTATGAACTATAGCCCGACAGGCTTCTCTGTCCATGGAATTCTCCAGGCAAGAATACTGGAGTGGGTTGCCACGCCCTACTCCAGGGGATCTTCCTGACCCAGGGATCAAACTCACATCTTTATGTCTCCTACATTGGCAGGCAGGTTCTTTACCACTAGCGCCACCTGGAAAGCCCCCATTTACTTCATACTTCCATGTAATTCTGTGTTTCTTTGCAAATTATAACAGTAAAACATTAGAAAAGACATAATATATCCAGGATGTATCTTTGAGTTTTCCTGAAGGTAGAACCTAATGGGAGACCTTGAGTGTAAGTAGTTTGAGAGATGGTCAGTGAAAGGAGAAGGGAGGAAGTGAGGAGAATAAAAGGATGCATTGACGAGCAGGCTATCATTGTGGGCAACTGAAGATAGATCCAGGTGGAGACTCCCCGAGGAATCATGTGAAACACCACAAAATTGTTCTTCCAAAGGGAAGGGAGATGAAATGCTAATCTATTGAAGTCAAGGCCAGTGATGGAGGATTTTTCTCATGGTTTTGACTTCCTGTGTGTCCAGGCTAAAAAGGTTGAACAACCTACCATGGTTTTGGAGAAAGTTCCGAGGTGGCAAAGCAGACAGGTACAGATAACTTTCTAAGGGTGGAAAGGGAGTGGAACTGTCAACCACAACTGATGACACTGATTTGGGTTAAGAGTTGTAGCACTGGACACCGCAAGAATTTGATATGATACATGTATCTGTGGATTTGATAACAGAACAGCTGTTTTACTACCTCCTCCATTTATTTGCCAAAGAATTTACATATCCATTGCAGCTACAATGAATCCTCCATGACTGGGAGATTGGCATGTTGCCTATAAAGCAGGGAAGTATTGACTGTTTATTTATTATCTAGATGTAATTGAAAATACGATGTAGTGAACTTTGCTACTTTGTGACTTATCTTTTGAATTGTAGATATCATTTTTTGGTGATGTCATCTTAAGAGCAATGAAAGAAAGTCTGTAAGAAAAAAATCTAAGAGGAGCAAATACAGGTCATAGGAATTAGATGAAATGATTAGTCCTCTTATTTATCAAGAGTAATATTACAAAGTGTACTTTTGTTACCTTGTTGATCCTAAAGATTTTAGCAGTATGAACTTCTTAATATATTTTACTGTATTAAAACTTCAACCTGAGACTAAGATTTGATAAATGAAATAAAAACTGTAGCCTATAATGCATGAGTAGTGATAAGATTTACATATATTCCTACATATATCTGAACTCAATTTTAATACATCTAGACATAGACTAATTTCCCTTACTAATAAGATCAGTTCAAGAACATCTATGAAGCATGTATACTGCACTAGACACCTCATGATTTTGGGTCAAGGAACACAGTCATTCACTAGGCAAAATATCCCTTCTGAGCCCTCAGTTTTCCCCTCAATGTAATGAGGACAAAATGCAAAACATGCAGTACTTAACTAAAATGTAAAATTTAAAAAAGTTGTATCATGAATAAAATAATTACTTTTCTGCCTTTAGTGAATGAAAAGAGACAGACAATGAGAGAGGTAGCTTTACCTCAATCATAGAACCATAACACTTTAGAACTTCAGGTGGTTTGTCAACTACAATCACCTAATTTAATAGTTAAGTTCACACATGCACAAAAATGTCAATTAAGAAACGTGGGGGTGCAGTGGGTCAGGCTGCTGAACAAAGGATAAGAGTACTAGTGGGTCTTCTTAAGAGAAATTTCCAAACCCATTTCAAATTCATAGCTGGTCTTAACAAAATTTTTATTCTATGTATTTCTGATACTAATATTTTCATGGTCTCTACTGGTTGTTTCAAGTTTTCCAATAAGCCCTCATATTAGCTCAGAAATGGCAGTGAAAGACTGATATCTCATCTCATTTTTCCTTCCTATCAACTTTTATTAAAAGAGCTGAAGGATTAAGTAAACCAAATAACAAAAATATACTAATTAATTTGAGATCCCTATCAAGTAATAATTTTATCTGCTCTATCTATCTTCTATCTGTCCATTCAATCAACTGTTTGTCCATTCATCCATACCTCCATAATTAGGTATTCATAGACTTCTTCCCCAGTGGTTCAGCCATAAAGAATCTGTCTGCAATGGAGGAGCCGCAGAAGATGCAGGTTTGATTCCCGGATAGGGAAGATCCCCTGGAGAAAGGCATGGCAACCCACTCCAGTATCCTTGCCTAGAGAATCACATGGACAGAGGAGTCTGATGGATTACAGTCCAAAGGGTCACAAAGAGTTGGACACAACTGAAGTAACGTAGCACGACACCTACTCATTGATGGCACATATATAGTGGTGTGCTTGGAGAGAGCTTGTACTAAATGATGAGAACTGATTCCATACATCTTTTCCCAATTCCACATTTAATGACACTAAGGCAATAGCTTGAAATTGGACGTGGTGATACTTTTTATACTATAGAAAGCAGTGAATGCTGTAAGTTATCATTACCACTCCTGCCACAGTGAAGTGCTGTTAAATATTTACCGGCTGTAGCATAGTTATGTCAATATCTCAACTTGGGCATGGTTTGAAAATTTTAAAATAGTGCAAAATAGATGACGAACTTGAAGATAATGGGGAGTTTACTAAAGAAATTGTCAAGTGAGCCCCAAATTTAAAGAATAATTTGTTTGACTTAAAAATCATAAACCTATAAATCCTCATAAAATATAAATATTTCCTTGCAGCAGAACTGAGTCATATATATATATATTTAGTATTGTAAAAGATGCTGTTGAAATAGGCAATTCTTTTGATGATCTATGAAGGCTAAAGTTATGCTATTTAAGAATATATGTCATTTGTTACTTTATCAAATTATAAAAGTATCATATCAAATATTGATTTTTCTAGCTTCTTTAGTTTAGATTATATAGTTTAATATTAGTTGTCATGAAAAATATTGTTTTCATTTGAGTTTAAAAAAATTTTCATGAATTTTTACATGTACATCTTCAGTTACCATTATCACTCCAAAGAGCTACTTTTGTTTTTTTCCATTCCAAATATTTGACTTGTAAATGTCACTCCTCTGCTATGAAGTTCTAGCATTATTTCAATATGATCAAAGCATGTAGACTAAGTAAATTCTACTCTTTCAAATATAGCAATTTTTAAATTACAATTGGATTTTTTTTGTTTTATGAACATGTATAGAGTTTGTGTTATATAGCTATTAACATCAGTTCATCTTTCAAATAATTAAATTTATCTGACTTTATCATATAATTTCTGTCTTCCTTATCTAGCATTGATGAAAGTAGATCTTTGTCAAGTCATCATGTCTGTATCATTATAATTTTAATATTACTTAGGCTAATCACTTATGTTTTACATGTTTCTAAATTTTTTTTTTCTAAAACTTTTTGACGCTTGAAATTTCAAGGCTAGACTATTCCTTCTTCACTGTGGACTACACCTTTATCAAGACAAGATGCCCTTTTCTTAAGATTTAACAGTTTTACCTAGAATTCTACTTCTCCTTATAGTCACATCAATATACTTGCTGTTTATCTATAGTTTCCTGTCATAGTTTGCATATCTCTCTATTTTTAAAAAAGTGTCATTTATTTTACCAGTATATTTTGTCATTTTTCAGTCACTAAGTCATGTCTCACTCTTTGTGATCCCATGGACTGCAGCACACCAGACTTCCCTGCCCTTCATTATCTCCAAGTTTGCTCAAACTAATGTCCATTGAGTTAGTGATGCTATCTAACCATTTCATCCTCTGCCACCCCCTTCTCTCTTGCCCTCAATCTTTTCCAGGATCAGAGTCTTTTCCAATGAGTCAGCTCATCACATCAGGTGGAGTTTCAGCTTCAGCTTCAGTATCAGTCCTTCCAATGAATATTCAGGAGTGATTTCCTTGACAGATTTGATCTCCTTGCTGTCCAAGGGACTCTCAAGAGTCTTATCTAGCACCACATTTGAAAGTGTCAATTCTTTGGTGCTCAACTGTCTTTATGGTCCAACTGTCTCATCCATATGTGATTACCAGAAAAACCATAGCTTTGACTATATGGACCTTTGTCAGCAAAGTGATATCTCTGCTTTTTAATGTGCTGTCTAGGTTTGTCATAGCTTTTCTTTCGAGGAACAAGTGTTTTTTAATTTTGTGGCTGCATTCATCATCCACAGTGAATTAAAATCTGCCACTATTTCCACCTTTTTTCACAGCTATTTGCTATGAAGTGATGGGACAGGATGCCATGATCTTTGTTTTTTGAATGTTGAGTTTTAAACCAACTTTTTCACTCTCCTTTTTCACCCTCATCAAGAAGCTTCTTAGTTCCTGTTTGCTTTCTGCCATTAGAGTGGTATCATCCGCATATTTGAGGTTGTTGATATTTCCTCCAGCAATCTTGATTTCAGCTTGTGATTCATCCAGCCTGACCTTTTGCATAATACTCTCCATAGATGTTAAATAAGCAGGATGACAATATACAGCCTTGATGTACTCCTTTCCCAATTTTGACCCAGTCCATTGTTCCACGTCCTGTTCTAACTGTTGCTTTTGCCCTGCATACAGGCTTCTCAGGAGGCAGGTAAAGTGGTCTGACATTTCCATTTCTTGAAGAATTTTCCACAGTTTGCTATGATCCACAAAGTCAAAGGCTTTAGCACAGCCAATGAAGCAGAATTAGACATATTTTTTGAATTCCCTTGCTTTTTTTTATGATCCAATGGTTGTCAGAATTTGACCTTAGTCCTTCCTTCACAGTGTGTACATTCTAATTAACAGAATAGATTATTTTAATATGAAAATAACCAAAGGGAATATAGGCAGCATATGTAACTTAAGACAACTATAGGGAGAAAAGAGTTAAGAAAATTTAAACAATATCTCTAAAGGGAATATGTAAAATAAGGAATCAATAAATGTATATTTTCACTGATTTATTTTTAAATGACAGGTTCTTTCTTATCCAACAATTATTTTTTGACACTTGCAAGCTTCATAACTATATTTATAAGAGTTACTCAGACACCAGACTTGTGTTAGGTTCATTACTCACCATCTTTTCTTTTGAACCACACATCCCCTCAAATTGAGTTAATTTATTGGTTTTGATTCATTTCTTGTTTACGTGAAGCACTTCCTTGAGCAATTTTTTTCAAGACAGATAACTGAGTGGCACACTTCTTGAGTCACTACATCTCTGCGAGGGTCCTTCTATCTTTACTAATGAAGTAGACTTGGCTGAGTTTAGATTTCTTGGGTGCCGAAGATTGCTTCTGAAACCCCCAAAATACTCCTCATTGCCTTATTCAATATAGTGCTGTGGAAGAGAAGTATGAGGGTATCTTCATAGGTCTTGTTTTACTCTGTCTAGAAGCTTCTAGAACACACTTTTTTATACTCAAAGAAATACAAAATAAATTATCATGTTTGTTTAATTGTAGGTTAATTTTTATTAATATCTAGTATTCTTAGACCTTTGAACTATTTCTTCAAAAGTTCCTTCAGTTCATAAGTTTTAAAATTAATTTGATTATTGCATCTCTTTTCTTTCTAAAATTCTGTTTCATATTTATTCTATCTCCTGGTTCTAAATATCTTACTTCTTACATTTTTGATCATTTGTTTTCTCCTCAGTTCATTTTACTTCTGAATTTTCAATAAGTTTCTTGAGTCCTCAAATGTCTCCTTTAGCTTTCTGGAATACAGCCAAATCTTGATTTGATTTCTTTTAAAACTTTGATGGTGATTATTTTCACCTGCAAAAATCATGCTAATAGCAAACTATCCTTTTCATAAATGTTATATTCTTTCAACCTGGATTAAGAATTCAGATTAGTAATTTCTTAGAGAAAAATTATTTCATGGTCAATACATGTTCTCTGCTTTTGAAGACATTTTATATTGAGCTGCTGTATTTTTCACATATAATAAAATATGTGATTCCAACTGCATTCTTTTAGAGATTATTTGAGTCATTAAAAGAGACAAACAAATAATCTCAAATGAGAGAAAGAGATTATATTTTCTATGGCTTCTTTAATAACTATTTGGGGATTTAATAGGCCAAAAGGAATAATGGAAAAGCTCTAGGAATCCAGTGTGCAGAAGGGAAGTTCATGGGGGTCTACAGTTTCCTACTCAGCTACTTTATGTACCTGTGGGTAGAGTTCCCAAAGTTGTTCTTTAAGTTTCTGTGCCTTGTGTAGACTGACCCTTGCCTACGTTGAACTCCATCTCCTGTGCATAACATAAAAATTACTTCAACTGTATGTGGCAAATTCCAAATTAAAAAAGCAATGACTAACTTTCTATTTTTCTTTCACTGCTGAATGAATAAATGGTCAATGAAGACATATAGTATTTTGAGAAAGGAAGAAGTAGGATATGGTGCCCAGTTATATTTTTTGAGATTGAATAAAGGAAGCCAGAGGCCTCAACAAAGATATTTAAAACAAAAAGCTTTAAGAATGATTTTGATAAGAACATTTGACTTTAACAATGCAGATCATCCCTAGTGGAAACTATATTGCCATTATCATCCACAAATATTGAAGTCATATTAGATACTGTGGTAATCTAGAATATGGGTCATAGATTCTTCACATTTGGGTCCAAATCTTATCCTTGCCACTTACTAGCTATATGACCTTCAGCAAGCTACATCACTGCTCTGTGTCTCAGATTACTAAACTTTAAAAGGGGTGAAAGATTCTCTTACATGTTAAGGAAAGGACAGGCAGAAATATCTATGAAAAGCAAACATCGCACAGAAGTTCTCATTCAGCCTAGATATTATTATCATATAGAATAACAATGTCTTCCTAGTATGTAAGACATTAAATTGATCAACAAGCTAGAAAGAAAAGAATATCTCTCTTATTAAAGTATAACATTTGAGATGTTCTCAATTTTTAGAATTCTCTGATTAATATCCCAGGCTATGTTCAACAAATTCAGAAAATTAATGACTTTTAAGAACTCACACTCACAAGAACTCCACTATAAAAGAGTATGCGGTTCTATCTTGTTGCCAAGGAGTTTCTAAACTTTTCTTTATATTTGGATTGCCTAGAGATCTCTTAAACATTTTGAAGCCAATGTCATTCCCTAGACCAAATAAACTATAGTCTCTTGAGGTGGGACAGAGGCATCAATATTTTTTATGATTGTGACTCCAATGTTCCTATAAGTATAAAACCACTACTCTAACATCTGATACCCTTATCTGGCATTTAGTATCTTTATTTATAGAATTTATAGCACCTCCACAAATAGATAAACTTTAAAATTAAGTAAGAGATATGCAAACAGATATATATTCTAAATATTATATAACTATGGGCTCAATGAAAGTTTAATTCTACAAACTTAATTTTCTTTCAATGGATGCTTTAAATGATTTGAATTCATTTAGGCAGAAATGAGTGTTATATTTTTCTTCCAATCTAGAAAATGTCACCATTTTAATTCTGCCCTTGTAAAGAGATGTGTCTCAACCAGATTTTAACAAAATTATCATAGCCTATTCCAAAAGAAAATGTTAAGACAAGAGATTTTAGAAAATGAACACATTTGTTTAAAAGTTCTATTGTGTAAACCTTAACATAATAGGGTAGTTAAGATAACACTACATGCTTCAGAGAGAATCTGTGGACTTCTAGGCCTCACTTACAGTTATATTTTTCAAAATCAAAATATTATATATCCTTTTCTTAAAATCTTCAATGTGGGAGAAAGACTATTGTCAAAAATTATATTAAAAATTCTGATTTAAAAAATTTTCTCACGTCCTTTTATTACTAAGAACAGTAAAATTGTTTATCATGTCTGATTGAAGAATGAGCAATACATTGGTCATTCTTTATAAGAGAAATACCGCATCACACAACACACTACACTGTATTGACGTCAGTATTCTGAAGCAATTTGTTTGCTAAAAGTCTCACCAAATCGATGAAAGTAAAAAGTCTCAAGAATTTTTTTTTTAAACGTGGTTTGTGGCTAGTGGCAAAACCCCACAATATCCACACATGCCTAGAAATGTAACTTTTTTATTTTTTTAAGATCTACCCACAAATAGGTGAAAGGACATTTAAAAATTGGCAGGCATTTTCATTTCTTTTCAAAAGAGCGACATCCAATATTGTTTTCTTAGCATTATGAATTTCTATGTGTCATGTCCACTTTTGTGGACATTTCCACTTTTATGGAATAGACAAGGGTGTGGTGAGAAGACACACTAGCTAGGACCACATAAGGAACCCCCAGTTGTGGGTAATGTCAGGAATTAGGACATCTTATCTTTAAAGAATCTTTTAATCTTTTGAAGGACAAGAATTTAAGACCAACATAGCATCTCTGGGGATAATTAATACATTGCAGGTATCATTCCAAGTATCACTTACTTCTATAACTCTGTTTAACTAAATTCCATTTCTTTAATCAAAATTAAATGGACCCCTGTCTCAAACATTGTGTACTGTAAAGTTTGGGGTGAGTGGCTCAGATGCTCAGTTGTGTCTAACTCTTTGTGACTCCAAAGACTATAGCTCACCAGGCTCCTCTATTCATGGGATTCTCCCAGTAAGAACACTGGAATTGGGTACCATTTCCTCCTCCAGGGAATCTTCCTGACCCAGGGATCGAACCCATGTCTTTTATGTCTCCTGCATTGGCAGGCAGGATACTTCACCACTAGTGCCACCTGGTTGGAATCAAATATGGAGTCACAAACCCTTGCTGATGTGGAACAGGTTAAAATAAGTTCCCTTTCACCAAATATTTTCAAAACTGGCAAAGGCATAGTAGAAAAGAGAACCACTGAAGGGAAATGTTTTGCATTTGACAAGATAATAAACTATTGATGGATTTGGGCTAAGGGATTTATAGATTCCAAGTTTACATTCTTCTATCTGAGTTTCTCATGGGTCCAGTGTATACAGAGTCTAACATTCTTATTCTGGACTTGGTTAAGAAATTTAGATGCTACTATCGGGGGGCATTTTACATGCATAAGCTTTCTGTAAAATTAGCATTAAACTATATTAAAAGGAATTAGAATTTCTAGCACTGGTGTAAGCTGTCCCTGAAGTCATAAGACAGGCTTTTGACATTTGTCAATGCTTAAAGATATCTCCCATCACATTGGCATTAGCTTTAACTGCCAGATGGAGAGGATATTGAAAATAGCTTGTACTCCAAAATTTAGAGTGAATATAAACAAATAATGTTCTCCAACCCCAAATACTTTCCTTGTAAGAAATTGCAACAATTCTTATTATTGCAATGTCTCCTTTGAAAGCCATACTTTGTCCTCTTGAGAAAAGAAAAAAAAAAAAAACCCAAAAAACTTTCCCATCCTTATGGGACAGCAATTATCCAGGAATGGAGCATGGCAGGAAATGGAATCAGGCGTGCTGGGAAGTACAGAGCTGGGCTGCATGGTCAGCAGAAATCCCCCCAGAAAATAGGCATTCAGAAAAATCTGTTTTCCTATTTAATAGTTTTTCTCCTTTTTTTTTTTTTTTAAATAGTGGATGGTCTCAGACCAGGCTACTCTTTGTGTTTTCATCTCATGGTGTCATGCAAAAGCATGGCAGGTTCATTTTTCAGATGATGTGGGATGATGTTCAAGACTCAACACATAATCAGCAGTAAGACCGGCACCCTGGCCAACAGAGTGGAAATATTCACTTTGAAAAAGGATATCATAAACCAGAATATGGGAAGCACATTAAAGCACACGTCTATAAAACACAACCTCTGCCCCCAAAGCTGACATTTGACCTGTAATACTTGCATATGAGAAAATTATTTTCTGCTGCCTAAACATGCATTTCAGAAATTGATATGAGGAGAATTGATGACTTTTTTCATACACGGACAGGATTTAGAAAACCAAGCTTCTCTCTGAGTTTCATTTCATTTACTCTCACCTGTAAAGCTGAAGAACTAGAAAGTTATGTCTAAAAAGTTAAAAAAAAAAAGTTCTTCCCTGTGACATTTATCTTCACTGTAAGAGTTGGCTTATGTAATCATCCTCCATTTTCCAATAGCAGCGAGGTCAATCCTACTGGATTCCTCCTCTTAATATCCTGTTGTTATCATAATTAATCTTCTTGTTCATCATTAAAATACATCAAATGTTGGTCTATTGGAGAGGAAACATACTCTTATTTTCATCCTAGTAGTGCTTTTTATTATCATTCAAGGTGGAATTTATTACATTTTAGACTTGGATAAACTAAGTTAAATAATGGGAAGCTCTTTCTCCCTAGGGATCCTGAAATCAGTTGTATGACTACATTTTAAACAAATTTGTCAACTGTCTTGTCATATGTCCCTTGTATCATCATGACATGGCAGGAATAAAAAAACAACTTTGGAAAAGGATGCCTTGAATTGAATTGAAGATGCTTCTCCTTTAGACATAGGGCCTTGAACAATTTGTTTTATCTCAGTAATTCCCCATTTTCTTGTGTATAAAATGGGTGTAATAACACCTACCTCCTGCAGAGTCCTTTTTAGAGCATCAGACAGAAATACTTGAGCCTTAAGTAGTCACACAGGCAGTATGCTTATGTAAATGTAAGAGGATGTGAAGAATAAAAATGGAGATAGGAATTTTGCTGCTTTCTGATGTTACTAAGGTTGTTCTGTAGACGGAAGGAATGAACAGGTACTGATCTGTGGTGATGGAGCTGATAATGAGAGTGATCTGCCCAGGTGCTTTTAGCCTCACAGCCGCGGCCTGGCCTCCCACCACTCGGCCTTTCTCTGGTGGGATCTCAGCACCGTGTATCTGACTCAGGACCTGTGGTCCTGGGGAGCTGGAAATCAGTGTCTCCCTGTACCTCTTGATTAAAGATTCATGAGAATTGGAGAATAAAGGCACTAGCTCCTTGACCCCTTGGGTGGGATACTGTGGAGGTGCATGTTCTACCTTGTCTCTTGGTTGCCTGGCAGCTGGATGAAACTCCAGGCCCGAAACAAAGACAAGAGGCTCCTACCGTTCTCTGGACCTTGCAGGGCAAAACTCCTTCTCTGCCTCCAAGCCTTTGCCCACTTCCTTCTGGCCCCATGGAGCTCTTTCAGTTCCTGAAACAGATTCAGTCTGTCCCTTTCTCGGGCCTTTGCTTGTTCTGATTCCCCTCACTGTACTATCTTCTGCCCTTTATCCCCCTGCACATCAGTTAATGCGTACTCATTTTTCTGATAGACTTCCCCAGTGTCTCAGGGTAGAGAATCCACCTGCAATTCAGGAGCCGCAGGAGATGCGATTTCAATCCCTGGGTCAGGAAGATCCCCTGGAGGAGGGCATGGCAACCCGCTCCAGTATTCTTGCCTGGAGAAACCATTGAACAGAGAAGCCTGGTGGGCTACAGTCTTTAGGGTCACAAAGAGTCCACAGAGTTGCAAAGAGTTAGACACAACTAAAGCAACTTAACACACACTCATACATTTTTCTGTTATCAATTCAAAATATTATTTTTCAAAAATTTACATTTCTGCCAAGAATGTTTTTCATCTTTATACACATCTTATCTTTAATCTTCATAGTATTGAGTATAGTTTTTTTTTTTTTTTGAGTATAGTTTGTAATTATATACATGTGGAATATTTGACTGTCTCCCCAAAAGTACTGTAGAACTCTAAGAAGGCAAAGAGCATATCAACTTTACTCAACTAATTTTTCCTAAACTCCAGGCCAAGTGCTTGTTGACTGTTTATTGATTGAATGAGTGTCATAACAAATAAACCAGATTATATGCATATTATAACTGTATTGATTTATTTTTAGCATAACTTTTCCTCCCAGAGATTTCACTTTAACAGCTCTTCCTTTTAGAACAAGACTCTTGGGACACCTACCATAAAAGAAATGGACCTCTGTCAGAACTTTTTCTAGGGTAGAGGAGGCAGGGCTGGTTGAGGATAGTGGAGATAAGGTTTGTTATAGTAGCTACGATGGACAGGAGGAAAGGAAACGACCCAGCTAGCTATTGCCAGTGAAGACCTGAGTCTATGGGTCAGCTTGTGGACTGTTCTGGGGCTGAGGTTGAACACTGGAAACCCATATCCTCCATTTTGTAGGCTGGTTTCAGACGTTTTCTCTTAGAGGTTGAGTTTCCTTTTATGAACCCCATCCCACAGTTGCTCAGTGTACTTTTTAATCTATGTATCAGAATTTACCTGAATCAGAATTGGGTCACCTTAGTTTCCTTGGTCCATTGGACTCTCTGCTGGCATGGCCCATTTTATGGATAAAAATTATGTCTAATTTAAATTGTTATTTTAAAAAGTCTGAAAGAATGGATAACAATGTTCTAATATTCCAGTGGAGTATTAGAATTCTAAATAAAATTATTCAGCCTAAAATGTAAATCAAAACATGTTAAGTATATAACATTTAAGGAATTATACCAAATTCTCATAGGAAGTGTGTCTAGAAAACTTTGGAAGACAAAAACTTGTAAATCCCTGCAGTTCACCTTTGCAGCTTCCATAGGAGTGCCCATGTTCCTCACTATATCTCTTTCTCTTTAAAATTAATTAATTAGTTTGGCTGCACCAGGTCTTAGTTGTGGCACATGCCAGGTCTTAGTTGCGTGATCAGGGATTGAACCTGGGCCCTCTGCTTTGGGAGCGCAGAGTCTTAGCCATTGGACCACCAGGGAAGTCCCTATACCATATTTCTATATATCAAATCTGTCCCGGAAAAAATCCACTCAACTATGAGAATAACACAATCAACCTTCATCAGCCCTTGCCTTAGAAATCTCCAGATATCTGAAACTGAATAATAAAATTGTTTTCTATTTTTCTGTTTTGCTTGAACAATGACCTAGTTCTGGATTTTGCTTTGTGTGTGTTGTCATTATCCTTGTGCTCTGAGCAGGTATCTATGATCAACTGCACCAAGTAAGGGAATCACTCCCTGAATTTGGTATTAGAAATGATAGGGAGGTTTATGATGAGACCTCAGGAAATGACTCACATGTACAGAGAAATCATAGTAATATCAGTGGAAAGGATACCTGTTGGGTTTGGGTTTGTTTTTCTCTCCTTTTTTTTCCCCTAGAGCGACTAAAAAAAAAAAAAGCCTTAGGGGAACCGAAAACCTGGTGAAATGGTTTACTCAAATTCATTTAGCAATTTTTACCCCCCCCATTCCTGTAGGGGAATTAGCAGAGCGCTAAAGGTTTTAAAGAATTCAGATGAAAAGCCATCTGTTCCCTGGGCTTTGTTCAATCTCAATTTAAGGATGGCTTTTGAGATTTCCTATTCCCTAATTAATTCCTCTAGATGAGCTTGTGGGGTTGGCTCAATTTATTTTTTGAAAGATGGAAAAAATGCTCCCATCAATTAGTCCTTTGTTATGTTGTGACTGAGATGGAAATAGCTTTTTGCCAAGTGGAGCAAGGAGCTGAGAGATGCCTGTGTGTGCAGTGGCCAGGTGGCCTTTGTCAATAGGCCTGGCTTTGATGTAAGTACCATTTTATGGGACTTTCAGATAACTGGTGAGAAAGCACCCAGCCTGGCAGGAATCTGAGTAATATTTAGCCTGAAGCACAAGGGTGGGGAAACTGAAGCAGTGAGTAAGTCATATTTTAAAGAACATAATTGTTAGAACAATTTTTTTTTTTGTATTGCCATGTGTAATGCACTCTAATTGAAGGCTCCCTGAATGCTGTCCTCTGGGACTGTGTTTTCTGTGTGGACAAGCACTAGAAGGGCAACTGAAAGACTGAAAGGGGAAAAGGGAATGGAAGAGAGACGGGAAACTCAACACCATCAGCAGCAGGTGTACTTGTATGTTTCCTAGTGCCCTCACTGAGTCTGGGGCTGAGACCCAGGATCTGGCAGGGACTAACTTCTTCTTTGCAAGAGAAATTCTGACCCTTGGACTGTGGAGCTTTGGATATTACATGATATTAGGCCAAGATGTGATCAGGGACCAGGGTATGATGGGAAAATAAATTGTAAAAACTTAGAGCCAACTTTCTTCTGCCAGCTCAGGTCTTGTGACTGGAAGTAAAGGAGCCACAAGTCCCTGCCCTGGCACAGTCAGGAAGCTGGTTTTCAAGACCTGTCACTGCAGCTGGATTACACACTGACCGAGCAGCACGGTTAGCCAAGTGGGTGTTCTTGGTTGGGAAGGCATATACCTCTTTCCTTGACAGGACTGACAGTGGGAGAAGTGTTGGGGTCCAAGCTCTGCTGTTACCCAGAATTGATGGGCTAAAACCCTGACCATCGTAGGTTTCCCACAGAGCACTGCAGAAGGAAAACTTTTATGAAAGACCAGGCTGCAGGGGTCAGTCTTGGACAAGTTAACCCTTATCTCTCAATTATTACTTTATCTGCTCCTACTCCTTAAAAATGACACATTTATCTATAAATATTGGGAATAGTAAGTCAAATAATGCATTAAACACTGCTGGCACAGTTCTTGGCAGGTAATAAGAAATATTTTATAATCATTATTATTTTTCTATGGCAGTTCATACTGCCATAGAAAATTATTGAAGATTTGCTTGCAACATTTCATAAAATACTATTTTCTACAAACACAAACTAGACTATATTGACCTTCTCTTTTCAATCTTGGGAACCTCCTTTCTGAGTAGTATAGTTGAGTTCCATCCATATTGTACTGTTCTCTATTGGTTTCCTACATATGTTCTGATTTCTTAACTAGATTGTAAAAGTCATGGGTTATACTTTTTTGTGCCCTATGGCCCTGATTCCATACCATGGTCTAGAGCTACAAATACACTCAACAAATATGTATTAATTATTAAGGTAGTTATAAATACCTTAAAACAGATATGTTTTATATCTCATTAAGTTTTAGCTCATATGGTCATACCTAGTTTGTAATATTTTCACAAATATCTTTCTTATTAGAATTAAATATAGAGTGCCACACAAAACCATATAATATCACTTATATGTGGAATTCAAAATATTGTTAATCTCTCTTGTAGCATTTAGTCTAAAGGAATTGATTCACTGATTTGACAGTTTACCAAATATTTTCCACACACATAGCTGTTTTATGTCCTCTACCTCTATTTTCTTCTTCTTTTAAAATTTTACAGATTTTTATATTTAATAACTTTTTAATTGAAGTATGGTTGATGTACACTATGTTCTCTATCTTGTAAATAAAACTGGTAATTCTAAAAGCCTAATTCTGTCATATTAGCTTAATGACCATCAAAAAATTTGCAAATCACTTAATTTTCCTACAGTTCCATGTCCTTTTCTCTAAATTTCATATAAATACTTACCTTACTTCTCTTATTTGGAGGTGAAATGAGAATACTAAAGATCTCCTAGCCATGCATGTATTAATACAAGTCATACTTATATGTTCTACTCCAGCCCCTCAAACCTCTCCCCACTGAGATTCTCCAAATCTCATCCAGTGCAGTGTATAGCGCTGTGATTGGAGAGAACACATGTTAGCTCTCCCTTTAAAACCTATAATTTACTGCAGGTATTTACCCTATTCCTGGCTGATTGATATAATTTGCATAAAATCCTTTGTGTTTGGCTTACCTTCTGCCCTTAGGGGGCTGCCCTGATAGCTCAGTTGGTAAAGAATTCACCTGCAAATGCAGGAGACCCTGGTTCCATTCCTGGGTCGTGGGGTCAGGAAGATCCACTGGAGAAGGGATAGGTTACCTACCCAAGTATTCGTGGGCTTCCTTTGTGACTCAACTGGTAAAGAATCTGCCTGCAATGTGTGAGACCTGGGTTCGATTCCTGGATTGGGAAGACTCCCTGGAGAAGAGGAAGTCTACCCACTCCAATATTTTGACCTGGAGAATTCCATGGCCTATGTAGTCCATGGGGTCACAAAGAGTCCACATGACTGAGCAACTTTCACTTTCACTTTCTGTCCTTAGGGGTAGAGAAAGATTTAACAAACAAAACTGAAATGAAAAAAGAAATAAGATGTGTAGAGAGAGACTAGGAAGGAGAAAAAGAGAATGAGAGTTGACCCAGTATGGACATCCTGGCAAGTGGATGGACTTGTTAGCAGTAGTTAGAGCTGGGTCGGAGTAGACAGTTACGGAGGGAAAGGTGTAATTAAGGTGACTAATAGACTCAGTTTGCATGAGACTGAGGGGTTTCTTGGGACAGGAGACATTCAGTGTTAAGTGTGACAAGCTGGTCATCTCAGGTGGAGTAGATGTACAGTGTACCACATTTAGAAACAAGAAACTCAATCAGAAGGCAAATGAGCTAGTTGTTGTGGAGAGTGGCTACAGAAACTCAAACCACTGGTTATTAAACCACTAGTTTGACCTGTGGTCAAAAGATCATTCTCACCTGAGCATGGGGAGCAGCCTGAATAACCCCTCAAGCAAAACACAATGAGGACCCCAGGTCAAGCCCACATCATTATGGATACCCCACGCTTTTCAAAAGTTCTCTTTACACCACTTCACTTTTGTGAAAGATCTGCATTAGTACCTGTTTTTGCTAAGTAAAAGAAATCCAAAGAGGAATTTTTTTTTTTAATGGAGAAAAGGTGAAAAGTGAAGCCCCAGGAGAGGCAGTGGGACACCCCAGCAAGGAGAAGGACATCCCTAAGCTCCTTCCCCAGGAACTATACTAAGTATCTCAGCATCAAGCTGCCAGAACTTTGTACTGATTCTGTGAGCATCTCTGCTTTATCTCAATTTATTTGTGCATCTCTTAGCAAGAAGTGTTCTAAGGTAACTGATTCTTCACTTTATGCCATTTGGGCTTACAACATTTTCACAGGGCTAGTGTACTTGTATTGTGGGGAAACTGAACTCCCTGTGAGTCAGTTCCAAGGATGATCTACAAATGAGGCAGCCTTGTCTGATGAGGCCCTGTGTACTGTTCCTCTTGAGTTCTAGTACTGCTTATGGGAAGCAAATAAATTAGCAAATGTCTCCCTCTCTCTTACTATCAATTTTCTTACCTTGGGCATCATCACTATGTCAGGCCCTGCCATAATCATCTCTTAATACAAAACTATGTGCCGTTTGTGCTGTGTTCAGTCACTCAGTTGTGTCCAACTCTTTGCAACCCCATGGACTGCAGCCCCCCAGGCTCCTCTGTCCATGAGATTATCCCGGCAAGAATACTGGAAGTGGGTTGGCATTTCTTCCTCGAGGGATTTTCCCAACCCAGGGATCAAACCTGCATCTCCTGTGTCTTCTGTATTGGCAGGCAGATTCTTTACCACTGAGCCACTGGGGAATCCCTAGTACAAAACTACTATGGGTCAAAAGGGAACTATCTCCAGAGAAAAGTTGATCTTTTCCATTCCAAGGCATAAGGAAGCAGTGGTGTGCTAGAACCTGAACTCAGGGTTTAAAATCTTCCAATCCATTGGAATGGGATCATTTTCAGCTTATTTAGTTTTCTATAAATATTATGGTAATTTTAAAAAGGATTTTCAAAATATGTGGTGCTATAATCAAATAAACAATCTGGAAAGCTCAACATTAAAACTCCTAGAACGACCTTGAATTATCATTAGTGCTAGAGATAGGCCTGCAATTTGAACTGTAAACTGTTCTCATTTGTGACTAGTTCTGATACAATTTTGTTTTATCTTTTACAGTATCAAAGAGCTGATAGAACAGGGAAAATTCAGATTTCTTTTCTCTGAGTTACTGGCCTCATGACAAGCTACATTAGACAGGCCCTTGTGGTGAAAGATTAAAATATTACCAGCTTTGTTTTGAAACTGTGACACAGAGTACTTTTTTGGAAACTTTCTGAGGTGGTTTGGGCCCTTAACTTGCCTGGTAACCACAGCTTCTGGACTAATCCGACACACCATTTGGGAATTTCCAATTTGGGAATTACTAATAGGGGCACTGGTTTATGCAATGCTTTCTCTTCTGGTTTGCAGGTGAGCAGACTCTTATTAAAGAAGAGTCTAATTACAGCAGGTGAGGGGAATTTTTTACACTCTACTTCCAGACAGCAGATTTTGGAGGGATTCTCTTAGACCAGAGCATCTCCAACTATAATGTGCATGCCAATAATGGAATCTTCTGGACACCTTGCTGAATAACTAAGTCTCTGGGGTGAGGCATTTCCAACCAGGTGATGATGCCACTACTAGTTCATAAACCACAATCTGCACAGCAAGATCTTAGAGAGAAGTCAAGTGTGCCTGTAGTGGCAGGAGAGGACCATGTGCTTTCAGGGCACTTACAATTTACGTCTCAGGATTTCCCTGGTGGCCCAGTGGTTAAGACTCTGTGCTCCCAATGCTGAAGGCCTGGGTTTGATTCCTGGTCAGGGAACTAGATCCCATGTGTGGCAACTAAAAGACCACCTGTACTGAAACTAAGACCCAGTACAGCCAAATAAATAAATATTAAGAAATAACTTATGGATCTAATTTGTCTTTGGGCACCAGTAGAGCAATGCCAAATAGAGTAAACATCTTTAGCTGCAATAAACTTCCCTAAATTTATATATTATAGAATCTCTCCTGAGATAATTGTCATCATGGTATTTAACAGTACTCTGCCTGAGTTTAGCTGCATCTCTTCTGTGTTGCTGAATCTAATTGGGCAGGAATTGAACATTTTATTTCTTCAGCTGTGTTTGGTGTCCTTGCTTCCCACCTCTGAGGAACTGGTGATTCCTGCCAAGGTATATAATAGGTGCACTTTCTGATACTCTACCTAAAAGTGACGAGTAGACACAAGACATCATGTGTCCTCAGATTCAATGAAACAGATGGCTCTTATTCAAGGAAACTTACTCAAAAATATTTAAATAAGCATGGTTATTACTGTGAAGGGAAAGTGAGATATAAATGTGAAAACGTGGAAAAAGAATATCCAAAGACAAGGCTAAGGAATTAAAGACAGTGGTGCTATTTTTCGTTTATTTCACCTGGCCTCATGAATAGAGGGCCACAGGCCCTTGATACCAGGCAGAGTCTTAGGCATAATAATTGAGTTGGAATGCTTCTAGATTAGAAGCAGAGGACTTCACTTGTAAAGAATTAGAATTTGCACACATGAATCTCACTTTATACTATGTGAAGAGGGTATGTTTCTGAAGAATTTAATGGAGACTGAACTTTGTCCAGTTCTTTAAGAACACTATCATTTGGAAATCATCTCTCTTTTCTCAAGAATTTAATTCACAGTCATTTCCCACAATTGAGACCTATTAAGTATTAAGTCGAAAGGAATCTCTTAATGTGACCTTCTAATTCACTGCTGTGGCAATGTGGCTTTTAGATCTGAAAGTTTTTCCTCAGTGTGCAATTGATTGGAAGACTGTTTCCTAGTAAAGCATATTGTTACATTTCTGTGTGGTTGGTAAACAGAGAACAAAGGGACACTCACCAGAGGCTTCTGTTTGCACATCAAATAAAAGCCTTGTGGTGGTGAGAGATTTTGTGTTAACCAAAATAAAAACCCAAATGGGACAGGTTCCCAAAGGATGGTTTAGTCATTTATACAGTTACATGACTAACTTATATGTATGCCTTTTGAATATGCATTGATTTTTTACCTTCACACAAAGGTGATCGTTTTCAGTTTTTAAGTGCTTATCATCCATTCACCAGCCATTTCTCCCTTTTCTATGACTCCAACTTCTAGTTGAACAACAGAAGAGTTGAATCATAAAAGAAAAGTCTAAAAAAACTTTTATTTGTTTGAAGGAAATTCTTTCCATGTGTCCCTGCTCCTTCCTTTGCTAATTTGGGTCATGTGCTCGGCTTTAGTCATCTGTCCCAGGCAGAGAGGGGCCAAGCTCCTCCCCCGCTCACCGCAGGGAGGTCTGGAGGTCTATGAGTGGTAACTGAAGATTGCTGGACCCACCACATCCTACAAAAAATGTAATAGCTGCTTGAGGCTTAGAGCTTCCACTGGAATTTGAGGCTAAAAGCATAAAATAAGCCAAAAACTAAAAGGTTTGCAGGCAAGGCATGAGTTGATTGAAGGAGAGGAGGAAGAAGAGGAGGGTAGAACAAGAAAGAGGCAATATCAAGAGTGGAGATGATGAGCCAGGAGGAAGAAAGGGACCTTTATGTTGGAATAACAGAGGCCCCTGTATTCTTCTGCACACCTAGGAGTACAGGTGGTACCTTCACATTAAGGATGGAAGTCAAGCTATTGGTGCAGATATCAGTTCCTGATGATAAAATGGCATGTGTATTAGATAAACAGAAGGACTGGCCTCTAAGAGTTCAGAATTGCCTAGGTCCATGCATAACTTGTACATGACAAGCTCCTTTAAAGTTTTAGGGAAGTAGAGGAATACGCTAGAATTTTGTACTTTGACTTTAGGAAAACCAGCAAACATTTTTTTTGGAAGCCAAGCTTACTTTCTCTCAATGATTTATCCATCTATTCTTTGTGAAACATTTATTGTCTATGCTACTCACTTGGCAGTAATTCAGAGTGCATGACGATGTACATCATTTGTACTGTTTTCTGATACTGTTTCTTAGTCCTTGAATTCTTATTTGAATTTCTACTTTATTTTGGTTTTCTCTGTTGCTAGGAAATATGGATACACATTTAAAAAAATATGGATACACATTCTTTATATTCTCATTTTCTCTTACTAGGAGAGAAATATGGATACACATTTATTTTGAAATATGGATATACATTCTTTTAGATTCTTCTCATTCAGAGGTGGGTTACATGCCCCCTTCCAGGGAATCTGGGTGGGCTCTGACCACTTCAATCTATAGAGTAGAGCAGAAGTGATACTGTACTACCAAAAACACATGGCTGTAAAACCGCAACTCACTTCCAATGGTGACTCATGAAAGACAGCCTTGTTTGCTGGTCAGAATCACTCTTGGGTCCATGAGATACTGTATAAGAAGTGTGACTACCCTCAGACCACAATGCTGTAGAAACCATGTGTAGACAGATACTCCAGCTAACAGTTTATGCCAAGTTCACTATTTAGCTGTCTCAAGGTAGGTACAGATAGGTACCTATCTATATATATTGATATACCTATATATATATACCTATCTATGCTATATTGAAAATGTATTTTCTAGTCAGCCTTCAGAGTATCCTAGTTAAGGCTCAATACATTGGAGAGCAGAGACCAGTCAGAGCTGCCACACCTGTCCACAAACATTATGCAGTTGTAGTATTTTTATATCACAATGTATTTGGGTAGTTTATTGCACAGCAATAAAACTGAAATCTAAGGAAGAACTTTTAAAAGTTAAATTACTATTGGCTTGGAGGTAGTTTCAGCCAAATAGAAGCACTAGTCACAGATTGGAGGGTGAGAGTAGGGGTTCAACCAAGTTGTTGATGATATTTCTCTCTTCCTCTTTCTGTGGATCAAGCAGTGTCTTGTGTCATTGTGTCTCTTTTATGATCCCAGCTTCTGCCAGTCAGCCCTTGAAATAGTTTTAGAAAGTATTTGGAGGTGCCAACTCCTGGTCTTTGAGAACAACCTTCTGTGACCCTCTGATTCTAGTGGTGGCAGTGGATTCCTGCTACTGTTGATCTCCAGGTTTCCTACTTTCCCCTGATTGCCTTTCAGTTCTTCCTTTGGATTAGTTTTCAGTAGTAAAGTTCTTCCTTTAAACTACCCACTTTCTTGACTGGGCACTCATTGATACAGGCTACAGATCACATTTCTTTATATGCTTGTCTGAACAAAGTAAATATGAAATAAGTACTAATTAACTGACTAAATACAGGTCAGTTCATAGAACAGTCATCTTGTTTGATGAAATAGTGTTGGGGCATCATGTTGACCCTTTATAATCCTTCTAGAAGTGTAGCATCTCAAAATAATTAGCTAGAGCTTCAACTTGGGTATGATTTTACAAGAACTCCCTTGCAATTGATCAAATTCCTTTATGCATAGTAGGAGTAGAATGCCAAAAGTTTTAATGAGTCTCTTTTTCATTGGAAGAATGTGAGTTGAGCCACTGTTCTCTAAAGAATGTTTCCAGCTTAATCTTTGATTTTTTTGAGAGTAATAAAATGGAAAATGTATTAGAAGCTAATGCAAAGAAGGTCTATAAACTGATGTACTTGAGTTTTAGAAGTTGTTTCATTGGTATATTTTTTGAAAAAATGCTTTGAATTTGTAAAAAAGAAATGCATCCCTGTATCTGTATCTATATTATTGGCTTAAGACAGATATGACACATCCATACCGAGTTGTATTCCTTCTAGTGTTAGCATATTAGCTTAATATATGAAGGTAGCTTGAATCATTCATTCTAGCAGCATAGATTCAAAAGCAAATATCCTCTTTTTTTATCCTATATTATTGAGTTTGCTGTAGTGAGCTGTAGTCATGATTCTATAAGAGCCGTTGTGTAATCATGTCCAAATCACTTAATTCTTTTCATTCATAACGTCCATAAGTATAAAATTATAGGGTTGGACTCACCTCTCAGATAACTCCAACTTGAAAATACTGTGCCATTTTAAGTGGCTGATTTCATGCTCCTACCCATCCCAAACTATTCCATGCATGCTTTTTTCCTCTACAGTCTTCAGAAATGATTTTGTCATGATTCCTGTAAGGAATAATTATCATTATTGTAGTATTTCTATTTTAGGGTCCATCTTAAAATAAAATTGTTTTTTCAAGGGAGAAAAGGGGCAGAAAATGTCATTTTGTAAGTTCTTAAAATGAGAATCTATCTGAATGTTTGATTTTGGTTTGGTTTCGGTTTTTTAACAAACATATAGGACTCATTACAAGCTAGGCACTGTTTTGAGAATGCTTCAAATGTAATGTCATTAAATTCTTATAATATCTTTATGGTATCTTCATTTAAACCATAAACAAACAGAGGAACAAAAGTGTAAACTAACTTGCTTAGGATCGCACAGTTAGGGAGTAACAGAGCTAAGACTTGAACTCAAGCAGGCCACATTATCCACTGTTGGACTATGCTGCCTAATAACTTAACTGAAAGCTGTAGGGATCATAATTCTTATAAGAGGTGAGCAACCCAGATGGTATACTAGTGGAGGTGTCACAGATCTGAAGAGGAAACTGGACAACTTCTCTGATGTGTAATTTCTGTAAATAAGAAAATGCAGAGCAAAGTGAATGCTTAAATTTCCTTAACAATAGTTCTGTTTGAATCCAAGTCAGCATTTCATAGAAGTTAAGGTCATCATCAAGGCTAGTACAATTTCTCCTCATCAAGTTCGGATGTGATCACTCCCGGAGGTAGGAGGGGATTAGATGCTTTATTAGTATTGATTCTGAAATTTGGATTTTCTAACTGATGCCATCTTGGTATGCTCTTGTTTGGGCCTGAATCCTACTTTATTTCCATAATAATTTGTGTCTATTTGGGCTCTTGAACTAGAAATATTACTCCAAATATTTCACACAGATGTAGTCTTTCTGGGGAAAAGTTTATATTTCTTCTTAAAAGAACTAAACTTAGTTTTCTTTTCTTTCCGTAAACTTTGCATTCCTTGAACTAAACTCCCTGAGACTGTCTAAGACTCACTGTTATGAATTCAATTATTTTCTTTCAGGATTTTATTTATTTATTTTAATTAATATATTAATTTTAGTTAGAGATTAATTACTTTACAATATTGTGATGGTTTTTGCCAAACATCAACATGAATTGGCCACAGGTACACATTTGTCCCCCCATCCTGAACCCCCTCCACCTCTCTCCTCACCCTATCCTTTGGGGTTGTCCCAGAGCACTGGCTTTGGGAACCCAGCTCCATGCATTGAACTTGTGCTGGTCATCTCTTTTACATATGGTAGTGTATACTTTTCAATGCTATTCTCTCAAATCCTCCCACCCCTAACTTCTCCCACTGAGTCAAAAAGTCTGTTCTTTACATCTATGTCTCTTTTGCTTCCCTGCATGTAGGATTGTTGGTACTATCTTTCTAAAGTCCATATATATGTGTTAATATACAGTATTTGTCTTTCTCTTTCTGACACACTTCAGACACTTCACACACTCTGTATAATTGGCTCCAGGTTCATCCGCATCATTAGAATTGGCTCATATGTGTTCCTTTTTATAGCTGAGTGATATTCCATTGTGTAAATGTACCACAACTTCCTTATCCATTCATCTGCCTATGGACTGCAAGGTTGCTTCCATGTCCTAGCTTTTGTAAACAGTGCTGCAATGAACATTAGGATACATGTGTTTCTTTCAATTATGGTTTTCATGGGGTGTATGCTGAACAGTGGGATTGCTGGGCCATATGGCAGTTCTAGTCCCAATTTTTAAAGGGATCTCCACACTGTTCTCCATAGTGGCTATAGCAGTTTGCATTCCCACCAAGAGTGTAAGAGTGTTCCCTTTTCTCCACACCCTCTCCAGCATTTATTGTTTGTAGACTTTTTGTTGATGGCCATTCTGACCAGTGTGAGATGATGTCTCACTGTAGTTTTGATTTGCATTTCTCTAATAATGAGTGATGTTGAACATCTTTTCATGTATTTATTAACCATGTGTATGCCTTCTTTGGAGAAATGTCTGTTTAGGTCTTTTGTCCACTTTTTGATTGGGTTTTTCCTTTTTCTGGTATTCAGCTGTGTGAGCTGCTTTTATATTTTGGAGATTAATTATTTGTCAGTTGTTTCATTTGCTATTATTCTCTCCCATTCTGAAGGCTTTTCACCTTGCTTATAGTTTCCTTTGTTGTTCAAAAACTTTTAAGTAATTAGGTCCCATTTGTTTATTTGCTTTTATTTCCATTACTCTGGGAGGTAGGTCAGAGAGGATTTTGCTGTGATTTATGTCAGAGAGAGGTCTGTCTATGATTTCCTCTAAGAGTTTTATAGTTTCTGGTCTTACATTTAGGTCTTTAATCCATTTTGAGTTTATTTTTGTGTATGGTGTTAGAAAGCCTTCTAGTTTCATTCTTTTACATGTATTTGACCAGTTTTCCCAACCCCACTTGTTGAAGAGACTATCTTTTCTCCACTGTATATTTTTGCCTCCTTTGTCAAAGATAAGGTATACATAGGTATCTGGATTTATCTCTGGACATTCCATTTTGTTCCATTGATCTATGTTTCTGTCCTTGTGCTAGTACCATACTGTCTTGATGATTGTAGTTTTGTAGTATGGTGACGCCAGGAAGATTGATTCCTCCAGTTCCATTCTTCTTTCTCAAGATTGCTTTGGCTATTTGGGATCTTTTGTGTTTCCATACAAATTGTGAAATTATTTGTTCTTGTTCTGTGAAAAATACCATCGGTAGTTTGATATGAATTGCACTGAATCTATAGATTGCTTTGGGTAGTATCCTCATTTTCACTGTATTTATTCTTCCAATCCAAGAACATGGTATATTTCTTCATCTATTTGAGTCATCTTTGGTATCTTTTATCAGTGTTTTATAGTTTTCTATACAAGTCTTTTGTTTCTTTAGTTAAATTTATTCCTAAGTGTTTTATTCTTTTCATTGCAGTGATGAATGGGATTGTTTCCTTAATTTCTCTTTCTGGTTTTTCATTGTTAGTGTATAGGAATGCAAGGGATTTCTGTGTATTAATTTTATATTCTGTGACTTTTCTATATTCATTGATTAGCTCCAGAAGATTTCTGGTGGTAATCTTCAGGGTTTTATATGTAGAGGATCGTGTCTTCTGCAAGCAGAGAGCATTTTACTTCTTATTTTCCAATCTGGATTCCTTTCATTTCTTTATTTTCTCTGATTGCTGTGGCTAGGACTTCCAAAACTATGTTGAATAGTAGTGGTAAGATGGGAACCCTTGTCTTGTTCCTGATTTTCCCTAAATATTTTTTTTATTATTGTGAAATTATACATATGTATACATATACACATTTATCTATATTATAAAAAGTACATGTGTGTATATATATATACACACACACACATTATATATATCTGTGTATATATACATATATATATATATACACACACACACATGTATATATAGAGAGATAGAACACATGTGAATAATTTGTTGATGGGCTTCCTTTCTGCATATGACATAGTTCCTGACAGAATAATATGGTTCTCAAGATCCACTGTATTTGTGGCGATGTCTACATACTGTAAAATAATTGAATTGCAGTTGGTAGCATTAGTTCTGTCTACCTTTGTAATATTTTGGGACTGTATCACATGTGGCTAAAATGCAAGCTGACAGCTAGTGACTGAGCCTCTTTTGCTGTATTAGGAGGCAATTTGCCATGGACACATCTCTACTATTTGATGAAAATGAAAGGAAAATTTAAATAGCTTATGTAATCCTGGGTTTTTAAAAGTGGATTAAATATATCCACACCCAATATTATAAATATTTATTAATTAAATGACTGGAGATTGTTTTTAGGGTTACTTTTAAGAGCTAATATACAGGGCTTTTCCCCCCCTTACACCCTCCAAGCTGAACAAAGTATTTGCTCTCTGGAACTTATTTCAATAGTTGAATATTTTGTTAGATTTGTTTTAAAAGGGTAATTTTAGTGGGTAGTAGAGAATATACTCTGTGATTTCAATTCTTTCAAATTTGAGACTTGTCTATGACCCACTACATGGTCTAAATTTATTAATGTCCCATTTACACCTGAAAAAAAAAATATATATTCTCTTGTTGTGGGTGGAGTATTCTTTAAATATCATTTCAGCTATGCTAGTTGCAAATATTGTTCATATCTGTAATCATTCTTCCTGTTTTCTATATACTTTTTCTGACAATCACTAGCATTTGTGGGCTAGTTTTACTTTTAGTTTCTGCCAACATTTGCTTTATGCATTTGAAGCTTTGTAATTCAGTGGATAAACTTTTGGTTCTGCCTTATTTTAGCTTAATGAGTAAGTTTCATATTCCATGTTATCTCCACTCACTGGCTTATTTGCTACTTATTTTTGCCCTATTTCTGACTAGTCGTTTTCTAGGGTATACAATATACATCCTTATTTACAGTCTACCTGCAAATAATATCAACTGTTTTAATGTAAGAATTTTATAAATAGTACACTTCTGTTTTTCTTCTCCTGTGGTTTGCAACGTACCATACATTTCATTTATATATATATTATAAACTCCACAATGAATTGTTAATGTTTTTCTTTAAAGCTGGAGTCAGCAGTTTTTTTTTTTTTTTTTAATTCCTGAAGGGCCAGATAGTAAATATTTAAGGCTGTGCCAGGACAATGTCCCTATCAAAACTATTGAAACCTGCCACTTTGGTATAAAAACAGCCTTAGACAACACATAAACAAAAGGACGTGACTCTTTGCCAATAAAACTTTATTTTCAGAAAGAGGTGGAAGCTCAAAATTAGCCAATGGGCCATGGTCTGCTGGTCCCTGCTTTAAACAATTCACTTTCATTGACATTCAAACAAACAAGCGTATTCACAAGTTTTTTTTTTTTTTACTTCCTTCACTTCTTTGAATAGATTTGAATATCCATTTGGTATAAATTTCTCTCTGCCTGAAGAATTTCCTTGAGTATTTCTTATCAGACAGTTGTACTGCAAAACAAACATCCCTCTCCCAACATATGCACAAAGATAAACTTCTTGGCATTTGTATGTCAAAAAGAATTTTATTTTATTTTATTTTATTTTATTTATTTATTTTTTTTAATTATTTTTTTTTCCAGTGGGTTTTGTCATACATTGATATGAATCAGCCATGGATTTACACGTATTCCCCATCCCGATCCCCCCTCCCACCTCCCTCTCCACCCGATTCCTCTGGGTCTTCCCAGTGTACCAGGCCGGAGCACTTCTCTCATGCATCCCACCTGGGCTGGTGATCTGTTTCACCATAGATAGTATACATGCTGTTCTTTTGAAATATCCCACCCTCACATTCTCCCACAGAGTTCAAAAGTCTGTTCTGTATTTCTGTGTCTCTTTTTCTGTTTTGCTTATAGGGTTATCGTTATCACCTTTCTAAATTCCATATATATGTGTTAGTATGCTGTAATGTTCTTTATCTTTCTGGCTTACTTCACTCTGTATAATGGGCTCCAGCTTCATCCATCTCATTAGGACTGGTTCAAATGAATTCTTTTTAATGGCTGAGTAATATTCCATGGTGTATATGTACCACAGCTTCCTTATCCATTCATCTGCTGATGGGCATCTAGGTTGCTTCCATGTCCTGGCTATTATAAACAGTGCTGCGATGAACATTGGGGTGCACGTGTCTCTTTCAGATCTGGTTTCCTCAGTGTGTATGCCCAGAAGTGGGATTGCTGGGTCATATGGCAGTTCTATTTCCAGTTTTTTAAGAAATCTCCACACTGTTCTCCATAGCGGCTGTGCTAGTTTGCATTCCCACCAACCGTGTAAGAGGGTTCCCTTTTCTCCACACCCTCTCCAGCATTTATTGCTTGTAGACTTTTGGATAGCAGCCATCCTGACTGGCGTGTAATGGTACCTCATTGTGGTTTTGATTTGCATTTCTCTAATAATGAGTGATGTTGAGCATCTTTTCATGTGTTTGTTAGCCATCTGTATGTCTTCTTTGGAGAAATGTCTGTTTAGTTCTTTGGCCCATTTTTTGATTGGGTCATTTATTTTTCTGGAATTGAGCTTCAGGAGTTGCTTGTATATTTTTGAGATTAATCCTTTGTCTGTTTCTTCATTTGCTATTATTTTCTCCCAATCTGAGGGCTGTCTTTTCACCTTACTTATAGTTTCCTTTGTAGTGCAAAAGCTTTTAAGTTTCATTAGGTCCCATTTGTTTAGTTTTGCTTTTATTTCCAATATTCTGGGAGGTGGGTCATAGAGGATCTTGCTGTGATTCATGTCGGAGAGTGAATGCCTATGTTCTCCTCTAGGAGTTTTATAGTTTCTGGTCTTACATTTAGATCTTTAATCCATTTTGAGAATTCTTAGAAAAGTATAACTTTCCAAAACTGAACCAGGAAGAAATAGAAGATCTTAACAGACCCATCACAAGCAAGGAAATCGAAACTGTAATCAGAAATCTTCCAGCAAACAAAAGCCCAGGACCAGATGGCTTCACAGCTGAATTCTACCAAAAATTTAGAGAAGAGCTAACACCTATCTTACTCAAACTCTTCCAGAAAATTGCAGATGAAGGTAAGCTTCCAAACTCATTCTATGAGGCCACCATCACCCTAATTCCAAAACCAGACAAAGATGCCACAAAAAAAGAAAACTACAGGCCAATATCACTGATGAACATACATGCAAAAATCCTTAACAAAATTCTAGCAAACAGAATCCAACAACATATTAAAAAAATCATACACCATGACCAAGTGGGCTTTATCCCAGGAATGCAAGGATTCTTTAATATGTGCAAATCAATCAATGTAATACACCACATTAACAAATTTTATTTTATTTTAAAAAGATACATTTATGGGTCAAGATATTTTTGCCTAGTGGAATTATTTTTCTTTCAATATTTCAAAGATTCCTCTGCTTTCTGTCTTGAATTGTTTGACAAAAAGACTGAAGAAATTCTAATATCTGCTTCCTTATAACATGACTTCCATCCTCACCTACTCCCCTCTACCCTCTGTCTGCTTTTAAGATTTCCTCTTCACTGGTTTTCAGAAGTTTGATTATGATGTTCCTTGATGTAGTATATCCTATTTGGTTTATTGTGTGCTTCTTGGATTTGTGAGTTTATATGTGTGCTAAGTTGCTTCAGTCATGTCTGACACTTTGTGATCCTATAGACTATAGCCCACCAGGCTCCTCTGTCCATGGGATTCTCCAGGCAAGAACACTGGAGTAGTTTGCCCTCCTCCAGGCAATCTTCCTGATTCAGGAATCAAACCCACATCTCCTGAGGTTCCTGAATTGCAGGCAGATTCTTTACCACTGAGCCACTGGGGAAGGTGAGTTTACACCTTTTATCAAACAGAAAATTTTCAGCTACTTTTCCCCCTGCCTTTCCCCACTCTCTTCTTTCTTCTATAGTAGGGTGAATAATGTGTCTATTAAAAATGTCCATACCCTAATCCCTGGAACCTGACATATGTTCTCTTGCAAGGTAAAAAATAGCATTTTACCTTACATTTGTGGGGATGGTTAGTTTAAGGATTTTAAAATGGGAAATTAATTCTGGATTATCTGAATAGATTCAATGTAATAAGGATTCCTATAGGAGGGAGGAAGGTGGGCTGGCATGGGAAGGTGCTGTGGTAACAAAAGCAGAAGTTGGAGTGATATGCTTTGAAAATAGAAGATTGGACACAAGGCAAGAAATACAGATGGCCTCCAGAAGCTGGAAAAGGCAAGGAAATGTATTCTTGTTCAGAGTCTCCAAAAAGGAGTAAATTCTGCCAATACCCTATTTTAGCCCATGAAATCCATTTCTGATGTCTAGAACTTGAAGATAATACTTGTTTAAGCCACTAGGATTAATTTTATACAGTTGCAATAGGAAGCTAATACAGGCTCCATTGATACACATATTCAGCTACTTGATATTGTCCATAGGTCACTGAAGTTTTATTTTTCTTCAATATTTTTTACCCTGTTTTATGTTACACGACTTTGATGGCAACATCTTCAAGTTCACTTATCTTTTGTTTTGCAAGGTTTAATTTTTTGTTAAACTCATCTCCTCATTTTGAACAAAAGATATTATGGTAACTTTTTAGAAGTTCCACATGATTTGCTTTTGTAGCTTGTGTTTCTTTCAACCTGATAGTCATGTTTTCCCTTAAATCTTTGAGCATATGTATAATATTTCTTTAAAAACAATTGTCTTTTAGTATTTTATTTCTTACATTTCTATTGACAGATTATTCTTTTGGCTATAGTTTTCTGCTTCTTTATATGTTTCATCATTTTTTATTAGACAATAGGTATAGTGAATATAATGATTTTGAGAGTCTGGATTTTTTTTCCTTTAAGAAATGTTGAGCTTTGCTTTGGCAGGCATTTAAGTAACTTGCAAGTCAGTTTAATCCTTTGCATACTTTTTAAAAGATGTGTTGGGGCATGTCTACACTCTGTTTCTGCATTAATTTTGCTAGTAAGGTTCTCTTCTAGGCTGTCTACTGAATGTTCCATGTGTGCATTCAGGTCACTACACTCCTCCATATAGAACTTAAATATCTTCCAGCTCTGTCTACAGTCTTGGAATTGTTCAAGTCACATGTTACTGAGAACTATTAGGAAATTCTACCATATTCATGTGGGTCTTAGTATTTAGAAACAAGTTCAAAAATACCTTAAATATTAATTTCTGGACCTCTTTCTCAAGGCAACTCCACCATCTGTAGTTTCCTGTCCTACAAATCAAGCTTCCTCCATCTCTCCACATCTCATTTCCATCTTCACATCTCACTGGACCTTCTAATTCTGCTTGAGTTGCACCTTACTGTGGCACAGTCTGTGACATACCTCCAGGCAAAAGCTAGTGGATTGTAAGGCTCATATCATTTGTTTTACTTACTATCTTACTTCATAGTCTTGAAATACTAATTGTTCAGTGTCCCAAATCATTCTTTCTTATATGCTGTCTGATATTTTAGTTGTTTCTTCTAAGAAGACAAGTTAAGTCCCAGTTATTCTAATATGGCAAGATGAAAATCTCTATTCTAACTAATTTTTTTTTTTTATCCTTAAGCTATTCTCAGGAGGTTTAAGATGTGAATTTTATACATCTGTATAAGACGACGACTTTTTGTCTTGTGAATAATTTCAATTTGTGGCTCAAGGATTTTCACAAAAACCATTTATAAATTTGAAAATCAAACATTTGCAAATAAGAAATGAAAAATATGTCCTATTTTATGCTGTTTAAACATGGAGTTTGTTCTTGGTGCAAGAGGAATATCTTTAAAGGAAAAGGAAGATATGTGTTTTGAGTTATACAAAATATGTGTCCACTTAATGAAATTATAAACTTATTTTTTAATGTGATTTTTTTCCAAAGACAAGTAAATTCTCCCCCAACCTTCCTTCTTCCCTCTTGATAAAAAAAATAGTTTAAGCTTGACAATCCTATCCCACTGTTTCATGTAAATAAGTTTCCTTTGAGATCTATATTGACTCTGTATGAGCATCACATTCTTGCTTTTCTATTCACTGAATGCTTTGTTGGTTAATCGAGGTCCCAATTTTCTTCATGACCTGTAAAATTGTCTTTTCCAACTTCTTGGCAACAGCAACTTGCAGCCTTGGTGATGTTTCATGTGGCCTACTCCTTACCTTGGCTAAGCTCAGATCAGATGTCTATCATCGGAAGTTTACAAAATGTGGTCTAACCACGAAAGAGTCTTCCAAGACAAAATCATAAGTAGAGATGCTTTAGTTAAGAATGCCAAAATATCTGTACCATCTGTGAATACAGACTTTGCCAAAGAAAAATAAGTAGGAAATCTATGGTTTCCCTTTTGAACTTCCATGCTAAAATAGGACCAATGTTGAGGTTATTTGACCACAAAATATATTTAAAAAAATAGTGTTAATTATAGTTATGCTGGCTTTCGATATACTGCTTTCTTCTGTGATTATAGCATAAATACATCTGTGGTTTCATTTTTTATGCAATCAGTAAAACAGATTCTTAAAACATCTTCTGAGCAAAGACTAGTAGTAATAATAGTTATGAATATGATGAACCTTTACTGTGTATGCCCCTTATATATTATTTAATGGTGAGAATATTAAGGGCTTGACAGTGTAATTAATAGCTCATTTCATTAGCATTAAATATAAATTTCAAAAAATAGTAGCCTATTTAAAAATGATGACTTGAAGAATTACATACTGATTCAATTTAGTCAAGAAGTATTTTCTGGGGCAGGGAGAAGGAGGATTGTGGGAGAAATAATTTTTATTTAAATATTTTACCTTACCTATTCAAATCTGACCAGAGGGACATGATTTAAGCACTTGGGAATTCTTGAGCTCTTTAGCTTCAGACATTGTACATATTATTTAAAGTTTAAATATATTTTAAGTTCAAAATAAAAGATGAGATGATGATAAGACATTTTAAAATGTGTAGAGTAATGCACCTTTTAAGTACATTATACTGCCTAACCCCTTTAAATGGATAAAAATGTAAATAAATTGTCATTTAGAAAATAAAGTATCTCCTGGTGGATTTTAACCTCTAAATTAAATGAATACACCAGATAAAAATATAAGCAATACAAACTTAAGTACAATTAAAATATTCTTTAGCTATTAATGATACTTGCTATAATGAACAATTCTCACCCTACAAGGGTTATTATAATAAATAATATTTCTTTGTCACATCATAGTCTAATACAGGACAGGATTCTCTTCTGGGTGTCCTTTCTTCAAGTACCAACTCATAACTCCAGGCTTTGATCTTGGGTTTTTGGTCTTTTCCAAGTTTCCTTAAGAATCTAGTGCAGAGGTCTTTATAACAACCCTACACTTAGGATGTTGCCATTACCAATTCACAAAGGAATACTTTGATTAACATCCAGCTTTTTCTTGTGCTTGAAATCAACCAGATGACAAATAATATCACTCACTCACTTCTCATCCCTCAACAGCAATTTGGCATTTCTGGGAACTGTGGAATCCAGTGTCATATGTTATGGGACCTGGGAGAAGCTAGTGCATTGCATACAGACCTTGATCCTGACTGTGGACACTGCACTGGCCTTGAACTAGCTGGAGAACACTGTCTCAGACAGTCAACCATGGACAAGAGAGCCATTGTGGAAGTACACAGGTTTCCAGCAAAAAGGTTCCAGCACACTGTTTGGGGCGGGGGGCGGGGGGGAGGTAAAGTTGTGTGCACTGGAGAGGGTAAGAGGAACAGTTTGATTTTACTCACCTCATCCCTTCCCCAAAGTGACAGAACTCAGAGCCAAGAGAGACCTTCTTGACTCAGAATTTCTCCCACAGGCCAGAGGTTCAGGGACAGAGTGAACATGTGATTGAGAATCTTGCTTCCCCAGCTGTGGATGGTGCTGTCAAAGAGGCTTATTTCTCTCTTGCCTCATCCAGAGTATGCAGTAGTGAGCTGCTTGACTGAGGGGTGGGAAAAGGCTGGGAGAAAGGCAGATAGCAGCATTGCAGGGATTCAAAGGGACATGGATCCTACTAATCAGACCATGGACTCCATCAAGAAGCCCTCTGGGAACACCTTGCCCTTGGATCCCTGCAGCTGGCCCACAGGCACCATCATCATGCCTCATGCCTCACTGATATATAGCTCCACCCACCTGTGGAGGTTCTCTTGCTGTGCTCCCAATGGCAGCAAGAATGAACCCAGCAGATAGCTACTGAGCATATGCAGAAAGCCTACCCACATCTGCAGGACAAGGAGAAGCCACAAGCTTGAACTTTAGTGCAGCCCTTGGGAAAGCAAAAGGAGACTGTGAGCACACAACCTGATGTGTTGCAAGATCACAACCTGAAATGTTCTTCCACAAAGAGAGTAAGAAGCATGGAACAGGGGTATCCATTGAAGGTCTGAGCAAGGCTCAGAGCCTCTTGCAGGGCCATCAGAAAGGATTCCTCTCCCAAAGTCAGTCAGTAAGAACTACAGGAAGTGACTGCCACTTCAAACACAAAGGATCAAAGAAACAAATATAAAGGAATCTGGAAAATCAAAGAAACATGACACCACGAAGGGATCACAATAATCTCCTAACAATGGACCCTAAAGACGTGGAGATCTGTGATTTACCCCATAAAGAATTCAAAATAGCTGTTTGAAGAAAGCTCAGTGAACTACTAATATTAATACAAAAAAAATATAGAAAGACAATTTAACAAAATCAGACAATGAAATCCACAGAAAAAATGAGAAATTTAATGAAGATGTGTGTGACATGGTAAGTCACTTCAGTGGTGTCTGACTCTTTGTGATCCTATGGACTGTAGCCTGTCAGGATCCTCTGTCCACGGGATTCTCCAGGCAAGAATACTGGGGTGGTTTGCCATTTCCTCCTCCTGGGGTCTTCCCGAGCCAGGGATTGAAACTGTGTCTCTTATGTCTCCTGCATTGGCAGATGGATTCTTTACCATTAGTACCACCTGGGAAGCCCAGATAAAGGGGTAGAAATCATTAAAAAAAAAAAAAAAAAAAGAGAGAGAGAGAGAGAGAAAGAACCAAACAGAAATTTCAAGTCTGAAGATATAATGAATGAAATGAAAACACAGCCAAATCTACAGAGGGATGGAACTGTTTCGGGGCTTGTTTCTGGGATTGCAGTGTGAGTCTTCCTCCTGGGCATGAGCCTGCCTTCTCAAATGGTCCACTTTGTCATGAGCTCTGCCAGGGTTTCCCAATCTCCTACTTGGATCCCAAAGAACCATAAAAAGACCCATATATCTTGCCCATGGATGGCTGTCAAATTACAGTCATTGAGATGGAAATGGAATGGTGACCTCCTCTTCCATCATTTTGCTAATGTCATTCGCCAGTATTCATTTTATTACATGACCATCTATGTGTGTCATAGTCTGGAAAATACAGTATTATAAACATTCCCTTCTAGCTAAATCATCTAGCAACATGATTCTAGCCAAGAGGTGTGCACCAGTTTGCTAGTCACAGCAGTGTTTGGCCTCTGAGAACTGCTAACCAGTTCTGTTACAGGTTTCAAAAAGGAAATGCTTCTCTTTAAATGTCTTACAATGATTCAGTGGGTAAAGAAACCACAATGTAGGAGACGCAGGAGATGAGGGTTCAGTCCCTGGATGGGGAAGATACTCTGGAGGAAAAA
Source organism: Cervus elaphus (assembly GCF_910594005.1). Lineage (NCBI taxonomy): Eukaryota > Metazoa > Chordata > Mammalia > Artiodactyla > Cervidae > Cervus > Cervus elaphus. The sequence goes on along the minus strand of NC_057837.1, from coordinate 50,245,231 downwards.
ATGGCAACCCATTCCAGTATTCTTGCCTGGAAAATCCTATGGACAAAGGAGCCTGGTGGGCTACAGTCCATGGGGTCAAAAAGTCAGACGTGACTGAGCAACTAAGCACAAGCAAACGTCTTAGAGTAAAACAAAGAATCTATCAGGCACATAAGTAAAGGAAGTTTCCAGTGATTTTTATGGTTTCCTCTCCTGATAGAGTGGATTTTACTGACACAAAATTATTATCTCTCTCCCAGCACCAAAAGTTCCAGATACATCAAATATTACACTTTTATTTTTAATATTTGACTATTAGCTGAATTGGAGAAGAAGGTGGCAACCCACTCCAGTATTCTTGTTTGGGAAATTCCATGGATAGAGGAGCCTGGTGGGCTACGGTCCATGGAGTCACAAAGAATTGGACTTGACTTAGCAAGCTATTTCAAATCAATCCTAAAAGATGATGCTGTTAAAATCCTGTACTCAATATGCCAGCAAATTTGGAAAACTCAGCTGTGGCCACAGGACTGGAAAAGATCAGTTTTCATTCCAATCCCAAAGAAAGGCAATGTCAAAGAATGCTTAAACTACCGCACAATTGAACTCATCTCACACACTAGCAAAGTAATGCTCAAACTTCTCCAAGCCAGGCTTCAAAGTATGTGAACCGTGGACTTCCAGATGTTCAAGCTGGAATTAGAGAGGGCAAAGGAACCAGAGATCAAATTGTCAACATCCGTTGGATCATCAAAAAAGCAAGAGAGTTCAAAAAAAAAAATTCTGCTTTATTGACTATGCCAAAGTCTTTGACTGTGTGGATCACAACAAACTATGGAAAACTCTTAAAGAGATGAGAATACCAGACCACCTTACCTGCCTCCTGAGAAATCTGTATGCACGTCAAGAAGCAACAGTTGGAACCAGACATGGAACAACAGACTGGTTCCAGATCGGAAAAGGAGTATGTCAAGGCTGTATATTTTCACCCTGCTTATTTAACTTATATGTAGAGTACATCATGAGAAATGCTGGGCTGGATGAAGCACAAGCTGAAATCAAGATGGCCAGGAGAATTATCAATAACCTCAGATATGCAGATGACACCACCCTTATGGCAGAAAGTGAAGAAGGACTAAAGAGCCTCTTGATGAAACTGAAAAAGGAGAGTGAAAAATTTGGGTTAAAACTCAACATTCAGAAAACTAAGATCATGTCATCTGGTCCCATCACTTCATGGCAAATAGGGGAAACAATGGAAACAGTGACAGACTTTATTTTCTTAGGCTCCAAAATCACTGCAGATATGGTGACTGTAGCCGTGAAATTAAAAGACACTTGCTCCTTGGAAGAGAAGCTATGACCAATCTAGACAACTTATTAAAAAGCAGAGACATTACTTTGCCAACAAAGGTCCATCTAGTTAAAGCTATGGTTTTTCCAGTGGTCATGTATGGCTATGAGAGATGGATTATAAGGAAAGCTGAGTGCCAAAGAACTGATGCTTTTGAACTGTTGGAGAAGACTCTTGAGAGTCTCTTGGACAGCAAGGAGATCCAACCAGTCCATCCTAAAGGAAATCAGTCCTGAATATGCACTGGAAGGACTGATGCTGAAGCTGAAACTCCAGTACTTTGGCCACCTGATGCACAGAACTAACTCATTGGAAAGGACCCTGATGCTGGGAAAGATTGAAGACAGGAGGAGAAGGGGATGACAGAAGATGAGATGGTTGGATGGCATCACCGACTCTACGAACATGAGTTTGAGTAAGCTCCGGGAGTTGGTGATGGACAGGGAAGCCTTGTGTGCTGCAGTCCATGGGGTCAAAATGAGTCAGACACAACTGAGCAACTAAACTGACTCTCTGTCTCTCTCTCTGTCTCTCTCTCTCTCTCTCTCACACACACACATTAGCTGAATGGATAAGAATTTTTTAGGAAAAAGAAGTTTTTAAAATTTCTGAAATCTGGATGGTGGAACATTCAAAATCTAGCAATATTAGAAAGTCATTATTGTCCCTGGAGCTGAAGAGAAGGGAAATAAAAAAATAAAAAGAGTTAACAGGTCTAGTGGGAAGTGCAACTGTGTAGCAAGAGCTGAGAGGCAGAACTGGAGGACACAGCCAAGGCTAGAAAAGCATTATTGAAGGTGGAGGAATAAGGTGAGTGCATGCTATGGTTAAACCCAGTGAGGAGCCCTGGAGCAAAGGAGCTCAGATGATAAAATCCATAGTTGCTGAGCCAACAAGGAAATTGATGAGAGGAGTATGGAAAGTAGATCTCTGGGCAGAGGGAAATTGAGGGGAGCCATCATATAGGGAGGGCATCCCAGATGGTTCTAGTGATAAAGAACCTGCCTGCCAATGCAGGAGACATAAGAGAGACTGTTTTGATCCCCTGGAGGAGGGCAAGACAACCCATTCCAGTATTCTTGCCTGGAGAATCCCATGGACAGAGGAACCTGGCGGGCTATAGTCCATAGGGTCGCAGAGTCAGACACAACTGAAGCAACTTAGTACACATGCACATACCAAATAGGGAAGAATCTTTCAAGATAAAGAACACTTCTGATTCTCAAATACCAACATATACACAAAGTCCTATTTCACTTGACATAGGATGAAAAAGTTTTGATCTTTCTGTATGTGGACCATCTAGGACCAAGGTTATGATTTCATTTCCTACTTTTCAGCATTGAGTAGGTAGATCCATATGTGGAATGGCAGGCAGAAAATGAGACTTTCAAAAATCTTCTGGTAGATTAAAGATGGTTAAAAAATATTAACCAAATATTAATGTTTTTCCTATTGCGAGATGGTATTGATTCCCATTCTTTCTCAAGCCTGGGTTGGACTTTGTGACTTACTTGACCAACGAAACATAGAAGTTATCCTTGGGAATTTTGAGGTTCAGGTGTAAGAAGCCTTGTAGCTTTCACCTGTAATATTTGCTCTTGAGACATTCCCTCTCCAGAAACAACAGCTATACTTTGAGAGGATGGAAACACATGTGCAGCCTCTGTACAGGTACTTTTGTCAGACTTCCCAGCTATCAACCCAGGCCCACAGCAACTCAGCCACGAGAGTCAGTCATTTTCTGCTTCTGTCCAGGAGAGTCTTCTGGTGACTGTATTCAGCCATCTGACCACAATTTAATGGGATGCCTTAAATAACAACTTCCCAACTGAGCCCAGTAAACACATAGAGTTATGAAAGATAATAATGAATTGCAATTTTAAGTCATTTTGTTTTGGGGTGGTCTGTTGCCCAGCAACATATAAGTGGGGGAAAAAAACTTCAAGGAAATAGCTTCATAATTTCTAGAAAGCCTGGGGAAAATGATCAGTGATCACTTCTCCTATCACTGACTTGGAGAAATAACTTAAGGATTTAGTTTCAAGTTGATATTTTTGTCCAAAATTTAGAAAAAAAAAGTTGAAAAAATTTTTTTGAATTTTATTTATTTTTTATTTGGAAGATAGTTGCTTTACAATATTGTGTTGGTCTCTGCAATACAGCAAAATGAATCAAGAAAATAATAGCAAATGAAGCAACCAACAAAGAATTAATCTCCAAAATATACATGTAGCTCATGCAGCTCAATACCAGATAAACAAACAATGCAATTAAAAAGTACACAGACGACCTAAACAAACATTTCTCTAAAGAAGGCATATGAATGACTAATAATTGCATGAGAAGATCCCAACAGTGCTCATTACTAGAGAAATGCAAACCAAAACTACAATGAGGTATCACCTTATACTGGTCAGAATGGCCATCATCAAAAAGTCTACAAGCAATAATGGTGAAGAAGGTGTGGAGAAAAGGGAATCTTTTTACACTGTTGGTGGGAATGAAAATTGATGCAGCCACTATGAAGAACAATATGGAGGTTCCTTTAAAAGTTAAGAGTAACACTACCATATGACCCAATAATCCCGCTACTGAACATATACTCTGAGGAAAAAAATGTTAATAAAAAGTTTTCTATGGACCCTCCAAACCAGGGTTATTTTAATTTTCAGGTAAATTTTTGCTTGGCATTTTTAAAATGTATATGATCATGAGATCTTTATGCAAATTTCTATTTTTCCTGTTCTTCACCTTCTGAGGATGAGCTCCATGGGCATCTAAGCATACTATGCATTTTATAGAAAGGAACTATAGTCTAGAGCTTGGCAATCTGATCATGTTCACACTTAATTCTCAACACAAACTAATGCTTCATGTTTCTCGAACTTCAGTATGCAAATTCATCACTGATGGATTTGGTGGAAATATAGATTCTGATTTGTGGGCTTGAGGTAGTTTCTGATAGATTATGCTTCTAATATTTTCAACTGATACTGACACTATTGATTCACATTGAAGAACATGGGCATAAAGACCCTGAACTTAAAGTGTAAATTTAATTCAAAGAAAGATGATTTTTAATCTTAGAGGAAAAGCAAGCACTTCCAAGCAGATAAATAAATGATTACCATACATCAGGCTTTACCATATTAAGTTGGTTATTACCAGTAATAATCATATCATAGCAAGTTAATATATCAAGGCTTGCCATCAGATCACAGTAAAAAATAAATCTATGGCTTCAGTTTTTGTTAAATAAATTTTCAGCTTCAGTTTGCTGTTAGAAATTGGAGATTATGTTAAATGCAGAATATAGATCTTATTACATTTTTACCCTCTTCCTGACTACCATGCTTATACTCTTGCATACCCACTGGTCTTCTGCAGAGAGGTTATAAAAACAGAGAAACATAATATTAAATTAATGCATATAAATTGCCCAGGTGATTTGCAGAAAAGTAGAGGACTGTTTATTACATGAAATCCATATATAATGTACTTACAGTAGAGCTAGCATGATTTATGATTACAAATCAGTCTAGAAGGGCTGCTAACATTGATGGTCTATTTAAGATAAAAAAATAACCAAATGAAAATGCAAATTGAGTCCTGCTGTGCAATTTTATTCCAAATTGTTTTGGTTTCCCTGAATGTCCATCTCTCTAATGCCTTGTTATAACCTAATTTCCATTCTATTTTTCATCTGTCAAAACGGCAAATGTTGATTTTTTAAAATCATAATTAATAAATATCAAGGAACTGGGCATTCTCAAACATTGCTAATGGAAGTTCAAATCAGTTCAATATCTTGGGATGATGCATAACAATCTGTATCAAAAATTTTAAATATATTTTTACTTTTAAACAACTATCACAAATATGGGTAAAGAATGATCTAGAATAATGACCATAATCTAATTTATGAGTCAAACACTTTCAATAATCTAAATATTTCAATAACCTAAACTTACAAGAGGCAATTTAGAAAATTATGGTGCATCAATGCAAAAAGGAATACTAAGAAGCTGGTTGGTAGGATGCACAGAAAACTCAGTATGAGTCCTAAAGCCTGAGAGAAAGGAACAATAATGTCTGAGAGCAAGAGAAAATGGATGTCTCAGCTCAAAAAGAGAAAGACAGAGGATTCATTATTGCTCTGCCTTTTTGTTCTCTCCAGAAACTCCATGTGTTAGGTTATAGTCTCATTAATGAGAGTGATTTTTATTATTCAGTCCACTGATTCAAAAACTAATGCCTTCTGGAACACCTTCATAAGCACACCCCAAAATAATGTTTTATCAGTTATCTGGGCATGCCTTAGCCCAGTCCAGTTGACACATAAAATTTCCCACTACAGCATATGGACATTTTGCTACCTCTTTGTCAAAATTTGTAAGTAAGTAAGTTTTAGTCACTCAGTCATGACCGACTCTTTGTGACTGCATGGACTGTAGCCTATCAGGCTCCTCTGTCCAGGGAATTCTCTAGGCAAGAATACTGGAGTGGTTTGCTATTCCCTTCTCCAGGGGATCTTCCCGACCCAGGGATCCAACCCGGGTTTCCTGCATTACAGGGAGATTCTTTACCATCTGAGCCACTACTAGCAGTTTCATGTAAGATTAACAGAACAATATCAGAAGAATAATTCATATAGAAGAAGAAGAATAATTCATATAGTAAATTTTATAGAATTGGAATTTAAAGGATGTGACTATAGGTGATTTTATTTCCTTCTTTGTTCTTTATATACAGTTTCTTTTATTGAAGTATAGTTGATATACAATATTATATTAATTTCAAGTGTACAGCAGAGTGATTCAGTGTTTTTACAGATTGTACTCCATTAAAAGTTATTATAAAGTAACGTCTATAATCCTCTCTACTGTACAATACATCCTTGTTGCTTATCTATTTTATACATAGTAGTCTGTATCTCTTAATCCCATATTCCTAATTTACCCTTTCCCTTTTCCTCTCCCTCTGGTATAGAAAACTAATTTGTTTTCCATATCTGTGATTCTGTTTCTGTTTTGCTCTATACATTTGTTTCTATTATTTTTAGATTCCACATATAAGTGATACGATATAGTATTTGTCTTTGTCTGACATTTCACTAAGTATAGCATTCTCTAGTCCATTCACATTGCTGCAAATGATAGGATTTCACTCTTTTTATGGCTAATATTCCCTTGTATTAGGAATATTAATATACACACACATACCATATCTTCTTTATCCATTCATCTATTGATGGATATTTAGTTTCCACGTCTTGGTTGTTGTAATAGTGCTGCTAGGAACATCGAGGAAACCTATCTTTTCAAATCAGTATTTTCGTTTCCTTCAGGTGTATACCCAGGCATGGAATTGCTGGATCATATGGTTGCGCTCAGTAACCTCAGATATGCAGATGACACCACCCTTATGGCAGAAAGTGAAGAGGAACTAAAGAGCCTCTTGATGAAAGTGAAAGAGGAGAGTGAAAAAGCTGGTGCAAAACTCAATATTCAAAAAACAAAGATCACGGCATCTGGTCCTATCACTTTGTGGCAAATAGATAGGGAAACAATGGAGACACTGACAGTCTTTATTTTCTTGGGCTCCAAAATCACTGCACATGGTGATTGCAGCCAAGAAATTAAAAGATGCTTGCTCCTTGGAAGAAAAGTTATAACAAACCTAGACAGCCTATTAAAAAATAGAGACATTACTTTGCCAACAAAAGTCCTCTAGTAGTCATTTACGGATGTGAGAGTTGGACCATAAAGGAGGCTGAGCACAGAAGAATTGATGCTTTCCAACTGTGGTGTCGGAGAAAGAGTCCCTTGGACTGCAAGGAGATCAAAGCAATCCATCCTAAAGGAAATCAATCCTGAATATTCATTGGAAGGACTGATGCTGAACCTGAAGTTCCAATACTTTGGTCACCTGATGCAAAGAACTGACTCATTAGAAAAAGCCCTGATGCTGGGAAAGATTGAAGGCAGGAGGAGAAGGGAACGACAGAGGATGAGATGGTTGGATGGCATCACTGACTCAATGGATATGAGTTTGAACAAGCTCCAGGAGATAGTGAAGGACAGAGAAGCCTGGTGTGTTGCAGTCCATAGGGTCACAAACAGTCAGACATGACTGAGCAATTGAACAACATGGTAGCACTATTTTCAGCTTTTAGGAAAACTTCATGTATATTCTTAATCAGTTTTAGTGAGTAGACTCTTTTGGCAGTCATATTTAAAAATACTTTAAGCAGATTTGAAACATTATTTTTACATGAAAACATTTCCTCCATTTGAATTTGTTTTCTTTCTTTTTTTCCTTAGAAAATTTGCTCTAAAAAGAAAACTCAGTGTTCATAATTGTCTCAACTAGCTTGTGTGAAGTCACTCAGTCGTGTCCGACTCTTTGTGACCCCACGGACTGTAACCTACCAGGCTCCTCCCTCCATGGGATTCTCCAGGCAAGAATACTGGAGTGGGTTGCCATTTCCTTCTTCAGGGGATCTTCCCGACTCAGGGATCAAACCTGGGTCTCCTGCACTGCAAGCAGATGCTTTAACCCCTGAGCCACCAGGGAAGCCCCTCTTTACCTCTGAGCCATCAGTGAAGCCTTCAACTAGCTTAATTGTCTCAAATAGCTTATCATCAGATATTGGGAGTATAATTATCCCAGCTCCTTCATCTTTACTTTAATTGTTGTGAGCTTTTGTGTAAATTTTTATTATTCTTGTATCAACTTATCATTCATTTAACAAAAATATATTTGAGCACCTACTATGTGTCTTGCACCATTCTTGGTTCTTAGTCTCTCATAACTGCTTTATTTTTCTTTATTTGCAAAATTAGTCATCTCCCCTTGTCTATCCATTTATTCAACAAACGTTTTCAGCACTTATTGTGTGCCATGCACTGTTCCAGGCTCTTGGGGCACAGAACTGGGAGAACCTGATGAAAAAACCCCTTTCTCATGGAGCTCAGATTCTTATATGTAAAGAAAAACAATAAGTGAAATAAACATCTGCACTATTTGTCAGAATGAAATGAGGTGAAGAAAGGGACTCAGTAGAGTTGGGGGAGGGGCAGTCTCTGAGATGGTGATTTGAACCAATACTTGAAGGACTTGAAGGAGCAAAGAGCTAGGGGAAAGAAAGAAGTCTTCAGATGCTCATATTTTTGAGTTATGAAAAAAATTCTGGTCAACATCAAAACTTTCAAATTTGCCAAATGATCAGAATTTCATTTTTATTATTTGAGTATTAGCTAGTCAGTAAAGCATTATTTTGGAAAAAATCTTGAAATGAAAACCTTTCAAATCTGATTTTTCAAAGAAGACATACTGCATCATAAAGGAATCTGGAGGTCTAAATTAATAGGAAGCATGTGTTCAAAACAGATACCCTTTCTCAAAGGCAAAAACTTTGACCTTAAGAACACTTTAAACCATTCAAGAGTAGTATTAAGTCAGCAAGACACTAAGTTAAATGTTGATGAATTCAGTCACTGAAAATGGGTGAAAAACGTCAAAAAAAAAAAAATAAGAGGGCCTGTATAAAACTTCTTTTAAAATTTATGACCAAGAGATGGTAACTCATCTTTATGGCATCTCTCTTTAATAGATTATTAAGAAGAAATTGCCTTCAATAGTTAAAAGACCAGATGCGCTTCTGTTAAAATCTCCTACCATGCATTCATTACTGTAGATGGTTTCCTGTCAGAATACTGTGTAAATTAGCAGCTTGATGTTCTAAGACTGGGTTAAGTGGTCTGTTTCAGACAGGGAAGAATTTATGGCATGAAATACAAATGCTTAAGTAATCATAAAAGTATTCCATTTTCTGAAGCTGATATTACATTAACACTTGGCCTATCATATAGTTCATCATGTCCTTCCCTTGTAATCAGGAGGAAATGTGTTTTTTATCACAGAAAAGCACAGGGAAATTTGCAAACTTTTTCAAGAAAAGAATCTTGTAATAGGATGGGGAAAGAGGTTAAGAAAACAATAGAAGTGTAAATGTCATTGGAGGGTATACATCTGTAAGCCATTGCCTTCTGAAATGTTGGAAAGGTTGCAATATAAATACTGCTCCATCACATGCTTTCCTTTTGTCTAGCTATTCTGTTGTCTGGAGTCTCGTGAGATGAAATGCACACCCTGAAACAGCATCCCCTTGAACCACAGTGGGAGGATATTATACTATTCTGTGGCCCCACTCACTCTATTTTCTCCCCTGGTATTTTCTTCTGCAGGTGCCAGGTCTGGTTCAGGGATGGAGCTCAAAGTTAAAACCAAATCAATTGCATACACAGGTGGTTACACTAGAATGTGTTTGAATCTGAAAACCAGAAAAATGCCTTATGTTAGAATGCTTCCAGAAAATAGTAGGAAAACTCTTCACGGCAAGATGATGCCAGGGTAAACAGTCATGGGCTGCTTCAAAGCCACTGACCCCTTTCAGGCTTACTCCTTCTGCATATTTACTTTGCTATTTTTCAAATTTAGCACAAAGCAAAGAAAATTGCAGTATTTTGACTACAAAAGAGGGTTAGTTATACTGTTTAGGCATGAAAGTAAAAGATGTGGAAGATAAGTTCCATGTCAAAATAAAATATGCATATACAAACATATATATATAAGTGCATTATACACACATATAAACAATGATAGGGTTCCATGCTAAAGTGCTTCTGCTTACATACACCAGTGCCTTTAAAGACAGTTGGGAATGGAATAGCCTGGACATATTCAAAATAGATCAGCTCTACAAAATTGGTAGATTTGTGGGACTGTAAATCTAGTGTTGCTAGTTTTTTTAAAAGGAGAAAACTGATATCTGATTCTGTGTTGTATGTGTAATTTTTTGTGATTTTTGTTGCTTAATGTGACTTTCAGGCATCTAGATTAAGACCATACACCTATGAATATATGAAAATCTCTTCATGATCTTAATGGGTTCAGAAAACTAAGATCATGGCATCCGGTCCCATCATTTCATGGCAAATAGATGGGAAAACAGTGGAAACAGTGGCTGACTTTATTTTTTTGGGCTCCAAAATCACTGCAGATGGTGACTGCAGCCATGAAATTAAAAGACGCTTACTCCTTGGAAGGAAAGTTATGACCAACCTAGACAGCATATTAAAAAGCAGAGACATTACTTTGCCAACAAAGGTCCGTCTAGTCAATGCTATGGTTTTTCCAGTAGTCATGTATGGATGTGAGAGTTGGACTATAAAGAAAGCTGAGTGCCAAAGAATTGATGCTTTTGAACTGTGGTTTTGGAGAAGACTCTTGAGAGTCCCTTGGACTGCAAGGAGATCCAACCAGTCCATCCTAAAGGAGATCAGTCCTGAGTTCATTGGAAGGACTGATGTTGAAGTTGAAACTCCAATACTTTGGCCACCTGATGTGAAGAGCTGACTCATTTGAAAAGACCCCGATGCTGGGAAAGATTGAAGGCAGCAGGAGAAGGGGATGCCAGAGGATGCTTGGATGGCATCACCGACTCAATGGACATGAGTCTGGGTAAACTCTGGGAGTTGGTAATGGACAGGGAGGCCTGGCATGCTGCACTTCATAGGGTTGCAGAGTCGGACACGACTGAGCGACTCAAATGAACTGAACTGAACTGATGATCTTAATATCTCACTTACAAGCCCTTGATTGATTAAGAGTTGATTGTATAGGCTAGTAATTGTAGTAAATTTTGTATATTATATACTGAGTTTTTTGTTTCTTAGTAAAAATCCAGTTAGCTATCTTTCTAAAGAAAAGGAATATTTCTTTTAATGGAATTAATGTTTATATTAGCATTTACAATTAATTGTATATTTTTAAGAAAAGCAAACTTAAAAAAAATTTTTTGAAATCTTAATCACCTAGACTTCAGAATTGTTCTGTGTCTGTAGGTACAAGAAAATTATAAAGGACTTAAATGTGGTAATACAAGGTGTAGTTTACCAACAAGTAAATTTATAATTACTTTTATGTTTTAATTTTTTTTTACTTTTTAAATTTTAATTAATTACTTTTAGTTAATCTTTTTAAAATTAATTAATGTATTTTAATTGGAGGATAATTACAATATTGTGATGGTTTTGCCTGTATCAACATGAATCAGCCAGAGGTACACACACGTCTCCCTTATTTGGAACCCCCTTTCCACCCTCCTCTCCACCCTATCCCTCTAGGTTGTCCCAGAACATTGGCTTTGAGTGCCCTGCTTCATGCATCAAACTCTCACTGGTCAACTGTTTTACATATAATAGTGTATGTGTTTCAATGCTATTCTCTCTAATAATCCCACTCTCGCCTTCTCCTACTGAGTCCAAAAGTCTACTGTTTACATCTATGTCTCCTTTGCTGCCCTTCATGTAGGATCATTGGTATCATCTTTCTAAATTCCATGCATATACAGTATTTGTCTTTCCGACTTACTTCACTCTCTATACTCTCTATAATAGGCTCCAGGTTCATCTACCTCATTAGAACTGATTCAAATGCATTCCTTTTAATAGTTGAGTAATTTTCTATCATGTTCAAAACCACAATGAGATACCATCTCATACCCGTCATAATGACCATCATCAAAAATCTACAAACAATAAACGCTGAAGAGGGTATGGAGAAAAGGGAACTCTCTTACACTGACGGTGGGAATGCAAATTAGTACAGTCACTATGGAGAACAGTGTGGAGATTCCTTTAAAAATTGGGAAGAGAACTGCCATACACAATTCCCCTGCTAAGCATGTACCCTGAGGAAACCAGAATTGAAAGAGACACAACTACCCCAATGTTCATTGCAGCACTGTTTACAATAGCTAGGACATGGGAGCAACCTAGATTTCCATCAGCAGATGAACTGATAAAGAAGTTGTGATACATAGACATTTGTGTTAATCTTGAAGATGGTAATACATATGACTGATATGCACAATCTACCAAGGATTTACTTGGTAAAGATATAAGCTTCCCAGAACCAACAGACATCTCTTTTCAGAAGAGGATACCAATAAACCTATGTGTAGTAGTTTATTCATTCCTAATTTTAAATACAGGAAAGTTATCAATCATACTTTTTAGAAGCTCCTGAGTACCCTGGTACATCCACTTAGACCATCATCATGTTATATTTAAAAGGGATGCTCTTTGGATTGAAGAGTCCAGTATCAAACTAAGACTGAGTTATATAAGGAGTGAGACCAGGTTTCTCTAAGAGCATGTGAAATTGCAAAATCTAGGATCTGTGTAAAAATTTTGTTCTATCTTGAACCAATCATTAATCATTACCTGGATAGGTATTTTATTCTTTATATCCACCCTTGTGAATAGAGATCAAGGCAACACTTATGCTAATTTCTCTGCCTTAAGACAATTCTCCTCACTCCTGAAACACCTGAGTATCTTGGCAGTTCTATATTTTGTGGATTGTTTCCTGACATCCATTTAAAGGTCACAAAGAATATGTATGTGAGTGGAAAAAATAATTGGCACATATGGAGAATGGAAAAGATAACTAACAGAAATTCAGAACTATTTTCCATTTGGAAAGATCAACTTCTGCCATCAAATTGATTCAATCACATACTTATGGTTGATTCCTGCTGACTTGTCTTTACTTATGCTTAAGGAAATATGGGAAGAGTTACTAAATTAGCCAGAAGACCACTGGGCATAGGCCTCATATATCTACTATCTATAAATATTTATCAAGTACACGCCATATGCGAGTCTCAGTGGAGAATGTGGCTGTGGTATGAGACACTGGCATTACACTTGAAGTTCTGAAACTAGAAGGGGAAAATGGAAGTAGGATGCGCCAAAATCAGTTATGATAAGATGATTGTAAGTGTTCTGGCAATTGTAAAATTAGAGATTTCACAAGAGGCTAGAGGGGCTTCAAGATGGGCATAGAAGCCTTTGGAGATGACTGGGGAGAAGAATGTGGTGTTCCACTGGGGAAGGGTGGACATCATAAGCAATGCATCTATCTCAGACTGTAGAGCAGCCTGGAAGTGTCTCTTTGTGGACATCTACACAGTCTATATTATCTCAGCTTCACTCATTGATGCTCTTCTCCTCTCCTGGGGTAACTACTATATACTATGAGAATCTTTACCATCCTATTCTACTATAAATGCACTTTTATTTTCATGAAAATATTTGTCTTTCCAGAATCTTGCAAAAATGTACACCAAACAAATTCTTGAAATGGAATAAGAATCACAAAAGGAGTGTCATGTGATGCCTAATATGTTTGTATGTGAGAGAAGTGCTGTATGTGTGTTTGTGTGTCTATTTGTGTGTGTGTCTGTGTGTCTGAGATAGAGAGAGAATAATTTTGCAGTTTTGGAGCCAATGCTTGCCATCACTTTTCTAACTTGGAGATCTTTTTAATGTCTAAATTTTAGCTCTTTTCTGAAGGAGATTATCTAGTTCAGATATGACAACCTGCATTCAAATACATATTCCCTTATTAATTAAGTAGTGACCTTTGGCAAGATACTTCTCTAAGATTCATGTCAAATAATAACTCAGAAAATTTTAATTTATTGTCAGTGATGCAAGGATGGCTCAATATCCACAAATTATTCTATGTGACAGAGCACATTAAGAAAGAAAAGAATAAAAATTATATGATTATCTCAATAGAGGCAGAAAAAGCTTTCAACAAAATTCAATATATGAATTTATAATAAAAATTAAGCAAATTTGGTATAGAGGAAACATACTTCAACATAATAAAGGCATTTATGATAAGCCCCCAGCTAACATAATACTCAACAGTGAAAACTGAGAGCAATTTCGTCTAAAATTAGTGATGAGACAATGTTAGCTATTCTCACCACTGTTATTCATCATAGTATTAAAAGTCCTAGCCACAGTAAAACAGAGAAGAGAAAGAAATAAAAGGAATCCAAACTGGAAAGGAAGAAGTAAAACTATCATTGTTTGCAGATGACATGATATTATACATAAAAAATCCTCAAGACACCATCAAAAACTACTGGAAGTCATCAATAAATCTAATTAGCCTGCAGGATACAAAATTAATACACAGAAATCTTTTCATTTCTATACATTAACAATGAGCTATCAGAGAAATTAAGGAAACAATCCCATTTATAAGTGCGCTGAAAAGAGTAAAATACTTACAGTTAAATCTAACTAAGGAAAGACTTGTACACAGAAAACTATGACACTAATGGAAGAAACTGAAGAAGTTACAAACATATGGAAAGATACACCATGATCATGTCCTGGAAAAATCAATCTTGTTGAAATGACCATACCACACAAAGCAATCTACAGATTCAAAACAATCCCTATCAAAACAGCAAGGGCATTTTTGACAGAACTAGAAGAAAGAATTCTAAAATTTGCATGGAAATACAGAATACTTGAATAGTCAGTCTTAAGAAAGAAGAACATATCTGGAGGTGTCATGTTCCTCATTTCAAACTATATCACAAAGCCACAATAATCAAAAGATTATGGTAATGGCACGAAAACAGACACACATAGCAGTATAACAGAAGAGAGAGCCAGAAGTGAACCCACACTTACGTGAGAATTAAATTATGACAAAGACAACACAGGTATACACTATCCGTAAACCGTGTTGGGAAAACTGGACAGTTACATGCAAAAGAATCAAACTGTGTTGCTCTGGCAAATCATGCACAAAAATATATTCAAAATGGGCTAAAAACTTAAATGTGAGACCCTAAACCATAAAACTTATGGAAAAAACATAGGCAGTATGCTATTTAACATTGATCTTATTAACAATTTTTATGACCTGTCTTCTTATATAAGAGGAACAAAAGCAAAAGTAAACCAATGGAACTACATCAAACTAAAATTTTTTTGCACAATGAAGTATACTATCAACAAAATGAAAAGACCACCTACTGGATGGGATAAGACATTTTCAAATGATATATATGATAAAGGGTTACTATGCAAAATATACAAACAACTCATACAACTTAAGTAAAAAAAAAGTATCAAGCAACCTGATTAAAAAATCATGATACTATATATAGAAAACCCTAAAGATAGTATCAGAAAATTACTAGAGCTAATCACTGAATTTAGCAAAGTTGCAGGATACAAAATCAATGCACAGAAATCACTTGCATTTCTCTATGCTAATAAAGAAAAATCAGAAACAGCAACTAAAGAATCAATCTCATTTGCTTTTGCAACAAAAGTATTTAAATATCTAGGAATAAATGTACCTAAGGAGACTACAGAACTGTAAACAGAAAATTATAAGACACTAATGAAAGAAATCAAAGATGACATAAACAGATGGAGAGATAGTCCATGTTCCTGGGTAGGAAGAAACAATATTGTGAAAATCACTATATTACCAAACGCAATCTACAGATTTAATGCAACCCCTATCAAATTACCTATGGTATTTTTCACAGAACTAGAGCAAGAAATTTCACAATTCATATGGAAATGCAAAAGACCCTCAGTAGCCAAAGCAGTCTTGAGAAAGAAGAATGGAGCTGGAGGAATCAAGCTTCCTGAGCTCAGGTTATACTACAAAAGCTACAGTCATCAAGATAGTACAGTATTGGCACAAAAACGGAAATATAGACAAGTGGAACAAGATAGAAAGCCCAGAAATAAACCCATGCACCTATGGGTATCTTATTTTTGACAAAGTAGGCAAGAATATACAATGGGGCAAAGACAGCCTCTTCAATGAACGGTGATGGGAAAACTGAACAGCTACATGTAAAAGAATGAAATTACAACACTTCCTAACACCATATAGAAGGATAAAATGGGTTAAAGACCTAAATGTAAGACCAGAAACTAAAAACTCTTAGAGGAAAGCATAGGCAGAACACTCAATGACATAAATCAAAGCAAGATCCTCTATGACACACCTTCTAGAGTAATGGAAATAAAAACAAAAGTAAATAAGTGGGACCTGATTAAACTTAAAAGTTTTTGCACAGCAAAGGAAACTATTAGCAAGGTAAAAAGACAACCCTCAGAATGGGAGAAAATAATAGCAAATGAAACAATTGACAAAGGGTTAATTTCCAAAAATACAAGCAGCTCATGCAACTCAATACCAGAAGAACAAACAACCCAATCAAAAAGTGGGAGAAAGACCTAAACAGGCATTTCTCCAAAAAAGACATACAGATGGCTAACAAACACATGAAAAGATGCTCAACATCGCTCATTATTAGAGAAATGCAAATCATAGCTACAAGGAGATATCACCTCATACTGGTCAGAATGGCCCTCAACAAAAAGTCTACAAACAATAAATGCTGGAAAGGGTGTGGAGAAAAGGGAACACTCTTGTACTGTTTGTGGGAATGTAAATTGATACTGCCACTATGGAAGACGGTATGGAGATTCCTTAAAAAAACTAGGAATAAAACCACCATATAACCCAGCAATCCCACTCCTAGGCATATATCCTGAGGAAATAAAAACTGAAAGGGACACATGTATCCCATTGTTCATCACAGCACTATTTACAATAGCTAGAACATGAAAGTGACCTAGATGTCCATCGGCAA